>NC_141154.1:51930531-52531031 GCF_053477565.2 Lygodium microphyllum
CAAGAACTAGATCAAATGGAACGTAGTAAAGCAGCCAAAGAAGATTTGGCTAACGCCAGTCAGTGCATTCGAGGAATAACTGGTTGGAAAGAACTTGTAGATTATTTTTTTGCCTTTGCACATTTGGCTGACGACAATCATAAAGAAGTCTTGATTGAAGAAAAGAGAAGAAGAGAAGATGAACCATGGCCTTCCTCTTTTGGCCCTCTAAAATAGGTAACTAGAAGAATGCCTAAACAACCAAAGCTTGCTGAAAAGATAACCCTAGATCAAGATATGGAAGATGTGCCACAAACAAAGAAGACTGAAGGAAAGAAGAAAGGAAAGCAACCTGATCTATAAATTGTACTCTAATATAGAATCTGCAAACTGATCTCAAATGAGTCCTAGAAGAACGAATTTTAGGAAGCAAAATTGAATTCACCTTAGGCGAAATTCTTGGAATTGCCAAACGTGAATTCCATGATGTAATTATGAATGTAATCAAAAGGAAAAGACAATATGTTGGTGATGAAGATGAAGAAACAGTGCATGAGTTTTTGCAAGTTCTTTGAGTTTTTGTGCAAGATGAAGAGAAGCTG
Organism: Lygodium microphyllum; assembly: GCF_053477565.2. Lineage (NCBI taxonomy): Eukaryota > Viridiplantae > Streptophyta > Polypodiopsida > Schizaeales > Lygodiaceae > Lygodium > Lygodium microphyllum. Next base: position 51,931,113 of record NC_141154.1, read on the forward strand.
ACTACACAAGGAATTTAACTTGAAGCAGTTAAAGAGTTAATACAGCAATTAAAGTTGAAGATAAAGAAAGTATGGATGCAAAAATTAAAGAAGAGAAGGCTAAAAATGTAATGATCGGTTGGTCCAAACCAGTTGGGCATCCCACATCTCAAAAATAAGGTCGTCATAGCATATGCATGATGAGGAAGAAGCCCAATTAATTCCAAGCAGTCACTACTCCCATACACATTGGGCAAGAGCAACAACGAAGACAGTCATCAAAATTGGAGAAAAAGAAACACCATGTATTGCACTTTTAGACCATGGTTCTCAGATAAACGTCATGGCAAGGAGTCTCTACAAAAGTGGCGGATGACCCATAGATGTGGATCTAGGTTGGTGAATGAGAGCTACTAACAACTCTTCTGGAGAGTTATATGCTGCATGTCCTAATGTGCAGGTAACTATTGGAGACATAAAAGACAATTTTCACTTTTTTATTCAAGACTCTTGTAGTTACCCTATCATTCTTGGGAAACCTTACATTTTTGAAGCCCGCTTGGAAACAAAAGCTCTTGATGATGGTTCTTCTTATGCTCAAATCCGAAGCAAGGATAATGAACAAGCTTTCCAATTTCTTACTGTGTGTGTTAACCATTATCGAAACAGAGATTGACTGCGTGATTATCTTGTGCCTCCTAATACTCGAGAATTCAAGGGTTTTTGGGCTCCACTGCTATAAAAGAAGGCTATGGTAGTGCGTCATGTAAAAAGATTGAACCTCCTTATGCTACAGAAACTGTGTCTCTAGCAAATTTGTATGTATGTACAGCCAATAGTATGGGTTGTTATAAGTCTCTTCCAACTATGACTAAAGTTGAAAGAAAATATTTATGTCATGTAAAAAGGGAGTTGAAAACTTATGACATGATGGCTGAAAATGAAGATATTTCGGGCATTTTCTTTGGACTCATTACTACTGACACATTAGCTCAAATATTTGCAGTTGCTCATGTAGAAAATCAGACTGAAAATGAGGCCATAGAAGTATGTACATTGGATTTTTATCAAAAAATTCAAAAATTTGTTGAGCAGGAAGACATTTGTTCACTCAACAAGGTTGAAGCGCAAGTGGAGACAAAATACAAGATGGTGGATAAGAAAGTCAAGCTTGTAGCAGTCCCATTGTCTCTTGAAAGTGAAGGGCTAGCTGATAGGGTAGCAAATCAGTCAAGTCTTCATGATCCTTCTACGATTGGTCAATGTAATATTCCCGTTTGAAAAATATTATTGACCGACTTTCCACACCCCGCATGAAACTCATGCAAAGGTTATTTTCGGTATTGGAGTTATCGGCAGTGTAACCTGTAAGCCTACGATTATGCATGGAAAGATTAAATCGCATGTCGCATTTTTAGACAAATCTTCTTCGTAATGATTCATTAAGAAAGTCGTTATCAATAGTAGGAAATTGCAAAGCATGGAAAAGATTCTAAGGGTTGCATGAAATAGGTTAACTGTAGCTTCAATTGGCATGAATCCCATTTAACGACGTAGTAGTTAGGAAAGGTTGCATAATGCACATTCATCGTAAGAAGAACTTCATTCATCAAGAGATGTAGTCAGGGAAAGGTTGCATAGTTCATTTAAGCGTAAAATCTTAAAAGCTTAGTGGCATGATTCGTGAATGCAAGTCCTAGTAGGATCAATGGAAATTATGCCGTAATTTAACATATGTTTTGGTCTTGACAAGAAAAGTTAGGGATTGTAAATCTAATCGTACGTAGAGACAATGAATCGTGTGCTTTCGAGATTTGTGTCGTAATGCAACTAGTTTTTTCCCTTTTAGATCAAGACAACATCTTTAGGAATGGTCCGTCCTTGTCGTAAGACAAGTAAACTGGATTACCCAAAAAACCTAAACCGCAAAGGATTCGCATAGGATGGTTAAATCAATACAATATACTCCAAGTGCTAACTAGGGTTTAGCACGTTAAGGACTTGACCTAGTTTCGCACTTGTTGCCAAGTCGAAACCCTCATACCCAAAGGTCCTGCCCACATTCCCGGAATGTAGGGATAATTGGATGCACTTGCAAGAAACGATCTAGGGTTTCTACTTTGAGGATCACTCAATCAAATGTCGAAACTCAGATTGAGTTGGAACCCCTAGGACTGAACGTTGTCGGCCTAGTGCAATTGGGAAAGGGTTGGATAAGAAGACACCCTAAACCCTGCTTCTTATCTAATCATGATTTCGTGACCAGAAGACGCCATTTGATGGGTGAAATGATCCCATGGAATAGATGTGACACTTGTGCAACAAGTTGCAACGTCGCATGATCTTGTGGGTTGATCACAAGAGAGTTGCCAATTCCTTGGAATGAGATTGGTAGATTCTTGCGTAAGTTTATCTTGCAAGAGGATGAGTAGTCATCCTGTTATATCACCTTTCTTGGGAAAAATTGCCAAGTTAAGATAAGGAAATTAGGTATTTGCTTGGAAACAAAGGACCAATCAATAATTTGAGCGACATAGTCGCCATGATTTACTGTTAATAAAACCTAAGATATTGGTTGAGTTGGGTTAATAGGGTACGGCCCTAACACAAGGACAAAAGGGAGAACAGACAAAACCTTGGGGATCTTGCCAAGTCGCAATTGATCCCGGATCGAATGCTGGATGCATTCGGAGAGAAGGATTCACTCCTTAGCAGTTGACCAAATAGACGACCACTGGATTGATTGTGCTTATAACAATTTAGAAAGCACTGTTTGTATTGTTTGCTCAAGGAACTAAAGGATGGAAAGATATTTAATGTTTCAGGTTGAAGGCCTGAAGGGAGAGGCAGCTTCAGTTACCCCCGACTGTCTGCCTGACCCTAACCAAGGGGGTTGTTAGCCGCACCGAGAACATGGACCAAACCCGCCGCATGAGGTCTCTCCGTTGGGTACTACTTGGAGCAGGAGGATGCTTGGGTGCTTAGGGGGCTCTGGCTATAAATCCCTTGCCTTTCGGGCCCTGCACAAGAGGCCAATGTGACTGGGAATTGGATCTCGAGACCCGCATACTAGTCTACGGGTGGAATCTTGGATTAGTGATCCTTGTGGATTGTTGGATAGCCTTCGGGCGGATTATGGATAGCCTTCGGGCGGATTATGGATAAGCCTGCGGGCTGGACTTTATGAATGTATTCCAAAGATAAATATGATAACCTGTTGAAAAGAAACTTGTTTGACACTACTTTTCTATGTCAGGTGTGCTAAGATTATGTGAAGGAACCAGTGTCTAACAGGCTAATTAAGGAAGCTGCTTGATGCCTATCCAACTAAATGTTGTAGGTCATTAGACAACTAAAGCAACTTTGAGGAAAGTGCGGTGGATGTGGCCATGGGTCTGTCCTACGGATGGGTGGTCCCGGTTGGCCGGAAACTTTTCTCAATCATAATGGACAGCAAGGAGATCTTCTCAAAGGAAATGAATAGCAAGGGCACTGACCTAGAGTCTAGGTTATAATAATCCCAGTTTATGCTGTTTTATGGGAATGGAATGGGACTATGCCTTATGGCAGAGAGGTCGAGCCTTGTATCCCTCTCGTTTTCCATTCTCCTTGAACCAAGTACAGCATGAATCCGCTTTAGCCCTGGCGTTGATGCGTAAAGTAGTTCGCTTGGGGTTCGCCGCTAGTTGCCGTTTAGGAAATGACCATTAGGGAAAACCCTGATTTAGGTCTGTCCTAAGTGGGAACAGCCAGAATACTTCCGCTACGTGGCAGACGCGGAAAGTCCTAGATTGCAAACCCCGTAACATTTCATGGGAGTGTCGGGCGGAGCTTTCTAGACCTCCTTTCCGATGGACTGCTAAGACATGTCCTGAAGGGAATAGGTGGACACGTTACAGTCACAAGTTTACATTTGAATGTATAAAAGAGATGAAAATAGATGAAAATTCTTTCCTTTCGCCAGTTGAAAAACACTATTTTATGCAAATGTTAATGAAACATGGAAAAGCTTTTGCATTTCAGCCTAGTGAAATAAGTTGTGTGGATCCAAATATTGTCGCTCCTATGGTCATTTTTACAGTTCCACATGTGCCTTGGAATCTCAAGTCCATTCCCGTTCCAAGGGCGCGTTTGCCCAAATTATTGGAACTTCTAAATGAGAAGATCAAAATGAAGATTTCAGAACATTCTTCAACACCTTACTCAAATCGATGGTTTACAATGTCCAAGAAAAATGGATCCTTATGATTCATTCAAGATCTACGGTCTCTTAATCGTGTCACAATTTGAAATGTTGGTTTGGGTCCAATTGTTGACGATTTTGTTGAAGCTTTTGCAGGTAGAGAAATTTATTCTATGGGCGACCTATATTCAAGATATGACCAATTTTAGCTTTCATTAGAAAGCCGAGACATTACCACAATGAAGACACCTCTTGGATTGGTCCGCATGTGTACTCTACCAAGAGGTGCAACAAACTCCATAGCCCACATAATGAATGCCATGCACAAAGTCTTAAGGGACTTTATTTCACAACTTACTCTTCCATTTCTTGATGATGTACCTATCAAGGGATGTGAAGTCAATGAAAAGAATCATGAGCTTGACGAAGATGGCTGCAAGAAATTTGTAGTTAACCATATTCATGATTGTGACAGGATTTTGATAAGGCTAGAAGAGGGTCATCTTACCCTTTCTGGAGCTAAGTTGATATTTGGAGCAGAAGAAGTCCTAGTGGTTAGACATCTGTGTGGCCCTACGGACGTTGTCAGAGAGGTTTTTGTTGAAAGATCGAATCCACCAGGGCTTAGAAGTAGAAGAAAGTAGAGATAGGAGATGAAAGAGAAGATAGAGAATACCCAAGTAGTAAACACTACAAAAACAAATCACAATAAATTGAATCAATATGTATTGAAAGAACTTGGAATCTTCCCACTACTAGAAGCAATCTCCAGGCATTAGATCTCTTGCAGCTTCTTTGTAGGACAAAACGTGCATCAAAATTACAGCTCCTTCTCTTCTGCTTGGAACCCAAATCTGATGGCTCCGTTGGCTCCAAAAGGAGGGTAAAACCCTAGGACCAGGACACTTGGTTACGGATCTCCGAGATCGCTCCTTCTTCTTTTAGTTCAATTGGTCACCTGTCTTACCACATCAGGTCCAAACCATCTTTTGGAAACTTTACGCATGGCACTATGCTAGTTATCTAAACTGCTATCATAAACCAATACCTAATCCCCATCTTGTAACTTTTTTGTTTGTAAGGTCTATTATTGACATAGTTACCCACGTATGCTATCGATGAGGTTCTTGGTCTCAATTTATGTCTTTTGTCAAACCGTTTCTTATTTTGTATCCTTGCTGCCCTCGATTCAACTCCTCCTCCCAAGGTAACAAACTCCATGTGACTGTCATCTCTTCTATCGGCATGATAGGTTTTTGACCATATATCAACTCTGCAAGCATATATCTTGTAATAGCACTATGAGTTGTTCGGTCGGCCCACAAAGCATAAGGGAGCAATCGTGGCTACTCTTTTACCTTCTCTCTGCATGCTTTTGCCAATTCCTTCACAATAGGTAGATGACATCTTTCACTTTTGCCATTTCCTTTAGGGTTATATGTTGAGATGACAAGCTCAACATATGTGGACATTGATGATGGACCGCCTGGCTAGATGGGTCCACACATCTACACTAAGCACGTCGGTGGTCATTATGACTCTCACATGGCCACTGACTCATTACTTATTATATTCAGGTTGTTACACCTATTTACAGCTGGCATAGTTATAGCGCCAATCGACTAGTGTAGTCGCTTATGCTTGTTTGATTTAGTAGGCCACTTTTCTTTATGTTGTATCTTATCTATACTTTGTGTACATTGTAAAGTGTGTGGAAGAAGAAGAAAAAACGAGCAAGAAAACGTTTTGGCCTCCATCTCTCTTCTTGTCTCTTGAGTGAGCTTCTCCTTGTGCATTCTGTGTGTGTTCGACGCAGCATCTTGAGCAAGTCCCCCCACCACGCGATTCTTGACATGGTATCAGAGCCATGCCATTGAGAGAGGCTGATTTCGAAGGCTAAAGCAAAGGAGAAGAAACAAGGTTCGAGCAAGCAAGACACGGGTAAGAAGCTCTCCCATTTTTCTACTCTCTCTCTTGGATAGTGCCTGTGGAGGCACCGGAAGCAGGGTCGAGCAAAAATCTCAGATTGCAGTGAGATTTGGTGTGCGTGAAGAGCGCTATGTATTCTGCGGAAAAGCCATTTAGGACTTTCCCACAATTATTTTGGGCATCTGAGGCCATTTCAGGCCCGGTTTTAGAGCCGTAAGGTTGCGGACAGCAGTTTCAGGGTACACTGTGACTTTGATTGTATTGTCCGAAAGTCGGTACACAGGTTACAGATTTTAGATCTGTAAGTTCAAAGGTGTTTAGCAGCGAGTAAATACAAGGTTTATTTGCAAATTGGTTGCAGATTGCATGTATTGTTGAGCAGACAGTGAAAAAGACTGTCTGGTGTATTGTTGTGCACTACAGGTTGAGGATTGCAGAAGATTTGCTTGCTGTTGGTATTAATTTTGTGATAATAGCAGAGAACAGTGGAAACCCCATCATTGAGAAGCTCGACAAGAACAACTACCCTTCATGGAAGTTCCATGTCACAAACTTTCTTATTGGAAAAGGCCTCTACAAGTTCGTTTCAGGTGAAGAAAAGGAGTCGGAGGTGAGTGATCCTCCAACTGCAGAAGAGACAAAGGCATGCAAGGAATGGAATGCAAAAGACAAGAAGGTCATGTATTGGTTGTCTGCAGTAATTGACAATAATATGCTGGGACACATTAGAAATGCAGAGAATTCATATACAACTTGGACCATACTTGAAAGTAAGTTTTCTATAAATATAAAGGCACGAAAGATTCAACTCAAGCAAGAGTTGAATACATTGAAGAAAGGGAAGATGTCTATCAATGAGTATGCAGTGAAGGTAAGGAGCATTGCAGATGCCTTGGCAACAATTGATGCACTGCCCGATGATGATGATTTGGTGTCATCTACCTTGGGTGGACTTAACAATGAAAAGGCTTGGAAGTCTTTTGTAACTTTCGTATATGTTAGAAAGTCATTTCCAAATTTCGATGAGTTGGTCTCCCTTATGATCACTCAAGAGATCAATATGCAGAGTGAGACATCTGAAAAAGGTGGTGAACAGGTCCAAGCTTTCTACTCCAGTTCAGGAAGGGGACGTGGCAGGTTCTCTTCAAGAGGCCATGGTATAGGACCTGGTAGTGACAACCAACAAAATAGATTGAATCAGCAGTATGGCGATATGCAAGTTTCAGGAGGTCGTGGTAACTTTAGAGGCAGGGGGAGCTTTAGAGGAAGAGGTGGATGGCAGAACAGAGATTCTAACAACTCTGGTATTGTATGCCACTACTATGGCAAAACAGGTCATATCGTAACCCAATGTGATAGGACCTGAAATGGGCCGACATTGGCTATAGCACTAGCCAGACCTCATGCTCATGACACACAAACACCCTCACGGCCTCGCGGACCAGGAGCGTCAATATAAGGCTGAAGGACACACTGCCCTAAAGCTTGATTCATGCGTTTATAGTTTATAGTCCAACATTTCCCTTAAACTCCTCAGAGGGAGATCCCAAAGTACTTAGGCATAAAACCTCGTCACACACACATAGGAGGCACTCCACCGACTAATAGTCGGAGCCCCACTGCATCTCTCCTACATCTCAGGGATTGGCCCTTTGATGCGCTGCTAAACATATAACACAGACGAGCACAAACTCCTCTCTTTTATATTTCTCGTATTTCCAGGAGATATACCATGTGTCCTCACTTCACAGTCCCTTAGGAAACCGACCCTTTACCCTACGGCAAGGGATAACCTCACACTCTCAATCGTGGGTCAAAGTCCTAAGAAAACAATTGCTATGCAGTCCAGGAGATTTTTCCTTCGATACCATGAACCATGCATGGTGCATAATGTGAATGGTTTAGTGCACAAACAATAGAAAATTAGCATTGTGCATCGTGCGAAACCAATCTTTTCATGATTTCCATGCTAACGTTTATGTATTGAAACGAGGAGAGACACCCAGCCTTACGCTCATGCTGCCTTTTCCTTTATTTTAAAACAACGTCCTATAACCATGATGCAACACATAAATAAGATTTAAGATTGTACTTTGACGCTCAAACTCCCCTCTCACCCTACCGTTTAATGTTTTGCAATCGTTGATAGGTGTAAGAGTCATTTTATGTGCATTTCTTTGTAGAGAAAGCAATAAATACGGACAAAACATAGAAATGAGGGTAAACTGAGGCTAACCTCATGCTCTACCTTCATTATACATTGCACAAACACTTATGTAATCTTCTGGAATTTTCTTTTTATCGTTCCCTAATTTTCTCCCATTTAAAACCAATTTTCCACTATTTTTTGGTATTTTTCTTCTATTATTTCAATTAAAAATGACTAGAAATTGAAATTGATTATGGGCTGTGGCCGTTAGGTCTCTTGACAGCAAAATTTCAGGTTTTATTGATGTTATATCTCATGTTTCCTCTTTATTTTGTAAAAAAACCCCCATTTTGCCTCTTAAACGCATGTTTTACGGGTTTTATACCATTAATTTCAGTCATAACACTTATAATTTTCTGATTTTCTGAGCATAAACTAATCAAACTCATAGCAAACAACATTATGATGCATAATCAACCCATGAGAACAAATATTCATGAAGCAAATTGCATAAAACATCAATTTCCTTTGTAAAAATAAAATTACAGTTCTTTGTGGGCTGCGGGTTTTTATTTGCCATGTCTCGGGACTGATTTCTAGTAGCCATTAATGTCCATGACAGTCCGAATCAGAAATCTACCCTCCTCTTGCATCACGAAGCAATCCCATCTCGGTTGGATAAGCATCCGTCGATCCTTCTTCTTCCCACATGAATCTGCCTCTAGAAGAGAGAGAGGGAGGACAGAGAAAGACTGAAATCAGAGATTTCCATAGAGACCACCATTGCGCGAGCGAAGCACGGCAAAATGACCAGCATCCAGAGGGAAATGAAGCCCCATAGTCATTATGTATGGTTGTTCACAGGTAGGAGGAGAGAGAGAGAGGAGAGAGGGCGCAATTTGCGCCAGCGTGCTGTCGCCATATCTCTTCATCTTCTCCACAATTTTGCATGTTGCATTTCATGTGACATTTAACATTTGGGGCTCCCAAAGGTCACTTGCCCATTTGACCACTCTAATGTCCACCTCTTCAAATCTTGACCGGTTTCTTGGCTCCTTCCCCGTCCGGACTCCGAATTGAGCTCTGAAAAATCCTAGGCATCCGGCTTGACATCCTGCATTGGCCGGTAACTCTTGACAACCTGCATGGCAGTTTGAAAAATTATCAAAAATCAACAAGTGTTGCTCGGGCGCCTTTAAAGTACTTTGACGCTTAAAATCAACCTAGGTCGAGCTGTCGCCTTCGACGTTGAATATTTTTCCCTTGATATTCGTAATTTTTAGCTATTTTTAAGCACTTTTCGGCATCAAAATTCCGCTCTCATTGGCGACCATGGGATAGGGGGACTCAGCCCGTCGAATCCCACAGTAGATCTGCACAAAACAACCAAAGAAAGCATCAAGCTAATACAAAATAGATACATACTAAAGACAGCACAATGCTCACCCTACCCCCTGACAAAACCAAGGCATGACATCCACAAGGGGTAGGCCTAGCATAATCTGATAAAAGGTCCAAAGCTAGTCACTAACCCACTGCTCCAACACGGCCAAACTAAAAAAACTATCAAAGAGGTTGCCCTAAGTGGTGGTCTGAACTACCTACCTAACTAAGGACACCACAACCAGGAGCTTCTACTAGGCGAGGACTCCTATAGCCTAATCAAGAAGTATTTCCTTTTAGCACATTTTTTCTTTTAGGGTTTTTTATTTTATTGACATACTCGGGCATGTAAAAATGAGGGAGCTGAGTGTAGTGACCCAAGGAGAACAGGGCATCGGCCTCAGGTCCTGTCTCGGTACCCAAGAACCTACCAAGCTCTTGCAAGGCGACACTTAATCCTTTTCTAACACTCACTTTTAATTTCGCTCCAACCTTCCTTATTTTCTGCTTTTCCGGCAAGATGCCACCCCTAGGAAGACAAGGCATCGGCCTCGGGTCTGACTAATCCCCAAGAACCTACCAGGCCTTCACAAGGCAATGATCAACTGCTCATAAATTTTCCTTTCTTTCCTTTTCGATTTTTATAGGGGTTAGAACCCCTTTTTACACACCTCTGTATTTATTTTTATTGTCTTTGAGATATTCAAGGTTTCTGTCCTCTTTATCATTATTATTTTCTTCTGGCAGGCTTTTCTAACTGCCTCATAACTAACAAGAACTCCTGGAACGGCTGCCTAGCAGGCTAGCAGAACAGGGTCACTATGACTACTTCTAAAATAGGTCTTTTGATGTCTGGCAATGGCTTTACAGGAGGCAACGACTATTCAGACCTCCCGCAGACATACTTACCCTAAACCTCGGGACTTCATACCTTGGTTTTCGATCCCCAACAAGAAAAGAAAAATCCCTTACAAGCACACAAACACATATAATATAAAAACCACAGTACTCATAAAGGAGAGATATCACCTGGATAGGGCCACGAGAAGCTTCCACGCAACAAAAGGCTCCTTCCAAGCTCGTCTTCCGAACCTGTCTAGAAGAGAACTCAAACAAGAAACCATTAACCGCACCTGCACTAAACAGACAACTGGCCCTCTTGGCCTAATGAAATAAAACACTCCGCTACAAAACTTAATCGGCCCTCTTGGCCTAACGAAATAAAACACTCAAAACCTCGCAAAACGGGCCCTCTTGGCCTAATGAGATAAAACATAGTAGCACCTACACATCCTTCCCTGAAAGAGTATAGATATACAATAATAGGCTCCTTCCCAAGGAGGAAAAACAAGCTCGTAGCCCTAAACTAAATGCATAAGGTTATGACCTATCCCTCCTGCATATATAGCAAGAGGCGTACGCATAACATGTTGTCTAATTAACTTGTGGGTCCAGGATAATAATAGTAGATTGGTCTCGGCTACTCTTTGCATCACCCATATCAACCATCGTCTGCCATATATTGCATGCTCTGATAACATTTCCCACAAGCGACCGGGTCCTGTTTCATTAGTGATAACAATATCCAAACTAGGACCACAATTAAAGAAGAGGTCTTCCTCATAAGCAAGGTTTGCTAGTGAATCTGCAAACTGATTCCAGTAACGTGGAATCAGTTGAAAAGACACTCTCTCAAACTCCTCAAGTAGGGTCATAGCAGTTCGATGATACATACAGAGAATGGGATTCCGCACTGTGTATGTCCCATCTAGCTGATTCAAGATCAACTGGAAATCCCCTTTTACTAACAAGCGACGAATACCACCTTGTTTGGCAATATGCAATCCCATAATCAAGGCTTTTTACTTCGCCATATTGTTAGTGAATCCTACCCCGAGATAAGCAGCTAACTTTATCGTAACTCTACGTCGGGGATCTCGGATTACTACTCCGACACTCCCTTTTTTATTAGGGCCCCTGGACGCTCCGTCAAAATATAATGTGTACGTCCACAATGGGTTTACACAGCCTGCCATCACGAACTCCTCTATTCATAATTATGGTAATCAAAGTTTAGCATGTTTGAGAGGATGAACTGACGGTTCCATCCCACCTTCTTCATTAAACTCAACAGGGATACTTGTCAACAGTCGTAAACAGTGATGGTAGAAGACTTTGATCTCCCACACAAAGGTTCCATCTTCTTGCTCAATCACTTTGTATCCTTTACTCCACCAGATAAGTTTTCCCTGATGATATCTTTGCTCCAGATATGGGTGCTCGAAATAAGGTATTAACCGCCCATTTGCTTGCGGATTATAAGGAGTCTTTTTATTGTGCTTGATTTGCCAGTCAAGATTTTGATCACTTTATTCAGAAAATGGGTTCCACGGTCCGACACTAATTCTTTCGGTGGACCAAAACGGCAGATAATCTGCTCTAAAAGGAAACTTGTAGTCTCTTTTGCATTGTCCTGCCTCGTCGCCCGCGCTTCTGACCATTTTGTAAAATAATCAGTGGGCGACTATAATATACCCTCTTCTGGGTAGTAGATGACGGGGTAATAGGACCCACAAAATCAATGCCCCACTTCTCAAATGGAAGAATAGCCATGATAGGCATGAGTGGGTGTTTCCTATTCTCTCTACTATCATGTCTTTGACAGGTATCACATCCCTTTACATACTCAAAAGAATCTTGGAAGATGGACGGCCACCAATATCCATCTCGTAACGCTTTCTGCGCCGTCAACTGTCCTGCGAAGTGCCCTCCACATGCAGAGTCATGACACTCCTCCAAGATAAAAGTAACCTCGTCAGGCATCACACATCGGCGGTAGATATCATCAACACCCTGCCGATATAGTGTCCCTGCGATCAAGGAAAACTTCAATGCCTGTTGTTTGATCTTCCTCTTTTTAGACTTTGACAAACCAGCTCCCGTCTCTCCTGTTGATAGATAATGCGTAATAGCAGCATACCAAGATGGGATAGAAGCTGTATCAAATTTAAACATTGCCTCAATATCACTTCCTTCAGCCAAAGTCTCTTTCGGCTTCCCGAAATCCACAAGGCATTCCACAATACCCTGCAACCTCGATGGCTTACTCTTGATATCATAATCAAACTTCTGCAAAGTGATTAACCACTTTGCCAAACGATCAGGCGACTGCAGCTTATTCATAAGCAATCTAAGTCCTTCCGCCTTCGTATAGAATACTACCTTTTCATAGAGGATGTAGTGCCTGAATTTCTTAGTCCCAAAGACCATCGCAAGACACAACTTCTCCATGTAGGTATAATTAATCTCTGAAATGCCCAATTTTCGACTAGTAAAAAGTATCGGATGATACCACTTTTCCTCCCAGATTTGGGCTAAACAGTAGGCTGATACTATGCATAGTGGCTACTGAAAATATGTAGAACACCTCGCCTCTTTTAGGTGCTTTTAAAACGGGTGCTTTTACTAGCTCCTGCTTCATATCCTCGAAAGCTACCTTACAAGGGTCGCTCCACTCAAATGAATAGCTAAAGGATAATAAGTTCGTTAATGGCAACATTCTTTCTGCCAAGGCATTTATAAACCTCCGATAGTACCCTATTGATGACAGAAAGCTATGAACTTCCTTTAGAGTGCCTGGTGGACTCATAGCCACTATGACCTTTATCTTTTCAGGGTCAGTTGCTATCCCTACTGAACTGACCACATGGCCTAGCAATAGCCCATAAGGTACTCCAAAGACACACTTCCGTGGGTTAAGAGCGATACAAAATTGTCTGCAGTGCTCAAAGCACTTTCTCAAAATAATCAACATCCTTTCCCTTACAGTTGGCTGCCCCCAGGTTATCAATAAATACTTTCAACTCATCGGGGGAGATGTCACCAAAGGTTTTTCTGCTGTTCGTTGCCACGATCCAGGTGCATTGCATAAACCAAAGGCCATCACATGGTACGCAAAAGTACCAAAGACCGTAATAAAAGTCGTTTTCAACTTGTCCTCTTCTGCAATTGCCATCTGGTTATATCCTGCAAAGCAACCCATGAACGAATATATCTCCCTACCCGCTAATTGATCCAAAATCTGGTCAATAAATGGCAATGGGTAGTAATCCTTAACTGTCTGCTTATTCAGCTCTCTAAAATATACACATAATCGGATCTGGTTGTTTTTCTTCTTCCTGATAACAATGGGTGAACACCATTCTGTGTGTTGAACAGGGAAGATCAAACCAGCTTTCCTTAGCTTCTGTAACTCCTCAAACAACCGATCCCTTAGTTCAAAAGGCATACGCCTTACCTTCTGACGCACAAGATGACTGCCTTCTTTTATAGGAATAGTATGAACATCTAGGCTGGGAGGAATACCTCTCAGCTCATCATAACTCCAAGCAAAGATATCACGGAATTCTTGAATCAAGGATACATAGTCCTCCATTTCTGCTGAACTGAGCATGGAACCTAATTTAATTGGCCGCGAATCATTCGGTGTGCTAAGGTCTAACTCAATCACATCCGCATCTCTTATCCTATCTTGAGGCTCTATCGGCTCATTTAGAGTTATCTGATAAATATCGACCTAGAACCACTCGACCGACGGGTATATCGACTTGACAGTCTGTTCGTAAGATCCAAGGCCTACCTAGCAAAACTCGATAGCCAGGGCGTCCTGCAAATATTATCACCCTAAAGTCCAAGAAATATTCTACACTCGGAACTGTAACATGGACCTTAGTAACGCAACCTTTTGGTTGTCTTAGACTATCATCCACCATTCTCAGAAGGGTGGAGCTATCTTTCTGGATGCCTAGACCCAGCCTCTCCATCAACTCTGAACTCATGATGTTGACGGAGGATCCAGTGTCTACAATGGCATGTTCCACTAATATTCCATCCACATAAGTTGGAACCCTAGGGCAGTTCTTTTCAGCATGGTCAAACCAATCTTCCCCTACTCGTGCTATGCCCAAGGGTTCAACAATATACCCGATATGCAGAATCTTCTTAAATTCCTTGCGTACTCCTGGAGATAATTTTATCAATTGCAAGAGATTCACATCTGGTTTGACTTCGCAAAGAGAACTTGCTAAATCAAAGTCATGATAAGTAGCCAAAGCTCTCTTTTCTCGCCAAACCATCCTCTGTTCTGGTCTTGGGACCGGTTTTGGTGCTTTTTTGTTAGCTCTTGCCTTCTTTCTTGGCACTGCCTCATCCTTCTTAGGGTCGCCTTTTCTGTCAACCAGCTTTAGCGGTCCCCCTTCTATGCTAGGACTCTGGACTTGCGTCACCTTATCCCCTTATTTAGGGTTTGCCTCAACCGGTTTTGTATTATCTTTGTCAACCTCTTTAGCCTTTTGGCCTCTTGTCACACGGCTCTTAAGTTAGAGGTTTCATAATCATGGACTCGTACAGCCTCAATAAGGCTGACTCCGTTGCCTTGTGGCAACTCTTCTATATTTGTTTTTCCCCTCTACAATATTTGCCTTGGTGCATCATTCTACTACAAGTTATTTCCTTGTGCTCTATGATTCACTGGGCCCGGTTGTTTACTTCCTTGTTGGAGAGAACTAATCTTACTCCAACAAGTAGTAGCTAGATGGCCCGACTTCCCACAAATGTCACATTTCACATTTGGAAAATTTCTGGGAAGTGCTGTCCACCACACCATTTACAACTGAATCTAGAGGGTCCACCCTCTTCACGGCATCGACTCCCTATCAGATTTTGTTGCTTCTTCAAGAAATTAACGTCGACAACTATTTGTCGATATTGTTCGAAAATCATATCGGTATAATGCTTCATCATGTCCTTAACTTCGCCAAGGACATTAGATGCACTCGACTCGTAGCCTCAATCATCAACTTGCCGTTCCATTGGCCTAACAATCTGATTTGGCATTGGCTGTTGACCCACAGAAACAATGTTAGAATTTGAAACTTGGCCTCCAACATTTGATGGAGCCAACTGACTTGCCATGGGCAAAGTCACACTGGGAGGAGCCGGTAATAAAGGTACATTTGAAACCACACTCCCTCTCCCAATAGGGTTAGTCATAGGCATCCCTTGACTTCCATTTGGCAATGATGGATTGCCGCTAGGTACTAAACCCCCATTAACATTCATTCGAGAGGAGTAGGCCGTTTGTAATCGTGCTTCTACTCCCTCTTCCTGCTAATAGCGGTGTCTATATCTGCTAAGGCCACACTGCTCAATTGTACTTGGATATTAAAATCTAACCCATGTAAAAAGTATTGCAATTGGGCAGCTGGTGGAATGGGAATGTAAGTTTGCAACTTGCGGAATATTTTCTTCAACTTCTTGGCATATACTTTCACATTCTCGTGAGGATCTTGACGTGTTACATTCAAGACCCGCAACCAATATTGGTCACCTCTTTCAGGGGCATATTCCGCTCAGAAAGCTGCATAGAATTGATCAATGGTGGTTATGGTTCTAGACTCTATGCTGTGGTACCATACCGCAACCCTTCCTTTTAACGTCATATTGAAGAACATCATGAGATGTCCCTCGTCTTGGATGCGATAATTGAACATCAATCTTTGAAATTCACAAATGTGAAATTCTGCATCCTCTTTCGCTAACCCATTAAAAATGGGCAAGGGAACCCCTAAGGCTGGTAAATCTGGCGTCCCTGTAGGAATTGCAATAAGCTGTGCCATGGTGACAGTCGGATTAGCAATAGGAGCTTGAAGTGACGGATTCATACCCCCACTTGAAGTGGGTAAACTTGGTGGAGGAGAAGAAGATCTTACACTTCCTCTTGCACCTAATGGAATAGGTGGAGTAGTTAAATGACTAAGACCACTACTTCGTATACGTACTGGGCTACTCCTTTGAGGAGAATAACGGCTTACGATCTCTAACCGCCGTCTAGCCCTCTCAGCACGTTCAACTTTTTGGATTTCGAATTGACGGTCCTTGTCAGAGGATATAAACCAACTTACTTTTGGTCCCTAGAAACCCTAGATCCGAAAACCACCACTTATAAGTGGCTCCCGGAAAACGCACCACTGATGGGACCTGAAATGGGCCGGGACTGGCTATAGCACTAGCCGAACCTCATGCTCATGACACACAAACACCCTCACGGCCTCGCGGACCAGGAGCGTCAATATAAGGCTGAAGGACACACTGCCCTAAAGCTCGATTCATGCGTTTATAGTTTATAGTCCAACATTTCCCTTAAACTCCTTAGAGGGAGATCCCAAAGTACTTAGGCATAAAGCCTCGTCACACACACATAGGAGGCACTCAACCGACTAATAGTCGGTGCCCCACTGCAGCTCTCCTACATCTTAGGGATTGGCCCTTTGATGCGCTGCTAAACATATAACATAGACGAGCACAAACTCCTCTCTTTTATATTTCTTGTATTTCCAAGAGATATACCATGTGTCCTCACTTCACAGTCCCTTAGGAAACCGACCCTTTACCCTATGGCAAGGGATAACCTCATACTCTCAATCATGGGTCAAAGTCCTAAGAAAACAATTGCTATGCAGTCCAGGAGATTTTTCCTTCGATACCATGAACCATACATAGTGCATAATGTGAATGGTTTAGTGCACAAACAATAGAAAATTAGCATTGTGCATCATGCGAAACCAATCTTTTCATGATTTCCATGCTAACGTTTATGTATTGAAACGAGGAGAGACACCCAGCCTTACGCTCATGCTGCCTTTTCCTTTATTTTAAAACAACGTCCTATAACCATGATGCAACACATAAATCAGATTTAAGATTGTACTTTGATGCTCAAACTCCCCTCTCACCCTACCGTTTAATGTTTTGCAATCGTTGATAGATGTAAGAGTCATTTTATGTGCATTTCTTTGTAGAGAAAGCAATAAATACGGACAAAACATAGAAATGAGGGTAAACCGAGGCTAATCTCATGCTCTACCTTCATTATACATTGCACAAACACTTATGTAATTTTCTGGAATTTTCTTTTTATCGTTTCCTAATTTTCTCCCATTTAAAACCAATTTTCCACCATTTTTTGGTATTTTTCTTCTATTATTTCAATTAAAAATGACTAGAAATTGAAATTGATTATGGGCTGTGGCCCTTAGGTCTCTTGACAGCAAAATTTTAGGTTTTATTGATGTTATATCTCATGTTTCCCCTTTATTTTGCAAAAAACCCCCATTTTGCCTCTTAAACGCATGTTTTACGGGTTTTATACCATTAATTTCAGTCATAACACTTATAATTTTCTGATTTTCTGAGCATAAACTGATCAAACTCATAGCAAACAACATTATGATGCATAATCAGCCCATGGGAACAAATATTCATGACGCAAATTGCATAAAACATCAATTTCCTTTGTAAAAATAAAATTATCGTTCTTTGCACGTTACGGGTTTTTATTTGCCATGTCTCCGGATTGATTTCCAGTAGCCATTAATGTCCATGACAGTTCGGAATCAGCAATCTACGCTCCTCTTGCATCACGAAGCAATCCCATCTCGGTTGGACAAGCATCCGTCGATCCTTCTTCTTCCCACATGAATCTGCCTCTAGAAGAGAGAGAGGGAGGAGAGAGAAAGACTGAAATCAGAGATTTCCATAGAGACCACCATTGCCCGAGCAAAGCACGGCGAAATGACCAGCATCCAGAGGGAAATGAAGCCCCATAGTCATTATGTATGGTTGTTCACAGGCAGGAGGAGAGAGAGAGAGGAGAGAGGGCGCAATTTGCACCAGCGTGCTGTCGCCATATCTCTTCATCTTCTCCACGATTTTGCATGTTGCATTTCATGTGACATTTAACATTTGGGGCTCCCAAAGGTCACTCGCCCATTTGACCACTCTAATGTCCACCTCTTCAAATCTTGACCGGTTTCTTGGCTCCTTCCCCGTCCGGACTCCGAATTGAGCTCTGAAAAATCCTGGGCATCCGGCTTGACATCCCACATTGGCCGGTAACTCTTGACAACCCGCACGGCAGTCTGAAAAATTATCAAAAATCAACAAGTGTCGCTCGGGCGCCTTTAAAGTACTTTGACGCTTAAAATCGTCCTAGGTCGAGCTGCCGCCTTCGACGTTGAATATTTTTCCCTTGATATTCGTAATTTTTAGCTATTTTTAAGCACTTATCGGCATCAAAATTCCGCTCTCACAATGTTATGCTAAGAAATATGATATCTGCAATGGTAAGTTGCAGCAAGGAAACTATGCATCGTCTTCACGACAGAATGAAGATAAAAATGAACGTCTGTTTGTTATGCAGCATATGATGAATGCTGTTACAGGAAAGGGAACACATGATGATGTTTGATATGTTGATTCAGGTGCATCCAATCATATGACCAGCCATGCAGAATGGTTTGAAGAGATGCAAGATTTGCAAAATGCAGGTTATGTGCAGAGGGGTGATGATTCATACCACCCAATTTCACACATTGTAAAAGTTCCCTTGTCCTTGCATGATGGTAAGACAAAGAGTCTTTCAGATATATTACATGTGCCATCTATTACAAAGAACTTGGTGTCAGTCGGTCAGATGGTAGAGCAAGGGCTGCAAGTCAGATTTAATACAAAGGGCTACTTTGTAGAAGACTTCAATGACAAGTGCAGGTTAGTTGCAAAGGGAAGTAGAGTTGGACGTATGTTTACTCTGGATGCTGCAATTCCTACTATGAATGTTGCTATGTATGCTAAAGGAAAAGGTGTTGTTGCAAATATTGAAATTTGGCACAAACGCATTGGACATGCAAATGTACGAAGGCTGAAATTAATGCAGTCCAAAGGGTTGGTTACAGGTTTGCCTACATTTAGAGTTGCAGAATTTCATAAGGTATGCGAAGCATGTCAGTTTGGTAACCAGGCAAGACAACCCTTTTCACATGGCAGAGATGTAAGCAGAAATATCCTTGATGTTGTGCATACAGACATTTGGGGGCCTACACAAAATGTATCTCTTGGAGGCAGTTCATACTTTGTCACATTCATTTATGATTGTTCTAGAAAGCTGTGGGTATATTTTATGAAGGAAAAGAGTGAAGCGTTTGAGCACTTTAAAACTTTCAAGGTTGCAGTTGAAAGAGAAACAGGTTTGAAAGTAAAGTGCTTGAGGTCAGATGGAGGGGAAGAGTACCTCTCGAATGAGTTTAGTGATTTTTTGAGGTCTCATGGGATAAAGAGAGAGTTCACATGCAGGTATACCCCACAGCAAAATGGTGTTGCAGAAAGGAAAAACAAACATATTGCAGAAGTTGCACGCACCTTGATGGCTGAAAAGAATAAGCCTAAGCATTTTTGGTCTGAGGCTGTTCATACTGATGTTTATATTATGAACAGAACTCCCACAGCTGCAGTTCATGGGATGACTCTTGAAGAATGTTTTACTGGCAAGAAGCCTGATGTATCGCACTTTAAGGTATTTGGCTGTGTTGCATACGTTCATGTGCCAGATGAGCTACGGAAGAAGCTTGATCCAAAGGCAAAAAAATGTGTCTTTATTGGATAGTCTTTAGAGCATAAAGGGTATCGTTGTTATAACCCTGTCACATGTAAGTTCAGAGTGAGCGGGGATGTCATCTTTGATGAAATGAGTAGTTGGTATGCATCAAGTGGTGATGAATTAGATGATGATGATGATCATGACACTCATGTGTAGGCTGAAAAGCAAGAATCACGGACTCTTAGTGGACCAGAGACATCATTTGGTAGTCCTTGGTCTGGGAGACTAAGGAGTAGCTCTACATCTTCAGGTGTATCTAGTAGCACTACAGGTAAAGACAAAGAAAAGAATAAAGTGTCAGAAGGCATTGATGTAGTTCTTGATGGAGACTCCAGTGGCTCAGAGAGCTTGGATGATGAGCTTGGCATTCCTTCACTGAGGACACCAGGTAGGAGGGTCCGATACCTTGTTAAAAGATTTGGTTTTGAAGGTTATGCATCTCACCATTATACTTATATGGTGAAACTAGTTGAGGATGTTGAGCCCACTTGTTTTGAGGATGCTGTTGGTGATACTCATTGGGATGCAACAATGGATGACGAGATGGCTGTATTAGAGGCCAATAAGACTTGGGATCTAGTATCATTGTCGAAGGGAAATAAAGCTATTGGATGTAAGTGGATTTATAAGATTAAGCACAATGCAGATGGTTCTATTAGTAGGTACAAAGCTAGGATGGTCGCAAAAGGCTATGCCCAGACATATGGCATAGATTATGATGAAACCTTCAGTGCAGTTGCTAGGATGGCAACTGTCAAATGTGTGATTGCTTTGGCAGCATCCAAAGGTTAGAGGTTGCAACAAATGGATGTGAAGAATGCCTTCTTGCATGGTGATTTGCAGGAAGAAGTGTATATGGATCAGCCAGCAGGTTATGAAGATTTAGAGCATCCTAGGTATGTGTGCAAGTTGAAGAAGGCACTCTATGGGCTCAAGCAAGCACCTAGAGCATGGTATTACAAGATCAGAGAGTATCTTCTCAATATTGGCTTTTATGTTTCTGATGCTGATCACTCACTTTATGTGAGAAAGGGAGATGCAGGTTTGGTCATCATAGTCATCTATGTGGATGACTTGATTATTACAGGTGATAATGATAGTGGGATTGCTGAAGTCAAGGACTTTTTGAAGAAGAAGTTTGAGATGAAGTATTTAGGTGAGCTAAGGTACTTCCTTGGCATTGAGGTGATCAGATGTGATGATGGTATATGGCTGTCCCAAAGACAGTATGGCTTGGATATGTTATCCAAGTATGGTATGATAGCATGCAAACCACTTTCAGTCCCATTGGAGCAGAATGTAAAGTTGAGTGCTGATGTTGGGGATGAGATAGAAGACCCTACTATATTTAGGAGGATAGTGGGGAGTTTAATCTACATGACCATTACAAGGCCAGACTTGAGCTATGCTATTGGTCTTGTGAGTCAGTTTATGCAAGTACTTAGAAAGCCACATTTGGATGCAATCAGACGCATATTGAGATATGTAAAGTCCACATTACATTATGGACTTTTCTATGAGGCAGGTATAGATGTACAGATGTTTGGATACACAGATGCAGATTAGGCTGGTAGTATGTCTGATAGAAGATCTACCAGCGGATACATGTTCTCTCTTGGTAGTGCAATAGTTTCTTGGAGCACCAAAAAGCAATCTACAGTTGCTTTGTCAAGTACAGAGGCTGAGTATAGAGGTGCTGCTGTTGCAGGATATGAGGTAGTATGGCTACAAAAGTTAATGGCGGATTTGGATGTGTAGGTGGAAGGTCCAGTTGTCATTTATTGTGACAACATGAGCAGTATACAGTTGGCTAGGAACCCTATGTTCCATGCTAGGACAAAACATATTGAGGTACACTACCACTTTGTAAGAGAGAAGGTACTAGCAGGTGAGATTGACTTGGTGTATGTCAGCACACAGGATCAGATAGCTGACATCTTCACGAAGGCATTGGGTACAAAGAAGCTTCAAAAGTTTCAAAGCTTACTTGGAGTTGAAGAGATGCAGTTGAGCTTCAAAGTTTCGAAGCTTACTTGGAGTATACAGTTGACTAGGAACCCTATGTTCCATGCCAGGACAAAACATATTGAGGTACACTACCACTTTGTGAGTGAGAGAAGGTACTAGCAGGTGAGATTGACTTGGTGTATGTCAACACACAGGATCAGATAGCTGACATCTTCACGAAGGCATTGGGTATAGAGAAGCTTCAAAAGTTTCGAAGCTTACTTGGAGTTGCAGAGATGCAGTTGAGCTTGAGGGGGAGTGTTGAGATGACAAGCTCAGCACATGCGTAGCACATCGGTGGTCATTATGACTCTCACATGGCCACTGACTCATTACTTATTATATTCAGGTTGTTACACCTATTTACAGCTGGCATAGTTATAGCGCCAGTCGACTAGTGTAGTCGGTTATGCATTGTTTGAATTAGTAGGTCACTTTTCTTTATGTTGTATCTTATCTATACTTTGTGTACATTGTAAAGTGTGTGGAAGAAGAAGAAGAAACCAGCAAGAAAACGTTTTGGCCTCCATCTCTCTTCTTGTCTCTTGAGTGAGCTTCTCCTTGTGCATTCTGTGTGTGTTCGGCGCAGCAGCTTGAGCAAGTCCCCCCACCACGCGATTCTTGACATTATAGGCTGATGTTAAAGCAAGCTTTATCCCCAACCGTGCAAAGAAATTATGAGCCTCATATGCATCTAGCTCACCCCTATCTGCTGTAATTTTTTCCACACAGCCATATCGACAAAAGATCTCTTCTAAGAGAAAAGTACATACGGTATTTGTCATCTTAGTACCTAGAGCTCTCCCTTCCAGTTGATTAGTCAAGTCTTCACGAGCAAGACCAAGACACTTCATTTGCCAAAGACCTGTAGGCATTGTGACCCAATCCACCACCCACTTAAAATGAAGAGACAATGGATATGTGGGCTGCAATCCATCCCGATGTCTCACAGTTGAATATATTTGACATGTCGTACATGTTTCCACAAAGTGAGCAACATCCTTATACATACCCTGCCACCAATATCTTTCTTTAATCTTTGTAAAAGTACCCCAAACACCTCTATGATCAGCCCATAAGCTTTCATGAAATTCTTGCATAACAGCTACTTGCAAAGCTCTATCACCCAAAACTCACAATGGCATACCCTGTTTCTTTTTAGCATGTTTCCATAAGTATCCATCTTTTAAGAAAAATCCATAAGCTTTTCTCTTGATCTTCTTAAACTCCTCATCTGACCATTCACCTCTCTTTGTTAATGTACTGAGATATTCACCAATTCTCAGCCACTATCCTGCATATTTGTCTTCCAGAAACACTTCTACACAAGATGCAAAACATCTAAAGTGTCTTCTCTTTGTTATCCAAGCTTCTGTTAATGCTATAGCAACACCTTGCATTTCTAAATTCACTCTTGCAACATCATTTTCAGTCATAAGAAAGTCATCTTCTTCCTCCTCATCCATCATCTCATCTTCATTCTTATAGCGTGCTCGAGATGACATGTCTGCCAATGGGTCATCTCTTCTTGCAATATGCTGAAATTCAGGGTTCAAAGATTTGATGTATGCAATCCACCGGAGCATAGCAATGTCCGGGGTAGCACAACTAGTAATCATACCCCAATACCAGCAAACAATCAGTCTCAATGACTACATGAGCACCCATAAAATACTCCTTATCACATTTAAGGGCTGTCACAATTCCCCATTATTCTCTTTTTACATGTGGATATCTTCTTTGTCATTCAGTCAATACTTTTGCACCAAAGAATATTGCATATCTTTGCCCTTCCTCATCATCTTTCCCAATTGCCCATCCAATTCCGATTGGGCTTATATCAACAGTAATAATGATAGACTTTCCATGTGAATAGTTAGACTTTCTCAACGTAGGAGCAAATTTTAAGAGTTGCTTCCACTCATCTTTCTTGTCCGTAATTACTATGTTTAATTAGAATGCATTATTGTATGATGGACTGATGTGTAGTTGTTTCTTTTTTTGTAGAGTCTGTTGGATACTCCTTTGCTATGGGATGAGGTTTTGGATGAAGAGGATCTATAGCTCGCCCTTGGATCCCCGGAGCTCACATACCCTTCTTTTTTGGTCACATGATCTATGTAGACATTTTCTATGTAGTAGTAGTATCTTGCCATGATTGTACCTGTTGCTTTCATTATGCAATTATGTATTTATTTCATGCATCAGTGTTATGATTTAAGTACACTTTGCCTTTATTTACACGAGCATTGTACACATTACTAAAACTATTTTATATGGCCCAAATAAAGCACATAGTGCTATATGTGGCAAGGCAGCTTATTGCCCTGCCACTTTTTTTTTTGCCCTGTTACCATCACTATTAGCATCGCAAATTTACTATACACATCACTATTAGCGTCGCAAAATGCATTGCAAAGCATCGTTATTAGCGTCGATATCAGCGTCGCTATATACGATGTTGATACTGATGCAAATAGCGATGCTAATAACGATCCTGATATCGACTGTTCTATGGTGTTGCCAATAATGACACTTTTTGCGACGACGGGGCAAATTTATTTATGAATATTTTCGTCGCTTTGAATGTTAGTATAAGGACTATATCTTGTAGTGTAAAGCTGTTGGATTTCTCAACTGAATCGGTGAAACTTTTCTTCATCATTAGGCCAGAGTCTTCTAAGAAGAATTCTTCACATAGGGATTTTTTGAAGCAAACGAAAACAAAGACATTTTGACCATTAAATTGTTTTAATTCCCACCCAACCTCCTCTAGGGCTTTGATGGCTATGGAATCAATCTTCTCTTTGTCTTGCCTTTGTTGTTATTGTTGTAACATTTGGATTTGTTGTTGCTGAGTCTACTGCAATATGCACACCCATTGTTGTAGAGTATCTCTTGAAGAATCCCCCATCTTGGAGTTCTCTTACACCTACCTTCACATTGGGTTTATGAATGTCGCAGTGTCATGTAGGGTTGAAGGTCACCATAGGGGTTTGGCAAGAAAACTGGACAAGATAGATGGAGATGTGTCTTCAAGAGATAAGTAGATTACAATGAATGTTTGAAGGTTCAAGAGGTACTTCAAAGTCAATCACAGGGATTTGAGAATTAAGAATGTATGGGGACTCAAGAGCTTAGAATCTAGAGATACGAGAGATAAGACGAGGGTTGAATGTTTCAAGCCAAGTTCTTGAAGACGTTAATAGAGCTTCCAACTATATGTTCTTAGCAAAGATTATCATAAACAACTATGCATCCCATCATTCATACATGATGCCATAGCATGAATCAACTTTGCATGATTACATTCAATGTAGACTATTAGGGGAAAAAGCTTATGATTCAATTAGAAGGCTTGTAGAGCAAAGAGACTTGCTTCAAGAGAGCTTCAAATTGAGTTCCTGATAAGGATAAGTTACCACAGCCAAGAAATAAGAGAAAAATCTTCTCTTAATTCAACTCAAAGCATCTATGAATGATCTACAAGCATTGCCCTGCCATAGGGGCACATAATACTTGCATATTTTGACAAGATGTCTTCTGTAGAGTAAGAAATGAATTAAAAGAACAATGCTATAGTTAATTCTCTGAATATGATTGAAGATATCAGCCCCAAATCAGCCCAAACATCTTTCAAAATTCACCTCAGATGATAGCATAAACTTTCCCTATCACGGTGTCGGAGTGTTTGGTGTCAAAAGTCCACCATGGGGGTAAGAGATAGCAGGGTGAAGGGAGATTCAAGGAGAGGAGTAGATGAAAGAGAAGGGGCTCAAAGAAATAGAAGACGTAGAACAATACTCACAAAAAGAAATAGAAAATGTAGAAGAATACTAACAGAGATGAAGCCTGTCAATTTATTTCAGCATTATGAAAAGATAAAACTCTAATAGAAAAAAACGTGTATAAAATAATACCTTCCTCTATGCTTCTCAGATTATCAATCTGATGCTTATACTGGCTCCAAAAGGGGAAAAACTACCAGGACACCTTGCCAAAATTCAACCAGATCACTCATTCTTCATCTCCCACTTTGGAGTGATGTTTACTGTCTGAAAACAGTGATCGCACATTGCCCGGGTATGTGTGCATGTGTGTGATTGAAAGAGGGTAAGGGACTTGGTCAATGAAACCCTTTGCTACATCCATTCATATCCTATTCTTCTTTCTCTTATCTTGCATTACATGTCTCACAAGGAATCTAAGCTCATTAAGGGTTAAGGGTGTGTGATTCAAAGAGTGGGAGGGAGTGTGTGTCTATGTCTATGCACATAATACATTGAAGAAGGGGCCTCTATTTCTATTTTGCTACTTATGATCTATCCTTGATGTCTTTGAGGGAAGCATAATGGTGTTGGGTAGGACCTTTGGGTCTGAAAGTCTCGACTTGGCGTCCAAGTGCGATACTAGGCAGAATTTCTAACGTGCTAAACCCTAGTTAGCACTTTGAGGTGTTCATTGTACTAACTACTTATGCTTTTAAGAGTCCTATGTGGGTTATGTTATTACAAGTGATCTAATTTTCTCGCGTTGAGAATGATCTTTGCTTAGAAGAGATGCGAATACTTTTCCTAAGGGATGCAATTAACTAAATTCAAAATGCAACATTCCATGTAAGTATGCAAATCATAGACTTTTTCTTCAATGCAACTATAGGGTTTGGAATTGACCATTTCTCTTCCTTGCTAGAATCATAATGATTGACACTTGCATAAATTCTACATAGATTTACATCAAGAGTTTTGCCTACAACCTTTCATTTAATGCAATTAAATTTCAGGCTTTAATATGACATGCAACCTTTTCTAGATGCAACTTCGATAAATGAAGTTCATGCATGACGAATATGTGACATGCAACCTTTTCTAGATACAACTTTTGATAAATGAAGTTCATGCATGATGAATATTATAAGACTAATGTTGCCTTAATCCATTCTACAAGCATCTTCGCATGCAACATGCAAGTCCATGGTTTCATTTCCATGCAATGCAACTGCTTGGACAACATCGACAACGATTATGTCATTCAAATCTACAAGTAGAAAATTACCTAAATGCCTTATGCGCTTTTTTTTCCGCGGTCGATCAAAGATGCATTTAAACAATTTCATCTTTTAAACCTAAGCAATATGCGCTTAGGAATTTCAACTTGGAAATGCAAACAAAACCAAATGCACGACATGCTCTAACCCTTGTAAATCGTTCAAGGAGATAATTTCCCAAATGTATTTTAGCTAGACTACGTGAATTTGAAACATGTGTAAATGCATTCTTCCATGAAAATTTAACGTGCCTAATGCATTTCTTTGATGTGGATTCATTCTTTTAAGAACCTGGGCTTGAGGGCTTGTAGGGATGTCCATGTGTATGCTTGGGGTAGAAACTCCCGTGTGAGCGCCTTGCGTCTTTTGTTTGGGGGCCATCGATGTCGAAGACTCTTGACTCCGCAACTTGTTTCTTGCCTTAACCGAACTACAAACTTTCTCCAGTGCTTGGTAATCAGCTTCAAGATCTGACTACTTTTCCCCTTGCACACGAATTGTGCTTATGAGCCCGGTTTTTGAAACCGAGGAGGCTTGTGGAAATGAGGCTTATAGAAGCCTAATTATAGAAGCTTCCAAAGAAGCTTTCAAGAAGCTTCTGCTCTCAGCAGAATAACGTGGAGGGGGGGAGGGTAATGATTGGAAGAGAGGACGACGGAGAAGGAGATGAGGATGATGATTGATGATGATGGAGGTGTCGAGGCGGCCAGTAGCACAGCGTGGTGCTGGAGGCGGCAGTTCTTGGTGGCTACTCCCTAGCGTGGCGGATGGCGGCAGCACGACTGCTTTCTCTCTTCTCTCTTCTCATGGCTCTCCCCAAGCTTTAAGGGGGAGGTTATATAGCCTTTGGGGAGGGGGGGAAGCTCCACACACATGGAGAGCTTTCATGCCTCCCCTCCCTCGTGCATCCCCACACCACACTCCTCCCTCTCTCCACTTAGCTCCACTCCCTCTCCCCTGCCATGCATCGATTGAGGGGAGGGGATAATTAATAAAAAAAATTGCACTACTTTAATCATTTATCCATTTACCTTTCCGTAAGGGGTGTTCTTGCGTGGCCTTGCGGGTTTTAACCTCGGCCTTATTTGGACTACGTGGATGGGGATTATTATTGCGCGTGCGGGGTAGGCATTTAAATGCCAACATTTTACGATGTGGGAGATCGATTTGGGGTGCTTAATTGTGCGGGATGTGTGGGTTTTAAGGTTGACTTAATATTTCAAGCGGAAATATTACATTCTCTTCCCCTTAGAGGAATCGAGATGTCCTCATCTCGAGAAGAACTGGGGGTATTGTTTGTTGAGAGTACTTTCATCCATCCAAGTGGCATCCTCTTTGGGATAATCCTTCCACTGGACGAGGTATTCTCTGAAGTTTCTAGATCTCAAATGTCTCCCCCTAACATCTAAGATCCTTTCAAGCCGTAGCTCAAGGGCTCCTTGGCTAGGCATTACAACTTGTTGATCATCAAGTACATGACTAGGGTTAGGTACATACTTCTTCAGTAGACTGATGTGGAATACATTATGAACATTTAGGTTCTTAGGGAGTTGAAGTCTGTAAGCATTAGGTCCTAAGCACTTGAGGATCTTGTAGAGTCCACAATACCTTGGACTTAGCTTCTTGCATTCACCCAAGGATAAGAAACTCTTCTTTGGACGTACGCGAATAAAGACCATATCCTCTTCAGCGAAGGATCTATCTTGACGTTTCAAGTCCGTGTAAGCCTTCTATCTATCCTTGGCGGCTTGGATGTCCTGCCTTATTGACTTCATTTGGTCATCCATATCTTCTAGCATTTGCTTTGAAGCTTCAACTCTTAGGGTTGGATCCAAGAAGTTTAAAGTACTTCGACAGTCATGCCCATACAATGCTTGAAAAGGGGTCATCTGAATGCTTTTTGGTAGGAAGCATTGTAGGCAAACTCAAGCAATGGAAAATATTGAATCACCTTTTTGGGTTCACGACAACAGTGTGCCCTTAGCATATCTTCAATGACTTGGTTGACTCGCTCCATTTGACCATCGGTTTGGGGATGATAAGCTCTACTAAAACAGAGTTGAGTCCCAATGGCTTCAAAGATAGCTCTCCAGAAGTGTGATGTGAAGAGAGTCACGATCACTAATGATTCTTCTGGGTAACCCATGCAGTTTGAATATCTCCTTGATAAATGACCTTGCAATGTCTGAGGCTTTATAGTTTGTCTTAACAAGGAATAATATGTGCAATCTTGGTTAGCATATCCACCACAACCATAATGGAGTTGTATCCTCCCTGACTTTGGGGTAGGCCAACAACAAATTCCATATTGATGAATTCCCATTTCATTTGGGGAATGTCAAGTGGTTGCAACTTCCCTGGCATTTTGACATGTTCAGCCTTAATGCATTGAAAAGACAAACATTCAGTGACATATTTGAGAATGTCACCTTTAAGCCTCTCCCAATAATAGCTCTTTCTAACTACATTGAGAGTCTTGGCATAGCCAGAATGTCCTAAGAAAGGGGAGTCATGAGCTTCCCAAAGTATCTTCTGCTTGAGTGACTCACTTGCTGGTATACATAATCTCATTATGTAGTAGGCAAGTCCACTATTGATAGAGAATTCTTGATACTTTTCCTATAGCTTTGGGTCTTGATCCTTGATAGGGATCTCCCTTAGCATCTTTTGATAGGTTGGATCATGGCATGCCTCTTCTCTAGCTAGCTCAAGTATTGGGTTGTTTGGCATGGATACCTTTGGGGCTAGAGATCTAGCCGTTGATGGATCTTGCAAGATTAGAGAATTTAGAAATGCCTTGTGACTAAGTGCATCGGCAACTACATTCTCCTTTCCAAGTCGGTACTTGATTTCAAAATCATATTCCTCCAGCACTTCAATCCATCGACATTGCCTCATGTTGAGCTCATTCTGGGTACAGATCCACTTAAGACTTTTATGATCCGTCACTAGGGTAAACTTGTTACTCAACAGGTAGTGTCTCCAAATCTTGAGAGCATGGATGACAGCTAACAGCTCCAGATCGTGGGTCGTATAATTCCTCTCATGGCTCTTCAGTTTCCTTGAAGAGTATGCTACAGGATGACCCTCTTGCATAAGCACACATCCTAAGGTAAGAGTACTAGCATTAGTTATTACTTCGAACTCCTTACTAAGGTCCGGAAGTTTCAGGATAGGTGTTGATACCAAGCTTTGCTTTAGTTTGTCAAGGCTGGATTGTTCAACAGTTGACCATACAATCGATGTTTGCTTCTTCAGTAGATTGGTCAGTGGCGCTGCAATCAAAGCATAGTTTTTGATAAAGACCCTGTACCATCCTGTCAATCCAAGAGAACTTCGTATTTCTTTGACAGTTGTTGGTGTTGGCCATTCCAAAACATCTCTGACTTTAGCCGGGTCTACTGAAATTCCTTCAGCTGAAACAATGAATCCCAGATATTCAATCTGTTGTTTGAAGAATGCACACTTCTTCTTCTTGGCATAAAGCTTGTGTGCCCTCATTGTCTCAAGGACAATGCGAAGCTAGGGTTCATGATCTTCTTCCTGTTTGGAGTAGACTAAGGTATTGTTGAAGAAGACGAGTACAAAGTCATCAAGATATGGTCTAAAGATATCCTGCATTAACCTATTGAATGTGGCCGGTGCATTCGTCAGCCCGAATGACATGACCAGGAACTCAAAATGTCCATATCTTGCGCTGAATGACGTCTTTGGGATATCTTCTTCCTTGATCCTTATCTGATAGTATCCAGACCTGAGATCAATCTTGGAGAAGATCTTCGCACCTTGAAGACGGTCAAGAAGTTCATCTATTCTTGGAATAGGATATTTGTTCTTAATGGTTGATTGATTCAACCCTATGTAATCAATACATAGCCAAAGTGTTCCATCTTTCTTCTTCTGGAACAGCACTGGAGCTCCCCATGGCAAATTGCTGGGACGGATGTAGCCCTGATCTAACAGCTACTTGAGTTGCTCCTTCAGCTTAATTGCTTCCAGGATGGACATTCTATATGGCCTCTTTGCAATTGGTGCAGCTCCTAGCACTAGCTTGATTTCATGATCAACTTCCCTTTGAGGAGGAAGTTCTGTCAGATCTTCGGGAAATACGTCTGTGTACTCCTTTAGCCATGAAAGTTCTTCACTAGACTCTTGATTCTGATCTAGCTTATTTAGCTTAATCAAGTAGACAGGTAGTCCCTTCCTAACTCCCTTTATTATCCGAGATACTTTGGCCAATTGAATTTTTGGCTTCCCAGCCTCTCCTTAAGTTGTGACCAATTCCCCTTCAGAGTTTTGAAAGAAAATTTGGCCCTTTCCACAATGAATGTGGGTATCATTAGGTTTAAGCCAATCCATTCCATGCAAACACTCATGGATACCTAGGTTCATGACCCTGAATGTGACCAAAGTCCACTTTCCTCCCAGTAGGAATTCCACCTTAGCAGTTTGCCTAGTACAAGTGACCTCGTGACCATTTGCTAATTCCACAAGCAAGATAGGTGCATCTATTGTGGCTATTCCTAGTCTTCTTGCACAAACTGGTGAGATAAAGGAATGTGTACTACCACAATCAATCAAGGTTTTGAAGCCTTTACCTTGATAGTCCGATGGTGTCTGAATCACCGAAAACTGGCGATTCAGGCCTTTCTTCTGAAGGGTGGCATGCACTGTTGCCCTCTCAAAATCTTCTTCCATAGTTGGGTCTTCTTCTTTGCATATCTCCCTGTTGGCAACACAGGCGGTTCTTCATCTGCCCCAGGTGGCGGCTCCTTGGCCACGGGCAATTCCTTAGAATGGTCCTTGATGTTGTCCTCCGCCAAGCTTGGGACATTGCTTTTTGAAATGACCGGGCTCATTGCAATGGAAGCAAAGGAGGTTGCGGCCATTACCTTGTGTCGACACGAAATTATTGACCTTGTTAGTCCTAGCTTTTTTCCCTTGTCCCTGGTTTTGGCCTTGAACTCTCTTCGCCTGGGACCTATATACTCCTTTGTTCTGATCCTTATAAGACCAAGTCTTGTTATTTCTTGGCCTGGTCCGCACCTCCTGAATTATGGGCACAGCTCGAATGAGTGTGTCTTGAAGATCTATTGGGCGCATGGACTCGAGGCAAGTGTTTATGGGTGGGTTTAATCCGGCACAAAACTTTGACACCTATTGTGTCATATCCATTTGTGGCGCATACTTCAAAAGAGAGACGAACTTTGAGTAGTATGCGTCAAGAGATAAACCAAGATGTTTCAGCTCATAGAACTCATTCATCTTCTACGTGTGGTATGCAGGTGGTAAGTATCTCCCTTGCACAGCTCTTTTCAGCTTCTCCCAAGTAACGGACCCTTCCAAGGTCTCTGCACCATTGCTTTCACCAAAGTCTGGCTTTGCTGGTAATCTTCAGCTTGGCAAGCATTGCTTGGTTAGCGGGTGCAGTATCAGCCGCTTCAAAGTAATCTTCCATGGACTTGATCCAGATTTCGGCATCAGTTTGGACGGACCTTCCCTTGCCATCAAATTCTTGTGGCTTGATTTTCTTGAGAAGAAACTTCTTCTCCTGAATCATGGCCGTACTTGGTGTAGGGATCGGACTAGGAATCTACACCTGAGGTTGAGCCTGGGCATTGAGATTCTTAATGCTAACAACTCGCTAAACGTTTCTCACATTACATTTCATGCCCCATTCAGCTTTCAGCCAAGAGACCTAATCACTTAACCTTTTTTATCAATACTCACAGTCAAGACAATCATTGATAAAAAGAGTCTTATTTCATTCATATGGGCATAGCCCTTTTTGGAGTACAATTATTCTTGGGAAAATGGTACAAGCGGATATATTAATTCGGGGAGAATAAGATTGTGTTACGCTCAGCTACGGGAACTGAGTAATAGTATGGATTGGGGTCATGGATTTTTAGGAATCAATAGGTCATTGGAAGATTAGGGTATCCTTTCCTTTGGTACCTGTTCTTCTCATAATGTCCCAACACCTTGATTCTATTGGCAGGGATTATTCGGGTCACTTCCTCATACACATACGTGTTCTGCTTGACCTTCAACATGTAGGGTTGCGTTTGCATGAGCCTCAATAAAGATGAACAGCTTCACGATCTTCAGGTCCTTCAACCACTTGATTCTCTTTAGGTTGGTTTGAAGGTACGCAAATCGGTGGGCAGCTATGTAATAGATTCCTGAATCACCCGTCCATCTCCGTTCCACGTACAGTGGTCAAGGATTGTAGATGCGGTCTAGGATATTCATCATATTGATCATCCGTCGATAATCCAAGGCACGCATCGCGGTCATAAACATAATCAGGAACACCAAGTATCTGTTCCATGCTTTGTAACTCTGCAAGACAGCATCGATAAGTAAGAAAATGTTCTTAACAGTAACATTTGCTCTACTTCTCCTGATTAAGTCTTCTTGTAAATATTAGTTCCTCGTTGGTTCACTCTGATACCAACTTTAATGTGTCCACCTGTTCTCTTGCAGGACACGTCTTAGCAGCCCATCGGGAAGAGACTTAAGAAAGCGCCGCCTGGCACTCCCACGGAATGTTACGGGGTTTGCAATCTAGGTCTTCCCAAGTCTACCACGTAGCGGAAGCATTCCGGCTATTCCCACTTAGGACCGACCTGAATCAGGGTTTCCCTAACGGTCAAGTTCCTAGAGACTAACTAGCGTCAAACCCCAGGCAAACTACTTTACGTAGAAATGTCAGGGTCGAAGCGGATTCATGCTGCACTTGGTTCAAGGAGAATGGGAAATAGGAGGGATGCAAAGTTCGACCTCTTTGCCCATAAGGCATAGTCCCATTCCGTTCCCCTAAAACAACATAAATCGGGACTGTAGTAACCTATACTCTAGGTCAACGTTCCTTGCTGTTCATTTCCTTCGAGAAAAGTTCTTGGCCAACTGGGACCACCCATCCATAGGATGGACCCATGGCCATATCCATTGCACTTTCCTCGGGGTTGCTGCATCAGTTACCCACGACTATCTGAATGACCCTAACCAAGGGGGTTGTTTAGCCGCACTGGGAAGGTGGACCGAAGCCACCGCAAGAGGTCTCTCCGTTGGGTGCTACTTGGAGTAGGAGGATGCTTGGGTGCCAGAGGGGGGGGCTTGGGCCGTAAATCCCTTGCCTTCTGGGCCCTGAACAAAAGGCCGACATGACTCGGGATTGGATCTTGAGGCCCGCATACTAGTCTAGAGGTGGAATCTTGGATTAGCAATCCCTGTGGATTGCTGGATTGCCTTCGGGCGGATTATGAATTGCCTTTGGGTGGATTATGGATTAGCCTACAACTGGATTATAAGATGTATTCCAAAGATAAATAAGAACAGTTGATGTAAAGAAACTTGTTTGACACTGTTTTTCTATGTCAAGTACTAAGATTACGTGAAGGAATCGGTGATTAATTGGCTAATTAAGGAAGTTGTTTTTGCATGTCAAACTAAATGTGGTAGGTAATTAGACACCTAAACTGTACAAACACAATCAAACCAGTGGTCGATTATTTGGCCAACTGCTAAGGAGTGAATCCTTCTCTCCGAATGCGTCTAGCATCTGATCCGGGATCAATTGCGACTTGGCAAGAACCCCAAGGGTTTTGTTATTTGTGTACCCTTGTATCCTTGGGTTAGGGTTATACCCTGTTAACCCAAACACCTTAGGTTCCTTAAATTAAGACAATAAATCTTGGGCAATCCTCATCGCCCTAACTTTATTTGTCAATTGCTCGTTACCCTAACTTAGCAACTAAGTAGCATGATTACTCATCCTCTTGCAAATTATCTTGTACTTAGATCTTAGCAACCCTTCTTTGAAAGAGTGGCAAATCCTTCTTGTGACTTTAACACAAAGCCATGTGACATTGTAACTTGTTGCATAGGAGTCGCATCTAACTTGTGGGATCAATCTTCCATCAACGGCGTTCTTCGGTCAAGAAGTATGTTACGTCAAGATGTAGGGTTTGGGGTGTCTTCTTACCCAACCCAATCCCTAACCTTACTAGGTCACAACGCTTGTCCCTAGGGATTCTAAACTCAATCGGAAGTTTAGTATTAGGTCGATCGATCCTTAGGGTAAAACCCTAGATCATTATTGTATGAGCGTCCAATCAACCCAACATTTTGTGGGTAAGACCTTTGGCTTTGAAAGTCTCGACTTGGCATCCAAGTGCGATACTAGGCAGAATTTCTAACGTGCTAAACCCTAGTTAGCACTTTGAGGTATTCATTGTACTAACTACTTATGCTTTTAAGAGTCCTATGTGGGTTATGTTATTACAAGTGATCTAATTTTCTCGCGTTGAGAATGATCTTTGCTTAGAAGAGATGCGAATACTTTTCCCAAGGGATGCAATTAACTAAATTCAAGATGCAACATTCCATGTAAGTATGCAAATCATAGACTTTTCCTTCAATGCAACTATAGGGTTTGGAATTGACCATTTCTCTTCCTTGCTAGAATCATAATGATTGACACTTGCATAAATTCTACATAGATTTACATCTAGAGTTTTGCCTACAACCTTTCATTTAATGCAATTAAATTTCAGGCTTTAATATGACATGCAACCTTTTCTAGATGCAACTTCGATAAATGAAGTTCATGCATGACGAATATGTGACATGCAACCTTTTCTAGATACAACTTTCGATAAATGAAGTTCATGCATGATGAATATTATAAGACTAATGTTGCCTTAATCCATTCTACAAGCATCTTCACATGCAACATGCAAGTCCATGGTTTCATTTCCATGCAATGCAATTGCTTGGACAACATCGACAACGATTATGTCATTCGAATCTATAAGTAGAAAATTACCTAAATGCCTTATGCGCTTTTTTTTTCGCGGTCGATCAAAGATGCATTTAAACAATTTCATCTTTTAAACCTAAGCAATATGCGCTTAGGAATTTCAACTTGGAAATGCAAACAAAACCAAATGCACGACATGCTTTAACCCTTGTAAATCGTTCAAGGAGATAATTTTCCAAATGTATTTTAGCTAGACTACGTGAATTTGAAACATGTGTAAATGCATTCTTCCATGAAAATTTAACGTGCCTAATGCATTTCTTTGATGTGGATTCATTCTTTTAAGAACCTGGGCTTGAGGGCTTGTAGGGATGTCCACGTGTATGCTTGGGGAAGAAACTCCCGCTTGAGCACCTTGCGTCTTTTGTTTGGGGGCCATCAATGTCGAAGACTCTTGACTCCGCAACTTGTTTCTTGCCTTAACCGAACTACGAACTTTCTCTAGCGCTTGGCAATCAACTTCAAGATCTGACTACTTTTCCCCTTGCACAAGAATTGTGCTTATGAGCCGGGTTTTTGAAACCGGGGAGGCTTATGGAAACGAGGCTTATAGAAGCCTAACTATAGAAGCGTCTAAAGAAGCTTCCAAGAAGCTTTTGCTCTCAGTAGAATGACGTGGAGGGGGGGTAATGATTGGAAGAGAGGACGGCAGAGAAGGAGTTGAGGATGATGATTGATGATGATGGAGGTGTCGAGGCGGCCAACAGCACGGCGTGGCCCTGCAGGCAGCAGTTCTTGGCAACGGCTCCCTGGCGTGGCAGATGGCGACAACACGACTGCCTTCTCCCTTCTCTCTTCTCGTGCCTCCCCTCAAGCTTTAAGGGGGAGGTTATATAGCCTTTGAGGGGGGGAAAGCTCCACACAGGTGGAGAGCTTTCATGCCTCCCCTCCCTCATGCATCCTCACACCACACTCCTCCCTCTCTCCACTTAGCTCCACTCCCTCTCCCCTGCCATGCATTGGCTGAGGGGAGAGGGTAATTAATAAAAAAATTTACACTTCTTTAATAATTTATCCATTTACCTTTTCGTAAGGGGTGTTCTTGCGTGTCCTTGCGGGTTCTAACCTCGGCCTTATTTGCACAACACGGATGGGGATTATTATCGCCCGTGTGGGGTAGGTATTTAACTGCCAACATTTTATGATGTGGGAGATCACTTTGGGGTGCTTAATTGTGAGGGATGTGTGGGTTTTAAGGTTGACTTGATATTTTGAGCGGAAATATTACACTAGTGGAAAAGAGAATTAACAAGTATCATATTGGAAATGAGTCACACACCTTTATAGAGTAATTTGAGCAAGTTTGTGAGGGAAATAACCTTCTAGGTGATGCCAAGAAAGCTCAAGCCTTTGGGCTTTGCATGGGAAAAAAGGGTCCTACTTCATTTATTGGCCTTGATGCAGCTAAAGGGCTTCCTTTAGCTCTTAAGACTCTCTTCATTGGGCAATTCACATAGGCACACTAGTAGGGACAATTTAATTCTCTGAGTCATGAACATAAACCAACAAGATGGAGGGAGCATTCGGGACTATATGTCTAGATTGAGAGGATTATACAATAGAATCCCATTAGTAGAAAAACCAGTTGCCAAAGTAGTTACAAAGGCTTTCATCAAGGGTATTCATGATGATGAAAATACATATCATGCACTAGCTAGAAATTTATTGCGTGAGATCAAAAAAATATTAATGGAGTATTAGATGAAGCAAATTGAATAGAAGAGATATACAAGGAGATATCTCAAGACAAGAGAGGAAAGTACCTTGAATCTAAATCCCAATCCAATAGAGGAAAACTTGACATAGGAAACACTCAAAACTAAAAATCTGATGGTGATGTGATGAAACAATAACAAGAGCTCTTGAAAATGATCGACTCATTCAGGAAGACTTAATTGTACCGTCTAAATGTGCAGTGCATATATTGCGGTAGTGATCAATTTTCGTCAAAGAATAGAGAAGGACCTTGTAATATTCCGATTTGCTAAAAGAAACACACGCGTGAACTGCCTCAAATAAAAATGAAGAATGTGATATTCCGATTTGCTAAAAGAAACACACGCGTGAACTGCCTCAAATAAAAATGAAAAAAAAAAAATTATTCCCCCTTATCCCCCCAGCCGACTGACGAGCTGGAGGGGGAGGGAAATAGAAGGAGCGATTAAGCTCCTTGGTGGAGCTTGGAGTGAGGGGGAAGGCATGCGTGATGCCATGCAGGGGAGGGAGGATCCCCCTCCCCTCCCCTATTTAAATCAGGGGCCGCAGGCTGAAGGGGACCCGGTCGGAAGATCAAGAGGACGAAGCTGTCGTGAAGGGGGGGCATCGCCGCTGAGCGAGAGGGGGGGAAAGGCTAGATGAAGGAGGCGAGTTCTGTTGGTCACGCCGGGGAGATCAAGAGGGAGTGAGGTCGCCACCATCTGCCGCGCCACAGTCTACTGGTCGTCGCAGCCGTGTAACGGCCCCCAAATTTCCCCCACGTGGAGATCTTAGCCTCCCCCTCCACGTGGACTTTAGCTTTCGAAGCTTCCAAAGGGGGGGCCTCTTTAACCCCCCTTCCTATACCTTTTATGAATCCCCCCTCCCCCCCCTGTGATTTAACCTTTAAGCCCTTTCTTACGGGCTTCAAAAACCCTTTCACCCCCTTCATGTGCCTTACAAAACCCTTTTTATTACCCCGTGTTTAAAGCATTATATACCCCTTCCCATAGTTGGAACCCAACCCCCGTGTTTTTTTTTTAAATTTTCCTTTAGCCTTCCTCATTGGCCTCGGAATCATTTCCCCCCCCCACGTGTGTAAACCCTCATAAGCCCCTTTTCTCCTAAATTACCTAAGGGTCCTTAGACCCTTACTTATAACCTTTACGGTTATTATTTTCCCTTAAAGCTCTCCTACACCTTGTGTCTTTTCCACACCTTGTTATTCCCGTTCGTGCGAGCTTACAAAGGCCATTAAGCCTTCCCCATGGCTTCAATGGGTCTGAGTTGTAAAAGTTTCTAAAACACCCTTTCGAATTCCCGAATTCAAGGAGGGAGCCTTCCAAAAACTACTTTTGACGAACGGTGCAAGGGAGCGACGGTGGAATTCTAAGGAGGAGTTGTAAAGCTGCTTCCACATTCGACGGACCACATTTGCGATGCCTCCTAAGAAAGTCCAAGGCGTAGCCGCGGGAGGATCATCTCCCAGTATCCATGTGGATATCTCACCCCAAAACCAGGTTTTTCTTCTTGGCTTTAATTCGGTTTTAAATCAATCATGCAAAGAGAAATTGTTAAGGATAGGATATATTTGTTCGAGTTATTTGTAACGAAGGAGTTTAGCTTATGACTGATAATGTATAAAACTTAGTTTCCTTCAAATTGCATCAAGCATTATAAATTACGAGCAAGATTATCCATTTACTTTAGTAGTATATTTTAGTTAAATCCTAAAGGTATAGAAATTATATCTTGCACCATTAGTCTTATTCCTTTCACAACGAATCATTGTAAATGATTAAATTCATGAAAGGTTTCTTTCGTTGCTCAAATTACTAGGAAGTTATCATTGCTAATTGCACATCGTAGCAAGGGAAATATTTGTTATTTAGTACGAGTTCATCTGCAAGGAAAAAGGAAGTTTAAATTGAATTGTATTGACTGAAAAGGAAAGTGTCACAAGGATAACAAACCGTGACAAGACGATTAATATTACCTTCCAAGAGTTAACTAAACCAATCTAAACATAGAAATATTCATACCCTAAGCACTTGACTACTTTCCTTATTGTAGGGTCAATAAATTCGTAAAGATAAAGAGCTACGGTTTGTCCCTAAGGTTCTTAAAAAAAAAATCCCTAGGCCCGACATACGTTAGCTTAAAGGATCTAAAACAGATTATTCCATCGCACGACTCGCGCAGCAAGTACGAAATCATTTAGTCTTGTGATTGATTCATAAGGAGAAAGGGTAAAAACCCTCATCAAGGATGGCAAATCCCTACGCAAGTTATCTTGCAAAAGGACGTATTTTTGGATATCCTTCTAAATAAGGAAAGTTGTAAACCGGAAACTAGCATATCTAAGGAACTTTAGGGTTGACCAAGTTGGGTTAATAAGGTACGCCCTACACCGGAATATAAAGGATCTTGCCAATTTACAAGACACCTTGGGAATGAGTGCTGATACGCTCAAAAGGAAAGAACACTTCCTTAGCAGTTTGCCAAACAACTCGGTTGATTAACGGAAATGTTTGTGCTTGCTAGAGATTTTAGGGCTCTGTTTGAATTATGAATTACAAATTAAATGAGTACCTATACTTCAGGTTAAAGGCCTGAAGGGAGAGGTAGCTTCAGGTACCCCCGACTGCCTGCCTGACCCTAACCAAGGGGATTGTTGACCGTGCCGGGAACGTGGACCGAACCCGCCGCGAGAGGTCTCTCCCTTGAGTTCTACTTGGAGCAGGAGGACGC
Organism: Lygodium microphyllum; assembly: GCF_053477565.2. Lineage (NCBI taxonomy): Eukaryota > Viridiplantae > Streptophyta > Polypodiopsida > Schizaeales > Lygodiaceae > Lygodium > Lygodium microphyllum. The sequence goes on from NC_141154.1 coordinate 51,971,555, forward strand.
TTGGGTGCTAGGGGGGCTCTGGCCGTAAATCCCTCACCTTCTGGGTCCTGCACAAGAGGCTAACGTGACTCGGGATTGGATCTTGAGGCCCGCATACTAGTTTACGGGCAGAAGCTTGGAATAGTGATCCCTGGGAATCACTGGATAGCCTTCGGGTGGATTATGGACAAGCCTACGGGCGGAACTCCTTGTATTTCAAAGATAAAATGATGAAATGTAAAAAGATAACTTGCTTGATATTGTTTTTCTATGTCACGTGATAAGATTACGTGAAGGAACCAGTGCTTAACAGGATTAATTAAAGAAACTGATTGTTATATGTCAAATTAATGTGTTAGATAATTACATAACTAAAATAAATCGAGGAAAGTGCGGAGGATGGGCCATGGGTCCGTCCTACGGTTGGGTGGTCCCGGTTAGCCGGGAACTTTTCTCAAAAATCTCGAAGAACAGCGGGATGATCATCATCATAAAACGAATAACGAGAGCGATGACCTAGAGTTACGTCTTACCCGATTTACGATGTTTTAGGGGAACGGAATGGGACTATGCCTTATGGCAGAGAGGTTGAGCCTTGCATCCCTCTTATTTCCCATTCTCCTTGAACCAAGTGCAGCGTGAATCCGCTTTGGACCTGGCGTTTCTGCGTAAAGTAGTTCGCTCGGGTCTGATGCTAGTTGCTGTTAGCTAATGACCAATCAGAAAAACCCTAATTCCGGTCGATCCTAAGTGGGAATGGCCAGGATACTTCCACTACGTGGCAGACGCGAGAAGACCTAGATTGCAAAACCCGTAACATTCCATGGGAGTGTCGGGCGGAGTTTTCTAGACATCCTTTCCGATGGACTGCTAAGATGTGTCCGGGATGATACTAGTGGACACGTTACAGTTGGTATGAGAGCCGACCAACAATGGAATTGTTTTTATGAGATCTCAATAAAATGAAGTAAAGAAATTGTTGCTGTCCAAACATTTTCTCATCTTCAATGCTGTCTTGCAGAACTATGAAGCGTGGAACAAGTTTTTGGTATTTTGGGTCATGTTTATGACTGCAATGCATTCTTCCCTTTATAGACAAAGAATTGGGATGATGAACATCCTGGAGCAGATTTATAATCCATCACCTTTATACATAGAATGAAGATGGACGGGGTCTTCAGGAATCTACTATATAGCCACCCACCGGTTTGCTTATCTACAGACCAACCTAAAGAGGATCAAGTGGTTGGAAGACTTAAAAGTCGTGAAGCTGTTCATTTTTGTGGAAGCTCACGTAAATTCGACTTTACATATTCAAGGTCGGAGGGTTGAAATGAACTCATATGCATATGAGGAAGTAACCCGTGTAATCCCAGCCGACAGGATTAAAGTGTTGGGCCGCCATGAGAAGTATGGATTCCAACGGAAAGGGTATCCTGAACTTCCAATGAATTATCAATTCCTAAAGATCCATGACCCAAAACCCTACTATTACACAGTTCCTGTAGACAAATGCAATACAACGTTGTTCTCCTCAAACTGAATGTAATGATTGGCTTATCATCACACGAAACGTTGTATAAGGCTATGCCCATGTAAATACAAATAAAGACTTCTTTTTATCAATACCTGGCTGTGCATAAGAGTTGTTAAAAAGTTAAGTAGCTATATTGTTTACGAGATAGCTGAACTAAAAATGAAAGATAAGCTAATGTCGATTATCATATAATAACGTTAAGAAAACTTTTATCCAGGCACAACCCCAGGTACAGGTTCCAAATTCGCCTCCTACATCAAGTATTGCTGTGACCCAGGAGAAGAAGTTCCTCCTCAAGCAGATAAAGCCACCCGAGTTTGATGGGAGAGGCAGATTCGTCCAGGCTGATGTTGAAATTTGGATTGAATCCATGGAGGATTACTTTGAAGCAGCTGGTACTGCACCTACCAATCAGGCCATGCTCGCCAAGTTAAAGCTCACCGGCGAAGCCAGACTTTGGTGGAAGCAATGGTACAAGGATCAAGGGATTTCAGAGGGGTCCGTTACCTGGGAGAAGTAGAAGAAAGCCGTGCAGGGAAGATATTTACCACCTGCATATCGTACGCAGAAAATGAATGAGTTCTACGAGCTAAAACAGCTAGCACTCACTCTTGACGCATACTACTCTAAATTCGTCTCACTTTTAAAGTATGCGCCACAGATGGACATGACGCAGTAGGTGTCCAAATTTTGTGCGGGCTTAAATCCACCTGTAAATACCCGTCTCGAATCTATGCGTCCATCAGATCTTCAGGATGCACTCATTCGAGCGGCGCCCATAATTCAGGAGGTGCAAGCTAGACCAAGGGGTAACAAAACTTGGTCCTATAGTGACCCGAACAAAGGAGCATTCAGACCTCAAATGACGAGAATTCAAGGTCATGATCAGGGACAAAGGAAGAAAGCAAGGACAAATAACATCAACAACTTTGTTCCTACTCAAAGTAATGGCCGAAACCTCCGTTGTTTCCACTGCAATGAACCCGGTCACTTCAAGAGGCAATGTCCCAAGCTCAGCGGAGGACATCGTCAAACGCCTTTCCAAGGTGCAAGCTGTGGTCAAGGAGCCGTTACCCATGGAAGAGGAAGAACCGCTTGCATTGCCAATAGGCAAAGATGCGAAGAAGAAGAAGAGGAAGATCCGACTATGGAAGCTGAATTCGAAAAAGCGACAGTCCATGCCGCTTTACACAAGAAAGGGCCGAATTGCCAGTTTTCGGTGATTCAGACACTGTCGGACTATCAAGGTAAAGGTCTCAAAACCTTGATTGATTGTGGTAGTACACATTCCTTTATCTCACCAGCATGTGCAAAAAGTTTAGGTATAACCACAGTAGAAGCACCTACCCTACTTGTGGAGTTGGCAAACGGTCGTGAGGTAACTTGTACCAGGCAAACTACTAAGGTGGAATTCTTTCTGGGAGGAAAGAAAACTTCAGTCAAATTCAGAGTCATGAATTTAGGTATCCATGAGTGTCTACTCGGGATGGATTGGCTTAAGCCCAATGACGCCCACATCCCATCCACTGTGGAAAGGGTCAAGTTTCCTTTCGAAACTCTGAAAGGGAATTTGTCACAACTCAAGGTGAGGCAGGAGTGCCAAGAATCCAATTAGCCAAAGTATCTCGGATCATAAAAGGAGTCATAAAAGGATTACTAGTTTACCTGATCAAACTCAACAAGTTAGATCAAAAGCAAGAATCTCATGAAGGACCTTCTTGGCTAAAGGAATACGCTGACGTATACCCTGAGGAATTGATTGAACTTCCACCTCAAAGAAAAGTAGATCATGAGATTAGGCTAGTGCCTGGAGCTGCACCAATTGCAAAGAGACCTTATAGAATGTCCATACCGGAAGCAATTGAGTTAAAGGAACAACTCAAGCAACTGTTAGATCAGGGTTACATCCGGCCTAGCAACTCACCGTGGGGAGCTCCAGTACTATTCTAGAAAAAGAAAGATGGGACACTTCGACTATGTATTGATTACCGAGGGTTGAATCAATCAATAGTCAAGAACAAGTATCCTATTCTTAGAATAGATGAGCTTCTTGATCGTCTTCAAGGTGCAAAGATCTTCTCCAAGATTGATCTCAGATCAGGTTACTATCAGATAAGGATCAAGGAAGAAGATATTCCGAAGATGGCCTTTAATACAAGATATGGGCACTTTGAGTTCCTGGTTATGTCATTCGGGCTTACAAATGCACCTGCCACCTTCAATAGATTAATGCAAGATATCTTTAGACCATATCTTGATGATTTCGTGCTTGTCTTCTTCGATGACACTTTAGTCTATTCTAAACAGGAAAAAGATCATGAACCTCAACTTCGGATTGTCCTTGAGACAATGAGGTCTCATAAGCTGTATGCAAAAATGAAGAAGTGTGCATTCTTCAAGCGTCAGATTGAATATCTGGGATTCATAGTATCATCAGAAGGAATATCAGTAGACCCAGCCAAGGTCAGAGATGTGCTTGAATGGCCAATATTAGTATCCGTCAAAGAGATACGTAGCTTTCTTGGATTGACAGGATGGTATAGGGTCTTCATCAAAAACTATGCTTTGGTATAGGGTCTTCATCCGAAATGTAGTTGCCGATGCACTCAGTCGCAAGGCATTCCTAAATTCCCTAATCTTGCAAAATCCATCAACGGCCAGATCTCTGGCTACAAAAGTATCTATGCCAAACAACCCTATACTTGAACTAGCTAGAGAGGAAGCATGCCATGATTTGGCCTACCAAACAATGATAAAAGAAATATCTACCAAGGAGCAGAATCAGAAGTTGCAAGCTAAGTATCAGGAATTTTCCATTGATAATGGACTTGTCTACTACAGAACAAGGCTGTGTATACCAACAAGCCTGTCACTTAAGCAGAAGATATTATGGGAAGCTCATGATTCTCCTTTCGCAGGACATCCTGGCTATGCTAAGACTCTTAATGCAGTTAGGAAGAGCTATCATTGGGAGAGGCTTAAAGGTGACGTTCTCAAGTATGTCACTCAGTGTTTGTCTTGCCAACGTATCAAAGCCGAATATGTCATGATGCCAGGGAAACTGCAACCGCTTGACATTCCCCAAATGAAATGGGAATTCATCAGTATGGATTTTGTTGTGGGCTTACCCCAAGTCCGAGGGGGATATAATTCCATTATGGTTGTGGTTGACATGCTTACCAAGGTTGCACACCTGATTCCAGTAAAGACAAACTATAAAGCCTCCGACATTGCAAGATTGTTTATCAAGGAGATATTCAAGCTACATGGTTTACCCAGAAGAATCATTAGTGACCGAGATTCTCTCTTCATATCACACTTCTAGAGAGCTATCTTTGAAGCTATTGGGACTCAACTCTGTTTTAGCACCGCCTACCATCCCCAAACGAATGGCCAAACAGAGCGAGTAAATCAAGTCATCGAGGATATGCTTAGGGCATACTGCTGTCGAGAGCCGAAGAGGTGGATTCAATACTTGCCTTTGGTTGAATTTGCCTACAATGCTTCTTACCAGTAGAGCATTTAGATGACCCCTTTTCAAGCATTATATGGTCATGATTGCAGAAGTCCCCTAAACTTTTCTGATCCAACCCTAAGAGTTGAAGTGTCAAGACAGATGTTGGAAAACATGGATGATCAAATAAAGTCAATAAGACAAGACATACAAGCGGCCAAGGATAGACAAAAGGCATACGCGGATTTGAAATGTCAAGAAAGAGTCTTCGAAGAAGGAGACATGGTCTTCATTCGTGTACGCCCTAAAAAGAGTTCTCTATCCCTAGGAGAATGCAAGAAGCTAAGTCCAAGGTATTGTGGGCCGTACAAAATCCTCAAATGCCTAGGACCCAATGCTTATAGATTGCAACTCCCTGAGAACCTAAAGGTTCACAATGTATTCCATATCAGCCTCTTTAAAAAATATGTACCCAACCCTAATCATGTACTTGATGACCAACAAATTGTAATGCCTAGTCAAGGAGTCCTTGAACTAAGGCCGGATAGAATCTTAGATGTTAGGGAGAGACAGTTAAGATCTAGAACCCTGAGAGAATGCCTCGTCCAGTGGAAAGATTATCTCGAAGAGGATGCCACTTGGATAGATGTAAGCTCTCTCAACCATCAATATCCCCAGTTTATCTCGAGATGAGGACATCTCGATTCCTCCAAGGGGGAGAGAATGTAATATTCCGATTTGCTAAAAGGAACACACACGTGAACTGCCTCAAATAAAAATGAAGAATGTAATATTCCGATTTGCTAAAAGAAACACACGCGTGAACTGCCTCAAATAAAAATGAAATTTTTGGTTTTTTTTTCCCCCTTATCCCCCCAGCTGACTGACGAGCTGGAGGGGGAGGGAAATAGAAGGAGCGATTAAGCTCCTTGGTGGATCTTGGAGTGAGGGGGAAGGCATGCGTGATGCCAGGCAGGGGAGGGAGGATCCCCCTCCCCTCCCCTATTTAAATCAGGGGCCGTAGGCTGAAGGGGACCCGGCCGGAAGATCAAGAGGACGAAGCTGCCGTGAAGGGGGGCGTCTCCGCTGAGCGAGAGGGGGGGAAAGGCTGGAGGAAGGAGGCGAGTTCTGTTGGTCACACCGGGAGATCAAGAGGGAGTGAGGTCGCCACCATCTGTCGTGCCATAGTCTACTGGTCGTCGCAGCCGTGTAACGGCCCCCAAATTTCCCCCACGTGGAGATCTTAGCCTCCCCCTCCACGTGGTCTTTAGCTTTCGAAGCTTCCAAAGGGGGGGCCTCTTTAACCCCCCTTCCTATACCTTTTATGAATCCCCCCTTCCCCCCCCTGTGATTTAACCTTTAAGCCCTTTCTTACGGGCTTCAAAAACCCTTTCACCCCCTTCATGTGCCTTACAAAACCCTTTTTATTACCCCGTGTTTAAAGCATTATATACCCCTTCCCATAGTTGGAACCCAACCCCCGTGTTTTTTTTTTAAATTTTCCTTTAGCCTTCCTCATTGCCCTCGGAATCATTTTCCCCCCCCTACGTGTGTAAACCCTCATAAGCCCCTTTTCTCCTAAATTGCCTAAGGGTCCTTAGACCCTTACTTATAACCTTTACGGTTATTATTTTCCCTTAAAGCTCTCCTACACCTTGTGTCTTTTCCACACCTTGTTATTCCCGTTCGTGCGAGCTTACAAAGGCCATTAAGCCTTCCCCATGGCTTCAATGGGTCTGAGTTGTAAAAGTTTCTAAAACACCCTTTCGAATTCCTGAATTCAAGGAGGGAGCCTTCCAAAAACTACTTTTGACGAACGGTGCAAGGGAGCGACGGTGGAATTCTAAGGAGGAGTTGTAAAGCTGCTTCCACATTCGACGGACCACATTTGTGATGCCTCCTAAGAAAGTCCAAGGCGTAGCCGTGGGAGGATCATCTCTCGGTATCCATGTGGATATCTCACCCCAAAACCAGGTTTTTCTTCTTGGCTTTAATTCGGTTTTAAGTCAATCATGCAAAGAGAATTTGTTAAGGATAGGATATATTTGTTCGAGTTATTTGTAACGAAGGAGTTTAGCTTATGACTGATAATGTATAGAACTTAGTTTCCTTCAAATTGCATCAAGCACTATAAATTACGAGCAAGATTATCCATTTACTTTAGTAGTATATTTTAGTTAAATCCTAAAGGTATAGAAATTATATCTTGCACCATTAGTCTTATTCCTTTCGCAACGAATCATTGTAAATGATTAAATTCATGAAAGGTTTCTTTCGTTGCTCAAATTACTAGGAAGTTATCATTGCTAATTGCACATCGTAGCAAGGGAAATATTTGTTATTTGGTATGAGTTCATCTGCAAGGAAAAGGAAGTTTAAATTGAATTGTATTGACTGAAAAGTAAAATGTCACAAGGATAGCAAAACCGTGACAAGACGATTAATATTACCTTCCAAGAGTTAACTAAACCAATCTAAACATAGAAATATTCATACCCTAAGCACTTGACTACTTTCCTTATTGTAGGGTCAATAAATTCGTAAAGATAAAGAACTAGGATTTGTCCCTAAGGTTCTTTAAAAAAAAGAAACCCTAGGCCCGACATACGTCAGCTTAAAGGATCTAAAACAGATTATTCCATCGCAGGACTTGCGCAGCAAGTACGAAATCATTTAGTCTTGTGATTGATTCACAAGGAGAAAGGGTAAAAACCCTCATCAAGGATGGCAGATCCCTACGCAAGTTATCTTGCAAAAGGACGTATTTTTGGATATCCTTCTAAATAAGGAAAGTTGTAAACCAGAAACTAGCATATCTAAGGAACTTTAGGGTTGACCAAGTTGGGTTAATAAGGTACGCCCTACACCGAAATGTAAAGGATCTTGCCAATTTACAAGACACCTTGGGAACGAGTGCTAATACGCTCAAAAGGAAAGAACACTTCCTTAGCAGTTTGCCAAACAACTCGGTTGATTAACGGAAATGTTTGTGCTTGCTAGAGATTTTAGGGCTCTGTTTGAATTATGAATTACAAATTAAATGAGTACCTATACTTCAAGTTAAAGGCCTGAAGGGAGAGGCAGCTTCAGTTACCCCCGACTGCCTGCCTGACCCTAACCAAGGGGGTTGTTGACCGCGCCGGGAACGTGGACCGAACCCGCCGTGAGAGGTCTCTCCGTTGAGTTCTACTTGGAGCAGGAGGACGCTTGGGTGCCAGGGGGGGCTCTGGCCGTAAATCCCTCGCCTTCCAGGTCCTGCACAAGAGGCTAACGTGACTCGGGATTGGACCTCGAGGCCTGCATACTAGTTTACGGGCGGAAGCTTAGAATAGTGATCCCTGGGAATCACTGGATAGCCTTCGGGCGGATTATGGACAAGCCTACGGGCGGAACTCCTTGTATTTCAAAGATAAAATGATGAAATGTAAAAAAAAGAACTTGCTTGATATTGTTTTTCTATGTCACGTGATAAGATTACGTGAAGGAACCAGTGCTTAACATGATTAATTAAAGAAGCTGATTGTTATATGTCAAATTAATGTGTTAGATAATTACATAACTAAAAAAAACCGATGAAAGTGCGGAGGATGGGCCATGGGTCCGTCCTACGGTTGGGTGGTCCCGGTTAGCCGGGAACTTTTCTCAAAAATCTCAAAGAACAGCGGGATGATCATCATCATAAAACGAATAACGAGAGCGATGACCTAGAGTTATGTCTTACCCGATTTACGCTATTTTAGGGAAACGGAATGGGATTATGCCTTATGGCAGAGAGGTTGAGCCTTGCATCCCTCTCGTTTCCCATTCTCCTTGAACCAAGTGCAGCGTGAATCCGCTTCGGACCTGGTGTTTCTGCGTAAAGTAGTTCGCTCGGGTCTGACGCTAGTTGCTGTTAGCTAATGACCAATCAGGAAAATCCTAATTCCGATCGATCCTAAGTGGGAATGGCCAGGATACTTCCGCTACGTGGCAGACGTGGGAAGACCTAGATCGCAAAACCCGTAACATTCCATGGGAGTGCTGGGCGGAGTTTTCTAGACATCCTTTCCGATGGACTGCTAAGACGTGTCCGGGATGATACTAGTGGACACGTTACAGACCTGCACAAATTGTGGGATGTTTGGTCACGAGGACCCTACATGTTGAGACCCTAGGCAATTTTCCTATGTTGCATCTTATGAAAATTGTGGGCCCCCATAACTTGGACCACAGTAAATGGATCATTTTGTTTCCCTAATTTATAGACTTATAGCCTCTTAAGTTTACATTAACCCATTTGGTATCCAATGGCCTTCAAGCCTAATCACAACTCACCCACCTAGTGATGCCTTAGTTGTGAGGAGAAGGATCATACCAACATGTATGTCTCATATGATGAAGAAGGAAATTTGGTGCTTATGGACTATAAACTAATCCCGATCATGATATTTGGATGAGGTCAAGGACATGGCATGATGGAAGCTCATGAGACCCTTTCTTGTTGGGACATGTGGCCAAACCTGGTCACATCTCAACTTGTTGTCCTTAGAAACATGAACAATTGAAGGAGAATGAAGATGACCTAAGGTGCTTTGAATGTGGAATCACTCACATGTATCTTGATTTCCTGAAGTGGAAAAGTTAGCTCTAGCAAAGCTATAGTACCCATTGTTTCCTTGACTCTCTTTGTAGTCAAAATGTTGAATGATGAGGATGTGATACCCATTTCAATTACTACCATTACTTAGCGTAAGCTAAGCAGGGTTGAGTCACTATGCCTAGCCCATCTTTGGTGACTAGCTTTGCCATTTGAAAGAACAATGATAAGATTGTTGATCTAAAGATCAAGAATGATTGCAAGGAGACTTTCGTCTCCACAGTTGCTTCAAGTGTTGAGCAAGATACATCTATCCCACATAGCAAAATGTGTGCATTAGCGAAAATAGGTGAATATTATGACCCTTAGCATCAGCTTAAGTTGATTAGTAAAGTGAAGGACTAGTTATAAGAGGCTCAAGCTAAAATAAGGGCTAAAGAAGCCAAGGACAATTTGGAGCCACATGGCCTCAATAGCATCATCAACAATTGGAACTAATATATTTGGAAGACCCACTATTGATCAGCCAAGGAAGTTGTAGTATCATGACGTAGACCCTAGCCTTTTAGCTACCTTAGCCTCTACAAGTGTCTCCATCTCATTGGGCATGCTCTTCACCACAAAAAATCTTGCCATTTGAACAAATTTCTCATAATAATGACTATCACTTAGTGAGTAGCTAGTTGTGATTATTTGAACAAAAGTTTATGTACGATGGGTGTAATGACTCGAAAAGATAGCACTTAGAAGTAACCAAAGAGGAGCAACATTTTAGAAGCCTTCTCACCAAAAGTATTGCTCTAAATGGGAGAAGACAAACAAGTTCAACTCTTTCTCCATGTGCATTCAAACTTAAAATAATCAAAAGTTGCCTTGACTTGATTTGTCTCTATCAATCATATTCTAAATGTTGACTCACTTTTTGTTGATCATGTAGGGTTGATCCTCTAATGCATATCACTACATATACCTAACCAAAATTCTTGTCCCAATAAATAACCTACCAATCACTTATCTCAAGCCACATATAGTTTAAATGAGGCCTAAAAAATAGAATTGTATCTCCAAGCAATACAGATGGTAATTGAATTGGAAATCAGAAAAGGTCACTAAGTAGCATAATCCACCTCCACAATCGTGAACTTCCACCCAAGGCTCATTTAATATTGCAATCTTCAATGGTGTAGTAATTCCATTAACATCAAAATCTCCTCCAAAGCATTGCTTTTAGAATCCACCTTGGATATCAAAAGGAGAAGAGACTTAGAAATTTGGATTCAATTCAACTCCCTGTCAATCCTCCAATCTTGATTTATTGAGCCCTAATTATATAGCAAATCTTCCCGAGTTTATAAACTTTCCCAATTGTCTCCCCTAATGTTGATGCAAGACACATGCTCATGAACACAAGGAAAATGGGGAATTCCTCAACCCCAAAATATGACCTCTCTTCATAAGGAATCAACTAACCATGCAAAGTGAATAATTTTTCAAGCATGAATAGATTAATTATTTCCACTTTATGATTGATTGCTACTGCAAAATAATGTCACTAGGAAACTTGGTTTCATGCAAACATGATTACAATATTACACAACTAGCTAGGATTATTGCACATGATTTCATTATGCTATGGAAATCAATAATGAAAATGAAGTGAGAGATGAAAGATTCTTGTGGAGATGAGCTAACAAGAGGTTGATAAACACGGATGCTTGAGCAAGGTCTAGCTCTGGGGGATGGAAGTCAATGATAAGAAGCATGATGAGAACTGACACTAGATAATCTTAGTTACTCAAGTGAATTAGGTTCCAAGATCGATTATCTTGGACTCATAAACACAATCTTGAGTATGTTGAGAAATAGACAAATGATGTATGCTCCAAGAGGAGCTGTCCTGAATCCCATATGCACAGTGAGGAGAGTGGAACAACTCAAAGCCTATAAAGCATTGTACTTGACTATGAAATGAACACAATATCATGATGCTTTGTACTTTCAGTTAAGTGTCTGTCATTGTCAATTCTACACAAGATTGTGTTTATGAATCCAAGCTAATCTATCTTGGAACCTAATTCACTTGTGTAATAGTTTGTTTCTACTTGTCCATGTCATTATGAACTAGGTTTACATCTTTGATCCACCATAGCTTGTGTCATGTCCTAGATCCACATAATTTAACATGGTATTAGAGCCCAGTTGGGCATGGCATAGCTCACTCTCTGAATCTCTAGTCTCCCTTCATCTCTGGTGATCTCTAACCAGCCCACATTCAGCTCATATCTTCAGTTTCAACTTCAAATCTCAGTTGGACCTTGTGGCAGCCATAGCCAGCAGCACCCTGTCATCTTGAAGCTCCTGTATCTCACTCCACATACCAAATCTCTCTGAGCTTCCTTCTGAAAATTTGTTCTCCACCTCACAAAGCTTCCCTATATCACATCCATCCATGAGATTTGGCTATCTGGACCTCAACATTGTCACTATTGTCAGTTGCTACCATAGCCCCAGTTTGTGGCCTGCAGGACATACCTCACTTTGAGCTCTCATATCTCTCAAATCAGGCAAGATTTCAGTGTGCTTTCTTCAAGAGGATTGTTCTTCTACTCAAGGATCTTCTTCCTATCACATCTAAGCCTGAAATTGGATACGTACAAGCCTGGCATTGCCGAAATTCAACATCGCTGCCATAATTGCGCCTGGTTACGTTTCACTGATCTGCGCGCATGCTGCTGTACCCGATCTTGACGATTATCATGGGGCTCTTATAGAGCATGGAGTAAGCTATATTTTCATAAAAAAAGTTTTCAAAATGATCAACTCTAGCTCTAGATATCTGAAAAAAACAAGGCCTGGGTCAAAACCCTAATCTAGGAAGCCATAGCCATCAAGGTGCAAGCTCATTTTTTCTTCAATTTCTCATTCACTTCAACTCAGGGCAAACACTGCCACTCTTATCTGAGTTTGAACTCAGTTCCCAGCAAGATTAGCACTTCAAATCAACAAGCAAGAAGAAGATCAAGCACCGACATTCAATACTAAGCTCAAGAATAGTATCTATTGATACTCAACTAGTGTCAGTTGACACTAACCTCCTTGTGACACTTCACAAAGCCCCCTTGCTGGTCTTTTCTCAGTTAATTGGAGCTGCTCAACATGGCAGAACTTGAGCAAATAGCAAAGTTCAATGGAGAAGGCTTCCATTCCTGGAAGGAAAAGACCATGTACCACCTGATGCGCCGAAAGGACTTATGGGACTTGTTTGAAGATGATGCAGATAACAAGAAGGAAGATGATGAAGACGGGTTCGTTGAAGAAGACCAGTTCAAATCCAAAGAATGGAAGAAGATGAATAATAAGGCACTAGGCATCATTGCTTGGGGATTAAGTGATGATGTGCTACATCATATATCTGGCATTAGAAATGCTAAAACCACCTAGGAGGAACTTGATAAAATGTTTGGTACTCAAGCAAAGAATTCAAAGGTAAAACTTCTCATGTAGTTTTATAAACTGGATATCAAAGACAGTGCTTCTATGACCATACACATTAATAAGTTTAAGATTTTAAAAACTCAACTTACATCTCTTAAAAAGAATATTGAGGAAGATGAAGCAATAGCCATATTGCTTGCAAGTGTAAACAAGGATCCATATGAAAATCTTGTGTCCACTTTGAGTAATGTTCCAAGCCTCACACTTAAAGATATTGAGCACTCACTACTCGATGAAGAAGGCAAAGTAAAAATCAAGAATGCAAAAGACAATGTCTCATCATCTAGGGACAATCTTTTGTACACCAAAGGAGCTGTTGGACCTAAAGGAAGAGGTCGAGGATTCATCAACAACAATAACAAGGATCGGATTACATGTCACTATTGTGGTAAGACTGGCCATGTAGCCAGTGAATGTTTCCACAAGAAGAGAGCCCAAAAATTGCAAAGTGATCATCACCAGAACCAATTCATGGAAGAAGGAGAAGAAGAAGAATATGCTTCCACTACCATCAACAACTCTGACAGATTGTTTTGAAGAACTTTCATTGTATCTTTTATATGTTTTTCCCATAGTGGATCTTTCTTTTCTTTAGTGAATTTGATTTGTACAACCCTTGCCAAGATGTAAAGTCTCAAGCTTTAACTTGACTAGGCTGCCTATGAGCTAGTCTTCCGGGCCATGTTATCATGAAGGGGGGGCAAAAGCCAGCAAGTGTAGGGACTCATCATTTGAGGGGGGGTGTTGAGAAATAGATAAATGATGTATGCTCCAAGAGGAGCTGTCCTGAATCCCATATGCACAGTGAGGAGAGTGGAATAACTCAAAGCCTATAAAGCATTGTACTTGACTATGAAATGAACACAATATCATGATGCTTTGTACTTTCAGTTAAGTATCTGTCATTGTCAATTCTACACAAGATTGTGTTTATGAGTCCAAGCTAATCTATCTTGGAACCTAATTCACTTGTGTAATAGTTTGTCTCTACTTGTCCATGTCATTATGAACTTGGTTTACATCTTTGATCCACCATAGCTTGTGTCATGTCCTAGATCCACATCATTTAACAGAGTAGAGAGACAAGACTAAAGATACAAAGTACAATAGCATTCATCATTTAATTCAATGTCAAGTACATGCTTTTATAGTTGTAGGATGCTTTCCTTTTTCTCATTGTGCCTATGGGATTTAGATATCTTCCCTAGGATATTTCATGTCCCTTGCCCTATTGTTGCATATAGAGAGGATGTCTTAGGAGTGTGATTATATAAACCTCAAGTTACAATGTAGAAGATAGAAAACTCATCCAAATTTATGTACAGAGGGAGATGCTCAATGTCCCTTTTGATTTGCAAGAGTCGTTGGGTGGGTGATCTTGATGAGAAGTTTATGGAGTAGAAAGAATTTTATTCTAAACATGTAGAGTCTCTCTTAATTAACAATGATGTCTGCTTTAATGATGTGATAAAAGCAACTAATGCTTCCGGAACAAATTTACTTATGAGGTATTATCTTATTAATAAAGAGTTGAGAAGGCATGAAATAAACTATATTTTTCATAGGGATAAGTAGTAGTGCCTTCTCATTCAAAGAGAGATATGTTTTCTTATGTTTCTCCAATATATAAAGGATTCTCCTTTAGAGAAAGGATGAAGATGCTTCATATATGGATAAGAAGGTTGAAGACAAGGTAGAGATGTTTCAAGAGGATGTTGGGAACTAGCTATGCAAGGTTTTGATCCTGTTGTGTTCAAGACCAAGAACATCACAAAGATTGAAGAAGAAGATATAAAATTAAGTACATGGATTAAAGAAGGCTCGTTGGACCGTGTGATCTCTACATGTCCTACCTACCTTATCAACAAAAAAAGATATGTATTACTCAATGACATTCAACATCTACTTGATCTCAGAGAAGATTACTGCTTAGCCATCCTAGTAGCATGGGGCTAGACTAATGAGAATTACATAAGTTATAAACCATGCCCACTAGTATCTTTAGATGTTGAGAGGGAGAATTGTCACGATAGCTCCATGGCCTTGCACACATGTATCAATGAGATTGTGGACAATGAGAAGAAGGGACTACCCATAGAAGAAGAGTTTGTTAGAGGTTCCAAAGAGGCTTAGCATTGAGGGAATGGGATATGAAGACACACTAAAGCATCCATCAAAGAAGAAGCCAAAGAACTCAATAAGTCTCGATGATGAGAACCTTCTTGAAGATAATGAAAACCTAAAGGTATTAAAAATATTTTCAATATCTTCCTAGGCTTGATAGTAGGTATTAAAGATAAGTGACTTTAATATTTTCATCAATTGACAAGGAAAACTTTCTTCTTTCTTAGGCATGGAAGATCATGATAATGTTCTTAGAAGAGCCAAGGGCTCTAGGCCATTGAAGCTTAGAGAAAGTTAAGGACTTGGCCACTGTATTGAAAACTTAAATAATCAAATTGTTGCAATTTATCACAACATATTCTCAAGCTCTCCAAATTTTCCAATGGTGGCTTTAAAATCTATTTGCAAATTCAATGGATCTTAAGTTTTCAATAGACGAATTGGGAATATCATTTTGGTAGAGAAGGAAGAAGCCAAAATGGTCTTTGGCTACATGCATGGTTGCCTGCATGGTTGCAGTGGGTCTAGAGTTGGATACTTTGGAATCCTTAGCTCCTATTTACTCTCCCAGATGGGACATGCAAATAATTTGAATCTTCTCTTGAGCTTTAAAAAGCAAGAGTTCTTGAAATATAGAGATCTTATTCAGTCATATGAATCCAATGATTCCTCTACGCAAAAAAGACAAATTGAAAGATCCTAAAGAATCAAAGATTTATTGAAACCCATCTTCTCCCTTCTCTTTTTTTAGTTTGTAACCATTCTAGAAACCTCTTCTTTTTTGCACAAGAGTTTCAATATCCCTCTTTCCTTTTCTTTGTAACAATTTGTATAGTCTTTGCCAAAGATGATGTATTGCATGATGTAACTGTATCTTTAAGTTTGGATTTATGCCAAGTTTTTCTATCAAACCATTCAAAGACCTTCAGTAAACTATTTTCTTTGACTCTTCCTCCTCCATGTCTTGTTTGCCTAAAGTATTTTGTTCTTACTTCATAATGTGACTTTTTCATACCTCAGGTTGACAAGATGAATAATCTTTCATACTATTTGATAAAATATATAGCATGGTTGTGAAAAATATGTTGCACAATTAGCAAACAAAGTGAGTTAGTTAAAAATATTATATGAGTTAGAAAATAAAGAAACATATCAACTTCTTATCATACAAAAATAAGAACTTCTTACTATATAATGACTGAAGTGTTGATTACCTCAAGCTTCTATCATTGCCTTTTTGAAAAGGTCCAATTGGTCTTTAAAGTCTTTGAGAACATCATCTTTCCTATCAATTTTATGGCAAAAAAAGAATATTTTATCTAGTGCTTCCAAAACTTTGGCTTTTCTATTTTGAGCCTATCCATTATCAATGTGATCCTTACTTGCATTATGTAGGGATTTCCACTAATTATATATAAGGGTTGAACCCCCATTTCTAGAGTTAATCTTGCCAAACTTTCCATGAAAGCCTATGAACCTTCTAGCCTTCACCCCACCAATAGATGGATTTTTGGGGATACAATTTCCATCCTTAGACTTTTCAAGATCTAGTTCAATAATAACATTATCTCCATGTAAACCAATTGTAGATAAAACTTGCTTGATATGTGATGTAGTATCTTCTCATGGCAGTTGATTAGTGTTTCAGCTTTCAAGCAAACCCTATGTAAAGATGAAAGAGATTTTCAATTATTCTATAGAGTAGTGCATGAAGTGTACATATATGAGCATTGGCCAAAGGAATATCTAAAATTGGCTTGAATTGATGGACTTTGATATTCCTAAAGGGGTCTCTATTCCACTTGCTTGAGCTCAACTATGAAAATACTATGGATATGCAATAAAGATAGGGAAATCTAGATTTTTCTTTTTTAGATACATTGGACATGCATTAGTGTATCTTTAAGTCACCAACTATGTACCATTCGACCTTGTAGTTCTCGAATCCCTCAATAAATAGCTCTTCTCCTGCTTGTTGTTGGATCTTAATCACATCACGTGTTAAAGTTTGACAGAAAACCTAATACAATATATCAAAATGCTCTATGTATACTATAAAAGCTCCTAACTACTAGATATTATATTCAAATTGAATGTTAAATGAAATTGAACAATTGCAATGACTTAATGAAAAAACTCTATTCATCAAAGTAATGGAGACTCTGTCTCTATCTTTGTATACTTTAAAATCTCACTTTTATGAAGTTTAATCACAAACATGGCTACTCCTTGTGCCTTTTCTAAAGACAAATCATAGAATCTAATCATCAAACATTAGGGGGGAGAAAAATCAAGAAAAATGCTATTAAATTCATCGTAAAAAATCTCTTTCTTCATGCTCTTGAAGTTAGCCTTGATATGGAGAGGCTCACCCAAACTTCCATCACCTTGCCATTGACTCTTTGCCTAACACTCTTCACCAATGATGGCCGTGGAAGTAAATAATTTTTTATTTGACCCTATTTCATATTTGATTGCATTAGCTAGAAAATTTGTGTATGTGCATCCTAACTAATACCCATATTATCCGAAGTTTTCTGCACTAGCTTAGAATCCAAATAATGATCCCTAATAAAAGAATCCAAGAACTCTCTTTACTTTTTTAAATTTTTTCTTTTCAAGAATATCCTTCGGCATTGCTGAGGAAAAGAGATGATAATAAAACTCACATGTATTTGAAGTATCTCTCTCACTTAAATTCAGTTGAAGAAGAGACCTAAAAAAGATCAACATCATAACTTCAATACTATTAGAAGCAAAGTTATCTTCAACAATTCTTAAGTAAAAAGATATACATTGCTGCTTTGATTCTTTTACAACAACCACCTTCTTCTCATTTAAGATTCTCAATATTCTTGGGAAATCTTGATCAATTTTAAAGGCCTAAACTAGTTTGTTTTCTTTGGTATGCTTTGATGTATTTCTTCAATGAATGATTCGTTTGTTGAAAATCCTATAGCTTTGCAACAATGCATCTCTATGTTTTGTTAACAAGTGATTCTCCAATTCAAGAACATCCTTCTCTGTAATAAGATTAAATATATAGCCCAAAAATTCATTATAGCCATCACCAATAAACTGCATTAGTGAAGAGCTATTATAGAAACGAGGAGCACTATTTTTGATAGGATCTTTGGGGTATAATCTTCCTTCCAACCAAACATCAATATATTTCTTTTCTTCAAATTGAATACATGTTTCATGGACTCTAAAACAATATTTAGTGTTTTTATATTTTCTAATTGGTTCATACTCACATTCTAACTCAATGTGAAGGTGATAGAGAGCTCTTTTGTACGTGTTACAATGACCATTGGATGATTTATCCATAGCTAAAGATGTGATTTGCAACTCTAAATAATAATAGTATGTGAATTCAAAAAAGTCAAATAATGAGTAAGTAAACAACAAGGAGAAGAATAAGGAAAGGAGCAAACGAGAATGGAGGCAGGTAATGAGATGTCAAAAAAATTCAAATTGAATACTCAATTACACTTATATCAAGAAAAGATAGGATCCTTATTAAATCAGTCATTATCATCTTTACAATAGCCTATATTTCTAGGTTTGATGCAAGCTAGAAGAATATTATGATAACGATATTTTAACAATTTTAGATATGCTTATCTATCAAAATATAATTTAAAAAAAAACTCCAAAATTTTTTCCTAAAATATTTTCTCTCTCTAGGATCTTTTATAAGGCATTCTTAAAGACCTAAAATCTCCCCTAATGGATCAAATGAAATGTTTTTACATGGAGTGCCAAAACTGTTGAGATATCGAGCTCCACTCGTGATACGCCAGGGTGACCGTTGTGTATTTATGTCACCGACTTGTCAGTTGCAGACGCGGTTGGTACACCGCCCATGAATAATAGCTACATGACAGCTATCCTTATCTACTCTAGTTCGTGGCTCAGTTAGTATGCCACCTTAGTTAGTTGAGTTTGGTTTGAGACCCATATATAGGGTTCTTCTATTTCTTTGTATATGAGTTCTTTTTGGCTTACACAACTAAGAAGAGAAAAATTGTTTTCAGCCTCCATCTCTGTGTGTATTCCCCCATTATGCAAGCAAGAAAGCTACAAGTGAGACTCCTTCCCTCTCTCCCACAATCTTGACATGGTATCAGAGCCTTGTTCGTGGTAAGGAGCTCAAGAAAGCAAGCCAAGCTCGCGGTGTTCTGGTAAGAGGAGCACTGTTGCTTTCATTTTCTGTTTTGGGAGCAGATCTCTGCAGGTAGCACAGCCGGAAAGTGCAGGAGTGCATTGTCTCAGGTTGAGACGCCCTTCGCGGTGAAGCAAGAGGGCAGTATATGCTGCGGGCAAGGGCTTTAGCCCTTGGCGACCTTGTTTTTTTTATTTGAGGCCATTTCGGGGCCTGTTTTGGAGGCGGAAGTTTTCTGCACGCACTCAAGAAAAGGCCCAGTTTTATGCTGTGCAGCCACTGTTCTACAGGTCGGTGAAAAGTTACTGTAGAAATTGCATCGTATGCTTGTGCGCAGAGACATTGGGAGTTACAGAATCATCCTTGTTGCCTGTTGATGCAAAATCGTCACTAGGAAGTGACTGTGTGGTCAAATACCACTCTCGTCAGTTTTGCAGATTTGCCTTTGTGAGGCTGAAGCTGTGTTCTTTGCAGTGACAGAATTTTTTGTAGTGTTCTGTAATGGCGTCTGACTCTCTTTCACAGATTGTCACTGAAAAGCTTGACAAGAACAACTTCCAAGCATGGAAGTTTAGAATGACGAATTTCCTTATGGGAAAAGGATATTGGGAATTTGTTGCAGGAAATGAAGAAGAACCAGTTTTTCCTGATGTTCCCAATCAACAGCAAATGCAGGCATTTAAAGCATGGCATGAGAGAGCCAGGAAAGTTATGTACTGGCTGTCTATCAGCATTTCAGACTCTATGATTGTGCATATTCAAGATGCAAGTACGCCAAAGGAGGCATGGGATACTTTGTCAAAAATGTATAGCACAAATACGCAAGCCAGGAAAATGCAGCTCAAGCAAGAGTTGCATAATGTGCAAAGAGAAAGTATGAGCATCAATGACTACCACATGAAGGTGAAGAAGATTGCAGATGCACTTGCTTCCATTGGGTCGCCAGTGGAAGATGATGATTTAGTTTCTGTGACCTTGAATGGTCTAGGAAAGGATTATGCGCAGTTTCGGACATCCATTTCAGTTCGTGAAAGATTTCCTGATTTTGAGGAGTTGATTGCTCTTCTAATTTCTGAGGAGCAGAGAAATGGTGGTGCATCTTCTTCAGGAGGAACTTCAAAAGAAGTTGTCTTCTACTCAAATGCTGGAAGAGGTAGAGGCAGAGGTAGAGGAGGCCGTTTTGGAGGCCGTGGTAGAAATCAGAATATGCAGCAAACTCAAGAAAACCAGTCCTATGGAGGAGGACGTGGTAACTCTAGAGGCAGGGGGAGCCAAAGAGGTCGTGGTGGATGGCAAAGAGGCCAAAATACAAACAGTAATGTTGAATGCTACTACTGTGGTAAAATGGGTCATATGGCTAAAGACTGCTATAAAAAGCAGAATGACATCATGAATGGAAAACTGCAACAAGGGAATTATGCATCTTCTAGTAGACAGGGTGATGACAGAAATGAGCATTTGTTTATGGTACAACACATGAACAATTCTGTGACAAGTGCAGAAGAAAGCAATGATGTATGGTATGTTGACTCAGATGCATCAAACCACATGATAGGTCATGCAGAATGGATGGAGGATGCAAGGAAAATGGAAAAACCAGGATTTGTGGAGACTGGTGATGATACTGCACATCCTATTGTGCAGATTGGAAAATTTCCTTTGTCTATGCAGGATGGGAAAAAGAAATACCTGTCCGATGTATTTCATGTCCCGAATATCACCAAGAATCTGGTTTCTGTTGGTCAAATGGTTGAGCAGGGCTTGCAAGTCAGATTTAATCCTCAAGGATGCTTTGTTGAGGATATGAAAAATAAAGGTCGCTTGATAGCAAAAGGAAAGAAGAAGGGCAGAATGTTCACGTTGGATGCAGACATGCCTGAATTGAGTGCAACAATGTTTGCACATGGGACCGGTGTAGTTGCAGATATTGATATCTGGCATAAACGCATTGGTCATGTTAATGTACAGCGACTTAAATCAATGCAGGCCCAAAATATTGTTGCAGGATTGCCCAAATTCAAGGTTGCAGAAATGCATAAGGTATGTGAAGCCTGTCAGTTTGGAAAACAGGCAAGGAAACCATTTCCTAGACATGTTCAAGAGAGTGAGAAGCCATTGGAATTAATCCACTCTGATGTGTGGACTACTAAAGCTGCATCTCTTGGAGGCTGTCATTATTTTGCCACTTTTATTGATGACTATAGCAGAAAAGTTTGGGTGTATTTTATGAAAAAGAAAAGTGAAGTTTTTGGGCACTTCAAAACTCTTAAAGCTATGGTTGAAAAAGAAACAGGCATGCAGATAAAATGCCTAAGGTCAGATGGAGGGGGAGAGTACCTCTCAAATGAGTTTGCAAGGTTCCTGCAGGAGCATGGCATAAAGCAGCAATATTCATGCAGTCATACCCCACAACAAAATGGAATTGCAGAAAGGAAAAACAGGCATATTGGAGAGGTATCTCGTGCCATGCTCAATGAAAAAGACTTGCCAGATTTTTATTGGGCTGAGGCAGTTGCTACAGCAGTCTACATAATGAACAAGACTCCCACTACAGCAATACATGGAATGACTCCAGAGGAGAGGTATACTGGTAGGAAACCAGATATTTCTCATTTGAAAATTTTTGGTTGCATTGTCTATGTACATATGCCAGATGAGTTGAGATCCAAGTTGGATCCAAAAGCTGAGAAGTGCATCTTTATTGGTTACTCTCTGCAGCAAAAAGGGTATAGATGCTATAACCCTTCGACTCGTAAGTTTACAATGAGCAGAGATGTTGTTTTTGATGAGATGAGTAGCTGGTATAAACCAGTAAATGTGATTGATGATGTAGATGCACAAAATGGTAATGCTGCACAGAATTCACAGCAGCAGTCACAAAATATTAGTGGACCTGGAGCGTCCTCTAGCAGTGGTTCACATTCTTCACCATGGACAGGCAGATTGAGATCAGGAGAATCTTCTCAAAGCAATGCAGATAGTGGTATGGAGGTATCACGAAAAGGAAAAGAGAAGGTTGATCAGCCCATGTTTGATGTGAATGCAGGTCACTCTTATGTGGATGGTGAATCCAGTGGCTCAGAACAGAGCATTGATGATGAGTTGGGTATTCCTTCTATTGTTACACCTGGAGTAAGGAAGACCAGGGATGTTTTGAGAGCACCTGGGAGTGAACCTACTTTGCGCAAGTCTACGAGAGCTAGGTATCCTGTGGATAGGCTGAAATATGATGATTTACAGCCATTCACTATGCATATATGGTTAAAGTGATACAGGAACCAGAACCCACTTCTTTTGAGCAAGCCATGGGAAAAGAAAAATGGGAGAAAGCCATGGATGAAGAAATGGATGCCTTGGAATCAAAGGCTACATGGGAATTGGTACCTTTGCCTAAAGGTAAAAATGCAATTGGCTGTAAGTGGATTTATAAGGTGAAGCACAATGCAGATGGTTCTGTGAACAGATACAAGGCAAGATTAGTAGTCAAGGGGTATGGACAAATGTATGGCATTGACTATGAAGAAACATTTAGTCCAGTTGCAAGGATGGCAACCGTAAGAGCAGTCATTGCTATGGCTGCATCAAAGGGATGGTCTTTACATCAGATGGATGTAAAGAATGCCTTCTTGCATGGTGATTTGCAAGAAGAGGTCTATATGGAGCAGCCACCAGGTTATGTGCATGCTGTTCATCCTGAGTTTGTTTGCAGGTTGAAGAAAGCCTTGTATGGATTGAAGCAAGCACCTAGAGCATGGTCTGACAAGATAGGACAGTATCTTGTCACTATTGGCTTTCAGATTTCCAAGGCAGATTTCTCACTTTATGTGAGAAAAACAGAGAAAGGTATTATGCTACTTGTCATTTATGTTGATGATTTGATTATGACAGTGACAGTGATGAAGATATCCTTCATGTGAAAATGCTATTGAAGCAGAAGTTTGAGATGAAGGATTTGGGAGAGCTGCGTTATTTCTTGGGTATTGAGGTGATTAGATCACCAAGTGGGATACAGCTCTTGCAGAGGCAATATGGATTGGACATGCTGTCCAAATATGGGATGACAGGCTGTAAGCCTATTTCAGTTCCTTTGGAGCAGAATGTGAAGCTGAGCACAGATGCAGGTGGGCTTCTAGAAGACCCTACTATGTACAGATGCATAGTAGGAAGTTTGATTTATATGACTATTACCAGGCCAGATTTGAGCTATGCTGTTGGATTGGTAAGTCAGTTTATGCAGGCTCCAAGGAAACCACATTTGGATGCGGCTAGACGCATACTCAGGTATGTGAAGTCCACATTGCAGTATGGACTATTTTATGAGACTCGGGTTCAGATACAGTTGCATGGATACACTGATGCTGATTGGGCTAGTAGTATTTCTGATAGACGATCTACCAGTGGATATGTGTTCTCTTTTGGGAGTGCTGCAGTCACTTGGAGCAGCAAGAAACAGCCTACAGTTGCCTTGTCGAGCACAGAGGCTGAGTACAGGGGTGCAGCAATGGCTGCATGTGAGGTAGCTTGGTTGCATAAGCTACTTTATGATATGCATCAGTCTACAGATGGGCCAGTTGTCATTTATTGTGACAACATGAGTAGTATACACTTGGCAAATAACCCAGTCTATCATGCTAGAACAAAGCACATTGAGGTGC
This sequence comes from Lygodium microphyllum, assembly GCF_053477565.2. Classification (NCBI taxonomy): domain Eukaryota; kingdom Viridiplantae; phylum Streptophyta; class Polypodiopsida; order Schizaeales; family Lygodiaceae; genus Lygodium; species Lygodium microphyllum. The sequence goes on from NC_141154.1 coordinate 51,995,543, forward strand.
ATTATCACTATGTGTGAGAGAGGGTTTTACTAGGTCTTATTGATCTAGTTTATGTCAGCACAGAGGATCAGGTAGCTGACATATTCACGAAGGCATTGGGCGCAGAGAAGCTGCGCAAATTCAGAGACCTGCTTGGTGTGCAGGAATTGGGATTGAGCTCGAGGGGGAGTGTTGAGATATCGAGCTCCACTCGTGATAAGCCAGGGTGACCATTGTGTATTTATGTCACCGACTTGTCAGTTGCAGACGCGGTTGGTACACCGCCCATGAATAATAGCTACATGACAGCTATCCTTATCTACTCTAGTTCGTGGCTCAGTTAGTATGCCACCTTAGTTAGTTGAGTTTGGTTTGAGACCCATATATAGGGTTCTTCTATTTCTTTGTATATGAGTTCTTTTTGGCTTACACAAATAAGAAGAGAAAAACTGTTTTCAGCCTCCATCTCTGTGTGTATTCCCCCATTGTGCAAGCAAGAAAGCTACAAGTGAGACTCCTTCCTTCTCTCCCACAATCTTGACAAAAACTTCTTCAAAATATGCATTGGATCAAGCAAATGAGTGATCTTTTAGTCTTTCCCATACTCTAAAGACTATGATATGGACAATGATAGGGCCACTGACCATTTTTCAATGGCTTGTAAGCTTAGCTTTCACTTGTATTTCTTGTGAGGATACTAAGGAGAACCCCTTCTCAGGGTGTCTTGAGGAAGTTGGGTTTTATTGAGAAGGGCGTGGTTCATTCCTAGACTATGAAGTGCCATTGTCCAAGACTCCATGAAGATTAATATGATATGGAGCTCTCAGGGAAAGCTTCCTCATGGCTATCTTAGACCTAGCCATCTTCTCTACACATAGCAAGAGATTTGAAATCTCAATGAATAAGATAGAAAGTAAAACCATCTTATATAGTACTTAAACTTTAATACTAATTCACATAGATGTACTCTCTTTCTCTCTAAAATAATGAATTGCATTCACACTAAATGCATTCTTCATCTTACTATTTTAGCTCTTTTCAAACCCATTTGTTGTCTTCTTGAAACCTTGCTTCTAGCCACTTGGCATGGTTTTCTTTGGCACTAAGGCATCATAATGTACTCTTTTAGTGACACGAAATGATTCAATCATGTCTAGAGTCGACTCATCAACACTTTTATTTACACTCTTCTACGATTGTTGAGATTCATCTACTATTATGATTTTTTACCATCTAGATAGCAATTTTATCATTGAATTATTGCAATTTACCTCTCCACCATGATTGGTGAATCGTTGATATGCAGTGGGCGCTATCCAATGTGAATTTTCTATCACTTGTGTGCATCAATCTCTGATGCTTCCTTTCTCTAAAAAGTATGGCCCATGTACCTCAAGTATATGATACAAAGACACATATCATATATAAATAAAAGTATGCTCAATAATTTATACAATTCATACACTTTTAAATTATTGACTTAGTACACACCATATAATGTGTAATAGAACATTTTCTGTATGTCTCCTCCATGTTTTTGTAGAAGCTATACATAACATCTATAAAATCTAGCTTATCTTCATTTTCAAACACTATCTTTCAAAGTAAAGGAGTCAACTTATAGAGACTAATCTATGCTTGAACCATCTTTTACCTCCATTACTTCAATCAGGAGAGTTGCACTATGCACCTTTTCTCATCGACAAACTCTGACATTTCCTTCCTTACTAATGGATGTAAAAAGAACCTTCCTAGCCTTTGCTCCTTCAAAGTAAGGCTTATTTGTGGAAAGTTACCATTTTCCTTTCTCTCTTCTAATCTATTTCAGTCATTACTTGATGCTTGTATAGCCCAATTTTTAATAGCATTCACTCCACATTCCTACATGTTGTTAATGAATTTATTTTTTGATTGCATCCTGAAAGCAAGGAAAATTATGCTCATACAAAAGTTTCTCCATGATTTTGACAAAAGCATGCAATAAAAAAATATGAATATGATTCAATGAAATATTGAATATGGGCTTCAAACTGAGACCTTCTTTATCACGCATCGCTACAACACTTGTAACCCTTTACCAGTTCTTCTTCCTATCCTTTCTTTCCACCCTCTCTATCAAGCAATGTAGGCATGTATGCTTTATATTTGCACATTTGGAGAATCTACACATGCATTTTAAAGTTTCTAAGTCTTGTAAGATCCCATTCCACTAAATATTGACCATACCCTTCAAGTGAGAGAATATTATCATTTTTCTAACAATGGATGATGTTTGGAATGCTTATGTGCATAAAGAACAGCTATAGAATCTCAAATGTTTTTTTCAAGATCTCAAATATAGCAAGACATGTTGTCGTGATCTAAAATGGGCCCGACACTAGCTCTATGGCATTAGCCAGGCCTCTACTACTCATCTAAAACAACCCCACATGGCCTTGCGTGGCCAGGAGCATCTAAGAACTTTATGCTTGTACGACTTGTAACCCAACAAATAATCTTTCCCACACTCTTCAGAGGAATTCCTACACATATTAGTTTTATACACCATGTAGACACACACAAAGGGAGCATGCCTTGACTAATCACCACAGCTCCATTACAACTCTCCTACACCTTGGGGATTGACCCCAAGATACACCATGAACATAGAGCACATTGGAAACAAACCCCACTTTTTCAATTGATCAATCTAGGTGATGATAGATAAACCTCACCAAATATCCCTCAAATAACCAAATATCTAAACCTATAGCTTGGGATACCTCACACTCTCAACGTAAGTCATCACTCATACAAACAGGTGCTATGCATCCAGGATATGATGCCATATGTTGCATGCAATGCAATTGTGAATGACTACCATACTCAAACAAGTTTATTCATTAACAATCAACATCATGAAAGCACAAAGATAGTTCGTTTTCGTGCTTTTCTTGTAATATGTGATTGCTTCCTTGCTTAGGGCTGGTATTGAGCTTTCTCATGCTACTGGTAGACCCTTTCAATTTTAGAAAACAACGAACTCTATATGTCATGAATCATAAAATATTAGAATTAAATGTATTTTAAACACTCAACAACCCCCTTGTCCCTACTATTTAGAGTTATGCATTCATTGGTAAGTTCAAGGCATAATTTTCATATATTTTTATTTTGCAAAAAGCCATAAAGACCCAATTTAACAAATAGATAGGGTTGAACTAAGGCTAAACCTCATGTGTGAGCTATAACAAACATTCACAAATATAAATATTATTTCTTCTTATTTTTTGAATGCTAAAAATCTATTTTTCTCTTTTTAAAATTTTTCCTATTTATTTATAAAAATTTACTAATAATTACTAATTCACTAGTTTTGATTGATTGATCTTACTAAAAATGATTTTTTAATCATGTGTTAACCCATGAGAACAGTATACGTACGACAAAAACCCAAAAATCGCATATTTTTCCTTAAACTACATACTCTCTTGTTTTGCATGTTTCGCATAAAATCATTATATGACTGAAATTTTGTGATTTCACGATGACTCATGTAATATATCAAATGGAATAATGCAATTTTTTTTTATTTTCCCTCCCCAAAACTGACTGTCGTGCTGTAAGGGGAGGGAAATAGAATGGAGGACTAAGCTCCTTGATGGAGCTCGGCGCCTTCCACCGCCATGCATTTTGACACATAAGGAGGGGGAGGATTCCCCTCCCTCCCCTATTTAAGAGAGGGGGGTTGCTGTCGTGTAGAAGAAGGAAGAGAATACGGGAATACTGTCAGAGGGAGAGAGTTGAGGATTCTGTGCCAGCCGCCGACGCCGTAAGAAGGGTGAAAGGAGAGAGAGAGTTGGTCGTGTACTGCGCCGTGCCAAGGGAGAGTTGTGGAATCCGAAGGGGAGGAAGAAGCTCCTGTCGCCCGTGGAGCCGCCGTGCAAGAGGGGGTTGCTAGTCAGAGCAGCGCCACCTGTGGCATATGAGTCCTTGCGCCTTGAGGAAGAAAGGGAGCCGCCAGCCGGTCGTTTGTATTCGCCACCGACCCCCCATACTCCACGTCAGTACCACTCATCCCTCTTCCACGTGGGCATCATACTTTCCCCCCTACCACGTTGAAGCATAGAAGCTTCTTAAGGGGGTTAATTAAGCCCCATTTCACCCCCCCCGTGTCCCCTTTTATTCCTTTCCCCCCCCCCCCCCCCCCCCCCCCCCCCCCGGGTTTTTAAGACCCTTAAGCTCCATTTATTTTTCACCCGCCTTTCCAAAATATCCATGGGACTTGGCTTTCTTTTCCCTACTCGAAAAAGAGAAGAAGAGTATTGACGTGCAAGGGAGCGACGGTGGAATTCCGAAAAAGAGTGTAAAGCTGCTTCCACGTTCGAAGGACTACAATTGCAATGCCTCCTAAGAAAGTCCAAGGAGTAGCTGTGGGAGGGTCATCTCTCGGTATCCATGTGGATATCTCACCCCAAACCCAAGTTTTTTCTTCTTAATTTTATATGGTTATAATTCAATCATGCAAGATGAATTGTTAGGGATAGGATATATTTTGTCCTAGTTGTTCACGACGAAGGAATTTAGTTTAAATGAACATGCGAAATAGATAAAGCATACGCGTAATTTTTTTTCAAATAGCTTTATGCATGGAAAATGCAAATCATGAAAGGACTCTTACGATGCATAAACTTTATGAAATTATCATTGTTAACTGAAATAACTTAGCAAGGAAAAGGTTGCTTATTTAGCATGAGTTTGTTTGCAAAGAAAAGGGAAGATTAGTTGGATTTAACCTAACCTCAAATCAATGAAGTATAAGATTGAAAAGTCAATTGACATAGATAACAAATCATACGGAAGTAATCTCAAAATTACCTTCTAGAGTTAACCAAATTAAAATGCTGCGAAATATTCGTTGGGAATGAGTTAAAATTCCAAGAAACATCTATGCCTTAAATACTTGTCCACATTCCCTGAATGTAGGGTCAGTAAATTGTAACTGAAAAAGGAACTAGGGTTTGTCCCTGAGATTCATACAAGAATGAAGCTAGGAAACCCTAGGTCTAACAACATCAGCTTAAAGAACCCGAAACAGATTGATTCATGATTCCATTATCGCATAGTACGATGCGGCACTTGCACAGCAAGTACGATGGTCTTGTGATTGGATCACAAGAAGGAAGGCCAAATTCTTGCAATGAGGATGGCGGATCCTTATGCAAAGTTATCTTGCAAGAGGATGTGTACTTTGATATCCTCCTTGGGTAAGGAAGATTAATTGGAGATTAAACTGAAGTACCCAATGAACTTTGAAGTTTGACCAAGTTGGGCTAATAAGGTACACCTTAACCCGGAATATAAGGGATCTTGCCAAGTTGCAAGACACCCCGGATCGAGTGCTGGATGCATTCGAAAGGAAGGATTCCCTCCTTAGCAGTTTGCCAACAGCAAAATCGATCAATGGAAATGTTTGTGCTTGCTAGAGATTTTAGAGCACTGTTTGACTTGTTTGACCAATGAATTACAAAATAAATAAGTATCTATACTTCAGATTGAAGGCCTAAAGGTAAGAGGCAGCTTCAGTTACCCCCGACTGCCTGCTTGACCCTAACTAAGGGGGTTGTTGACCGCGTCGGGAACGTGGACCGAACCTGCCGTGAGAGGTCTCTCCATTGAGCGCTACTTGGAGCAGGAGGACGCTTGGGTGCCAGGGGGGGCTCTGGCCGTAAATCCCTTGCCTTTGGGTCCTGCACAAGAGGCTAACGTGACTCGAGATTGGATCTCGAGGCCCGTATACTAGTTGTCGGGCGGAAACTTGGAATAGTGATCCCTGTGGATTGCTGGATAGCCTTCAGGCGGAATGTGGATAAAGGATACTGGCGGAACTCTTGTATTTCAAAGTTAAATATGATGACCTATTATAAAGAACTTGTCTGATATTGTTTTTCTATGTCAAGTGAGAAGATTACCTGAAAGAACCAGTGCTTAATGGGTTAATTAAAGAAGCTAGTTGTTACATGTCCAACTATAGTGTTAGATAATTACATAACTAAGACAACCTGAGGAAAGTGCAGATGATGGGCCATGGGTCCATCCTACGATTGGGTGGTCTCGGTTGGCCGGGAACCTTTTCTCAAATCACGAAGAATAGTGGGATGATCATCAAAGGACATGAACAACAAAAGCGTTGACCTAGAGTTATGTCTTATCCCGATTTACGTTGTTTTAGGGGAACGGAATGGGACTATGCCTTATGGCAAAGAGGTTGAGCTTTGCATCCCTCTCGTTTCCCATTCTCCTTGAACCAAGTGCAGCATGAATCCGTTTCGGACCTAGCGTTTCTGTGTAAAGTAGTTCGCTTGGGTCCGACGCTAGTTGCTGTTAGGAAATGACCAATCAGGAAAACCCTAATTCAGGTTGATCCTAAGTGGGAACGGCTGGAATACTTCCGCTACATGGCAGACGCAGAAAGCCCTAGATCGCAAATCCTGTAACATTCCATGCGAGTGCTGGGCGGAGCTTTCTAGACATCCTTTCTGATGGACTGCTAAGACGTGTCCTGGATGATACTAGTGGACACGTTACAGTTGGTATCATAGCCGACCAACAACGGAATTGTTTTTTTTATAATAAGATAAAGTAAAGCAAATGTTGCTGTCCAATCATTTCCTTACCTTCAATGCTGTCTTGCAGAATTACGAAGCGTGGAACAAGTTCTTGGTATTTCGAGACATGTTTATGACTGCAATGCATTCTCCGCTTTATAGACAAAGGATTGGGATGATGAACATCCTGGAGCAAATCTATAATCCATCACCTTTGTACATGGAAGGAAGATGGACGGGTGCTTCAGGAATCTACTATATAGCCACCCACCGGTTTGCTTATCTACAGACCAACCTAAAGAGGATCAAGTGGTTGGAAGACTTGAAAGTCGTGAAGCTGTTCATTTTTGTGGAAGCTCACGTAAATTCGACTTTACATATTCGAGGTTGGAGGGTTGAGATGAACTCATATGTATATGAGGAAGTAACCCGTGTAATCCCCGCCGACAAAATTAAAGTGTTGGGCTGCCACGAGAAGTATGGATTCCAACGGAAAGGATATCCTGAACTTCCAATGACTTACCGATTCCTGAAGATCCATGACCCGAAACCTTATTATTATACAGTCCCTGTAGATAAATGTAATACAACGTTGTTCTCCCCAAACTAAATGTAACAATTGGCTTATCATCGCATGAAACGTTGTATTCAAAAGGGCTATACCCATATAAATACAACTAAAGACTTCTTTTTATGTCTGATTGTGCATAAGAGTTGATAAAAAGTTAAGTAGCTACATTGGTTACATGATAGCGGAATTGAAGATATAATAACGTTAAGAAAACCTTTATTCAGACACAACCCTAGGTACAGGTTCCTAATTCACCTCCTACATTAAGTACTGCTGTAATCCAAGAGAAGAAGTTCCTTCTCAAGCAGATTAAGCCACCCAAGTTTGACGGGAGAGGCAGATTCGTCCAAGCTGATGCTGAAATTTGGATTGAATCCCTAGAGGATTACTTTAAAGTAGCCGATATTGCACCTGCCAATCAGGCTATGCTCGCCAAGTTAAAGCTCACCGGCGAAGCCAGACTTTGGTGGAAGCAATGGTGTAGGGATCAAGGAATCACAGAGGGATCCGTTACCTGGGAGAAGCTGAAGAAAGCTGTGCAGGGAAGATACTTGCCACCTGCATATCGCACTCAAAAGATGAATGAGTTCTACGAGCTAAAACAGCTGGGACTCACTCTTGACGCATACTACTCTAAATTCATCTTACTTTTAAAGTATGCGCCACAGATGGACATGGCACAGCAGGTGTCCAAATTTTGTGCGGGTTTAATCCACCAGTAAATACCCGTCTCGAATCTATGCGTCCATCTGATCTTCAGGATGCACTCATTCGAGCGGCGCCTATAATTCAGGAGATGCAGTCTAGACCAAGGGGTAACAAAGCTTGGCCTTACAATGGCCCGAACAGAGGGGCATTCAGACCTCAAATTAAAAGAGTTCAAGGTCATAATCAGGGACAAAGAAAGAAAGCAAGGACGAATAATGTCAACAACTTTGTTCCTACTCAAAGTAATGGCCAAAACCTCCGTTGTTTCCACTGCAACGAACCCGGTCACTTCAAGAGGAATGTCCCAAGCTTGGTGGAGGACATCGCCAAGTGCCTTTCCAAGGAACAGGCTATGGTCAAGGAGCCGCTGCCCAAGGAAGAGGAAGAACCACCTGCATTGCCAATAGGCAAATGTGCGAAGAAGGAGAAGAAGAAGATCCGACCATGGAAGCAGAATTCGAAAGAGCAACAGTCCATGTTGCTTTACACAAGAAAGGGCTGAATCGCCAGTTCTCGGTGATTCAGACACCGTCAGACTATCAAGGTAAAGGTTTCAAGACCTTGATTGATTGAAAGAAGACTTCGGTCAAATTCAGAGTCATGAATTTAGGTATCCATGAGTGTCTACTCAAAATGGATTGGCTTAAGCCTAACGACGCCCACATTCACTGTGGAAAGGGTCAAGTTTCCTTTCGAAACTCCGAAAGGGAATTAATCACAACTCAAGGTGAGGCTAGAGTGTCGAGAATCCAATTGGTCAAAGTATCTCGGATCATAGAAGGAGTCAGAAAAGGATTACCTGTTTACTTGATCAAACTCAACAAATTAGATCAGAAGCAAGAGTCTCATGAAGGACCTTCTTGGCTAAAGGAATACGTGGATGTATTCCCTGAAGAGTTGACTGAACTTCCGCCTCAAAGAGAAGTGGATCATGAGATTAGGTTAGTACCAGGAGCTGCGCCAATTGCAAAAAGACCTTATAGAATGTCCATGCCAGAAGCAATTGAGCTGAAGGAACAACTCAAGCAACTACTAGATCAGGGCTACATCCGGCCTAGCAATTCACCGTGGGGAGCTCCAGTACTATTCCAAAAAAAGAAGGATGGGACACTTCGACTATGTATTGATTACCGAGGGTTGAATCAATCGACAATCAAGAACAAGTATCCTATTCCTAGAATAGATGAGCTTCTTGATCGTCTCCAGGGTTTGAAGATCTTCTCCAAGATTGATCTCAGGTCAGGTTACTATCAGATAAGGATCAAGGAAGAAGATATCCCAAAGACGGCCTTCAATACAAGATATGGGCACTTTGAGTTCCTAGTTATGTCATTCGGGCTTACGAATTCACCTGCCACCTTCAATAGGTTAATACAGGATATCTTTAGGCCATATCTTGATGATTTTGTGCTTGTCTTCTTCGATGACACTTTAGTCTATTCTAAAAAGGAAGAAGATCATGAACCCCAACTTCGGATTGTCCTTGAGACAATGAGGTCACATAAGCTGTATGCTAAAATGAAGAAGTGTGCATTCTTCAAGCGTCAGATTGAATACCTGGGATTCATAGTATCAGCAGAAGGAATATCAGTGGACCCAGCAAAGGTCAGAGATGTGCTTGAGTGGCCAATACCAGTATCCGTCAAAGAGATACGTAGCTTTCTTGGATTGACAGGATGGTAGAGGGTCTTCATCAAAAACTATGCTTTGATTGCAGCACCTCTGACGGACTTACTGAAGAAGCAAACTTCCATTGCATGGTCAACTCCCGAACAAAATAGCTTCGATAGATTGAAGCAAAGTTTGGTATCAGCACCTATTCTAAAACTTCCAGACCTCAATAAGGAGTTTGAGGTAGTAACTAATGCTAGCATTCTTGCCTTGGGGTGTGTACTTATGCAGGAAGGTCATCCAGTAGCATACTCTTCAAGGAAATTGAAGAGTCATGAAAAGAATTATGCTACGCATGATCTGGAATTACTAGCTGTCATCCATGCTCTAAAGCTTTGGAGACACTACCTGTTGGGTAACAAGTTTACTCTAGTAACCGACCATAAGAGTCTCAAATGGATCTTTACCCAGAACGAGCTCAACATGAGGCAACGTCGCTGGATTGAAGTATTGGAGGAATATGACTTTGAAATCAAGTACCGACCAGGGAAAGAGAATGCAGTTGCCGATGCACTTAGTTGCAAGGCATTCCTAAATTCCCTAATCTTGCAGAATCCATCAACAGTCAGATCTCTAGCTACAAAAGTATCAATGCCAAAAAACCCTATACTTGAGTTAGCTAGAGAGGAAGCATGCCATGATTTGGCCTACCAAACAATGCTAAAGGAGATCTCTATCAAGGAGCAAAACCAAAAGTTGCAAGCTAAGTATCAGGAATTTTCCATTAATAGTGGACTTGTCTACTATAGAACAAGACTGTGTATACCAGCAACAAGCAAGTCACTTAAGCAGAAGATATTGTGGGAAGCTCATGATTCTCCTTTCGTAGGACATCCTGGCTATGCTAAGACTCTTAATGCAGTTAGGAAGAGCTACCATTGGGAGAGACCCAAAGGTGACGTTCTCAAATATGTCACTGAGTGTTTGTCTTGCCAATGTATCAAAGCCGAACATGTCATGATGCCAGGGAAACTGCAACCGCTTGACATTCCCCAAATGAAATGGGAATTCATCAGTATGGATTTTGTTGTAGGCCTACCCCAAGTCCAGGGAGGATAAAACTCCATCATGGTTGTGGTTGACATGCTTACTAAGGTTGCACATCTTATTCCAGTAAAGACAAACTATAAAGCCTCAGATATTGCAAGATTGTTTATCAAGGAGATGTTCAAGCTACATGGTTTACCCAAAAGAATCATTAGTGATCGTGATTCTCTCTTCACATCACACTTCTGGAGAGCTATCTTTGAAGCTATTGGGACTCAACTCTATTTTAGTACCACCTACCATCCCCAAACGGATGGCCAAACAGAGCGAGTAAATCAAGTCATCGAGGATATGCTTAGGGCATACTGCTGTCGAGAGCCGAAGAGGTGGATTCAATACTTGCCTTTGGTAGAATTTGCATACAATGCTTCTTACAAGCCGAGCATTCAGATGACCCCTTTCCAAGCATTGTATGGACATGATTGTCGAAGTCCCCTAAACTTTTCTGATCCAACCCCAAGGGTTGAAGCTTCAAGGCTAATGTTGGAAGAGATGTATAACCAAGTTAAGTCAATAAGACAAGACATAGAAGCGGCTAAGGATAGACAAAAGGCATACGCGGATTTGATGCGTCAAGAAAGGATCTTCGAAGAAGGAGACATGGTCTTCATTCATGTACGCCCTAAAAAGAGTTCTCTATCCTTAGGAGATTGCAAGAAGCTAAGTCCAAGGTATTGTGGGCCATACAAGATCCTCAAATGCCTAGGACTTAATGCTTATAAACTGCAACTTCCTGAGGACCTAAAAGTTCATAATGTATTCCACATTAGCCTATTGAAAAAGTATGTACCTAATCCTAACCATGTACGTGATGATCAAAAAATTGTAATGACTAGTCAAAGAATCCTTGAACTAAGGCCTGACAGGATCTTAGATGTTAGGGAGAGAGAATTAAGATCCAAAACCCTGAGAGAATGCCTTGTCCAGTGGAAAGATTATCCCGAAGAGGATGCCACTTGGATAGATGAAGGCACACTCAACCATCAATATCCCCAGCTTATCTCGAGATGAGGTCATCTCAATTCCTCTAAGGGGGAGAGAATGTAATATATCAAATGGAATAATGCAATTTTTTTTAATTTTCCCTCCCCAAAACCGACTGTCGTGCTGTAAGGGGAGGGAAATAGAATGAAGGACTAAGCTCCTTGGTGGAGCTCGGCGCCTTCCACCGCCATGCATATTGACACATAAGAAGGGGGAGGATTCCCCTCCCTCCCCTATTTAAGAGAGGGGGGTTGTTGCCGTGGAGAAGGAGGAAGAGAATACGGGAATACTGTCAGAGGGAGAGAGCTGAGGATTTTGTGCCAGCCGCCGACCGTTGTAAGAAGGGTGAAAGGAGAGAGAGAGTTGGTCATGTACTGCGCCATGCCAAGGGAGAGTTGTGGAATCTGAAGGGGAGGAAGAAGCTCATGTCGCCCGTGGAGCCGCCGTGCAAGAGGGGGTTTCCAGTCAGAGCACCGCCACCTGTGGCATATGAGTCCCTGAGCCATGAGGAAGAAAGGGAGCCGCCAGCGTCATCTATATTCGCCGCCGACCCCCCATACTCCACGTCAGTACCACCCATCCCTCTTCCACGTGGGCATCATACTTTCCCCTGCCACGTTGAAGCATAGAACCTTCTTAAAAGAAGCTTCTTAAGGGGGCTAATTAAGCCCCCTTTCACCCCCCCTTGTGTCCCCTTTTATTCCTTCCCCCCGGGTTTTTAAGACCCTTAAGCTCCATTTATTTTTAACCCCCCCGTTCACACCCCCGCCCCCCCCCCCCCCCCCCGGTTTTATCTTCTTAAGGGCCTTTCAACCCCTTGTGTTGCCCTTCATCTTTCCCCCCTGGGTTTTAAAACCCCTAAGGCCTTTTCACCCCCCCCATGTTCACAACCCCACCCCCCCCCCATATCCTAAAATCCCTCCAAGATCCCCCTTTTTATACCTTTCACTCCCGTGTCCAAAAATCTCCCAAGGCCCCCTTCTTATGCCTTTGGAACCACACACACACCCCCCCATGTTTTAAGCCCCCTCATCCCATGGGTGTTGGAACCCCGTAATTTAAACCTTTCCTCCCCCGTATTTAATCCTTAAGCCCCTTTCTTTTGGGCTTGTTACTTTCCCCCCCCGTGTGTAAAACCCTATAGGGCCTTTTCCTTGGGCTTTGTAAACCTTAAGACCTTAAAGGTCTTATTACCCCCTCCTCGTGGTTAAACCCTTAACGGTTCCTTGCCTTTCCAAAATATCCTTGGGACTTGGTTTTTTTTTCCCTACTCGAAAAAGAGAAGAAGAGTATTGATGTGCAAGGAAGCAACGGTGGAATTCCGAAAAAGAGTGTAAAGCTGCTTCCACGTTCGAAGGACTACAATTGCGATGCCTCCTAAGAAAGTCCAAGGAGTAGCTGCGAGAGGGTCATCTCCCGGTATCCATGTGGATATCTCACCCCAAATCCAGGTTTTTTCTTCTTAATTTTATATCGTTATAATTCAATCATGCAAGATGAATTGTTAGGGATATGATATATTTTTTCCTAGTTGTTCACGACGAATGAATTTAGTTTAAATGAACATGTGAAATAGATAAAGCATAAGCGTAATTTTTTTTCAAATAGCTTTATGCATGGAAAATGCAAATCATGAAAGGACTCTTACGATGCATAAACTCTATGAAATTATCATTGTTAACTACATAACTTAGCAAGGAAAAGGTTGCTTGTTTAGCATGAGTTTGTTCGTAAAGAAAAGGGAAGATTAGTTGGATTTAACGTAACCTTAAATCGATGAAGTATAAGATTGAAAAGTCAATTGACGTAGATAACAAATCATACGGAAGTAATCTCGAAATTACCTTCTAGAGTTAACCAAATTAAAATGCTGTGAAATATTCATTGGGAATGAGTTGAAATTCCAAGAAACGTCTATACCTTAAATACTTGTCCACATTCCCTGAATGTAGGGTCAGTAAATTGTAACCAAAAAAGGAACTAGGGTTTGTCCTTGAGATTCTTACAAGAATGAAGCTAGGAAACCCTAGGTCTAACAACGTCAGCTTAAAGAACTTGAAACAGATTGATTCGTGATTCCATTATTGCATAGTACGATGCGGCACTTGCACAGCAAGTACGAAGTCATATGGTCTTGTGATTGGATCACAAGAAGGAAGGCCAAATTCTCGCAATGAGGATGGCGGATCCTTATGCAAAGTTATCTTGCAAGAGGATGTGTACTTTGATATCCTCCTTGGGTAAGGAAGATTAATTGGAGATTAAACTGAAGTACCCAATGAACTTTAAAGTTTGATCAAGTTGGGCTAATAAGGTACGCCTTAACCCGGAATATAAGGGATCTTGCCAAGTTGCAAGACCCCTGGATCGAGTGCTGGATGCATTCGAAAGGAAGGATTCCCTCCTTAGTAGTTTGCCAACAACAAAATCGATCAATGGAAATGTTTGTGCTTGCTAGAGATTTTAGAGCACTGTTTGACTTGTTTGACCAATGAATTACAAAATAAATAAGTATCTATACGTCAGGTTGAAGGCCTAAAGGTAAGAGGCAGCTTCAGTTACCCCCGACTGCCTGCTTGACCCTAACTAAGGGGGTTTGTTGACCGCGCAGGGAACGTGGACCGAACCCACCGCGAGAGGTCTCTCTGTTGAGCGCTACTTGGAGCAGGAGGACGCTTGGGTGCCAGGGGGGCTCTGGTGGTAAATCCCTTGCCTTCCGGGTCCTGCACAAGAGGCTAACGTGACTCGAGATTGGATCTCGAGGCTCGCATACTAGTTGTCGGGCGGAAACTTGGAATAGTGATCCTTGTGGATTGTTGGATAGCCTTCAGGCAGAATGTGGATAAGCCTACGGGCGGAACTCTTGTATTTCAAAGTTAAATATGATGACCTATTATAAAGAACTTGTCTGATATTGTTTTTCTATGTCAAGTGATAAGATTACGTGAAAGAACCAGTGCTTAACGGGTTAATTAAAGAAGCTCGTTGTTACATGTCCAACTATAGTGTTAGATAATTACATAACTAAGACAACCTGAGGAAAGTGCAGAGGATGGGCCATTGTCCGTCCTACGGTTGGGTGGTCCCGGTTGGCCGGGAACTTTTCTCAAATCACGAAGAACAGCGGGATGATCATCAAAGGACACGAACAACAAAAGCGTTGACCTAGAGTTATGTCTTATCCCGATTTATGCTGTTTTAGGGGAACGGAATGGGACTATGACTTATGGCAGAGAGGTTGAGCTTTGCATCCCTCTCGTTTCCCATTCTCTTTGAACCAAGTGCAGCGTGAATCCACTTCGGACCTGGCGTTTCTGCATAAAGTAGTTCGCTTGGGTCCAACGCTAGTTGCTCCTAGGAAATGACCAATCAGGAAAACCCAGGCCGGAATATTTTCGCTATGTGGCAGACGCGGAAAGCCCTAGATCGCAAATCCCGTAACATTCCATGGGAGTGCTGGGCGGAGCTTTCTAGACATCCTTTCCGATGGACTGCTAAGATGTGTCCTGGATGACACTAGTGGACACGTTACAACTTACCGTCATGAAATCGTGCCTTATGATATACATCTTTCAAAATTGGGGGCTTGCCGACGCTCTTCCATAGTCGCTGATGATCCATCCAACCTCGTTTTATATCCCTTTTGACTCTTGCATCATCACACAATCAAAATTTTTCCTCTTAGTCCAGCTCCTTCTCCCATACAATAATCCATGAGAATAAACCATAAGAGGAGAGAGGAGAGAGAAATACTGAAATCAGATATTTTGATTTGATTCATCATTTTTGCTCATTTATGCAGCAATGGATGGTGAAGAAATTAGAGATATTGTTGCCTAGGGTATTCATTAGAGATATTGTTGCCTAGGTCATTCCTTTCATC
Source organism: Lygodium microphyllum (assembly GCF_053477565.2). Lineage (NCBI taxonomy): Eukaryota > Viridiplantae > Streptophyta > Polypodiopsida > Schizaeales > Lygodiaceae > Lygodium > Lygodium microphyllum. The sequence continues at coordinate 52,010,973 of NC_141154.1, forward strand.
ATCAAGAGCAAAAAATTGACTTTTATTATTATTATTATTTTGGGCGGGCGATTAACGATGCTCCCCCCACATTTCAAAAATTTGTGTCTCTTCATTTCCTAAGCTAAAACTAGTTGAAGCTTTTAAACACAAAATATTTAGTTCTTCCTTAACACGAAACCTTGTAGGGATTAAATGGGGGGTTAAACAGACTGCGATCGACAAATCAAGAGCTGCATTGGATTCCTAGCATTGAACTCCATCTAGGAAAACTCCAACTCATCGATCCACAACCATTTAATTTTGCACGAAAATTTGGTATTTTATAGTCTCCAAGGCTCTTTTCCGCTTCAAAAAATGGCCTATAAAATTTTCTCTCATTATCGACCATAGGATAGGGCGACTCAGTCTGTCGAATCCCATGAACTGATTTGCACAAGAAACAATCATAAAAAGTATCGAGCTACCACAAAATAGAATACTCAACAAAACACAAGAGCAGCTCTCACCCTATCCCCTAACAAAATTAAAGCATGAAAATCCATAAGGGATAGGCCTAGCATATTCTGATATGAATCGAGAGGGAGTTGCTAACCAACTGCTTCAACACAAACTGGCTAAAAGAACCTTCAAAGAGGTCATCCTATTAGTGGCTTGAACTACCTATCTAACTTAAGACAACTAGACTAGGAACTCCTACTAGTTGAGGATTCCTATAGCCTGATCATCAGATATTTCCCTTTAACACACTTTCTTTTAAAGTTTCCATAATCATGCATGTGAAAAGGAGGGAGCTGAGCATGGATTGACCCAAGGAGAACAAGGCATTGGTCTCAGGTCTCCTAGCTTGGTATTGAAGAACTTACCAAGCTCTCACAATGCGATACTTAATCCTTTTCTATTTTGTTCACTTTTATTTTCACTCCAACCTTCCTTATTCCATTATTTTTGCTAGATGCTATCCCAAGGAAGACAATGCATCCCTGACTCGTCCTTAGGTACCTACTAGGTCTTCGTAAGGCAAGAATCAGCTGCTCTTAGGATTTTTCTTTCTTTTCTTTTCTTTTTTGAAGGGGTTAGAACCCCATTTTACACATATGTGTATTTTTATTGTCAAATTTATTTAGAAATTTCTCTTCTTTTGATTTTGTCAAGCTTCTCTAACTGCCTCACACTAACAGGGACTCTTAGAACAATTGCCTAGCAAGATAGCAGAATAAGGTCACTAGGACTACCTTCTAAAATAGGTCTTTCAATGCCTGGGAATGTCTTTACCAGGAGGTGGACAACTACTTGAACCTCCCTCAGATATACCTAATCTAACCTTAGGACTTCATGCCTTAATTGCTAGTCCCCAACAAAAGGACAATCCCTCACAAGTACACAAACCCATATAGCATAAAGAAAAAGTACTTATAAAGAAAGAACATCACTTGGAATGGCCAAAGAAGCTTTCAACGCAGAGCAAAGGCTACCTCAAGGTTTTATTGAATCTGTATAACACAATACTAAAACAAAAACCATTAACCGCACCTATACTAAACAAACACATGACCTTCTTGGCCTACTGAAATATAACATTTCACTACAGAATAACTGGCCCTCTTGGACTAATGAAATAAATGATATTATGACAAAAGAAATGGCCTTTATAGATTAGTTCACTCTAGCCAAATATGGTCTATTTGGCATGTAAAGTGCATCTTATCTGACTAACCAAGCTAAACCAAAGTCACATATGGTGTGGGGGTAATTTTGTTATTGAGTTTTAATCTTGGGTGTAATATTCCGCATTACAAAAAAAAATGTGATAAATGAATTTTTTTTTTATATTCCCCCCCTTATCCCTCCAGCCGACTGACGAGCTGGAGGGGGAGGGAAATAGAAGGAGTAGCTAAGCTCCTTGGTGGAGCTGTGATAGAGGGGAGGACATGTGTGTCGACACGCAAGGAGGGAAGATCCCCCTCCCCTCCACTATTTAAACGAGGGGGGGCCGCTGGTGAAAGGAGGCGGAGCCGTGAGAAAAGAGGCCGAAGGAGACAACCCTGCCGTGAGGAGAGTGCCGCCACATCACCGAGCTGAGGGAGGAGGACGGAAGGCTGTTGCCGCCTACATCCTGAGACCGCCGTTGCCATCATCAACCAGTCCACAAAGAGCCGTGAGGGATTCCGTTGTCCTCCACACGCCACGTGCATTCAGAAGCTTCTTGGAAGCTTCTAAGGGGGGGATCTTTAAGCCCCCTTTTCCCCCCCCAAAAAAAAAGAACTCATACCTTAAAGGTCTTACTATCCCCTCCCCCCATGTCTTAAACCCTTCCAAGCCCCCCTTCATGTGGCTCTTGAAACCCCCTCCCCCGTGTTCTAAAATTTCTTTTAACCCCCCTTCCTTTGTGCTCTTGAAACCCCCCTCCCTCAAAATTTTCCCTAAGGGTCCTTAGGCCCTTACCTATAGTCTTTAAAGCTACTTTTTCCCCCATGTTTTAAGCCCCTAGGCCCCTTTTTCCACCCCCTCAAAAGCTTTTTTCCTATAGCTTTTTTTTTTGTTGTAAGTTCTCCCTTAAAGGACCTTATTTCCCCTCCCCCGTATCTCAAATCCCCCCTAAGGGCCCCCCCTTAGCCCTTTCCTTTCCCCATGCAAAATACCCTTGGGGCTTTGCTTTTTTGTTTTCCCCCACTCGTAAAAGGAAAGATAGTGTTGAGGGTCTTTTTTTAACACCTCCCTTTCCCACTCAAAAACCCTCATAAGGTATTCCACACTTTTATTTTATTTTATTCCTTGTTTGTGCGAGTTTTACAAGGCCATTAAGCCCCTCCTATGGCTTTAATGGGTCTTATCCGCAAAAGATTGTGAATCACCCCCTTCCGAATTCCCTACTTCAAGGAGGAAGCCTTCTAAAACTACTTTCGACGGATGGTGCAAGTTATTGCAAAAGGGAGCCAGGGTGGAATTTCAAAAGGAATTGTAAAGCTACTTCCACGATGGAAAGACTACAACTATGATGCCGCCTAAGAAAGTCCAAGGTGTAGCTGCGGGAGGGTCATCTCCCGGTATCCATGTGGATATCTCACCCCAAAACCAGGTTTTTCTTCTTAGCTTTAATTCGGTTTTAAGCTGATCATGCAAAGAAAAACTGTTAAGGATAGATTTGTTCGAGTTATTGTAACGAAGGAGTTTAGCTTATGAATGACGATGTATAGAACTTACTTTTCTTCAAATTGCATCGAGCATTATAAATAGAACTTAGTTTTCTTCAAATTGCATCGAGCATTATAAACTACGAACAAGATTATCTATTTAATATAGTAGTATATTTTAGTTAAATCCTAAGGTGTAGGAATTATATCTTGCACCATTAGTCTTATTCCTTTCGCAACGAATCATGGTAAATGGCTAAATTCATGAAAGGTTTCTTTCGATGCTCAAATTACTAGGGAGTTATCTTTGCTAGTTGCACATCTTAGCAAGGCAATTGCTGTTATTTGGCATGAGTTCATCTTTAAGGAAAATGGAAGTTAAATGTTAGGAATTAACAAGTATAAAAATTAGATATACGAACTCATTTGGAAAGAAAATGTAATGGGGGATCGCTGGATGACACTCTATTAACACTTTTCCCTTGCTATTTGAGGACTTGGGGACTAATAAAGTGTGTATAAACCAATTTCACAGCTAGGCCTTTTTGTCCCAAGGAGTATTGTCGCTCTTTGTATCACCTTGGCATGATGCTATATGCCAAATTAAATTGTATTGATTGGGAAAGTAAATTGTCACAAGGATAGTAAAACCGTGACAAGATGATTAATATTATCTTCCAAAAGATAACTGAACCAATCTAAACATAGAAACATTCATACCCTAAACACTTGGCTACTTTCCTTACCGTAGGGACAATAAATTCATAAAGATAAGAAACTAGGGTTTGTCCCTAAGGTTCTTAAAAGAAGAAACCCTAGGCCTGACATACGTCAGCTTAAAGAATCTAAACAGATTATTCCATCGCAGGACTTGCGCAACAGGTATGAAATCATTTAGTCTTGTGATTGATTCACAAGGAGAAAGGGGAAAAACCCTCATCAAGGACGACAGATCCTTACGCAAGTTATCTTACAAAAATACGTATTTTTGGATATCCTTCTAAATAAGGAAAGTTGTAAATCGGAAACTAGCATATCTAAAGCACTTTAGGGTTAACCAAGTTGGTTATGCCCTAACACCGGAATGTAAAGGGATCTTGCCAATTTACAAGACACCTTGGGAACGAGTGCTGATACACTCAAAAAGGAAAGAACACTTCCTTAGCAGTTTGCCATACAACTGGGTTGATTAATGGAAATGTTTGTGCTTGCTAGAGATTTTAGGGCTCTATTTGAATTATGAATTACAAATTAAATGAGTACCTATACTTCAGGTTAAAAGGCCTGAAGGGAGAGGCAGCTTCAGTTATCCCCGACTGCCTGCCTGACCCTAACCAAGGGGGTTGTTGACCGCGCCGGGAACGTGGACCGAACCCACCGCGAGAGGTCTCTCCGTTAAGCTCTACTTGGAGTAGGAGGACGCTTGGGTGCCAGGGGGGGCTCTGGCCGTAAATCCCTCGCCTTCCGGGTCCTGCACAACAGGCGAACGTGACTCGGGATTGGATCTCGAGGCCCGCATACTAGTTGTCGGGCGGAAGCTTGGAATAGTGATCCCTGGTGATTACTGGATAGCCTTCGGGCAGATTATGGACAAGCCTACGGGCGGAACTCCTTGTATTTCAGAGATAAAATGATGAAATGTTAAAAGAACTTGCTTGATATTGTTTTTTTATGTCACATGATAAGATTACGTGAAAGAACCAGTGCTTAAAGGGATTAACTAAAGAAGCTGATTGTTATATGTCAAATTAATGTGTTAGATAATTACATAACTAAAACAAAACGAGGAAAGTGCGGAGGATGGGCCATGGGTCCGTCCTACGTTTGGGCGGTCCCGGTTAGCCGGGAACTTTTCTCAAAAATCTCGAAGAACAGCGGAATGATCATCATCATCAAAACGAATAACGAGAACGATGACCTAAAGTTACGTCTTACCCGATTTACGCTGTTTTAGGGAAACGGAATGGGACTATGCCTTATGGCAGAGAGGTTGAGCTTTGCATCCCTCTCATTTCCCATTCTCCTTGAACCAAGTGTAGCGTGAATCTGCTTCGGACCTGGCGTTTCTGCGTAAAATAGTTCGCTCGGGTCTGACGCTAGTTGCTGTTAGCTAATGACCAAACAAGAAAACCCTAATTCCGGTCGATCCTAAGTGGGAAACGGCCAGGATACTTCCGCTACGTGGCAAACGCGGAAAGACCTAGATCACAAAACCCGTAACATTCCTCGGGAGTGCCGGTCGGAGTTTTCTAGACATCCTTTCTGATGGACTGCTAAGACGTGTCCTGGATGATACCAGGGGACACGTTATAGGTTGGTATCAGAGCCAACCAACAACGGAATTGTTTTATGAGATCTTAAAAAAATGAAGTAAAGAAATTGTTGCTATCCAAACATTTCCTCATCTTCAATGCTGTCTTGCAGAACTATGAAGCGTGGAACAAGTTTTTGGTGTTTCGGGTCATGTTTATGACTGCAATGCATTCTCCCCTTTATAGACAAAGAATTGGGATGATGAACATCCTGGAGCACATTTATAATCCATCACCTTTATACATAGAACGAAGATGGACGGGGTTTTCAGGAATCTACTACATAGCTGCCCACCGGTTTGCTTATCTACAGACCAACCTAAAGAGGATCAAGTGGTTGGAAGACTTGAAAGTCGTGAAGCTGTTCATTTTTGTGGAAGATCACGTAAATTCGACTTTACATATTCAAGGTCGGAGGGTTGAAATGAACTCATATGTATATGAGGAAGTAACCCGTGTAATCCCAGCGGACAGGATTAAAGTGTTGGGCCGCCATGAGAAGTATGGATTCCAACAGAAAGGTTATCCTGAACTTCCAATGAACTATCGATTCCTAAAGATCCATGACCCAAAACCCTACTATTACACAGTTCCTGTAGACAAATGTAATACAACGTTGTTCTCCCCAAATTGAATGTAATGATTGGATTATCATCACACGAGACGTTGTATAAGGCTACGCCCATGTAAATATAAATAAAGACTTCTTTTATCAATATCTGGCTGTACATCAAAGTTGTTAAAAAGTTAAGTAGCTTCATTATTTACGAGATAGCTGAACTAAAGCTAAGCTAACGCCAATTATCATATAATAACGTTAAGAAAACTTTTATCCAGGCACAACCCCAGGTACAGGTTCCAAATTCGCCCCCTACATCAAGTACTGCTGTGACCCAGGAGAAGAAGTTCCTCCTCAAGTAGATAAATCCACCCGAGTTTGACGGGAGAGGTATATTCGTCCAGTCTGATGCTGAAATTTGGATTGAATCTATGGAGGATTACTTTGAAGCAGCGGGTACTGCACCTACCAATCAGGCCATGCTCGCCAAGTTAAAACTCACGGGCGAAGCCAGACTTTGGTAGAAATAATCGTGTAGGGATCAAGGGACTTTAGAGGGGTCCGTTACCTGGGAGAAGTTAAAGAAAGCCGTGCAGGAGAGATATTTGCCACCTCCATATCGTACACAGAAAATGAATGAGTTCTATGAGCTAAAACAGCTAGGACTCACCCTTGACGCATACTACTCTAAATTTGTCTCACTCTTAAAGTATGCGCCACAGATGGACACGACACAGCAGGTGTCCAAATTTTGTGCGGGCTTAAATCCACTCGTAAATACCCATCTCGAATCTATGCGTCCATCAGATCTTCAGTATGCACTCATTCGAGCGGCCCCTATAATTCAGGTGGTGCAAGCTAGACCAAGGGGTAATAAAACTTGGTCCTATAGTGACCCGAACAGAGGAGCATTCAGACCTCAAGTGAAGAGAGTTCAAGGTCACAATCAGGGACAAAGGAAGAAAGCAAGGACAAATAATGTCAACAACTTTGTTCCTACTCAAAGTAATGGCCGAAACCTCCGATGTTTCCACAGCAACGAACCCGGTCACTTCAAGAGGCAATGTTCCAAGCTCAGCGGGGGACATCGTCAAATGCCTTTCGAAGGTGCAGGCCGCGGTCAAGGAGCCACCACCCGTGGAAGAGGAAGAACTGCCTGCATTGCCAATAGGCAAAGATGCGAAGAAGAAGATGAGGAAGATCCGACTATGGAAGCAGAATTCGAAAGAGCGACAGTCCATGCCGCTTTACACAAGAAAGGGCCGAATCGCCAGTTCTCGGTGATTCAGACACCGTCGGACTATCAAGGTAAAGGTTTCAAAACCTTGATTGATTGTGGCAGTACACATTCCTTTATCTCACCAGCATGTGCAAAAAGATTAGGAATAGCCACAGTAGAAGCACCTACCCTGCTTGTGGAATTGGCAAACGGTCATGAGGTAACTTGTACCAGGCAAACTGCTAAGGTGGAATTCTTTCTGGGAGGAAAGAAAACCTCAGTCAAATTCAGAGTCATGAATTTAGGTATCCATGAGTGTCTACTCGGGATGGATTGGCTTAAGCCTAATGACGCCCACATCCATTGTGAAAAGGGTCAAGTTTCCTTTCGAAACTCTGAAAGGGAATTTGTCACAACTCAAGGTGAGGCAGGAGTGCCAAGAATCCAATTAGCCAAAGTATCTTGGATCATAAAAGGAGTCAGAAAAGGATTACCGTTTACCTGATCAAACTCAACAAGTTAGATCAAAAGAAAGAGTCTCATGAAGGACCTTCTTGGCTAAAGGAATACGCTGACATATTGCCTGAGGAATTGATTGAACTTCTGCCTCCAAGAGAAGTAGATCATGAGATTAGGCTAGTACCTGGAGCTGCACCAATTGCAAAGAGACTTTATAGAATGTCCATACCAGAAGCAATTGAGTTGAAGGAACAGCTCAAGCAACTGTTGGATCAGGGTTACATCCGGCCTAGCAACTCACCGTGGCGAGCTCCAGTACTATTCTAGAAAAAGAAAGATGGGACACTTCGACTATGTATTGATTACCGAGGGTTGAATCAATCAACAGTCAAGAACAAGTATCCTATTCCTAGAATTGATGAGCTTCTCGATCGTCTTCAAGGTGCAAAGATCTTCTCCAAGATTGATCTCAGGTCAGGTTATTATCAGATAAGGATCAAGGAAGAAGATATTCCAAAGACGGCCTTCAATACAAGATATGGGCACTTCGAGTTCCTGGTTATGTCATTCGGGCTTACCAATGCACCTGTCACGTTTAATAGATTAATGCAGGATATTTTTAGACCATATCTTGATGATTTCGTGCTTGTCTTCTTCGATGACACTTTAGTCTATTCTAAACAGGAAGAAGATCATGAACCTCAACTTCGTATTGTCCTTGAGACAATGAGGTCTCATAAGCTGTATGCAAAAATGAAGAAGTGTGCATTCTTCAAGCGTCAGATTGAATATCTAGGATTCATAGTATCATCAGAAGGAATATCAGTAGATCCAGCCAAGGTCAGAGATGTGCTTGAATGGCCAATGCCAGTATCCGTCAAAGAGATATGTAGCTTTCTTGGATTGATAGGATGGTATAGGGTCTTCATCAAAAACTATGCTTTGATTGCAGCACCTCTTACAGACTTACTAAAGAAGTAGACTTCCATTACATGGTCAACTTCCGAACAAAATAGCTTCGACAAATTGAAGCAAAGTTTGGTATCAGCACCTATTCTAAAACTTCCTGACCTCAATAAGGAGTTCCAGGTAGCAACTGATGCTAGCATTATTGCCTTGGGGTGTGTACTTATGCAGGAAGGTCATCCAGTAGCATACTCTTCAAGGAAATTGAAGAGTCATGAAAAGAATTATGCCACTCATGATCTGGAATTACTAGCTTTCATCCACGCTCTAAAGCTTTGGAGACACTACCTGTTGGGTAACAAGTTTACTCTAGTAACCGATCATAAGAGTCTCAAATGGATTTTTACCCAGAACGAGCTCAACATGAGACAACGTCAGTGGATTGAGTATTGGAGGAATATGATTTTGAAATCAAGTACCGACCAGGGAAGGAGAATGTAGTTGCCGATGCACTCAGTCGTAAGGCATTCCTAGATTCCCTAATCTTGCAGAATCCATCAACGGTCAGATCTCTGGCTACAAAAGTATCTATGCCAAACAACCCTATACTTGAACTAGCTAGAGAGGAAGCATGCCATGATTTGGCCTACCAAACAATGATAAAGGAAATATCTACCAAGGAGAAGAATCAGAAATTGCAAGCTAAGTATCAAGAATTTCCCATTGATAATGGACTTGTCTACTACAGAACAAGGCTGAGTATACCGACAAGCCAGTCACTTAAGCAGAATATATTATGGAAAGCTCATGATTCTCCTTTTTCAGGACATCCTGGCTATGCTAAGACGCTTAATGCAGCTAGGAAGAGCTATCATTGGGAGAGGCTTAAAGGTGACGTTCTCAAGTATGTCACTGAGTGTTTGTCTTGCCAACATATCAAGGCCGAACATATCATGATGCCAGGGAAACTGCAACCGCTTGACATTCCCCAAATGAAATGGGAATTCATCAGTATGGATTTTGTTGTGGGCTTACCCCAAGTCCAAGGAGGATACAATTCCATTATGGTTGTGGTTGACATGCTTATCAAGGTTGCACACCTGATTCCAGTAAAGACAAACTATAAAGCCTCCGACATTGCAAGATTGTTTATCAAGGAGATATTCAAGCTACATGGGTTACCTAGAAGAATCATTAGTGATTGAGATTCTCTCTTCACATCACACTTCTGGAGAGCTATCTTTGAAGCTATTGGGACTCAACTCTGTTTTAGCACCGCCTACCATCCCCAAACAGATGGCCAAACAGAGCCAGTAAATTAAGTCATCGAGGATATGCTTAGGGCATACTGCTGTCGAGAACCTAAGAGGTGGATTCACTACTTGCCTTTGGTTGAATTTGCCTACAATGCTTCTTACCAGCAGAGCATTCAAATGACCCCTTTCCAGGCATTGTATGGCCATGATTGTCGAAGTCCCTTAAACTTTTCTGATCCAACCCTAAGAGTTGAAGCTTCAAGACAAATGTTGGAGGACATGGATGATCAAATAAGGTCAATAAGACAAGACATACAACCGGCCAAGGATAGGCAAAAGGCATACGAAAATTCGAAACGCCAAGATAGAGTCTTCAAAGAAGGAGACATGGTCTTCATTCGTGTACGCCCTAAAAAGAGTTCTCTATCCCTAGGAGAATGCAAGAAGCTAAGTCCAAGGTATTGTGGGCCATATAAAATCCTCAAATGCCTAGGACCCAATGCTTATAGATTGCAACTCCCTGAGAACCTAAAGGTTCACAATGTATTCCATATGAGCCTATTGAAAAAATATGTACCCAATCCTAATCATGTACTTGATGACCAAAAAATTGTAATGCCTAGTCAAGGAGTCCTTGAACTAAGGCCAGATAGGATCTTAGATGTTAGGGAAAGATAGTTAAGATCTAGAACCCTGAGAGAATGCCTCGTCCAGTGGAAAGATTATCCCGAAGAGGATGCCACTTGGATAGATGAAAGCTCTCTCAGCCATCAATATCCCCAGTTTATCTCGAGATGAGGACATCTCGATTCCTCCAAGGGGGAGAGAATGTAATATTCCGCGTTACAAAAAAATGTGATAAATGATTTTTTTTTAAATATTCCCCCCCTTATCCCTCCAGCCGACTGACGAGCTGGAGGGGGAGGGAAATAGAAGGAGTAGCTAAGCTCCTTGGTGGAGCTGTGATGGAGGAGAGGACATGCGTGTCGACATGCAAGGAGGGAAGATCCCCCTCCCCTCCACTATTTAAACAAGGGGGGGGCCGTTGGTGAAAGGAGGCGGAACCGTGAGAGAAGAGGCCGAAGGAGACAACCCTGCCGTGAGGAGAGTGCCGCCATATCACCGAGCTGAGGGAGGAGGACGGAAGGCTATTGCCGCCTACATCCTGAGACCGTCGCTGCCATCGTCAACCAGTCCACAAAGAGCCGTGAGGGATTCCGTTGTCCTCCACACGCCACGTGTATTCAGAAGCTTCCAAGAAGCTTCTTGGAAGCTTCTAAGGGGGGATCTTTAAGCCCTCTTTTCCCCCCCAAAAAAAAAAGAACTCAGACCTTAAAGGTCTTACTATCCCCTCCCCCCGTGTCTTAAACCCTTCCAAGCCCCCCTTCCTGTGGCTCTTGAAACCCCCTCCCCCGTGTTCTAAAATTTCTTTTAACCCCCCTTCCTTTGTGCTCTTGAAACCCCCCTCCCTCGAAATTTTGCCTAAGGGTCCTTAGCCCCTTACCTATAGTCTTTAAAGCTACTTTTTCCCCCATGTTTTAAACCCCTAGGCCCCTTTTTCCACCCCCTCAAAAGCTTTTTTCCTATAGCTTTTTTTTTGTTGTAAGTTCTCCCTTAAAGGACCTTATTTCCCCTCCCCCGTATCTCAAATCCCCCCTAAGGGCCCCCCCTTAGCCCTTTCCTTTCCCCATGCAAAATACCCTTGGGGCTTTGTTTTTTTGTTTTTCCCCACTCGTAAAAGGAAAGAGAGTGTTGAGGGACTTTTTTTAACACCTCCCTTTCCCACTCAAAAACCCTCGTAAGGGATTCCACACTTTTATTTTATTTTATTCTTTGTTTGTGCGAGTTTTACAAGGCCATTAAGCCCCTCCTATGGTTTTAATGGGTCGTATCTGCAAAAGATTGTGAATCACCCCCTTCCGAATTCCCTACTTCAAGGAGGAAGCCTTCTAAAACTACTTTCGACGGATGGTGCAAGTTATTGCAAAAGGGAGCCAGGGTAGAATTTCAAAAGGAATTGTAAAGCTACTTCCACGACAGAAAGACTACAACTACGATGCCGCCTAAGAAAGTCCAAGGTGTAGCTGTGGGAGGGTCATCTCCCGGTATCCATGTGTTTATCTCACCCCAAAACTAGGTTTTTCTTCTTAGCTTTAATTCGGTTTTAAGCTGATCATGCAAAGAAAAACTGTTAAGGATAGATTTGTTCCAGTTATTGTAACGAAGGAGTTTAGCTTATGAATGACGATGTATAGAACTTAGTTTTCTTCAAATTGCATCGAGCATTATAAATAGAACTTAGTTTTCTTCAAATTGCATCGAGCATTATAAACTATGAACAAGATTATCTATTTACTATAGTAGTATATTTTAGTTAAATCCTAAGGTGTAGGAATTATATCTTGCACCATTAGTCTTATTCCTTTCTCTTTGGCATGAGTTCATCTTTAAGGAAAATGGAAGTTAAATGTTAGGAATTAACAAGTATAAAAATTAGATATACGAACTCATTTGGAAAGAAAATGTAATGGGGGATCGCTGGATGACACTCTATTAACACTTTTCCCTTGCTATTTGAGGACTTGGGGACTAATAAAGTGTGTATACACCAATTTCACAGCTAGGCCTTTTTGTCCCAAGGAGTATTGTCGCTCTTTGTATCACCTTGGCATTATGCTATATGCCAAATTAAACTGTATTGATTGGGAAAGTAAATTGTCACAAGGAGAGTAAAACCGTGACAAGACGATTAATATTACCTTCCAAAAGATAACTGAACCAATCTAAACATAGAAACATTCATACCCTAAACACTTGGCTACTTTCCTTACCGTAGGGACAATAAATTCATAAAGATAAGAAACTAGGGTTTGTCCCTAAGGTTCTTAGAAGAAGAATCCCTAGGCCTGACATACATCAGCTTAAAGAATCTAAACAGATTATTCCATCGCAGGACTTGCGCAACAGGTATGAAATCATTTAGTCTTGTGATTGATTCACAAGGAGAAAGGGGAAAAACCCTCATCAAGGACGGCAGATCCTTACACAAGTTATCTTGCAAAAAGACGTATTTTTGGATATCCTTCTAAATAAGGAAAGTTGTAAACCGGAAACTAGCATATCTAAAGCACTTTAGGGTTAACCAAGTTGGTTATGCCCTAACACCGGAATGTAAAAGGATCTTGCCAATTTACAAGACACCTTGGGAACGAGTGCTGATACACTCAAAAAGGAAAGAACACTTCTTTAGCAGTTTGCCATACAACTGGGTTGATTAATGGAAATGTTTGTGCTTGCTAGAGATTTTAGGGCTCTGTTTGAATTATGAATTACAAATTAAATGAGTACCTATACTTCAGGTTAAAAGGCCTGAAGGGAGAGGCATCTTCAGTTATCCCCGACTGCCTGCCTTACCCTAACCAAGGGGGTTGTTGACCGCGCCGGGAACGTGGACCGAACCTACCACGAGAGGTCTCTCCGTTAAGCTCTACTTGGAGTAGGAGGACGCTTGGGTGCCACGGGGGCTCTGGCTGTAAATCCCTCGCCTTCCGGGTCCTCCACAAGAGGCTAACGTGACTCGGGATTGGATCTCGAGGCCCCCATACTAGTTGTCGGGCGGAAGCTTGGAATAGTGATCCCTGGTGATTACTGGATAGCCTTCGGGCAGATTATGGACAAGCCTACGGGCGGAACTCCTTGTATTTCAAAGATAAAATAATGAAATGTTAAAAGAACTTGCTTGATATTGTTTTTTCATGTCACGTGATAAGATTACGTGAAAGAACCAGTACTTAAAGGGATTAACTAAAGAAGCTGATTGTTATATGTCAAATTAATGTGTTAGATAATTACATAACTAAAACAAACCGAGGAAAGTGCGGAGGATGGGCCATGGGTCCGTCCTACGGTTGGGCGGTCCAGGTTAGCCGGGAACTTTTCTCAAAAATCTCGAAGAACAGCGGAATGATCCTCATCATCAAAACGAATAACGAGAACGATGACCTAAAGTTACGTCTTACCCGATTTACGCTGTTTTAGGGAAACGGAATGGGACTATGCCTTATGGCAGAGAGGTTGAGCTTTGCATCCCTCTCGTTTCCCATTCTCCTTGAACTAAGTGTAGAGTGAATCTGCTTCGGACCTGGCGTTTCTGCGTAAAATAGTTCGCTCGGGTCTGACGCTAGTTGCTGTTAGCTAATGACCAAACAAGAACACCCTAATTCTGGTCGATCCTAAGTGGGAAATGGCCAGGATACTTCCGCTACGTGGCAGACGCGGAAAGACCTAGATCAGAAAACCCGTAACATTCCTCGGGAGTGCCGGGCGGAGTTTTCTAGACATCCTTTCTGATGGACTGCTAAGATGTGTCCTGGATGATACCAGGGGACACGTTACTGTTGGTATCAAAGCCGACCAACAACGGAATTGTTTTATGAGATCTTAAAAAAATGAAGTAAAGAAATTTTTGCTATCCAAACATTTCCTTATCTTCAATGCTGTCTTGCAGAACTATGAAGCGTGGAACAAGTTTTTGGTGTTTCGGGTCATGTTTATGACTGCAATGCATTCTCCCCTTTATAGACAAAGAATTGGGATGATGAACATCCTGGAGCACATTTATAATCCATCACCTTTATACATAGAACGAAGATGGATGGGGTTTTCAGGAATCTACTACATAGCTGCCCACCGGCTTGCTTATCTACAGACCAACCTAAAGAGGATCAAGTGGTTGGAAGACTTGAAAGTCGTGAAGCTGTTCATTTTTGTGGAAGCTCACGTAAATTCGACTTTATATATTCAAGGTCGGAGGGTTGAAATGAACTCATATGTATATGAGGAAGTAACCCGTGTAATCCCAGCGGACAGGATTAAAGTGTTGGGCCACCATGAGAAGTATGGATTCCAACAGAAAGGGTATCCTGAACTTCCAATGAACTATCGATTCCTAAAGATCCATGACCCAAAACCCTACTATTACACAGTTCCTGTAGACAAATGTAATACAATGTTGTTCTCCCCAAATTGAATGTAATGATTGGATTATCATCACACGAGACGTTGTATAAGGCTACGCCCATGTAAATATAAATAAAGACTTCTTTTATCAATATCTAGCTGTACATCAAAGTTGTTAAAAAGTTAAGTAGCTTCATTATTTACGAGATAGCTAAACTAAAGCTAAGCTAACGCCAATTATCATATAATAACGTTAAGAAAACTTTTATCCAGGCACAACCCCAGGTACAGGTTCCAAATTCGCCCCCTACATCAAGTACTGCTGTGACCCAGGAGAAGAAGTTCCTCCTCAAGTAGATAAAGCCACCCGAGTTTGACGGGAGAGGCAGATTCGTCCAGTCTGATGCTTAAATTTGGATTGAATCTATGGAGGATTACTTTGAAGCAGCGGGTACTGCACCTACCAATCAGGCCATGCTCGCCAAGTTAAAACTCACGGGCGAAGCCAGACTTTGGTGGAAACAATGGTGCAGGGATCAAGGGACTTCAGAGGGGTCCGTTACCTGGGAGAAGTTAAAGAAAGCCGTGCAGGGGAGATATTTGCCACCTGCATATCGTACACAGAAAATGAATGAGTTCTATGAGCTAAAACAGCTAGGACTCACCCTTGATGCATACTACTCTAAATTTGTCTCACTCTTAAAGTATGCGCCACAGATGGACACGACACAGCAGGTGTCCAAATTTTGTGCGGGCTTAAATCCACCCGTAAATACCCGTCTCGAATCTATGCGTCCATCAGATCTTCAGGATACACTCATTCGAGCGGCCCCTATAATTCAGGAGGTGCAAGCTAGACCCAGGGGTAATAAAACTTGGTCCTATAGTGACCCGAACAGAGGAGTATTCAGACTTCAAGTGAAGAGAGTTCAAGGTCACAATCAGGGACAAAGGAAGAAAGCAAGGACAAATAACGTCAACAACTTTGTTCCTACTCAAAGTAATGGCCGAAACCTCCGATGTTTCCACTGCAACAAACCCGGTCACTTCAAGAGGCAATGTTCCAAGCTCAGCGGGGAACATCCTCAAATGCCTTTCCAAGGTGCAGGCCGCGGTCAAGGAGCCGCCACCCGTGGAAGAGGAAGAACTGCCTGCATTGCCAATAGGCAAAGATGCGAAGAAGAAGATGAGGAAGATCCGACTATGGAAGCAGAATTCGAAAGAGCGACAGTCCATGCAGCTTTACACAAGAAAGGGCCGAATCGCCAGTTCTTGGTGATTCAGACACCGTCGGACTATCAAGGTAAAGGTTTCAAAACCTTGATTGATTGTGGCAGTACACATTCCTTTATCTCACCAGCATGTGCAAAAAGATTAGGAATAGCCACAGTAGAAGCACCTACCCTGCTTGTGGAATTGGCAAACGGTCATGAGGTAACTTGTACCAGGCAAACTGCTAAGGTGGAATTCTTTCTGGGAGGAAAGAAAACCTCAGTCAAATTCAGAGTCATGAATTTAGGTATCCATGAGTGTCTACTCGGGATGGATTGGCTTAAGCCTAATGAGGCCCACATCCATTGTGGAAAGGGTCAAGTTTCCTTTCGAAACTCTGAAAGGGAATTTGTCACAACTCAAGGTGAGGCAGGAGTGCCAAGAATCCAATTAGCCAAAGTATATTGGATCATAAAAGGAGTCAGAAAAGGATTACCCGTTGACCTGATCAAACTCAACAAGTTAGATCAAAAGCAAGAGTCTCATGAAGGACCTTCTTGGCTAAAGGAATACGCTGACATATTCCCTGAGGAATTGATTGAACTTCTGCCTCCAAGAGAAGTAGATCATGAGATTAGGCTAGTACCTGGAGCTGCACCAATTGCAAAGAGACCTTATAGAATGTCCATACCAGAAGCAATTGAGTTGAAGGAATAGCTCAAGCAACTGTTGGATCAGGGTTACATCCGGCCTAGCAACTCACCGTGGGGAGCTCCAGTACTATTCCAGAAAAAGAAAGATGGGACACTTCGACTATGTATTGATTACGGAGGGTTGAATCAATCAACAGTCAAGAACAAGTATCCTATTCCTAGAATTGATGAGCTTCTCGATCGTCTTCAAGGTGCAAAGATCTTCTCCAAGATTGATCTCAGGTCAGGTTATTATCAGATAAGGATCAAGGAAGAAGATATTCCAAAGACGGCCTTCAATACAAGATATGGGCACTTCGAGTTCCTGGTTATGTCATTCGGGCTTACCAATGCACCTGCTACCTTTAAAAGATTAATGCAGGATATTTTTAGGCCATATCTTGATGATTTCGTGCTTGTCTTCTTCGATGACACTTTAGTCTATTCTAAACAGGAAGAAGATCATGAACCTCAACTTCGTATTGTCCTTGAGACAATGAGGTCTCATAAGCTGTATGCAAAAATGAAGAAGTGTGCATTCTTCAAGCGTCAGATTGAATATCTGTGATTCATAGTATCATCAGAAGGAATATCAGTAGATCCAGCCAAGGTCAGAGATGTCCTTGAATGGCCAATACCAGTATCCGTCAAAGAGATACGTAGCTTTCTTGGATTGACAGGATGGTATAGGGTCTTCATCAAAAACTATGCTTTGATTGCAGCACCTCTTACAGACTTACTAAAGAAGTAGACTTCCATTACATGGTCAACTTCCGAACAAAATAGCTTCGACAAATTGAAGCAAAGTTTGGTATCAGCACCTATTCTAAAACTTCCTGACCTCAATAAGGAGTTCAAGGTAGTAACTGATGCTAGCATTCTTGCCTTGGGGTGTGTACTTATGCAGGAAGGTCATCCAGTAGCATACTCTTCAAGGAAATTGAAGAGTCATGAAAAGAATTATGCCACGCATGATCTGGAATTACTAGCTGTCATCCATGCTCTAAAGCTTTGGAGACACTACCTGTTGGGTAACAAGTTTACTCTAGTAACCAATCATAAGAGTCTCAAATGGATTTTTACCCAAAACGAGCTCAACATGAGACAACGTCGGTGGATTGAAGTATTGGAGGAATATGATTTTGAAATCAAGTACCGACCAGGGAAGGAGAATGTAGTTGCCGATGCACTCAGTCACAAGGCATTCCTAAATTCCCTAATCTTGCAGAATCCATCAACAGTCAGATCTCTGGCTACAAAAGTATCTATGCCAAACAACCCTATACTTGAACTAGCTAGAGAGGAAGCATGCCATGATTTGGCCTACCAAACAATGATAAAGGAAATATCTACCAAGGAGCAGAATCAGAAGTTGCAAGCTAAGTATCAAGAATTTTCCATTGATAATGGACTTGTCTACTACAAAACAAGGCGGTGTATACCAGCAAGCCAGTCACTTAAGCAGAAGATATTATGGGAAGCTCATGATTCTCCTTTTTCAGGACATCCTGGCTATGCGAAGACTCTTAATGCAGTTAGGAAGAGCTATCATTGGGAGATGCTTAAAGGTGATGTTCTCAAGTATGTCACTGAGTGTTTGTCTTGCCAACGTATCAAGGCCGAACATGTCATGATGCCAGGGAAACTGCAACTGCTTGACATCCCCAAATGAAATGGGAATTCATCAGTATGGATTTTGTTGTGGGCTTACCCCAAGTCCAAGGAGGATACAATTCCATTATGGTTGTGGTTGACATGCTTATCAAGGTTGCACACCTGATTCCAGTAAAGAAAAACTATAAAGCCTCCGACATTGCAAGATTGTTTATCAAGGAGATATTCAAGATACATGGGTTACCTAGAAGAATCATTAGTGATTGAGATTCTCTCTTCACATCACACTTCTGGAGAGCTATCTTTGAAGCTATTGGGACTCAACTCTGTTTTAGCACTGCCTACCATCCCCAAAGAGATGGCCAAACAGAGCGAGTAAATCAAGTCATCGAGGATATGCTTAGGGCATACTGCTGTCGAGAACCTAAGAGGTGGATTCAATACTTGCCTTTGGTTGAATTTGCCTACAATGCTTCTTACCAGCAGAGCATTCAAATGACCCCTTTCCAGGCATTGTATGGTCATGATTGTCGAAGTCCCTTAAACTTTTCTGATCCAACCCTAAGAGTTGAAGCTTCAAGACAAATGTTGGAGGACATGGATGATCAAATAAGGTCAATAAGACAAGACATACAACCAGCCAAGGATAGGCAAAAGACATACGCAAATTCGAAATGCCAAGATAGAGTCTTCAAAGAAGGAGACATGGTCTTCATTCGTGTACGCCCTAAAAAGAGTTCTCTATCCCTAGGAGAATGCAAGAAGCTAAGTCCAAGGTATTGTGGGCCATATAAAATCCTCAAATGCCTAGGACCCAATGCTTATAGATTGCAACTCCCTGAGAACCTAAAGGTTCACAATGTATTCCATATCAGCCTATTGAAAAAATATGTACCCAATCCTAATCATGTACTTGATGACCAACAAATTGTAATGCCTAGTCAAGGAGTCCTTGAACTAAGGCCAGATAGGATCTTAGATGTTAGGGAAAGATAGTTAAGATCTAGAACCCTGAGAGAATGCCTCGTCCAGTGGAAAGATTATCCCGAAGAGGATGCCACTTGGATAGATGAAAGCTCTCTCAGCCATCAATATCCCCAGTTTATCTCGAGATGAGGACATCTTGATTCCTCCAAGGGGGAGAGAATGTAATATTCCGCGTTACAAAAAAAATGTGATAAATGTTTTTTTTTTTTGCCCCCCTTATCCCTGCAGTCGACTGACGAGCTGGAGGGGGAGGGAAATAGAAGGAGTAGCTAAGCTCCTTGGTGGAGCTGTGATGGAGGAGAGGACATGCATGTCGACACGCAAGGAGGGAAGATCCCCCTCCCCTCCACTATTTAAACGAGGGGGGGGCCGCTGGTGAAAGGAGGCAGAGCCGTGAGAGAAGAGGCCGAAGGAGACAACCCTGCCGTGAGGAGAGTGCCGCCATATCACCGAGCTGAGGGAGGAGGACGGAAGGCTGTTGTCGCCTAAATCCTGAGACCGTCACTGCCATCGTCAACCAGTCCACAAAGAGACGTGACGGATTCCCTTGTCCTCCACATGCCACTGCATTCAGAAGCTTCCAAGAAGCTTCTTGGAAGCTTCTAAGGAGGGATCTTTAAGCCCCCTTTTCCCCCCCAAAAAAAAAGAACTCAAACCTTAAAGGTCTTATTATCCCCTCCCCCCGTGTCTTAAACCCTTCCAAGCCCCCCTTCCTGTGGCTCTTGAAACCCCCTCCCCCGTGTTCTAAAATTTCTTTTAACCCCCCTTCCTTTGTGCTCTTGAAACCCCCCTCCCTCGAAATTTTGCCTAAGGGTCCTTAGGCCCTTACCTATAGTCTTTAAAGCTACTTTTTCCCCCATGTTTTAAACCCCTAGGCCCCTTTTTCCACCCCCTCAATGTTGAGATATCGAGCTCCACTCGTGATACGCCAGGGTGACCGTTGTGCATTTATGTCACCGACGTGTTAGTTGCAGATGCGGTTGATATACCGCCCATGAATAATAGCTACATGATAGCTATCCTTATCTACTCTAGTTCGTGGCTTGGTTAGTATGCCACCTTAGTTAGTTGAGTTTGGTTTGAGACCCATATATAGGGTTCTTCTATTTCTTTGTATGTGAGTTCTTTTGGCTTACACAACTAAGAAGAGAAAAACTGTTTTCAGCCTCCACCCTTGTGTGTATTCCCTCATTGTGCAAGCAAGAAAGCTACAAGTGAGACTCCTTCCTTCTCTCCCACAATCTTGACATGGTATCAGAGCCTTGTTCGTGGTAAGGAGCTCAAGAAAGCAAGCCAAGCTCGTGGTGTTCTGGTAAGAGGAGCAGTGTTGCTTTCATTTTCTGTTTTGGGAGCAGATCTCTGCAGGTAGCACAGCCGGAAATTGTAGGAGTGCATTGTCTCAGGTTGAGACGCCATTCGCGGTGAAGCAAGAGGGCAGTATATGCTACGGGAAAGGGCTTTAGCCCTTGGCGACCTTGTTTTTTTGATGAGGCCATTTCGGGGCCTGTTTTGCAGACGGAAGTTTTCTGCACGCACTCAGGAAAAGGCTCAGTTTTATGCTGTGCAGCCACTGTTCTACAGGTCGGTGAAAAGTTACTGTAGAAATTGCATCGTATGCTTGTGCGCAGAGACATTGGGAGTTTCAGAATCATCCTTGGTTCCTGTTTATGCAAAATCGTCACTAGGAAGTGACTGTGTGGTCAAATACCACTTTCGCCAGTTTTGCAGATTTGCCCTTGTGAGGGTGAAGCTGTGTTTTTTGCAGTGACAGAATTTTTTGCAGTATTCTGTAATGGCATCTGATTCTCTCTCATAGATTGTCACTGAAAAGCTTGACAAGAACAACTTCCAAGCATGGAAGTTTAGAATGACGAATTTCCTTATGGGAAAAGGATGTTGGGAATTTGTTGCAGGAAATGAAGAAGAACCAGTTCTTCCTGATGTTCCCAATCAACAGCAAATGCAGGCATTCAAAGCATGGCATGAGAGAGCCAGGAAAGTTATGTACTGGCTATCTATCAGTATTTCAGACTCTATGATTGTGCATATTCAGGATGCAAGTACGCCAAAGGAGGCATGGGATACGTTATCAAAAATGTATAGCAAAAATACGCAAGCCAGGAAAATGCAGCTCAAGCAAGAGTTGCATAATGTGCAAAGAGAAAATATGAGCATCAATGACTACCACATGAAGGTGAAGAAGATTGCAGATGCACTTGCTTCCATTGGGTCGCCAGTGGAAGATGATGATTTAGTTTCTGTGACCTTGAATGGTCTAGAAAAGGATTATGCACAGTTTCGGACATCCATTTCAGTTCGTGAAAGATTTCCTGACTTTGAGGAGTTGATTGCTCTTCTAATTTCTGAGGAACAGAGAAATGGTGGTGCATCTTCTTCAGGAGGAACTTCAAAAGAAGTTGTCTTCTACTCAAATGCTGGAAGAGGTAGAGGCAGAGGTAGAGGAGGCCGATTTGGAGGCCGTGGTAGAAATCAGAATATGCAGCAAACTCAAGAAAACCAGTCCTATGGAGGAGGACATGGTAACTCTAGAGGCAGGGGGAGCCAAAGAGGTCGTGGTGGATGGCAAAGAGGTCAAAATGCAAACAGTAATGTTGAATGCTACTACTGTGGTAAAATGGGTCATATGGCTAAAGACTGCTATAAAAAGCAGAATGACATCATGAATGGAAAACTGCAACAAGGGAATTATGCATCTTCTAGCAGACAGGGTGATGACAGAAATGAGCATTTGTTCATGGTGCAGCACATGAACAATTCTGTGACAAGTGCAGAAGCAATGATGTATGGTATGTTGACTCAGGTGCATCAAACCACATGACAGGTCATGCAGAATGGATGGAGGATGCAAGGAAAATGGAAAAACCAGGATTTGTGGAGACTGGTGATGATACTGCACATCCTATTGTGCAGATTGGAAAAATTCCCTTGTCTATGCAGGATGGGAAAAAGAAATACCTGTCCGATGTATTTCATGTCCCGAATATCACCAAGAATCTGGTTTCTGTCGGTCAAATGGTTGAGCAGGGCTTGCAGGTCAGATTTAATCCTCATGGATGCTTTATTGAGGATATGAAAAATAAAGGTCGCTTGATAGCAAAAGGAAAGAAGAAGGGCAGAATGTTTACGTTGGATGCAGACATGTCTGAATTGAGTGCAGCAATGTTTGCACATGGGACCGGTGTAGTTGCAGATATTGATATCTGGCATAAACGCATTGGTCATGTTAATGTACAGCGACTTAAATCAATGCAGGCCCAAAATATTGTTGCAGGTTTGCCAAAATTCAAGGTTGCAGAAATGCATAAGGTATGTGAAGCCTGTCAGTTTGGAAAACAGGCAAGGAAACCATTTCCTAGACATGTTCAAGAGAGTGAGAAGCCATTGGAATTAATCCACTCTGATGTGTGGACTACTAAAGCTGCATCTCTTGGAGGCTGTCATTATTTTGTCACTTTTATTGATGACTATAGCAGAAAAGTTTGGGTGTATTTTATGAAAAAGAAAAGTGAAGTGTTTGGGCATTTCAAAACTCTTAAAGCTATGGTTGAAAAAGAAACAGGCCTGCAAATAAAATGCCTAAGGTCAGATGGAGGGGGAGAGTACCTCTCAAATGAGTTTGCAAGGTTCTTGCAAGAGCATGGCATAAAGCAGCAATATTCATGCAGTCATACCCCACAGCAAAATGGAATTGCAGAAAGAAAAAACAGACATATTGGAGAGGTGTCTCGTGCCATGCTCAATGAAAAAGACCTGCCAGATTTTTATTGGGCTGAAGCAGTTGCTACAGCAGTCTACATAATGAACAGGACTCCCACTGCAGCAATACATGGAATGACTCCAGAGGAGAGGTATACTGGTAGGAAACCAGATATTTCTCATTTGAAAATTTTTGGTTGCATTGCCTATGTACATGTGCCAGATGAGCTGAGATCCAAGTTGGATCCAAAAGCTGAGAAGTGCATCTTTATTGGTTACTCTCTGCAGCAAAAAGGGTATAGATGCTATAACCCTTCTACTCGTAAGTTTACAGTGAGCAGAGATGTTGTTTTTGATGAGATGAGTAGCTGGTATAAACCAGTAAATGTGATTGATGATGTAGATGCACAAAATGGTAATGCTGCATATAATTCACAGCAGCAGTCACAAAATATTAGTGGACCTGGAGCGTCTTCTAGCAGTGGTTCACATTCTTCGCCATGGACAGGCAGATTGAGATCAGGAGAATCTTCTCAAAGCAATACAGATAATGGTATGCAGGTATCACGAAAAGGAAAAGAGAAGGTTGATCAGTCCATGTTTGATGTGAATGCAGGTCACTCTTATGTGGATGGTGAATCCAGTGGCTCAGAACAGAGCATTGATGATGAGTTGGGTATTCCTTCTATTGTTACACCTGGAGTAAGGAAGACCAGGGATGTTTTGAGAGCACCTGGGAGTGAACCTACTTTGCGCAGGTCTACCAGAGTTAGGTATCCTGTGGATAGGCTGAAATATGATGGATTTACAGCCATTCACTATGCATATATGGTCAAGGTGATACAGGAACCAGAACCCACTTCTTTTGAGCAAGCCATGGGAAAAGAAAAATGGGAGAAAGCCATGGATGAAGAAATGGATGCCTTGGAAGCAAATGCTACATGGGAATTGGTACCTTTGCCTAAAGGTAAGAATGCAATTGGTTGTAAGTGGGTTTATAAGGTGAAGCACAATGCAGATGGTTCTGTGAACAGATACAAGGCAAGATTAGTAGTCAAGGGGTATGCACAAACATATGGCATTGACTATGAAGAAACATTCAGTCCGGTTGCAAGGATGGCAACCGTAAGAGCAGTCATTGCTATGGCTGCATCAAAGGGATGGTCTTTACATCAGATGGATGTAAAGAATGCCTTCTTGCATGGTGATTTGCAAGAAGAGGTCTATATGGAGCAGCCACCAGGTTATGTGCATGCTGTTCATCCTGAGTTTGTTTGCAGGTTGAAGAAAGCCTTGTATGGCTTGAAGCAAGCACCTAGAGCATGGTCTGATAAGATTGGGCAGTATCTTGTCACTATTGGCTTTCAGATTTCCAAGGCAGATTTCTCACTTTATGTGAGAAAGACAGAGAAAGGTATTATGCTGCTTGTCATTTATGTTGACGATTTGTTATGACAGGTGACAGTGATGAAGATATCCTTCATGTGAAAATGCTATTGAAGCAAAAGTTTGAGATGAAGGATTTGGGAGAGCTGCGTTATTTCTTGGGCATTGAGGTGATTAGATCACCAAGTGGGATACAGCTCTTGCAGAGGCAGTATGGATTGGACATGCTGTCCAAATATGGGATGACAGGCTGTAAGCCTATTTCAGTTCCTTTGGAGCAGAATGTGAAGCTGAGCACAGATGCAGGTGAGCTTCTAGAAGACCCTACTATGTACAGACGCATAGTAGGAAGTTTGATTTATATGACTATTACCAGGCCAGATTTGAGCTATGCTGTTGGATTGGTAAGTCAGTTTATGCAGGCTCCAAGGAAACCACATTTGGATGCGGCTAGACGCATACTCAGGTATGTGAAGTCCACATTGCAGTATGGACTATTTTATGAGACTCGGGTTCAGATACAGTTGCATGGATACACTGATGCTGATTGGGCTGGTAGTATTTCTGATAGACGATCTACCAGTGGATATGTGTTCTCTTTTGGGAGTGCTGCAGTCACTTGGAGCAGCAAGAAACAGCCTACAGTTGCCTTGTCGAGCACAGAGGCTGAGTACAGGGGTGCAGCAATGGCTGCATGTGAGGTAGCTTGGTTGCATAAGCTACTTTATGATATGCATCAGTCTACAGATGGGCCAGTTGTCATTTATTGTGACAACATGAGTAGTATACACTTGGCAAATAACCCAGTCTATCATGCTAGAACAAAGCACATTGAGGTGCATTATCACTATGTGCGGGAGAGGGTTTTACTAGGTCTTATTGATCTAGTTTATGTCAGCACAGAGGATCAGATAGCTGACATATTTACGAAGGCATTGGGCGCAAAGAAGCTGCGCAAGTTCAGAGACCTGCTTGGTGTGCAGGAATTGGGATTGAGCTCGAGGGGGAGTGTTGAGATATCGAGCTCCACTCGTGATACGCCAGGGTGACCGTTGTGCATTTATGTCACCGACGTGTTAGTTGCAGATGCGGTTGATATACCGCCCATGAATAATAGCTACATGATAGCTATCCTTATCTACTCTAGTTCGTGGCTTGGTTAGTATGCCACCTTAGTTAGTTGAGTTTGGTTTGAGACCCATATATAGGGTTCTTCTATTTCTTTGTATGTGAGTTCTTTTGGCTTACACAACTAAGAAGAGAAAAACTGTTTTCAGCCTCCACCCTTGTGTGTATTCCCCCATTGTGCAAGCAAGAAAGCTA
This sequence comes from Lygodium microphyllum, assembly GCF_053477565.2. NCBI lineage: Eukaryota > Viridiplantae > Streptophyta > Polypodiopsida > Schizaeales > Lygodiaceae > Lygodium > Lygodium microphyllum. Next base: position 52,036,687 of record NC_141154.1, read on the forward strand.
CAAGTGAGACTCCTTCCTTCTCTCCCACAATCTTGACACTCAAAAGCTTTTTTCCTATAGCTTTTTTTTTGTTATAAGTTCTCCCTTAAAGGACCTTATTTCCCCTCCCCCGTATCTCAAATCCCCCCTAAGGCCCCCCCCTTAGCCCTTTCCTTTCCCCATGCAAAATACCCTTGGGGCTTTGTTTTTTTGTTTTCCCCCACTCGTAAAAGGAAAGAGAGTGTTGAGGGTCTTTTTTTAACACCTCCCTTTCCCACTCAAAAACCCTCCTAAGGGATTCCACACTTTTATTTTATTTTATTCCTTGTTTGTGCGAGTTTTACAAGGCCATTAAGCCCCTCCTATGGCTTTAATGGGTCTTATCCGCAAAAGATTGTGAATCACCCCCTTCCGAATTCCCTACTTCAAGGAGGAAGCCTTCTAAAACTACTTTTGACGGATGGTGCAAGTTATTGCAAAAGGGAGCCAGGGTGGAATTTCAAAAGGAATTGTAAAGCTACTTCCACGATAGAAAGACTACAACTACGATGCCGCCTAAGAAAGTCCAAGGTGTAGCTGCGGGAGGGTCATCTCCCGGTATCCATGTGGATATCTCACCCCAAAACCAGGTTTTTCTTCTTAGCTTTAATTCGATTTTAAGCTGATCATGCAAAGAAAAACTGTTAAGGATAGATTTGTTCGAGTTATTGTAACGAAGGAGTTTAGCTTATGAATGACGATGTATAGAACTTAGCTTTCTTCAAATTGCATCGAGCATTATAAATAGAACTTAGTTTTCTTCAAATTGCATCGAGCATTATAAACTACGAATAAGATTATCTATTTACTATAGTAGTATATTTTAGTTAAATCCTAAGGTGTAGGAATTATATCTTGCACCATTAGTCTTATTACTTTCGCAACGAATCATGGTAAATAGCTAAATTCATGAAAGGTTTCTTTCGATGCTTAAATTACTAGGGAGTTATCTTTGCTAGTTGCACATCTTAGCAAGGCAATTGCTGTTATTTGGCATGAGTTCATCTTTAAGGAAAATGGAGTTAAATGTTAGGAATTAACAAGTATAAAAATTAGATATACAAACTCATTTGGAAAGAAAATGTAATGGGGGATCGCTGGATGACACTATATTAACACTTTTCCCTTGCTATTTGAGGACTTGGGGACTAATAAAGTGTGTATACACCAATTTCACAGCTAGGCCTTTTTGTCCCAAGGAGTATTGTCGCTCTTTGTATCACCTTGGCATTATGCTATATGCCAAATTAAACTGTATTGATTGGGAAAGTAAATTGTCACAAGGATAGTAAAACTGTGACAAGACGATTAATATTACCTTCCAAAAGATAACTGAACCAATCTAAACATAGAAACATTCATGTCCTAAACACTTGGCTACTTTCCTTACCGTAGGGACAATAAATTCATAAAGATAAGAAACTAGGGTTTGTCCCTAAGGTTCTTAAAAGAAGAAACCCTAGGCCTGACATACGTCAGCTTAAAGAATCTAAACAGATTATTCCATCGCAGGACTTGCGCAACAGGTATGAAATCATTTAGTCTTGTGATTGATTCACAAGGAGAAAGGGGAAAAACCCTCATCAAGGACGGTAGATCCTTACGCAAGTTATCTTGCAAAAAGACGTATTTTTGGATATCCTTCTAAATAAGGAAAGTTGTAAACCGGAAACTAGCATATCTAAAGCACTTTAGGGTTAACCAAGTTGGTTATGCCCTAACACCGGAATGTAAAAGGATCTTGCCAATTTACAAGACACCTTGGGAACGAGTGCTGATACACTCAAAAAGGAAAGAACACTTCTTTAGCAGTTTGCCATACAACTAGGTTGATTAATGGAAATGTTTGTGCTTGCTAGAGATTTTAGGGCTCTGTTTGAATTATGAATTACAAATTAAATGAGTACCTATACTTCAGGTTAAAAGGCTTGAAGGGAGAGGCAGCTTCAGTTACCCCCGACTGCCTGCCTGACCCTAACCAAGGGGGTTGTTGACCGCGCCAGGAACGTGGACCGAACCCGCCGCGAGAGGTCTCTCCGTTAAGCTCTACTTGGAGTAGGAGGACGCTTGGGTGCCACGGGGGGCTCTGGCCGTAAATCCCTCGCCTTCCGGGTCCTGCACAAGAGGCTAATGTGACTCGGGATTGGATCTCGAGGCCCGCATACTAGCTTGGAATAGTGATCCCTGGTGATTACTGGATAGCCTTCAGGCAGATTATGGACAAGCCTACGGGCGAAACTCCTTGTATTTCAAAGATAAAATGATGAAATGTTAAAAGAACTTGCTTGATATTGTTTTTCTATGTCACATGATAAGATTACGTGAAAGAACCAGTGCTTAAAGGGATTAACTAAAGAAGCTGATTGTTATATGTCAAATTAATGTGTTAGATAATTACATAACTAAAACAAACTGAGGAAAGTGCGGAGGATGGGCCATGGGTCCGTCCTACGGTTGGGCGGTCCTGGTTAGCCGGGAACTTTTCTCAAAAATCTCGAAGAACAGTGGAATGATCATCATCATCAAAACGAATAACGAGAACGATGATCTAAAGTTACTTCTTACCTGATTTACGCTGTTTTAGGGGACGGAATGGGACTATGCCTTATGGCAGAGAGGTTGAGCTTTGCATCCCTCTCGTTTCCCATTCTTCTTGAACCAAGTGCAGCGTGAATCTGCTTTGGACGTGGCGTTTCTGCGTAAAGTAGTTTGCTCTGACGCTAGTTGCTGTTAGCTAATGACCAAATAAGAAAACCCTAATTCCGGTCGATCCTAAGTGGGAAACGGCCAGGATACTTCCGCTACGTGGCAGACGCGGTAAGATCTAGATCACAAAATCCGTAACATTCCTCGGGAGTGCCGGGCGGAGTTTTCTAGACATCCTTTCCAATGGACTGCTAAGATGTGTCCTGGATGATACCAGGGGACACGTTACATTGGGCTTTTTGTATATCCACAATTCCAAGCCTTCCCATTGTTGTTTTAGCTTCCCACATGCCTCTCCTATAGAGAGATCAACGAATTTTTCCCTCATTTGACCATTCCCTATTTTGATTTTTGAATGCCTCATTGGTAGTACCCAAACTAGGTAGGGATTCAATTCTAGGCCCATCACAATGATGCATCCTAAAGGAGTAGTGCATATTGTTAGATATATCAATATGGTCTTTGGTCTCATCCACTTAGGAAATGACTAGGGTATAGCCACTTGGAACTCTTTGCTTCTCATCTAGCACATCAATCATACTTTTAGAGACTTTGGGCCGTTAAACCCATTCCTTTTAATCTTTGCATGGCTTGATTGGTTACCACCACTCCTACTATTTTTATACTCTTTCATGATGACCAATCTATCTCGACTCGCTTGCTGCCTATCACTTCCCCTAAAGCAAATCCTTTTACTAGATTCAACTTTAGGTGTATCATTATCATTGTTTGTAAATTGTAGGTTCCCTATTGTAATATTTCCGCACGAAATATTAAAGAACTTTGATCACTACACGCCCCACGCAAAAACTGTGTTAAGTCATCTTCCGCAATGGAATAATGTTAGTGGCTAAATCCTTACCCCGCGCTCGCGATAATGAACCCCATCTGCGTTGTGCAAATAAGGCCGAGGTTAAAACCCGCAAGCCGCACAAGAGACACCCCTTACATAAAGACAAATGGATAAAAGATTAAAGTAGTGCAAATTTTTAAATAAATTACCCCTCCCCTCACTCGATGCATGGCAGGGGGAGAGGGAGTGTGTGGAGGAGTGAGTTAAGTGGATAGAGGGAGGAGTGTGGTGTGGGGATGCATGAGGGAGGAAAGGCATGAAAGCCCTCCACGTTTTGTGGATCTCCCCCCCTTACACACTATAAAACCTCCCCCTTGGAGCTTGAGGGGGGAGGTACAAAGAGAGATAAAGAGGAGGCTCTGCCATGCCGTGCTGCCCAGGCTGTCGCAAATTCTGGCACACTGTCCGTTTGTAGCCGCACTGCTGCTGCCCACTTCATCATCCTCATCATTGTCCGCCTGGTCATCCTCCTCTCTCCAATCATTACCCCCCCTCCATGTCATTCTGTAAGAAGGAGAAGCTTCTTTAGAAGCTTCTTAAGATAAGCTCCCATAGGCCTTGTGCACACGGCCTTTTTCCCATTCTTAAAACCCACATCTGTAAAGGGAATTCCTGCACAACTGGGAAATATGCAAAATTTAAGGTTGATTTGCCTAGAGGAAGTGTAGAGATCGCATAGAGGCAAGGACAAATCGCGGAGTCCGAATTCCACAACATCAACGATGGCTCCAAAACAAAAGATGCAAGGCGCACGCGCAGAAGTGTCCAACCCGAGCATACGCGTGGACATCCCTACGAGCCCTCAAGCCCAGGTTCTTAAAAGAATGATTCCGCATTAAAGCAATGCATTAGGCACGTTAAATTTTCATGGGAAGAATGCATTTATGCATGTTTCTAATTCACGTAGTCTAGTTAAAATACATTTGGGAAATTATATCCTTGAACGATTTACAAGAGTTAGTGCATGTCATGCAAATTCCGTTGCTTGCATTTCCAAGTTGAAATTCCTAAGCGCATATTGCTTAGGTTTAAAGGATGAAATTGTTTAAATGCATCTTTGATTGACCGCAGAAAAGAAAAGCGCATAAGGCATTTAGGTAATTTTCTACTTGTAGAATTCGAATGACAATATAATCGTTGTCGATGTTGTCCAAGCAGTTGTATTGCATGGAAATGAAACCATGGACTTGCATGTTGCATGAGAAGATGCTTGTATTTTAAGATGGATTAAGTGCCGTAGGATGGATTAAGTCAACAATAATCTTATGATATTCGTCATGTATGAACTTCATCTATCGAAGTTGTATCTAAAAAAGGTTGCATGTCATATGAAAGCCTGAAATTCAATTGCATTAAACGAAAGGTTGTAGGCAAAGTTCTTAGTGTAAATCTAAGTAGGTTTTATGTAGGTTACCCCCAAAATTCTCAATCATTATGATTCTAGCAAGGAAAGAAAATGGTCAATTGCGAACCCTATAGTTGCATTGAAGGAAAAGTATATGATTTGCAAACTTACATGGAATGTTGCATTCTGAATCTATTTATTTGCATCTCTTAGGAAAAGTATTTGCATCTCTTTGAGCAAAGATCATTCTTGTTGCAAGACAAGTAGACCGATTTGGCTAGATCACTTGTAAGGGTATAACCCTCAAGGGATTCCTAAAAGCATAAGTAGTTAATACAAGGAATACCTGAAAGTGCTAGCTAGGGTTTAGCATGTTAGAAATTCTGCCTAGTATCGCACTTGGTTGCCAAGTCGAGACCCCCAAACCCAAAGGTCCTACCCACATTCACAGAATGTTTGGGTTAATTGGACACCCATACAGATCTAGGGTTTTACCCTAAGGATTGATCGACCTAATACTAAACTTCTGATTGATTTTAGAATCCCTAGGGCCAAGCGTTGTGACCTAGTAAGGTTAGGGATTGGGTTGGGTAAGAAGATACCCCAAACCCTACATCTTGACTAAACATACTTCTTGACCAAGGAACGTCTTTGATGGGAGATTGATCCCACAAGTTAGATGCGACTCCTATGCAACAAGTTGCAACGTCGCATGGCTTTGTGTTTAATCACAATATAGATTTGCGACTCCTTGGAATAACGTTGGGAGGCTCTATGCAAGCCTATTGTGCAAGAGGATGAGTAGACATCCTGCTAGATCACCCTTCTTGGGTTGATTTGCCAAGATGGGGTGACTATGAATTGCCTACCAAGCAATTGAAAAATCAAGTTAGAGCGACATGGTTGCCAGGATCTACTGTCTTAATTTAAGAAACCTAAGGTGTTGGTTAATTTGGGTTAACAGGGTATAACCCTAACCCAAGGATACAAGGGTACACAAACAACGAAACCCTTGGGGATCTTGCCAAGTCGCAATTGATCCCGGATCGGATGTTGGACACATTCGGAGAGAAGGATTCACTCCTTAGCAGTTGGCCAAATAAATGACCACTGGATTGATTGTGTTTGTACAGTTTAGGAGCACTTTTTGTATTCCTTTGCTCAAATAACTAAAAATGAAAAATTAATTAATGCTTCAGGTTGAAGGCCTGGAGGGAGAGGCAGCATTAGTTACCCCCGACTGTCTGCTTGACCCTAACCAACGGGGTTGTTAGCCGCGCCAGGAATGTGGACCGAACCCGCTTCGAGAGGTCTCTCCGTTGGGCACTACTTGGAGCAGGAGGACACTTGGGTGCCAGGGGGGGCTCTGGCCGTAAATCCCTTGCCTTTTGGGTCCTGCACAAGAGGCCGACATGACTCGGGATTGGATCTCGAGGCCCGCATACTAGTCTACGGGCGGAAACTTGGATTAGTAATCCCTGCGGATTATGGATTGCCTTCGGGTGGATTATGGATTAGCCTATGGGCTGAATCATATGATGTATTCCAAAGATAAATAAGATCAATTGATGTAAAGAAACTTGTTTGACACTATTTTTCTATGTCAGTGCTCAGATTATGTGAAGGAATCGGTGACTAATTGGCTAATTAAGGAAGTTGTTTTATGCGTGTCGAACTAAATGTGGTAGGTAATTAGACAACTAAAGAAACCCTGAGAAAAGTGCGGTGGATGTGGCCATGGGTCCATCCTACAGATGGGTGGTCCCGGTTGGCTGGGAACTTTTCTCGAAGGAAATGAATAGCAAGGAATGTTGACCTAGAGTCTAGGTTACTAGAATCCCGATTTATGCTGTTTTAGGGAAACGGAATGGGACTATGCCTTATGGGTAGAGAGGTTGAGCTTTGCATCCCTCTCGTTTCCCATTCTCCTTGAACCTAGTGCAGCATGAATCCGCTTCGACCCTGACGTTTTTGCGTAAAGTAGTTTGCCTGGGGTTCGACGCTAGCTGCCATTTTAGGAATTTGACCACTAGAAAAACCCTAATTCAGGTCGATCCTAAGTGGGAATGGCCGGAATGCTTCCGCTTTGTGGCAGACTTGGGAGGACCTAGATCGCAAACCCCGTGACATTCCGTGGTAGTGCCGGGCGGTGCTTTCTAGACTCTCCTCCTGATGGGCTGCTAAGACGTGTCCTGGAAGTGAACAGGTGGACACGTTACAGTTGGTATTAGAGCAAACCAATGAGGATTTAATATTTTGAAGGAAACTTAATGGGGAGAAGTAGAGAAAATATTGCTGTTAAGATCATTTCCTTACTTACTTATCAATGCTGACTTCTAGAGTCATGAAGCATGGAACAGATTCTTGGTGTTCCAAGTTATGTTTATGACTGTGATGTGTGCTTCATATTATTGATGGAGGATCAATATGATGAATATCCTAGACCACATCTACAATCCATCACCCCTGTATGTGGAATGGAGATGGATGGGTGATTCAGGAATCTATTACATAGCTGCCCACCGATTTGCATACCTTCCAACCAACCTAAAGAGAATTAAGTCGTTGGAGGACTTGAAGATCGTGAAGCTATTCATCTTTGTTGAGGCTCACGCAAACGCAACCCTACATGTCAGAGGTCGGAAGGTCAAGCTGAACACATATGTGTACGAGGAAGCGACCCGAATAATCCCTACCGACAGAATCAAGGTGTTGGGATGTTTTGAGAAGAACGGGTACCAAAGGAAAGGATACCCTAATCTTCCAATGACCTATCGATTCCTAAAGATCCATGACCCAAATCCATATTATTACCCAGTTCGCGTAGCTAAATGCAACACAACCTTATTCTCCCCAAATTAATGTATCAGCATGTTCCATCTCCCCAAGAATAATTGTACTCCGAAAGGGCTATGTCCATATAAATGTAATAAGACTCTTTTTATCAATGATTGTCTTGGCTGTGAGTATTGATAAAAAAAAGTGTGATTAGGTCTCTTGGCTGAAAGCTGAATTGGACATGAAATGTAATGTGAGAAACGTTTAGCGAGTTGTTAACATTAAGAATCTCAATGCCGAGGCACAACCTCAGGAACAGATTCCTAGTCCGACCCCTACACCAAGTACGACCGTGATTCAGGAGAAGAAGTTTCTTCTCAAGTAGATCAAGCCACCAGAATTTGATGGCAAAGGAAGGACCGTCCAAACTGATACTGAGATTTGGATTGAATCCATGGAGGATTACTTCGAAGCGGTAGGTACTACACCTGCTAACCAGGCTATGGTCACCAAGTTGAAGCTTATCGGCGAAGCCAGTCTTTGGTGGAAGCAATAGTACAAAGACCAAGGGATCTCGGAAGGATTAGTTACTTGGGAGAAGCTTAAAAGAGCTGTGCGCAGAAGATATTTACCACCTACATACCGCATGCAGAAGATGAATGAGTTCTATGAGCTGAAACAGCTTGGTCTATCTCTTGACGCATAATACTATTTAACGTTCGTCTCTCTTTTGAAGTATGCGCCACAAATGGATATGACACAATAGGTATCGAAGTTTTGTGCTGGATTAAACTCACCTGTAAATACCCGCCTCGAATTAATGCACCCAACAGACCTTCAAGATGCACTCATTCGAGCTGCACCCATAATATAGGAAGTGCAGACTAGGCCAAGAAATAACAAGACTTGGTCTTACAAGGATCAAAACAAGGGAGTGTATAGGTCCCAAGCACAGAGAGTTCAAGGTCAAAACCAGGGACAAAGGAAGAAAGTTAGAACCAACAATGTCAACAATTTTGTTCGTACCCAAGGTAATGGCCGTAACCTCCGTTGCTTCCATTGCAACGAGCCCGGTTATTTCAAAAGGCAATGTCCCAAGCTTGGTGGAGGACAATGTCAAGGACCATTCCAAGGAACCGCCCGTGGCCAAGGAGCCGCCACCCGGGGCAGAGGAAGAACCGCTTGTGTTGCCAATAGGGAAATGTGCAATGATAAAAAGTCCCGACCATGGAAGCATACTTTGAGAGGGCAACAGTCCATGCCGCCCTTCATAAGAAAGGCCCGAATATGCAGTTTTCGGTGATTCAGACACCATTGGATTATCAAGGTAAAGGCCTTAAAACCTTGATTAATCGTGGTAGTACGCATTCCTTTATTTCACCAGTTTGTGCAAGAAGATTAGGAATAGCCACAAAAGAAGCACCTACCTTGCTTGTGGAATTAGCAAATGGTTGTGAGGTCACTTGTACCAGGCAAACTGCTAAGGTGGAATTCCTGCTGGGAGGAAAATTGACTTCGATCAGATTCAGGGTTATGAACCTAGGTATCCATGAGTGTTTACTCGGAATGGATTGGCTTAAACCTAATGATGCCCACATTCATTATGGAAAGTACCAAGTTTCCTTTCGAAATGTTGAAGGGGAATTGGTCACAACTCAAGTAGAGGCTGGAAAGCCGGAAATTCAATTGGCCAAAGCATCTCGGATAATAAAGGGAGTTAGAAAGGGGCTACCTGTCTATTTGATTAAGCTTAATAAGCTAGATCAGAATTAGGAGTCTAGTGAAGAACCTTCATGGCTAAAGGAGTACGCATACGTATTTCCTGAAGAGCTGACAGAACTTCTGCCTCAAAGGGAAGTTGATCATGAAATCAAGCGAGTGCCAAGAGCTGCGCCAATTGCAAAGAGACCATATAGAATGTCCATCCCGGAAGCAATTGAGTGGAATGAGCAACTCAAGCTACTGTTAGACCAAGGCTACATTCGTCCTAGCAGTTTGCCATGGGGAGCTCCAGTGTTTTTCCAGAAGAAAAAAGATGGAATGCTTCGATTATGTATTGATTATAGAGGACTGAATCAATCAGCCATTAAGAACAAGTATCCTATTCCAAGAATAGATGAACTTCTTGACCGTCTTCAAGATGCAAAAATCTTCTCCAAGATTGATCTTAGGTTTGGATACTATCAGATAAGGATCAAGGAAGAAGATATCCCAAAGACGACATTCATCACAAGATATGGGCATTTTGAGTTCCTGGTCATGTCATTCGGGCTGAAGAATGCACCTGCCACCTTCAATAGGTTAATGTAGGATATCTTTAGGCCATATATTGATGACTTTGTACTTGTCTTCTTTGACAATACCTTAATCTACTCCAAACAGGAAGAAGATCATGAAACCCAGCTTCGCATTGTCCTAGAGACAATGAGGGCACACAAGCTTTATGCCAAAAAGAAGAAGTGTGTATTCTTCAAATGACAGATTGAATATCTGGGATTCATTGTATCAACGAAAGGAATCTCAGTAGACCTGGCCAAGGTCAAAGAAATTCTGGAGTGGCCAATACCAATAACTGTCACAAAGAAATACATAGTTTTCTTGGATTGACAGGATGGTACAGGGTCTTTATAAAAAACTATGCTTTGATTGCAGTGCCACTGACCGATCTACTGAAGAAGCAAACATCAATTGTATGGTCAACTGCTAAACAATCTAGCTTTGATAAACTAAAACAAAGCTTGGTATCAACACCTATCCTGAAACTTCCAGACCTTGGTAAGGAGTTTGAAGTGATAACTGATGCTAGCACACTTGCCTTAGGATGTGTGCTTATGCAAGAAGGTCATCCTGTAGCATACTCTTTGAGGAAACTGAAGATCCATGAAAGGAATTATACTACCCACGATCTGGAGCTGTTAGCTGTCATCCATGCTCTCAAGATTTGGAGACACTACTTGCTGGGTAACAAGTTTACCCAGTGACAGATCATAAAAGTCTCAAATGGATCTTTACCCAAAATGAGCTCAATATGAGGCAACGTCGATGGATTGAAGTGCTGGAGGAATATGATTTTAAAATCAAATACTGGTTTGGAAAGGAAAATGTAGTTGCCGATGCACTCAGGTGTCGCAAGGCATTTCTAAATTCTCTAATCTTGCAATATCCATCAATAGCTAGATCTCTAGCCACAAAGGTATCCATGCCAAGCAACCCAATACTTGAGCTAGCTAAAGAAGAGGCATGCCATGATCCAACTTACCAGAAAATGCTAAGGGAGATCCCTATCAAGGATCAAGACCCAAAGCTACATGCAAAGTATCTAGAATTCTCTATCAATGGTGGACTTGTCCACTATAGAACGAGATTATATATACCGGCAAGCCAGTCCCTCAAGAAAAAAATACTTTGGAAAGCTCATGACTCCCCTTTTTCAGGACATCCTGGCTATGGCAAGACCCTCAATGCAGTCAGAAAGAGCTATTATTGGGAGAGGCTTAAAGGTGACGTTCTCAAATATGTCACTGAATGTTTGTCTTGTCAACATATTAAGGCTGAACATGTCAAAATGCCAGGGAAATTGCAACCACTTGACATTCCCCAAATGAAATGGGAACTCATCAGTATGGACTTTGTTGTTGGCCTATCCCAAGTATTGAGGATACAACTCCATTATGGTCATGGTTGATATGGACACAAAGGTTGCACATCTTATTCCTGTTAAGACAAACTATAAAGCCTCAGACATTGCAAGATTTTTCATCAACGAGATATTCAAACAGCATGGGTTACCCAGAAGAATCATTAGTGATCGTGACTCTATCTTCACATCACACTTCTGGAGAGCCATCTTTGAAGCCATTGGGACTCAAGTCTGTTTTAGTACAACTTACCATCCCCAAACCGATGGTCAAACAGAGTGAGTCAACCAAGTTATTGAGGATATGCTAAGGGCACATTGCTGCCGTGAACCCAAAAAGTGGATTCAATACTTGCTACTGGTTGAGTTTGCCTACAATGCTTCTTATCAACAAAGCATTCAGATGACCCCTTTTCAAGCATTGTATGGACATGCGACTGTCGAAGTCCTTTAAAATTTTCAGATCCAACCCTAAGGGTTGAAGCTTCAAAGCAAATGCTGGAAGATATGGATGATCAAATGAAGTCAATAAGACAGGACATCCAAGCTGCCAAGGATAGACAGAAGGCATACGCAGATTTGAAACGTCAAGAAAGATCCTTTGCTGAAGGAGATATGGTCTTCATTCGCGTATGCCCAAAGAAGAGTTTCCTATCCTTAGGTGAATGCAAGAAGCTAAGTCCAAGGTATTGTGGACCCTACAAGATCCTCAAGTGCTTAGGACCTAATGCCTATAGACTACAACTCCTCGAGAACCTAAAGGTTCATAATGTATTCCATATCAGTCTACTGAAGAAGTATGTACCTAACCCTAGTCATGTGCTTGATGATCAACAAGTTGTAATGCGTAGCCAAGGAGTCCTTGAGCTACAGCCTGATAGGATCTTAGATGTTAGGGAGAGACAATTGAGATCTAGAACCTTGAGAGAATACCTCGTCTAGTGGAAAGATTATCCCGAGGAGGATGGCACTTGGATGGATGAAGGTACTCTCAACCAACAATACCCCCAGTTCTTCTCAAGCTGAGGACATCTTGATTCCTCTAAGGGGGAGAGAATGTAATATTTCCACACGAAATATTAAAGAACTTTGATCACTACACACCCTGCACAAAAACTGTGTTAAGTCATCTCTTGCAACGGAATAATGTCAGTGGTTAAATCCTTACCCCGCGCGTGTGATAATGAGCCCCATCCGTGTTTTGCAAATAAGGCCGAGGTTAAAACCCGCAAGCCAGACAAGAAACACCCCTTACATAAAGGCAAATGGATAAATGATTAAAGTAGTGCAATGTTTTTTATAAACTACCCCTTCCCTGATCAACCGATGCATGGCAGGGGGAGGGAGTCTATGGAGGAGTGAGTTAAGTGGAGAGAGTGAGGAGTGTGGTGTGGGGATGCATGAGGGAGGAAAGGCATGAAAGCCCTCCATGTGTTGTGGATCTCCCCCCCCTTACACACTATAAAACCTCCCTCGTGGAGCTTGGAGGGGGGGAGGTATGAAGAGAGAGCTTTTTCCCATTCTTAAAACCCACATCTGTAAAGGGAATTCCTGCGCGAGGGGAAAATATGCAGAATTTCAGGCTGATTTTCCAAAGCTTGGAGAAAGTGCAGAGATCGCATAGAGGCAAGGACAAACCGCGGAGTCCAAATTCCATGACATCAACGATGGCTCCAAAACAAAAGATGCAAGGCACACGCACGGAAGTGTCCAACCCGAGCATATGCGTGGGCATCCCTATAAGCCCTCAAGCCCAAGTTCTTAAAAGAATGATTCCGCATTAAAGCAATGCGTTAGGCATGTTAAATTTTCATGGGAAGAATGCATTTACGCATGTTTCTAATTCACGTAGTCTAGTTAAAATACATTTGGAAAATTATATCCTTGAATGATTTACAAGAGTTAGTGCATGTCATGTAAAGTGGGTTGCTTGCATTTCCAAGTTGAAATTACTAAGTGCATATTTCTTAGTGTTAAAGGATGAAATTGTTTAAATGCATCTTTGATTGACCGCGGAAAAGAAAAGCACATAAGGCATTTAGGTAATTTTCTACTTGTAGAATTCGAATGATATAATCGTTGTCGATGTTGTCCAAGCAGTTGCATTGCATGGAAATGAAACCATGCACATGCATGTTGCATGCGAAGATGCTTGTATTTTAAGACGGATTAAGTGCCGTAGGATGGATTAAGTCAACAATACTCTTATGATATTCGTCATGCATGAACTTCATCTATTGAAGTTGTATCTAGAAAAGGTTGCATGTCATATGAAAGTTTGAAATTCAGTTGCATTAAATAAAAGGTTGCAGGCAAAGTTCTTAATGTAAATCTAAGTAGGTTTTATGCGGGTTACCCCCAAAATTGTCAATCATTATGATTCTAGCAAGGAAAGAAAATGGTCAATTGTGAACCCTATAGTTGCATTGAAGGAAAAGTATATGATTTGCAAACTTACATGGAATGTTGCATTCTGAATCTATTTATTTGCATCTCTTAGGAAAATTATTTGCATCTCTTTGAGCAAAGATCATTCTTGTTGCAAGACAAGTAGACCGATTTGGCTAGATCACTTGTAAGGGTATAACCCTCAAGGGATTCCTAAAAGCATAAGTAGTTAGTACAAGGAATACCTGAAAGTGCTAGCTAGGGTTTAGCACGTTAGAAATTCTGCCTAGTATCGCACTTGGTTGCCAAGTCGAGACCCTCAAACCCAAAGGTCCTACCCACATTCACAGAATGTTTGGGTTAATTGGACACCCATACAGATCTAGGGTTTTACCCTAAGGATTGATCGACCTAATACTAAACTTCTGATTGATTTTAGAATCCCTAGGGCCAAGCGTTGTGACCTAGTAAGGTTAGGGATTGGGTTGGGTAAGAAGATACCCCAAACCCTACATCTTGACTAAACGTACTTCTTGACCAAGGAACGTCTTTGATGGGAGATTGATCCCACAAGTTAGATGCGACTCCTATGCAACAAGTTGCTATGTCGCATGGCTTTGTGTTTAATCACAAGATAGATTTGCCACTCCTTGGAATAAGGTTGGCAGGTTCCAGTGCAAGCCTATTGTGTAAGAGGATTAGTAGACATCCTGCTACATTGCCCTTCTTCGGCTGATTTGCCAAGATGGGGTAACTATGAATTGCCTACAAAGAAATTGACAAATCAAGTTAGAGCGACAAGGTCGCCGGGATTTACTGTCTTAATTTAAGAAACCTAAGGTGTTGGTTAATTTGGGTTAACAGGGTATAACCCTAACCCAAGGATACAAGGGTACACAAACAACGAAACCCTTGGGGACCTTGCCAAGTCGTAATTGATCCCAGATCAGATGCTAGATGCATTCAGAGAGAAGGATTCACTCCTTAGCAGTTGGCCAAATAAACGACCACTAGATTGATTATGTTTGTATAGTTTAGGAGCACCGTTTATATTGCTTTGCTCAAATAACTAAAGATGGAAAAATAATTAATACTTCAAGTTGAAGGCCTGGAGGGAAAGGTAGCATCAGTTACCCCCGACTGTTTTCCTGACCCTAACCAAGGGGGTTGTTAGCCGCACTGGGAACGTGGACCGAACCCACCGTGAGAGGTCTCTCTGTTGGGTGCTACTTGGAGCAGGAGGACGCTTGGGTGCCAGGGGGGCTCTAGCCGTAAATCCCTTGCCTTCCGAGTCCTGCACAAGAGGCCGACGTGACTCGGGATTGGATCTTGAGGCCCACATACTAGTCTACGGGCAGAAACTTGGATTAGTAATCCCTACAGATTATGGATTGCCTTCGGACGGATTATGGATTGCCTTCGGGCGGATTATGGATTAGCCTATGGGCTGGATTATATAATGTATTCCAAAGGTAAATAAGATCAATTGATGTAAAGGAACTTGTTTGATATTGTTTTTCTATGTCAATGCTAAGATTACATGAAGAAACTGGTGACTAATTGGCTAATTAAGGAAGCTGTTTTATGCGTGTCCAACTAAATGTGGTAGGTAATTAGACAACTAAAGAAACCCTGAGGAAAGTGTGGTGGATGTGGCCATGGGTCCGTCCTACGGATGGGTGGTCCAGGTTGGCCGGGAACTTTTCTCGAAGGAAATGAACAGCAAGGAACGTTGACCTAGAGTGTAGGTTACTAGAATCCCTATTTATGTTGTTTTAGGGGGAACGGAATGGGACTATCCCTTATGGGCAGAGAGGTCGAACTTTGCATCCCTCTCATTTCCCATTCTCCTTGAACCAAGTATAGCATGAATTTGCTTTGACCTTGACATTTCTGCGTAAAGTAGTTCGACACTAGCTGCTGTTCTAGGAATTTGACCACTAGAAGAACCCTGATTCAGGTGGATCCTAAGTGGGAATGGCTAGAATGCTTCTGCTTTGTGGCAGACTTCGGGGGACCTAGATCGCAAACCCCGTGTCATTCTGTGGGAGTGCCGGGCAGCGCTTTCTAGACTCTCCTCCCGATGGTCTGCTAAGAAATGTCCTGCAAGTGAATAGGTGGATACGTTACACCTATTACCTTGGCTCTCAATGGTTGAGGTAGCCTCCACATACTTTTTTTTCAAACTTAGACCATTGATAGGTTGCATAACCACTCTGCTCCCCCCAATAGGTCTACATCAACTTCCATCTAGCTCATGGCTTTGAGACATAAGATTGGTTGCACTAGGATGTTAGGGTTCCTAGGTCTTAAGTTCTTTATAATTGATGCTAGGCTCCCTAGTATACCCATCATTTGCACCTCCAGCATGACTAACACTCAGTTAATGTTGCCAATCATTATGGATTCAAGGGTGTAGGGAAGACTTCAATATCCCTCACAACACCTCTGAACATATCTCTCATAATCTTATGCTTCAACCTTTGCCAGAGACTTAAGGTTTCTCATCCTAACTTCGAAGTGTGTTTAATTTCCAAGCCACTAACAAAGAGTTCACCAAGTACATCTTTTGGTAATTGATTGACTTTCCTTGGCCAAAGCTTTAGAATGTCATCAAAGGCTCTCGTGTACTCTTATATTCATCCAAAAATCTATCACATAATTCCTCAAATAATTTGATTGACCCTCTTGGGAGGCTCCAATACCATTTCCTGGCCTCTCCCTCTGGGATACTTGAAAACTCAAGCATCTGATAACATAGATCGTCAAACCCACTTGCAAGGCAAGTTAGGCCATATTCTTTCAAGTGTAGTGTCGGATCCTCATCTAGTAGCCCATGAAACACTAGGAGATCATATAAGGAGAATGACATATATGCCTCTTCTTTAGGATCGAGACTATGCCATCAAAATCTTTCTATTCCTCTTGACTTAACAATTGTATCCGAGGGCCTCTAATCTCTTCCATTTCCACCTTTATCAGTGTAGGAATGTTACTTGCTCCATGGATTTCCCTTTCTGTCAACTCACTCAATGGTCCAGGGAGTCCTATAACTTTCAACATGTCATTCCGATCTCTTCTTAGAGGATCTTCCATACCTTGCCTACTCAAAGGCCATTCCATAATGGATTTATGCAATAGCTTTTTCCCTTCATCTAAAGCAAATATATCAACATTATTTAGAGCTTGAGGATTAGGTCTTTTGAGCAAAAACTTTCTCTTAACAACTAAGGCTTCCAATGTCCTTGTGAGGTCTAATATTTTAGCATGGTGACCCACCATTGGGGACGTTTCAGCCACAACAAAATCCCATTGTATGTCCATACTTTTCCATGGTGTTATGGCTTTAGCATGATCATTTGTCGATGTCATGACTACCACAGGTTCCAACATGCTTGTTGCATCTCCTCTAGGTTGATGGATGGTCGTGTATAATGTTTCTTGAATAGAGACCGCACCAAGGACATTCCATCCTGCTAGAGGAGGAACTAACTGCTAAATGCTTATTTTCCATGTTACATAAATCATCTCTCATAGAGAATTCAATCTATACATAATTAATTAGGTCTATTAGGAGATAATGAATAGGGAAAGCCAAGTGTTTGAAACCTTGGATAAACCTCATTTTACAAATACTTTAGCGCATCCCTGATGGATAGGGTTATAAATTTTAAGTCCCTTTCCATCCGAGGTTTGGGAACCGCCACTTATTAGACCACTCCTGGCAAATGCACCATTTTTTTGGACCTAAAACAGGCCGACATTGGCTCTATGGCACTACCCGGCTTTACTAACCTAAAACTATCCCACACGGCTTTGCATCCAAGAGAGTCTAAGAAATTTGTGTTTGTAGTCTAACAAAAAGTTTCTTCCCCACACTCCTCAGAGGGTGTCCCTAAACATATTGGTGTTATACACCACATACGCACACACAAAGGGAGCATCCCTTGACTAATCATCGTGGCTCCACTACAGCTCTCCTACACCTCGAGGATTGGCTCCAAGATGCACTCAGAACATAGAACACATTTGAAACAAACTCCACTCTTTTAATTGATCGATATTGGAGATAATAGATAAACCTCACCAAATATCCTCCAAAAAACCAAATGTCTAACCCTATAGCTTGGGATACCTCACACTCTCAACATATGTTATTACTCATGAAAAAAGGTGCTATGCATCCAAGATATGATATCATATGGTGCATGCAATGCAATTGTGTATGACTATTGTGCTCAAACAAGTTTTCTCATTTTAACAATCAGCATCATGAAAGTGCAAAGATAGTTCTTTTCATGCTTTTCTTCTAAAACACCATTGCTTCATCACATAGGGCTAGTATTGAGCTTTCTCGTGCTACTAGACCCTTTTAATTTTAGAAAACAACGAACCTTATATTACATGCATCACAAAACATCAAAATGTAGCATACTTTAAACACTCAACAACCCCTTTCTCCCTACTATCATTTAGAGTTATGCATTCATTGGTAGGTTTAAGGCATAATTTTCATGTATTTTTCTTCTATGAAACCGATAAAAATCCACTTTAACAAAGATATAGGGCTAAACTAAACCTGATGCTTCAAGTCTACCATACATTCACAAACATAAATCTTATTATTTTTTATTTTTTGCATACTAGAAAGCTAATTTTTTCTATTTTTTCTTTATTTTTTCTATTTATTTATGGAAAATTATTGATATTTACTGATTCGCTGGTTTAGATTGATTGATCTTACTAAAAATGATTTTCTCATCATGTTTTAACCTATAGGAAAAACATACGCACGACAAAAACCCAAAAACCACATATTTTTCCTTAAACGATATACTTTTGGGTTTTGCATGTTTAGCATAAAATTATTATATGGCTGATTTTTTGTGATTTTTTCAATATGGCTGATAAATAAGAACATTGGAAATTGAACACAATCATTTCCAACTAGTTCCAATAAGAATTTTTCATAAAACAATGAAATTGATGACTTACTCATCATGCAATTGCGCCTTGTGACGTATGTATTTTGAAATTGGAGGCCCGATAACACTCTTCCACAGTCAATGTCAATCCATCCAAGCTTGATTTTTTTCTATTTTCACTCTCGTATCTTCGCACGATTGAAATCTTTTCGACACCCCCTTCTCTCATACACTAATCCATGAGAACAAACCACAAGAGCAGAGAGGAGAGAGAAATACTCAAAGCAATTTTTTTGATTTTATTCATCATTTTTGCTCATTTCTGCAGTGATGGATGGTGAAGAAATCAGATATCCTATTGCTTAGAGCATTCCTTTCATCATCAAGAATAGAAAATTGACATTTTTAAATGATTTTAGGGCGCCGAAAAAAACATCGCCCCTCTGCCCCTACATTTCAAAAATTCGCTCCTCTTTATGTCCTAAGCTAAAACTCTCTTAATGTTTTGAACAAAAAATATATGGTTCTTGCTTGGAGGTTTCACACTTTGGCAAAGTGGTTTTTTCACAAACGGAGGCCAGAACGAACTCCAATTCGAGATGTGACTAGACGGCTAGCTTCACAACATCAAAATCTATAGACTTGGCCACCTTCATGCACTTTTCGACTCTTAGATCCCATGACTGCTTCATAATGCAAGACCTTTGTGTGGATTAAATGGGGGTCAAAGGGACACGGATCAACAAACAGAGACTTGTGTTTGATTATTGACATCGAACTCCATCTAGAACAACTCCAGCTCATCAATCCACAATTGTTTCATTTTGCACAAAAAATTTGTCTTTTACGACCTCCCAAGCTCTTTTTCGCTTAACAAAAAGGCCTATCAAATTCGCTCTCACATGTGATTGAGCACTAAAGTTCCCTGGGTTGTCCTTGTAAAATTGTAAAGCTTTATTTATTAAATGTACACAAACTCTTTCAAGCTTTGCTCCTTTGAAGACCTCACTTTCATCTAGCTTCATGACAAACTACAATTTAGAATAATTATATTTTTCAATAGGTATATTGTAGTACATTACCATTGCCATCTACACCTTGTATAAATCTAGATAATAATTATTGAGCTTGATATACTTCACCTGATCATATGCCTTTTTATCCTAGCCCTTAGTGTTTTCATTCCTTGAATATGCATGGGATCTCCTATCAGCTCCAAAACCTTTTTATTAAGTTGTCATTGGGTCTTTATCAACTTTGAAGGTCTAAGAAGAGGCATGATCATATTTCTCTTTCACACATGACTAAATCCAATGTTCACACCCTTCAATATTTTTGAGTAAGTTGTTGCACTAATACTAGCCTTGTCATAAATGGATTGTGCATCAACAGACAACTGAGCATTTATTTGACATATCTATTAATGTGAACTCAATCACCTTCTCCTTCATAGCCTTTAATTTCAAATAGCTCAATGTGTTTTCCAATGTACTTGCCTTTATAATAATCTTCTAATAGATGATCTAGGCTAACCCTTACCTAGGTTTTCATTTTAAGCTTCCCTGCATGCTTTAATGTGTCACTTCCACCATTGGCTACTACTCACAATTACTTCATTGATTGGCTTCTTTTTTTAATTCTTCTTCTGTGTTAGCTTATTTTTTATCTCTCTAAGGTAATCCAATTGGGTCTTTCCCTCCTCAGATGAAATATCAATGTCATGGATAGTTTCTTGCATTGTGATGATATAATTATTTTATTAAATTAGTCTCATTCAAATGTGCCACTTGTTGCGTGAGCTGTTGTATATGAAGTTGATGTGCAAAGATCACATAATGATGATTTTTAAGGATTACTTAGCAAGTTGTAAACACTTGGAATACTTGATCATTGAGCCTCTTAGTGTAACTGAGAAACCAATTATTACTCTCACACACATACTTTAGAAAAATTTTAATTCCTAAGAAATTTGGAGCTTTATTGGTTATGGGATGAATTGTGTAGATTCCCCCATTAACCTATAAGTCCAAGCGCTTCAATTCCATTTGCGTATAACTCTGTCAAATACAAGGGTTGTGATTGCTACATCAGGTCCTTTTAAAGAATGGAGCATATTCAACCTCTAGTGCAATATGCAACTCCTTGATTTTTGTATTCATTTTACTTATTCCTTGTGCCCCTCTTGTAGGTATATGAATTGATTATGTAGAGATGCCATTGAGAATATGAGGTTTAGTATGTACAGAGTTAGACAAGAGAGATGCCAAATGAAACACTTATATATTAATAGTAATAGGGCTAATGATTTGATAGTGATAAACTAGAGATGCACATATAGAGATATCGAGATATACACATTAAGACATTAATGGAAGTAGTTAGTTTGGAGTCTACATCGAGATGGTTTGGAGGGATACATAGAGATATTAATAAAAGTGGAGAGCTAAGATTGGTTTTCTAAGGAGAAAGAGTAGAGATGCACAAAGAGGCACAAAAAAGTAACAAGGGGAAGGAGGTAGCTTAGTGTGTTGAGGAAGGATAGATAGAGAGACATATATAGACTGCATATAGTGGATATGGATTGGTGATTGTGAGCAAGAGAGATGTGACTGATTTTTTGTGTTAATGAAGGTTGTGTAATCATAGAGAAGAGGTCACAATAGAGCCATGAGAGAGTAAAGAAACAAGAAAAAATGGCTTGGAGAGTAGCAATATCCAAGAGTTCTCTTATTTAAGAAAAGTTAATTTTATCTCCAAAAACACCTCCATAAGATAAGAAAATTGACCAATAATATTTTTTTTGAACCAATAGCTATGATTTAAAAAAATTTCTAAAATCTATTTAAGAAAATTCTATTTTTTTTAAATTTTTGATTGAAATATCAATTACTTTATATCTACTAATCATTTTGCATTGGAAAGCAAGCACTACATTTCCATACCTAACTCCTTTTTTAATATAAAATTTGATTGAAATGAGTTTCATTACAAGAAAATGAAGACATATTGATGGTTGTTTCTGAGAGGAATTGGTACAGTCACTAATAGCATCGCTACTTGAAATACTTCTTTACCAATACAAATAGTAACACTTTTAGCGATATTTATTGCAACAGTGAATTGAGGAAAAAAAAATGACAAAAACTTAAGTGTGACATTTTAATACTAATCGAGTAAAAGAGAATGAAAGAGAGAGGGAGAGAACACCATGGCCACTATAGCAGGCATTCACAAGAAAAGAGGAGAGGAATGCAAAGGAAAAAAAGTAAGACAAGCCACCAAGGCAAACAAGTTCTTCTATAAGACTTCCAAAAAGGTGCATTGTCTCTCCTCTCTTTGTTTTTCTATTCTCTTCTCTTTTATCTTTCTTTTTGTTAATGCAGAGATGCATTGAGAGAGAGAGAGAGAGAGAGAGAGAGAGAGAGAGAGGGACAAAGAGAGGGAGAGAGGAATAGAAGGAGAGAAAGAGAGAAGAATTAAGGGAGAGAAAGATAGGAGGGAGAGAGAGGAAAAGAGATAAAAATAGAGACAAAAAGAGAGAGAGGAGGGAGAGGGAGAGAAACAAAGAGAAAGAGAAGGAGAGAGAGGAAGAGAAATAAAGATAGAGGGGGAAGAGAGATAAAGAGAAAGAGAGAGAGGAAGGAAGAGATAAATAGAGAGAGAAAGAGAGGGAAATAAAAAAGTAGAGAGGGAGGGAGACAAATAGAGAGCGGGAAAGATACAAAGAGGGGAGGAGAGAGAAACAAAGAGAGGGATGAAGAGGTAGAGAGAACAAACAAAGAGATTGATGAAGAGGTAGAGAGAAAAAAAGAGTGATAGAGGGAGGAAGAGAAAGATAGAAACAAAAGAGAGAGAGGAGACTCATATAAAGATGTGGAGAAAGAGAGAGGGAGGAGAGAGAAAGCTAGAGAGAGAGAGAAAAAGAAAGAGATAAGAAGAGAGATACAAAGAGGAAGGGAGAGAGAAATAGAGAGAGGAAGAGAGGGAGACAAAGAGAAGACAGAGAGAAACAAAGACAGACAAAATATAGAGGGAGGGAGGGAGCGAGGGAGGAAGAAAGGGAGTGATAAATTGAGAGAGAGAAGTGTGTTGTCTGCCACCTTGTAACATAGAGAAAATGGACATTGATAAGGGCCATGACCTTTAAGATTGAGAGGTATATCTCAATCAGTGTGTTCCATGTCCTTGCACTTAGTGCAAGCTTCTAATTGGATGAAAACATCACCTATCTATAGACCACATGCGATTGTTTAGTGAGTTTCAGTAAAAAATAATTGATATTGAGATTTTGGATTTTGAGTTAACAATGAGAAAAGTGTGTATCAATCATTCTTTGCAATCAAAATCTTATTAGAATAAACTTTAATAACTTTAAATGTATCCTAGAAATGTCCATAAAGAGGTGTCGATCCATCCCAAGAAATGCACCTGTTGCGGACCGTAAGAAGAGTTTGTGGTTATAGAATAGAAGGAGCACTCGAGCCGATAAATCCATTGGAAGGCACTCTACTAACTCGTCTCTCAATACCAAAAGACATTGGAGATCTTTGAGATATTTCTCAAAACTTGAAGCTTGAGATGGAGGCAATGATCAATACATTATTACCCATGGATGTGGATCATCCAATACATTCAAAGAGAAAAAACATCATCATGGGAGATCTTAAAAGTATTTGAAATGATTAAGTGTAAGGACATAGCTACACCTATGGAGGTCAATGTAAATCTATCTATTAAGGATACATCAGTAGTAGTAGACATTGGAAGGTATAGGATGTTGGTTGGTAGCCTCATCTATGTGTGTAACACTAAGCCATGATCAAGTGTAAGGAGATAGATAAGCCTATGGAGGTCAATGTGAAGTTATCCATTCACAATACAATTTAGCACTAATAAACATTGTGAGGTATAGGAAGTTGGTTGGCAACCTCATCTACTTGTGTAACAGTGAGCGAGATATGAGTTTTACTATTAGGGTTTTGAGCACCTTATCAAACAAACCTTGAGAAAGTCATTAAAAAGTTGGGATACATGTGCTCAGATACTTGAAGGGAAGTCTTGAGTATGGTACCACATACAGTTTTGAAAGTGCTCTTATGGATAAGTGTGACTCCTATTGGGTACATGACATTGATTCTTGGAAACCCATTTTTGGATATTTTTTCCCTTTAGGTTTAGGAATCTTTTCTTAGATAAGTAAGAAGCAAGAAATTGTGGCATTGTCTCCTACCATAGAGAATAGGATAGCTTGCTTTGCTGCATGTGAAGCAGTGTGGTTAAGGAGTATCCTATGGCATATTGTAACATTCCCGAATTTAAAACATGCATACTTTATATGAATCTCCTCTTAGGAGGCTAAAAGGTTTGGATAATGGCAATTTTTTTAAATTATTTATCCCTCTCCCCTCCAGCCGACTATCGTGCTAGAGGAGAAGGGAATAGTAATGGCCACCAAGCTCCTTGCTGGAGCTGGCAAGCGGTTGGATGCCATGCACGTTGGCGCGTGGAGGGAGGGAGGTACCTCTTCCTCTCCCTATAAAACCCATGGCTATGAGAGCTTTGGGGAGGAAGGAAGGAGTCGAGACACTGCCGTTGAGAGGGAGGAGCCAAGCACTATCACGCCAGCATCTGCCGCCATTAGCACTGCCGAATCAAGGAGCAGCTGCCATCATACGCCCCGCCTGCGTGTATTGGCGGCCGTCCCAGTCTGGCCACGTGCTGGGCCACAAACCATTAGAAGCTTCTAAGAGGCAGCGGGAGGGTCCTTTAAGCCCCTTCCCCCCCCCCCCCCCCCCCCAACACACAAAAAATGTCTCCTCTTAAGGGTCTTTTACACCCTTTTTCTCCCCCAAACAAATTCCCTCCTAAGGATCTTTTACACCCTTTCTCCCCCACATAAAAACCCCTCTTCAAGGTCTTATACACCCCTTCCTTCCCCCCTTTTTCCCCCTTTTTCCACCTAGTGCATCCTAAGACTACCCCCCCTCGGGGTCAAATAAAAAATAGCTCCATTCCCTCGGCTTTAATAAGCCTTACTCTCAAAAGGTTTTCCTACCCCCTTCGTGGGATTTAAAACCCTTCCCATAGGTTTTTCCCCCACATATCGTTTTAGGGTCCTTTAAGACCTTTTTTTTATTACTACAAAGTCCCTCAAAGGCTTATCTTAACCTCGGGGTCCCTTAGAACCCCCTTCCTATTGACCTTCCCAAAACACCCTCTTTTCCCCCTTTTTACATACCACAAAGTTACTTCCTTTTCCCCCTTTCCGTGTATACAATTTGCTCCAGAGCTTCTATGAAAGGAAGGAAAAATAAATTCATAAAGGACGGTGGAATTACAAAGGGAGTTTCATGTGCAAAGGAGACGGCCAACATCATAAATCTACATCCAAGACGGAAAGGCCGCATTCGCGATGGCTCCTAAGAAAGCACAAGGCGCAACCACAGGAGGATCGTCTCCTAACATCCATGTGGACATTTCACCACAAGTCTAGGTTGTTCTTCCTAATTTTGATTTACATCGTTATAATTCAATTGTGCATGGATCATTTTTGGAGATAGGATGCATTTTTCATTTTAAATACTTTGACTAATTTAAGAGAGATAGCTCACGATGGAAGAATTCGATCATTAGTATTTTTTAATAAAACAAACAAAATAAAGCAGGCATAAGATTTCTATGCATGTCTAGCAAGTGGGTTTTATGCATTAATTAGATTAATTAATGTCCATCTTTACAAAACGGAATTATGATAGTACACTTCAACATGGAAGGAATAAACCGCATATCGCATTATTGAACATCTTTTTCGAAAGGATTCTTAAAGAAAGTTATTAGCAATCGTAGCAAATTGCTAGGACTGCATGAAGAAGATTTAACTCTAGGCAAGTGACCTAAAAACTCAAAATCAATGAGGTGGTCTAAGTTTGCATACAACAAATTCATTCGGAAATGAAAGTAGAAAAAGGCTACATGTTTTAGCATGAATCTTGTTTGCATGTTCTAGGATGATCAATTGGAATTAGGCTATAACTTAACCTATGCTTGACCTTAAACCGAAAAGTTAGGGTTTGTAAATCAACTTACACGTAGACAATGAATCATGTGGTTACGGAAATGGTAGCGTAATTATCTTCAAGAATAGAAAGGTTAAATTGGTTTAAACCTAAACACCTAAAACCACGAGGTACTCGTTTAGGAAGGGTTAATTCAATGGAACATATCCCAAAGAGCTAACTAGGGTTAGCACATTGAGGACAGTTACCTAGTCGCTCGTATTGCCAAAGCTGAAACTCTTATACCCTAAAGACTTGCCCACATCCACGGAATGTAGGGACAGTAGGACATACTTGCAAGAAAAGATCTAGGGTTTTTACCCTAAGGATCTCTCGCTAAAAAGATGAAACTCAGAACCCTAGGACTGACAATGTCGGTCTAATACAATCAGGAACGGATTGTTATATCTAATCATGATACCGTGATTAGAAGACACCGTTGATGGGTAGAATAGTCCCATAGTTTGATGCGACACTTGTGCAACAAGTTGAAGAGTCGCATGATCTTGTGATTTGATCACAAGGGAATGGCCAATTCCTTTGAATGAGATTGGCATATTCTTACGCAAGTTTATCTTGCAAGAGGATGAATAATTATCCTGATATAGTACCTTTCTTGGGTAAAGATCATTGCTTGGAAGCAAAAGACCAATCAATAAATTGGAATAACATATGAACTTAAGGTATTGATTAAGTCGGGTTAATAGGGTACGGCCCTAAGCCAAGATATAGGGTTAACAAATAAACCCTTGGGGATCTTGCCAAGTCGCAATTGATCCCGGAACGAGTGTTGGATGCATTCGGAAAGAAGGATTCGCTCCTTAATAGTTGGCCAAAAATAACGACCAATGGTAATGATTGTGTTTGTAACAATTTTAAGAGCACTATTTTGCTTTGTTTGCTTAAAGAATTAAAGGATAAATGGATATCTAATGCTTCAAGTCGAAGGCCTGAAGGGAGAGGCAGCTTCAGTTACCCCCGACTGCCTGCCTGACCCTAACCAAGGGGGTTGTTAACTGTGCCAGGAAGGTGGACCGAACCCGCCGTGAGTGGTCTCTCCATTGAGCGCTACTTGGAGCAGGAGGACGCTTGGGTGCCAGAGGGGGATCTAGCCATAAATCCCTCGCCTTCCGGGCCCTACACAAGAGACCAATGTGACTCGGGATTGGATCTCGAGGCCCGCATACTAGTCTATGGGAAGAATCTTGGATTAGTAATCCCTGTGGATTGCTGGATAACATTCGGGTGGATTATGGATAAGCCTACGGGCTGGAATTTATGTATTTCAAAGATAAATATGATAACCTATTGAAAAGGAACTTGTTTGACATTGCTTTTCTATGTCAAGTGCCATTATTACGTGAAGGAACCAGTGCCTAACGGGTTAATCAAGGAAGCTGTTTGATGCATGTCCAACTAAATGTGGTAGGTAATAAGATAACTAAAAAAACCTGAGGAAAGTGAGGTGGATGTGGCCATGGGTCCGTCCTACGGATGGGTGGTCCCGGTTGGCTGAGAACTTTTCTCAATCATGATGGACAGCAAGAAGATCGTTCAAAGAACACGAACAGCAAGAGCATTGACCTAGAGTCCAAGTTATAAATGATCCTGATTTACGCTGTTTTAGGGGAACGGAATGGGACTATGCCTTATGGCAGAGAGGTTGAGCTTCACATCCCTCTTGTTTCCCATTCTCCTTGAACCAAGTGCAGCGTGAATCCGCTTTGGACCTGGCGTTTCTGCGTAAAGTAGTTCGCTCGGGTTCAACGCTAGTTGCTGTTAGGAAATGACCAATAGGGAAAACCCTAATTCAGGTCGGTCCTAAGTGGGAATGGCCGGAATACTTCCGCTATGTGGCAGATGCAGAAAGTCCTAGATCGCAAGTAACATTACATGGGAGTGCCGGCGGAGCTTTCTAGACATCCTTTCCGATGGACTGCTAGGACGTGTCTTAAAGATAACAGGTGGACACATTACATATATGGGAGTATAGGATGAAGATCGAATAGTGCTAAGATGGTACAATCAAAGTTACATCGCCTAGTTTTTCATCTATGCACCAAACACATTGAGATCTAGCATGACTATGTGTGTGATTTGATCAAGGATGGGATAGTAGAGCTAGCGTCTATTGTCCAAAGAAGGAGAATGGAACAAATATCTTCACCAAAGCTCTTACAAAGGGTCTCCTTCGAATTCATCTTTTGAGACTTGATGTTTGACGGAGAATGTTGTTCACCTCTACGAGTGGACATTGAGGGGGGTTGTTAGATATCCTCAATACCCCATTCTTGGAAGATGCCACAAATGATCCATGGTGATTTAAGTTAAAAGGCTCCCATCTTAGAAGAAGCCATGTGTGAGTACAGACATTGGGTGGGTCCTGAGTTGTATATTAGATGAGGTCTATGTGACGAGATGGCAAAGAGCTCACCTTTGGGTTAGATAGGGTAGTTATACTAGTAGGTACCTAAGGCACAATGCATCGAGTTGTGGGGTGTGGTAGTTATCATGGGCCCCTATTTGGGGGTCCAAGAGCCTTAGGATCATGGGGGATCTCATGGAGGGGCATCGAGTTGTGGGGTGTGGTAGTTATCATGGGCCCCTATTTGGGGGTACAAGAGCCTTAGGATCATGGGGGATCTCATGGAGGGGACTAGCCAATGAGACTATTTGACCTCTCAAAGCCATCATCAATTTGTCTTTCAGCTAGTCAGAGTTCTTCTAGCTACCCTTAAGATCTTCATCTAGATTGCCATCTAAGCTTCACAATCGAAGTGCATGGGTAGACAAAGCAATCTTTATATTGGTTTTTTAAAATTAAAATATTATTTTCTCTTCTCATATTTTTTGTGTGCTCTCTATTCCCTACTCAAATTTTGTCTATTGTACCATGTAATTTCTACAAGTGAAGGAATCTTTGGCTTGGTCTTGCTATGTCTAGTGTGAATCCATTGGGACTTTTCTCAACTTCTTATAATGTCTGGAAAGTAATCCTTGTGAGCTACAATATCTCACCATGGCTTTCTACAAAGAAAGGACACTTTATCCTTATCTTGCTTGATCTTAGGCTCTATAAAGTCAAGAATATAGATGCCTTTCCCCATCTATTAGTTAACGAGCTCAAGATTTTGTGGGAGGAGGGGATTACTATGTAAGATATGAGCAAGTATATTAGGAGATGGTCCATTAACATAAAAGCCATTTTTATGTGCACTAAGTATGCCTTTTCAAGATTTGGAGGTTTCTCAAGTATATGAGTTTTAATTCTCATTGTTGGTACCTAACATGACTTGTTTATGTTTGTGTTGACTACTTACCATCCATTGTGTGGATCAAAGTTAGACTCTTAAAGATCATAGATCATGAAGAGAATGCTCTATGAGGTGCATGTTGCATTCTTACTGAAGGGACATGATTGTGATAAGCCTACTTACCATCCATTGTGTGGATCAAAGTTAGACTCTTAAATATCATAGATCATGAAGAGAATGATCTATCAGGTGCATGTTGCATTCTTACTGAAGGGATATGATTTGAGAGTGGTATTCCTTGGTTACTTCCTACACGAATGAATGCCCAAAGCCTATATGAGTGGAAGATGATTCACAAGGGGTCACTTCCAAGTGGAATGTGATAGTTTGTAGTTTTCTATGAGTTGCCATATTGAGTCCATGTATGAGTGAAACATGGTCCACAAGGTGTCACTTCCAAGTGGAATGGGATAGTTCTCACTTTGTGAGTTTCCATATTGAACCCATTTATAGATCATCAATCAACTGTTGCTAGATCCCATTCACATTTTTAAGAATTTTGGTATCTTATTGTGGAACCATATAACACAAAAGATAAACACTCTAGGGGCATGGATGGATTTGAAGGGGGTAGGCAAGATGGAGGTGCTTTGGCCACAAACCAGCTCTAATGGTCATGTGTAACTCCCTTGTGCTCCTCGGGTCCTATTCACTAAAGAGAAGTGTATGGTGAAGCAAATTATCAAGTCTATCTACACATCGACATGTATAATATATTCTCTTAGGTCTGCATTTTCTAAAGATGATCAAATAATAGAATTGAAATCCCATGATTGGCACAAGATATGCCAAGATTGTTGCATCCTTGATAGCAAGTACATCTATTATTTGATTACTTTTTGTCGATCTATAGTTTATAATGCAGTACATTTTTAGAGTTCATACTTCTTATCATAATCACAAGGTCTCTCACTCTAGAGATACATTTGATGATTTATAAGTCTTTGAGTTGAGTACAGTGTATGTTGTAGATGGAGATCAACACATCCTCCATTAAAGAATTCACAAGGCAAGGAGTAGTGGAGATAGTCTCTCTTTGAGAAGTGCTTACCCACAAACATGCTCATGATAGAGACTCACCTTGTAGTACATCTCATGAACAAAGTAGAGCTTGCAAGTCTAGTCCATAATAGATATATTCTTGGAGCATTTCATGAATACCTTAAAAGGCTTTGTGTGACAATGGCCTCGTCTAAAGAGTGGTATGGTGCTCGAGGCAATAGGGTATATTTAGAATGGTGTCCAACAATTAATTTAGATAACATGATACTGTGGAAGCTGAAGGATGATGTTAAATGAATAAGAGATATGATGTTTAAAAATGGAATAGAGAAGAGGATGGATAGCATCATGGCGAGAACATGCATCATTTTTATATGTTACACCATGCATTCATGGAGAGATGGCTAGAAGGGAATGGAAGGAAATACGATTAGAATTTTAGCATAGTATACACTTTTCACTAGTTTGATGTCTTAAGGGCATAGAATAGTTTCCAAGATTTATGCCTATGAGACAGTTGCATGATTCCTTGACTATAGCTTCACACTAAGGGATGGAAGGGAGGAGTGGGAGTTCTAGAGGGGATGCAATTCAAAGGTAATTGTGTGCTTTCTTTATTGTTGTATCTAGCAATTATACACAACAACTAGCCTAAGCATTTTTAAATATAGTATAAAATCAATAGCACAACGTGGATGATATTTTTGAGTTGAATGCATTCAAAAAATATGCTCCATTGTTTTAGTAGATGGTAGCTTCTCCATAATCATATTGGATGTATAATTGTTTAAAGTGGTATATCAGAGCAAGGGCAACCATTTGTCATGTACACTTTGATTTCTTCGAGGTAGAATCCAATAAAAGATGGAATGATTCGTGTGATATATTTGTCTTTCTGGTCCTGTGAATAGGTGCATGATCTTTTTTGTTAATTTTTTCACAATAAAAAACAATCACAAATGTTTTTTTCTTCTTTATAGAAGGCTTTTGTTTGATATTAAACTAGTAATCTTATTGAGACAAAATTTAAACACTAGAAAAATGCTTAAAAGTTCCAAATGGTACAAATTTAAGTTAGAATTTAAAGATCAATAGAATTGCAAAATGCAAATCTGACAATTTTAAGTGGTCATAAAAAATGGGAATTCAAATTACTTTAAAAGATAGACATTTGTAGTGGTTATAGATTGTTCATAATTTTTTTGAGTATCGAATTGAAGTAGGATGTTGGGACCTAAAATGGGCTTGATAGGTGGTGCATTTTCCAGGAGTCACTAATAAGAGGCGGTTTTCGAATCTCGATCAATAGGGACCGATTCATTAGTGTATGCCAAAAGACCATAAAATAGAGTCAAAAGACCATCAAGTGGATCTTTCGAAGCAAGAAAGAGCTCAACATGCTAGACAGAGGGCCGAAATAATTAAAAGATATTATCCACAAAAGATTGCTCTAATATCCTTACAAGGGTAGGGTCATAGTAACCCTAGCTTGACACATAGTTTATTATTATGAGGAAGTACTAGTACTTCTCCTCTTCCAATTAGTCTCCTCACTTCAAGGGGAGTAGTAGTTGTGATCATTCAAACTCCTTTAGCGAATTGGGTTATTACCATGGTGCAACCCATTGCACTCCTAGCAAAGACGTTGGAATTGCTAGCCTGAGGGTTCCCTCTACCCATTTTCAATGGGTTAGTAGAGGAATATGCTAACTTTATATAAATGAATTCCAAAAGATAATGTTTAACTCTCGAATTCAAAATGAAGGACACTTGATGATCTTAAACATGACTTTGAAAGAACGAGCTACATTATGGTATCACAACCTAGAAGCTAGAACCATAACTATGATTGAATTATTCTTTGTAGCCTTTTAAATAGAGTTTTTCCCTAAAAGGGGAGGTCAGTATTGGCTACATGTCCTTAATGTAACATGTCAAGAACCTTATGAGAATGTTCGTGGGTATGCCAAGAAATTGAAGGAAGTGTTTTGTAAGTTGAAAACCTATATTCCCATTGCACCTATTGCTAAGTTGTAATACTTTTTGAATGGGTTAGATGTTAACATTCAAGTGTAGTTGAGCACTGTTGCTCTTTCCCACATCAACATGGATATTACAAGAGTAGAAGAGGTAGAATCACGATTGCAAGTAGCTCTAGGGCAAACTAGAACCTGAGCCTTAGGGCTAGATATTTGATTCCTTCGCATTTATTTTGTGAGGTTTATATATCATCTCTTGGATTGATTTATCAAAAAAGTGAAATTTGTTTCCAAAGTGCTTTATGTTCAATCACGACGCATCTCGAGGCCAATCCCTGAGGTGTAAGAGAACCGTAGTGGAGCCATGGTGATCAAACCGAGGGGTGCTCCCTATGTGTGTGCTACATAGTGTATAACACCAACATGTTTAGGGACTCCCTTTAAGGAGTGGGGAAAGGAGTTATTCTTTGGACTACAAAAAAGGATACAAACACAAAGTTCTTAGATACTCTTGGCTACTAGGCCATGTGGAGTGGTTTTAGGCAAGTGGTAGAGTCTCCGCTAGTGCCTTAGAGCTAGCCACTTCTCCTCAAGTAAGTTACTCATGAATATATGTATGCATCACATGAGTTAAAAATAAGGTATTTTTAAAATACCATTTTGATACATTTTTTAATACAAAAGGGTGTAATATAAAGGGGTTATCTACAGATCGAATAGAAAAGGGTTATATTCTATCATGAAAATTTTAGAGATAAGGATATTTATAAATAAGCCTTGAACGCATATGATGTAGATGATATATGTAATAAACGAGTTCTCACAGCAAATCAATTAATGAAAAATTCATGAAATATACCATTCTTTCAAGAAATACAAGAAATACACCATGTTTGTAAAATAGCCATAGCCAAGGTAGCTAAGCTTGAAGTAATATTGCCATGGAAGGCTGAGAATCAAAGATGTAAGCTGCAACATGAATATTCACCTCATGTCAAGGTGGGACATGGTATGCTCCCCATATCTTTGTGGCTAAGAGCATGCACCCTCTTAGTTGGTGGGAGGAAGGAGCCTCAAAACATGTATTGTTGAAAAATGGCAAAAAAGATCCCTCACAGGTTACATATCCCCCTTTTATACTTAACCCAAGCCTACTCTAAACTAAGGTGACTTATGCTTTATTACAAGCCATCCCGGCCTAAAAGAGCTTTGTCCTCAAAGCTAAATTGGGAAAAAATTACAAGGATGATTATAAAGATAGCTTGAAGAATTCAGAATTCATGCTGAAATAAAGCTCCATGTTGATGAAGATCATAGAAGTTGATGAAGATGGACCCTCTAAATGGAACAATTGCTGTAAACTGTCCAAAACAGGCTGTAGTACAAAAATGGGCTATACCTTGAGCTAAAAGTGGCAGATTTCCATGTTTGAGATATAGAAATGTAGAAGATGACATGTAGTATGCAGCCATGCCTTCAAAATCAAAGTTTGAAGCCAAAAAGACAATTTACTTTGTCACAGAAATTTAATACAACAAGTTATTTACTACTCTGTTTATGAACTGGCCTCTTTTGCTGAAGCCATGGAAATTGTTCCAAATATGATGTTTGTTGCCATGAAGACTCTTCAATAGGCAAACCCTTCCATTTGATAAGGTATTCAGCAAAGAATAGGGTTCCTTCGAACCTTCTTCCGCTTGCAAATAATCTTCTTGGGCTCATAGATGATTAAACCATCATCATTTAAGGGAGATAATTCTTCAAGAATTTGAATTTGAGGTCCCCCATACTTTTTAAGTTAAGACACATGAAAGACATTATGGATTCTTGTGTTGGATGATAAGTCTAGTTGATAAGCAAGATCCCCAACTCGCTTGATAATATAATAAGGGCCATAAAACCTATGAGCAAGTTTGTTCTGTCCTCCTTTAAGAGAAGCATAATGTGACTTGGGAACCTTCAAGAATACCCATTCATCTTCCTCAAAATCCACATGTCTCGTTTTCTCGTCCACGTAGACCTTCATTGTCTCTTGAGCTTTATGAATGCTGTCCTTGCATTGCTTCATAAGGACCTCCATATTTTCCAACTCCTCATGGGCTTGTGGATTTACATCTTCATGAAACAATGTGGAAGGTACTTGTGCTTTGTAGCCATATAAAGCTTCAAAAGGAGACATTCCAATGCTCATATGGTAAGTATTGTTGTAACAAAACTTCGTAAGATGGAGCCATTGGTCCCATGCATTGTGTTTCTCATGGAAAAAGTGCCTCAAATAAACCTCTAGCCATTTTTTAACTCTTTCAGTTTTCCCATCCATTTGCGGGTGATATGCGGTACTAGGAGTCAAAAGAGTCCTGGTTGAAGAAACAAACTTTTTCAAAATCTGCCCATAAACTTAGTGTTGCAATCACACACAATCTTCATTGGCAAACCATGAAGCTTGAAAATACATTCCATAAATTGTTGATCCACTTGCTTTGCTGTAAATTGGACCTTTAAAGGGATGAAATGGGCTGATTTAGTCAACCGATCAACGACTACATAAATGCTATTCCACCCATGCCACCAGGTAGAAGAGATGAGTCTTTATTTTGTTGATACGGAAGGCATTGCATTACATAATCCTTTACATCCCACCAAATGCCCTTCCACTAGAAGATCTTATGGATGTTTTCAAACATTTTGAACAACCCATGATGACCCGCTAAAGGTGAAGAATGCATCTCATGCAAAATATGGTCTTTGAAAGAGGATTGTGGTGCCAAGTAGATTGTACCATGATACCATAAAAGACCATTTTGCCAATTAAAATTGGGATATTCTTTGTCTTTTCCTTGATGAAATTCCTTCATCATCTTTGATGCTTGCTCATCAAGCAAATATTCTTCTTAGATGTCATGAATCCAATCCTTATGTATGATTGAAACTGAAAATAAAGAATATGCTCACATATGTGATAAAGTATCCACCATAACATTATCTTTTCCAGCCATGTAAGATATTTCAAAATCATAGATTTGAAGAGTAGCTAACCAACTTCTTTGTTTAGGGGATAAATTTGGTTGGGAAAGGAAGTATTTCAGCATACGATGATCACTTTTCACCTTGAAATGGTTGCCATATATATAGTGATGGCACGTTTTGATAGCATACAAAATTGCTAACATTTCTTGTTCATAGACATGTAGTTGACATTCATTTTCATCAAGCTTGCAACTTTCATAGGCTATAACTCTATGGTCTTGATACAAAATAGCCCCAAATCCTCATCCAAGAAGGATAATTTTTTATAAACCTTCTATAGAAGGAAGATAATCCAAGAAAACCCCTTAAGGAAGTAGAATTCGTAGGAGTAGGCCACTCTTTGACACATTTCACCTTGTTAGGATCCACACGAATCCCTTGCTCTCCAACAATGTGACCCAAGTATTCCACTTCATCTTCCATGAAAGAACGCTTTGACATTTTGGCAAAGAGTATATGTCTTCTTAATGTGTCAAAGACCTCTCAAACATGCATCAAATGCTCAACCTTGGATTTACTATAAATGAGGATATCATCAAAGAATACAAGGATTGTTTTGAACAAGAAAGATTGCAATATCTTATTCATGAGTGCTTGAAAAGTAGAGCGTGCATTTGAAAGCCCAAATGGCATAACCAAGAAGTGATATAACCCTCTTTCAGTCCTAAAGGCTATTTTATATTCATCCCCTTTTTTCATTCAAATTTAATGATAACCCAAATGAAGATCAATCTTAGTGAAGACCTTTGTATCTTTGAGCTCATCCAAAAGGTCATCAATGTGAGGAATCCGGTATTTGTTTCTCATCATGGACTTGTTAAGCTCCCTATAATCAATGCACATGCAAAAAGATCCATATTTATTCTTTACCAAGAGCATAGGAGAGGCAAACAGAGATTGACTTGGCTGAATTAAACCCATTTGCAACGATTCTTTAACTTGTCTTTCCACTTCTTTCCTTTCAAACTTTGACAGACGATAGGGAGATTTGTTGATGGGTTTTGTGTTGGGTAGCAAGTCAATAGGGTGGTCTACCTCTCTCTTTGGAGGCAAAAGATGATGGCTGCTAAAATAAATCTTTGTATTCTTCCAATAGCTTTTCCATTCTTGGATCCTTTTGCTTTGAAGAAGATGATGGCTTATTTGGTGACTACTCTTCATCCACTTTTGCAAGCAAAAGAGTGAATATGCATGACCGTGCATTGATTTCTTTACACATCTTCGTCCTAGAGATGAATTCCATTTGCTTTTGATCAATGGCCTTCAACATCATAGGCTATCCATTCCATTGGAATTACATCAGTATGTTTTGTAAATCCAAAGCAAAATTTCCAATGGTTTTCAACCAATCGCAGCCAATAACAATATCTATGGGACCCATTTTCAAGCTGATCAAGTCCACTTCCATAACACATGAAGGAGATAGGGTAATAGGAGTTTGTAGGCATACTTCTTTATCCCAATGTTCAAGATACACATCTCTCTTGAAAGCATGTACTGTTTAAAAAGATCGTGAGTCCAAGGATTTCCATCATTACCCAACTATGCACTATGGGCATTACCAATGCTTATATCATCATCTTATTGGTCATGTTTGAGGGCTTCATTAGTATTGTTTTGATTGTTGATATATTCTCTGATATATTCTTGAATGGTTTCCATGACATGATCTTTTCTCTTGTGTTTGGCCATTAAGAATAGGTGCTCTCAAAATGACTGTGGAGAAGAAAACTATCAATAACCTGCTTAGTATTGCACCAATGCCAATGATTTACTGACCCAAATGAAGCTTATATATCAGGGATATTCCAAATTAGTAATATCTCAACTTGCAATAGGGTATATGGGTAGAATAAACTCAAACAGTGCATCTAAGACAGCCTGTTTAGGTGCAATCCACTAGACCCCCCGTTAGTAAATTGGCCATAACATTTTATCACGATGTCAGATTACTAATTTTTTTTATTAAAATGAAATTCTAATATCCCAAATCAGATCATGATATAATTTTCTATAATAGAAATTGTGTACCTGTCCAGACAATTCATGCAACCTATTAACACCTTGTGGGAACCTTGTTTGACCCTAAAATGAATCCTGTAGTACTTGTAGACCTTCAAAGCAATTAATAGACCTGTGATAGGTGCTAAGGCACCTGTGAGTATTTAGTAAACACCTCCAACTGATAAGTACTTGTGTGGAAAGACCTATAAATCAGCCCAAGGATGTCACAAACTGCCTTAGTCGCTACTCCTAGTCTTCAAATCTTCATCCACTCTTTCTCAAGTGGTCTTTCGTGGTCCACCACCTATGGTGAGGGATAAAACAGCAAGACAGGCACGTAAATGGGGTCTGAAACTCCGAAAGGTGTGCAAAGTTCCTTTCGCGCCAGATTGTGCACCCCTACGGAGTCTTAAATAGCAAGGGAGGGTCACCTCTCTTTTGTCTTGCTATCTCGTCCAGCTTCAACCTTTTTCCTCGGTCAGAATATACATGGCAAAGCTAGTGTTCTAACAATCAAGGCATACAATGCATGGCTAAATCACGATTTTTCCATTTCATGGTATGCAAGAATTGAAAGGTAAAATGTATGAAAACTGAGGATGAGAAAGGCTTACCAATAATAATCAATGACTAACTAATTTACTATGCTCATCTTTTACAATTCATTGGGTATTCTCAATGGGTTGAATCACAAAAGACCCTAAAGTTAGAGGTTAAGAAATTCTTCAGCATCAATGAAAAGAAATTGCATGAGCTTATAATATGGGCTAATGAAGCACAAAGCAAGGAGTAATGAATCAATCAATGTCAACAAATTGGCCTAATTTTCAATCAATTCGTGCTTGGTTAATTGAGGATTATGGTTCAATCATTCAATGATGAAATTGAAGCTCAATGTAATCAATCAATGATCAATCAACAATGCAGTAGTACTCTATTTAACCTCTCCTTCAGCAATAGGAAATGCAACAACAATTGAATGAAGGTTGGAGAGATTTAAGAAGAGTAGTAGGAATACCTCTTTCAATAATTGAAGAAGAATACTTGTTTGAGTCAGTCCTCAGTCACAAAGTTTGATAGATCTTCCTCTTGAATAAAACAGTTGATAATGATAAGAATAGCTCCATAACCAACTCATTAGCTTCAAATTTGATCCAAGGATGAAATATACATCAAAACTTCAGCTCCATTGAATAGCATAGATGATAATCCCTAAAATTTGAAGCCTATTTTGTAATATTCCCACCCGTGAATATTGACTTCCCGCACACGACGTAAACCTTGTGCAAATGTTATCTCTCGTATTGAAATTATCGGCGGTGTATTGTGTGACCTGCACGCGAGAAATGGGGTCCTCCGCATTGGTAAATCAAACCCGAAAGTTAGAAACCGCAAGTCTCACATAAACACCCTCTTGGAAGGGGCAATTTGAATATTCAAGGCAAATTTTTTTTTATTTTATCCCTTTTTCCCCAGCCGATGCACGACTGGAGAAAAGGGAGTGTGGGAGAAATGGGACTTGAGGGAGTCGTGGACTCCATGGAGAAGGGGGAACCCATGCAAGGGCCACGTGGGGGAGCCCTTCTCTCTCCCCCCCTTGCCTATATATACCCCCACTAAAGTGGGAAGGAGGGGTAGAGGAGAAGGATAGGAAAGGCGACACTGTTGCCCACGCCGTGTTGAGGGAGGAAGGAAGCACCATTGGCTGCTACCTTCGCCGAGCTGGGGGGGGGAGAATAAACTGCTAATGGTCGACGCTGTCATACTGGGAAGCCGCCGTGAGGACGCCATATCCGTCGCCGTTACTGACAAGAACCGCCGCCACCACGACCAGCCTTCAATCCGCCGCCATCACGTCACAAATCCTTCCTGTCTCAACGCCAATTTCCCCCTCCTCAACCTTTACCTTTAATCCACGTGGATTTGTGGGGGAGTAACAGCCTCCCAGAAGACTTTGGAAGCCTTTAAAATACAAGGCTTAAGACCTTGTGCACACGGATTCCACCAGGGGGGGATTAAAAAGGCCTCCCTTAGAGCCTTTTCCCGCAACTTCTCAGGGATAAGCTTTGGCCTTGTTCCTGCGGCCTTCTCAGGAATTTCCTGCGTACAAGGGAGAAGGCACATCTCAAGGCTGTTCGGAGAAAGCGTAGAAGCAAGGGCAACCGCAAAGCTTGTGACCACGCCTACAATGGCTCCCAAGAAGACGCAAGGCGCACCTGCGGGAGGTTCTTCCCCGGACTTACACATGGATATCACCGCGGATCCACAAATCCAGGTTCCGTAAATATATTTCCACATAAAGAGATGTTTTAAATACGCTTAACTCCATAGGGAAATTCATACTACATTATCATTAATTCATGGGTAGTGTTAATAGTACATTCCATAAAATATAGATAAAGGGTCCGTGCATATCATGCATCTATAAAGTTATGAATAGAAAGCACCTATGCATGTTCAAATTTACCAAGCCGAATTAAAAGGAAATTGAGGAAAATTTGTCTATTTGACTGATTACTAGAATTATCTCATGACATGAAATGGAGTTATTAATATTTTCAATATGATGAACGTGAGTTGTCTATCCATCTTACGACCTTAGTATTATGTTGCCTTATCATGCATTTCAAAGTGACGAGCCTAGAACACCTACCGCCTATCATTATAAGGCTGAAGTTATTAAGTGTATTTTTGACTAGACATGGAAAGAATAAGCTTATGTCGCAATTTAGGAAAAATCTTTATTGTAATGGTTCATGGGGAAAGTTGTTAACACCCGTAGGAGGTTATCCGAAAAGTAATGGTGGTGTATCAAAAATGAATCTATGGATTGGCATGTGGCATGTGCTTGCAAGAAAGAATATACCAACACTAACTCTACTATAACCTCATTTAACTACGTTGTAGTTATGAAAGGGTTGCATGTTGCACTTTCATCGTGCATAAAATTCATTCATCAAGTGTTGCATTTGGGAAAGGTTGCAGGATTTAAACAAAGCATGAGATTCTAAAGTGTAGATAACAAGGTAGTAGACATGATTATTTGAAGTAAGTCCTAGTAGGTCCTAAGAAAGTTGGTATCTAGCTTATCATGTATTTTTACTTTACCAATGAAAGATAGAGTGAGTCGCATGTTTACATGTATGGTGATAGTCGAAACTATTTTTCTTCTTTAGATCTAGTTATTACCTCTAGGGAAGGATTCATCCTTGTCGCGAGACAAGCATAGTGAATTACCCAAATCACCTAGCCGCAAGGGATTCGTATGGCATGGTTCAGTCAACACGATAGATACCCCAAACACTAACTAGGTATTAGCACGTTAAGGATTCGGCCAAGTTTTCCAATTGTCGCTAAGTCGAAACCTTCATGCCCAATGGCCCTAACCATATTCCCGAAATGTTGAGTCAATTGGGTGCTCATGCAAACAATAATCTAGGGTTCCTACCCTAAGGATCAATCGTTCAAAATGATGAAACTCGAATTGAGTTGGAACCCTAGGACTAAACGTTGTCGATCTAGTGAAATTAGGGATGGGTTGGGTAAAAAGACACCCTAAGCCCTGCTTCTCGTCTGAAGATAATTCCGTGACCAGAAAACGCCATTCAATCAGTGAAATGATCTCTTGGAATGGAGGCGACACTGGTGCAACAAGTTGCAACGTCGCATAGACTTGTGGTTTGATCGCAAGAAAGTTTTGCCATTCCTTGGAATGAGGTTGGCGGGTTCTTGCGCAAGTTTAACTTGCAAGGGGATGGTTAGTCATCCTGTTACATCGCCCTCATTAGGGAAAACTTGCCAAGTTAAGGGAAGTTAAGTAATTGCTCGGACGCAAATGATTAATCAATTAATTATAGCGACATGGCCGCCGGAACTTACTATTAAATAAAACCTAAAGCATTGGTTAAGTTGGGTTAACAGGGTATGACCCTAAACCAAAGACAATAGGAAACTTGCCAAGTTGCAACTGATTCCGGATGGAATGCTGGATGCATTCGGAGAGAAGGATTCACTCCTTAACAGTTTGCCAACTAAACGACCACTGGAATTGATTGTGCTTGTAACAGTTTGGAAAGCACTGTTTGCATTGTTTGTTCAAGGAACTAAAGGATGAAAGATATATAAATGCTTCAGGTTGAAGGCCTGAAGGGAGTGGCAGCTCAGTTACCCCCGACTGCCTGCCTGACCCTAACCAAGGGGGTTGTTGACCGCGCCGGGAACGTGGACCGAACCCGCCGCGAGAGGTCTTTCCGTTGAGCTCTACTTGGAGCAGGAGGACGCTTGGGTGCCAGGGGGGGCTCTGGCCGTAAATCCCTCGCCTTTCGGGTCCTGCACAAGAGGCTAACGTGACTCGGGATTGGATCTCGAGGCCCGCATACTAGTCTACGGGCAGAAGCTTGGAATAGCGATCCCTAGCGGATCACTGATAGCCTTTGGGCGGATTATGAACAAGCCTACGGGCGGAACCCTCTGTATTTCAAAGATAAAATGATGATATGATAATGAAGAAGTTGTTTGATATTGTTTTTCTATGTCACGTGATAAGATTACGTGAAGGAACCAGTGCTTAACAGGGCTAATCAAAGAAGCTGTTTGTTATATGTCAAATTAACGTGTTAGGTAATTACATAACTAAAACAAACCGAGGAAAGTGCGGAGGATGGACCATGGGTCCGTCCTATGGATGGGTGGTCCCGGTTAGCCGGGAACTTTTCTC
Organism: Lygodium microphyllum; assembly: GCF_053477565.2. Lineage (NCBI taxonomy): Eukaryota > Viridiplantae > Streptophyta > Polypodiopsida > Schizaeales > Lygodiaceae > Lygodium > Lygodium microphyllum. The sequence goes on from NC_141154.1 coordinate 52,078,435, forward strand.
AAAATCACTCGACGAATAGCGGGATGATCATCATCATCAAAGCTAATAATGAGAACGATGACCTAGAGTTACATCTTACCCGATTTACGCTGTTTTAGGGGAACGGAATGGGACTATGCTTTAGGGCAGAGAGGTTGAGCCTTGCATCCCTCTCGTTTCCCATTCTCCTTGAACCAAGTGCAGCGTGAATCCGCTTCGGACCTGGTATTCCTGCGTAAAGTAGTTCGCTCGGGTCTGACGCTAGTTGCTGTTAGCTAATGACCAAACAGGGAAACCCTAATTCCAGTCGATCCTAAGTGGGAAACAGCCAGGATACTTCCGCTACGTGGTAGACGCGGGAAGACCTAGATTGCAAAACCCGTAACATTCCAAGGGAGTGCCGGGCGGAGTTTTCTAGACATTCTTCCCGATGGACTACTAAGACGTATCCTAGATGATTCTAGTGGACACGTTACAGTTGGTATCAGAGCCGACCAACAACGGAATTGTTTTCGTGAGATCTCAATAAAATGAAGTAAAGAAATTGTTGCTCATCTACAATACTGTCTTGCAGAACTATGAAGCATGGAACAAGTTTTTGGTGTTCCGGATCATGTTTATGACTGCCATGCATTCTCCGCATTATAGGCAGAGAATTGAAATGATGAACATCCTGGAGCAGATTTATAATCCATCACCTTTATTCATAGAACGAAGATGGACCGGGTCTTCAGGAATCTACTACATAGCTGCCCACCGGTTCGCGTATCTACAAACCAACCTAAAGAGGATCAAGTGGTTGGAAGATTTGAAAATCGTGAAGCTGTTCATTTTTGTGGAAGCTCACGTAAATTCGACTCTGCATATTCAAGGTCGGAGGGTTGAATTGAACTCATATGTATATGAGGAAGTAACCCGTGTAATCCCAGCCGACAGGATTAAGGTGTTGGGCCGCCATGGGAAGTATGGATTCCAACGGAAAGGATATCCTGAACTTCCAATGAAGTATCGATTCCTAAAGATCCATGACCCAAAACCCTACTATTACACAGTTCCTGTAGACAAATCCAATACAATGTTGTTCTCCCCAAACTAAATGTAATGATTGGATTATCATCACACGAGATGTTGTATAAGGCTACGCCCATGTAAATATAAATAAGGACTTCTTTCATCAATATCCGATTGTGCATCAGGGTTGTTGCGAAAAGTTAAGTAGCTTCATGATTTACGAGATAGCTGAACTGAAGATAAGCTAATGTCAATTATCATACAATAATGTTAAGAAAACTTTTATCCAGGCACAATCCCAGGTACAGGTTCCAAATTCGCCCCCTACATCAAGTACTGATGTGATCCAGGAGAAGAAGTTCCTCCTCAAGCAGATAAAGCCACCCGAGTTTGACGGGAAAGGCAGATTCGTCCAGTCTGATGTTGAAATTTGGATTGAATCTATGGAGGATTACTTCGAAGCAGCTGGTACTGCTCCCACCAATCAGGCCATGCTAGCCAAATTAAAACTCACCGGTGAAGCTAGATTATGGTGGAAACAATGGTGCAGGGATCAAGGGGCTTCAGAGGGGTCCGTTACCTGGGAGAAGTTAAAGCAAGCCGTGCAGGGGAGATATTTGCCACCTGCATATCGTACACAGAAAATGAATGAGTTCTATGAGTTAAAACAGTTAGGACTCACCCTTGACGCATACTACTCTAAATTTGTCTCACTCTTAAAGTATGCGCCACAAATGGACACGACACAGCAGGTGTCCAAATTTTGCGCGGGCTTAAATCCACCTGTAAATACTCGTCTCGAATCTATACATCCATCTGATCTTCAGGATGCACTCATTCGAGCGGCACCTATAATTCAGGAAGTGCAAGTTAGACCGAGGGGTAACAAAAATTGGTCTTATAGCGACCCGAACAGAGGAGCATTCAGACCCCAAGTTAAGAGAGTTCAAGGCCACAATCAGGGACAAAGGAAGAAAGCAAGGACAAATAACGTCAATAACTTTGTTCCTACTCACAGTAATGGCCGAAACCTCCGATGTTTCCACTGCAATGAACTCGGTCACTTCAAAAGGCAATGTCCCAAGCTCAGCGAGGGACACCGTCAAGGTGCAGGCCGCGGTTAGGGAGCCGCCACCCGTGGAAGAGGAAGATCTGCCTGCATTGCCAATAGGCAAAGATGTGATGCAGAAGGAGAGGAAGATCCGACTATGGAAGCGGAATTCGAAAGAGCGACAATCCATGCCGCTTTACACAAGAAGGGGCCGAATCGCCAGTTCTCGGTGATTCAAATACCGTCGGACTATCAAGGTAAAGGTTTCAAAACCTTGATTGATTGTGGCAGTACACATTCCTTTATCTCACCAGCGTGTGCTAAAAGATTAGGGATAGCCACAGTAGAAGCTCGTACCCTACTCGTGGAATTGGCAAACGGTCGTGAGGTAACTTGTACCAGGCAAACTGCTAAGGAGGAGTTCTATCTGGGAGGAAAGAAAACCTCAGTCAAATTCAGAGTCATGAATTTAGGTATCCATGAGTGTCTACTCGGGATGGATTGGCTTAAGCCTAATGACGCTCACATCCACTGTGGAAAGGGTCAAGTTTCCTTTCGGAACTCTGAAAAAGAGTTTGTTACGACTCAAGGTGAAGCGGGAGTGCCAAGAATCCAGTTAGCCAAAGTATCGCGGATCATAAAAGGGGTGAGAAAAGGTTTACCCGTTTACCTGATCAAACTCAACAAATTAGATCAAAGGCAAGAGTTTCATGAGGGACCCTCTTGGCTAAAGGAATACGCTGATGTATTCTTTGAGGAATTAACTGAACTTCCACCTCCAAGAGAAGTTGATCATGAAATAAGGTTAATGCCTGGAGCTGCGCCAATTGCAAAGAGACCTTATAGAATGTCCATACCAGAAGCTATTGAGTTGAAGGAACAACTCAAGCAACTGTTAGATCAGGGTTACATCAGGCCTAGCAACTCACCATGGGGAGCTCCAGTACTATTCCAGAAAAAGAAAGATGGGACACTTCGACTATGTATTGATTACAGTGGGTTGAATCAATCAACAGTCAAGAACAAGTATCCTATTCCTAGAATAGATGAGCTTCTTGATCGCCTTCAAGGTGCAAAGATCTTCTCCAAAATTGATCTTAGGTCAGGTTACTATCAAATCAGGATCAAGGATGAAGATATTCCAAAAACGGCCTTCAATACAAGATATGGGCACTTTGAATTTTTGGTTATGTCATTCGGGCTTACAAATGCACCTGCCACCTTCAATAGATTAATGCAGGATATTTTTAGACCATATCTTGATGATTTCGTCCTTGTCTTCTTCGATGACACTTTAGTCTATTCTAAACAGGAAGAAGATCATGAACCTCAACTTCGGATTGTCCTTGAGACAATGAGGTCTCATAAGCTATATGCAAAAATGAAGAAGTGTGCATTCTTCAAACGTCAGATTGAATATCTAGGATTCATAGTTTCATCAGAAGGAATATCAGTAGACCCAGCCAAAGTCAGAGATGTGCTTGAATGGCCAATACCAGTATCCGTCAAAGAAATACGTAGTTTTCTTGGCTTGACAGGATGGTATAGGGTCTTTATCAAAAACTATGCTTTGACTGCAGCACCTCTTACCGACTTACTAAAGAAGCAGACTTCTATTACATGGTCAACTCCCGAGCAAAATAGCTTCGACCAATTGAAGCAATGTTTGGTATCAGCACCTATTCTAAAACTTCCTGACCTCAATAAGGAGTTCGAGGTAGTAACTGATGCCAGCATTCTTGCCTTGGGGTGTGTACTCATGCAGGAAGGTCATCCAGTAGCATATTCTTCAAGGAAATTGAAGAGTCATGAAAAGAATTATGCCACGCATGATCTGGAGTTATTAGTTGTCATCCATGCTCTAAAGCTTTGGAGACACTACCTGTTGGGTAACAAGTTTACTCTAGTAACCGATCATAAGAGTCTCAAATGGATTTTTACCCAGAACGAGCTCAACATGAGGCAACGTCGATGGATTGAAGTATTGGAGGAGTATGATTTTGAAATCAAGTATCGACCAGGGAAAGAGAATGTAGTTGCCGATGCACTCAGTCGCAAGGCATTCCTAAATTCCTTAATCTTGCAAAATCCATCAACGGCCAGATCTCTGGCTACAAAGGTATCTATGCCAAGCAACCCTATACTCGAACTAGCTAGAGAGGAAGCATGCCATGATTTGGCCTACCAAACCATGATAAAAGAAATATCTACCAAGGAGCAGAATCTGAAGTCACAAGCTAAGTATCGGGAATTTTCCATTGAAAATGGACTTGTCTACTACAGAACAAGGCTATGTATACCAACAAGCCAGTCACTTAAGCAGAAGATATTATGGGAAGCTCATGATTCCCCCTTCGCAGGACATCCTGGCTATGCAAAAACTCTTAACGCAGTTAGGAAGAGCTACCATTGGGAGAGGCTCAAAGGTGACGTTCTCAAATATGTCACTGAATGTTTGTCCTGCCAACGTATCAAGGCTGAACATGTCATGATGCCAGGAAAATTGCAACCACTTGACATTCCCCAGATGAAATGGGAATTCATCAGTATGGATTTTGTGGTGGGCTTACCCCAAGTCCAAGGAGGATACAACTCCATTATGGTTGTAGTTGACATGCTTACTAAGGTTGCACACCTGATTCCAGTAAAGACAAACTACAAAGCCTCCGACATTGCAAGAGTGTTTATCAAGGAGATATTCAAGCTACATGGGTTACCCAGAAGGATCATTAGCGATCGAGATTCTCTCTTCACTTCACACTTCTGGAGAGCTATCTTTGAAGCTATTGGAACTCAACTCTGTTTTAGCACCGCCTACCATCCCCAAACGGATGGACAAACAGAGCGAGTAAATCAAATCATTGAGGATATGCTTAGGGCATACTGCTGTCGGGAGCCGAAGAGGTGGATTCAATACTTGCCATTAGTAGAATTTGCCTACAATGCTTCTTACCAGCAGAGCATTCAAATGACCCCTTTCCAGGCATTGTATGGTCATGATTGTCGAAGTCCCCTAAACTTTTCTGATCCAACCCTAAGAGTTGAAGCTTCAAGACAAATGTTGGAAGACATGGATGACCAAATAAGGTCAATAAGACAAGACATACAAGCAGCCAAAGATAGACAAAAGGCATATGCGGATTTGAAACGCCAAGAGAGGATCTTCGGAGAAGGAGACATGGTCTTCATTCGTGTACGCCCTAAAAGGAGTTCTCTATCTCTAGGACAATGCAAGAAGCTAAGTCCAAGGTATTGTGGGCCGTATAAAATCCTCAAATGCCTGGGACCCAATGCTTATAAATTGCAACTTCCGGAGAACCTAAATGTTCATAATGTATTCCATATTAGTCTCTTAAAAAAATATGTACCCAACCCTAATCATGTACTTGATGACCAACAAATTGTAATGCCTAGTCAAGGAGTCCTTGAACTAAGACCGGATAAGATTTTAGATGTTAGAGAGAGACAGTTAAGATCTAGAACCTTGAAAGAATGCCTCGTCCAGTGGAAGGATTATCCCGAAGAGGATGCTACCTGGATGGATGAAAGCTCTCTCAACCTTCAACATCCCCAATTTATCTCGAGATGAGGACATCTCGATTCTTCTAAGGGGGAGAGAATGTAATATTCCCACCCGTGAATATTGACTTCCCGCACACGACGTAAACCTTGTGCAAATGTTATCTCTCGTATTGAAATTATCGGCGGTGTATTGTGTGACCTGCACGCGAGAAATGGGGTCCTCCGCATTGGTAAATCAAACCCGAAAGTTAGAAACCGCAAGTCTCACATAAACACCCTCTTGGAAGGGGCAATTTGAATATTCAAGGCAAATTTTTTTTTATTTTATCCCTTTTTCCCCAGCCGATGCACGACTGGAGAAAAGGGAGTGTGGGAGAAATGGGACTTGAGGGAGTCGTGGACTCCATGGAGAAGGGGGAACCCATGCAAGGGCCACGTGGGGGAGCCCTTCTCTCTCCCCCCCTTGCCTATATATACCCCCACTAAAGTGGGAAGGAGGGGTAGAGGAGAAGGATAGGAAAGGCAACACTGTTGCCCACGCCGTGTTGAGGGAGGAAGGAAGCACCATTGGCTGCTACCTTCACCGAGCTGGGGGGGGGGAGAATAAACTGCTAATGGTCGACGCTGTCATACTGGGAAGCCGCCGTGAGGACGCCATATCCGTCGCCGTTACTGACAAGAACCGCCGCCACCACGACCAGCCTTCAATCCGCCGCCATCACGTCACAAATCCTTCCTGTCTCAACGCCAATTTCCCCCTCCTCAACCTTTACCTTTAATCCACGTGGATTTGTGGGGGAGTAACAGCCTCCCAGAAGACTTTGGAAGCCTTTAAAATACAAGGCTTAAGACCTTGTGCACACGGATTCCACCAGGGGGGGATTAAAAAGGCCTCCCTTAGAGCCTTTTCCCGCAACTTCTCAGGGATAAGCTTTGGCCTTGTTCCTGCGGCCTTCTCAGGAATTTCCTGCGTACAAGGGAGAAGGCACATCTCAAGGCTGTTCGGAGAAAGCGTAGAAGCAAGGGCAACCGCAAAGTTTGTGACCACGCCTACAATGGCTCCCAAGAAGACGCAAGGCGCACGTGCGGGAGGTTCTTCCCCGGACTTACACGTGGATATCACCGCGGATCCACAAATCCAGGTTCCGTAAATATATTTCCACATAAAGAGATGTTTTAAATACGCTTAACTCCATAGGGAAATTCATACTACGTTATCATTAATTCATGGGTAGTGTTAATAGTACATTCGATAAAATATAGATAAAGGGTCCGTGCATATCATGCATCTATAAAGTTATGAATAGAAAGCACCTATGCATGTTCAAATTTACCAAGCCGAATTAAAAGGAAATTGAGGAAAATTTGTCTATTTGACTGATTACTAGAATTATCTCATGACATGAAATGGAGTTATTAATATTTTCAATATGATGAACGTGAGTTGTCTATCCATCTTACGACCTTAGTATTATGTTGCCTTATCATGCATTTCAAAGTGACGAGCCTAGAACACCTACCGCCTATCATTATAAGGCTGAAGTTATTAAGTGTATTTTTGACTAGACATGGAAAGAATAAGCTTATGTCGCAATTTAGGAAAAATCTTTATTGTAATGGTTCATGGGGAAAGTTGTTAACACCCGTAGGAGGTTATCCGAAAAGTAATGGTGGTGTATCAAAAATGAATCTATGGATTGGCATGTGGCATGTGCTTGCAAGAAAGAATATACCAACACTAACTCTACTATAACCTCATTTAACTACGTTGTAGTTATGAAAGGGTTGCATGTTGCACTTTCATCGTGCATAAAATTCATTCATCAAGTGTTGCATTTGGGAAAGGTTGCAGGATTTAAACAAAGCATGAGATTCTAAAGTGTAGATAACAAGGTAGTAGACATGATTATTTGAAGTAAGTCCTAGTAGGTCCTAAGAAAGTTGGTATCTAGCTTATCATGTATTTTTACTTTACCAATGAAAGATAGAGTGAGTCGCATGTTTACATGTATGGTGATAGTCGAAACTATTTTTCTTCTTTAGATCTAGTTATTACCTCTAGGGAAGGATTCATCCTTGTCGCGAGACAAGCATAGTGAATTACCCAAATCACCTAGCCGCAAGGGATTCGTATGGCATGGTTCAGTCAACACGATAGATACCCCAAACACTAACTAGGTATTAGCATGTTAAGGATTCGGCCAAGTTTTCCAATTGTTGCTAAGTCGAAACCTTCATGCCCAATGGCCCTAACCATATTCCCGAAATGTTGAGTCAATTGGGTGCTCATGCAAACAATAATCTAGGGTTCCTACCCTAAGGATCAATCGTTCAAAATGATGAAACTCGAATTGAGTTGGAACCCTAGGACTAAACGTTGTCGATCTAGTGAAATTAGGGATGGGTTGGTTAAAAAGACACCCTAAGCCCTGCTTCTCGTCTGAAGATAATTCCGTGACCAGAAAACGCCATTCAATCAGTGAAATGATCTCTTGGAATGGAGGCGACACTGGTGCAACAAGTTGCAACGTCGCATAGACTTGTGGTTTGATCGCAAGAAAGTTTTGCCATTCCTTGGAATGAGGTTGGCGGGTTCTTGCGCAAGTTTAACTTGCAAGGGGATGGTTAGTCATCCTGTTACATCGCCCTCATTAGGGAAAACTTGCCAAGTTAAGGGAAGTTAAGTAATTGCTCGGACGCAAATGATTAATCAATTAATTATAGCGACATGGCCGCCGGAACTTACTATTAAATAAAACCTAAAGCATTGGTTAAGTTGGGTTAACAGGGTATGACCCTAAACCAAAGACAATAGGAAACTTGCCAAGTTGCAACTGATTCCGGATCGAATGCTGGATGCATTCGGAGAGAAGGATTCACTCCTTAACAGTTTGCCAACTAAACGACCACTGGAATTGATTGTGCTTGTAACAGTTTGGAAAGCACTGTTTGCATTGTTTGTTCAAGGAACTAAAGGATGAAAGATATATAAATGCTTCAGGTTGAAGGCCTGAAGGGAGTGGCAGCTCAGTTACCCCCGACTGCCTGCCTGACCCTAACCAAGGGGGTTGTTGACCGCGCCGGGAACGTGGACCGAACCCGCCGCGAGAGGTCTTTCCGTTGAGCTCTACTTGGAGCAGGAGGACGCTTGGGTGCCAGGGGGGGCTCTGGCCGTAAATCCCTCGCCTTTCGGGTCCTGCACAAGAGGCTAACGTGACTCGGGATTGGATCTCGAGGCCCGCATACTAGTCTACGGGCAGAAGCTTGGAATAGCGATCCCTAGCGGATCACTGATAGCCTTCGGGCGGATTATGAACAAGCCTACGGGCGGAACCCTCTGTATTTCAAAGATAAAATGATGATATGATAATGAAGAAGTTGTTTGATATTGTTTTTCTATGTCATGTGATAAGATTACGTGAAGGAACCAGTGCTTAACAGGGCTAATCAAAGAAGCTGTTTGTTATATGTCAAATTAACGTGTTAGGTAATTACATAACTAAAACAAACCGAGGAAAGTGCGGAGGATGGACCATGGGTCCGTCCTATGGATGGGTGGTCCCGGTTAGCCGGGAACTTTTCTCAAAATCACTCGACGAATAGCGGGATGATCATCATCATCAAAGCTAATAATGAGAACGATGACCTAGAGTTACATCTTACCCGATTTACGCTGTTTTAGGGGAACGGAATGGGACTATGCTTTAGGGCAGAGAGGTTGAGCCTTGCATCCCTCTCGTTTCCCATTCTCCTTGAACCAAGTGCAGCGTGAATCCGCTTCGGACCTGGTATTCCTGCGTAAAGTAGTTCGCTCGGGTCTGACGCTAGTTGCTGTTAGCTAATGACCAAACAGGGAAACCCTAATTCCGGTCGATCCTAAGTGGGAAACGGCCAGGATACTTCCGCTACGTGGTAGACGCGGGAAGACCTAGATTGCAAAACCCGTAACATTCCAAGGGAGTGCCGGGCGGAGTTTTCTAGACATTCTTCCCGATGGACTACTAAGACGTGTCCTAGATGATTCTAGTGGACACGTTACATATTTGATGAAGATTTTCAGTAAATTTCTTCAATCCCTGTCATAGTTACAATCCAAGAGAAGATTAAGCTTCAATCTTGAATACATTGCTTGGATTCTTCAATATCTTGAATGGTTGAAGTAGAAGGAAGATCCCTCCAGTGGTTTAGAGTAAAAGCCCCATGAAATTGAAAGAAATAATCCAAAAATTGGATTCTTAAAGTTTGCTGCCCTGTTTTTGACTCCATAGCCACCATTCTTTGAAGCTTCAAAGTCCAAAAATGCATCAATGTCGGTCCCTTGAGTGGCGAAGAAGCTCCAATATACTTGTTAGAATAAAAGCCTCTTTATCTTTGAAGAAATTTTTAAAAAAATCAGTACTGTCCTGAATCTGCCATAGCCAGGTTTTTGAAAGCTCAAGAATGATCAAGGATGATTAAGGAGTGTAAAGAAACCATGTATGCTTGCTAAAGACCTCTAGTAAAGATTTCTTAAGCCTAGTATGCCTTGCCTTTACCTCCAGTTCACCAAGGCTATGTGATAGGCTACTCTAATTGAAGCTCATGGCACAAAGAATCAAGCTTTGATGTCTCCTCAGTGGGAAATGGCCATTGGAAGAAGATTGCAGCAATTGAATCCATGGATTCTTGGAGAAAAGCTTGAGAGAAAGAAGAGAGAAAAACTAGTCCCCAAAAAGTATTCTCAGTTTAATCTCTTTAACCCCACTTAGACTCCAATTAGAGTCAAAAATATTCAAAATGGACCTCCATTTGACCATGTCGAGCTATTTAACCAAGAACCTCCATCTTTCTCAAGATCTTCTTCAAGAAACCTCCAAAATTAGTCTCGACTTGTTGCATAGATCTCTCAGTAGTCATGGTTTGAACTGTACCAAACCTTGTGGTGAAATCTTGGTGCTCCAATTAACTAGTTCCTGTCCTTGTGACTAAATTCTCCATGAAAATTGACTCTTCCCATGGATCAAAGTCCATGCTCTTATACCAATGTAATAAAAGAGTTCTCATAACAAATCAATTAATTGGAAATTCATGAAATACGTCATGTTTGTAAAATAGCCATAGCCAAGGTAAGCTTGAAGTAATATTGCCATGGGAGGCTGAGAATCAAAGATGTAACCTACAACATGAATATTCATCTCATGTCAAGGTGGAACATGGTATGCACCCCATATCTTGGTGGCTACGACCATGCACCCTCTTAGTTGGTGGGAGGAAGGAGCCTCAAAACATGTATTGTTGAAAAATGGCAAAAATATCCCTCACAAGTTACATCTCCCCCATTTATACTTAACCCTAGCCTACTCTAGACTAAGGTGACTTATGCTTTATTACAATATACATACACTAACTTCCCTGAGAACTTGTTGAGACCTAAAATGGGCCTAACATAGGACAAGTTTGTGGTAGTTTAGAACTTGAAGATGGACACATAGAAATTTTTAGAATTGAAATTGAGCACCGAACATATGGAAGAAGAAAAAGACCACACACTCATGGTATAAAGGGACTTTGGGAGACTTGAAACAACATGGCACTTGGGAGCCTTAGTGCCCCAAAATTTTTTGATTATGGGGGGGGGGGGGGGAGCATTTTTTCAAATGGTGATCAGAAAACAGAAGGGCGCCATGTTGGTTTGATGGAGAGGGGGTTTGGGAGCTAAAAGAAACCTATCAATTTGAAGATACAAGCATGCTTCTCCAAATTTTTACTCTGATTCGTGAGTCTTTGATAAGAAAAATGGTAGGTTATAGATAAAATGTAGAAATCATTATTTCTCTCTCCTCCATCACTCTTCTCCAAGAGACCATTCATGTGGGAAATAGAAAGGGAAGAACGAGATGAAGAATGCTTGTCGGATCAATGCAAGATTGAGAGAAAACTAAGAAATGATGTCTAGCAATATGTTGAGATCAATGGCAAGTCTAATGGCTATCCACCCATTCAAGCTTCTTGACCTCTAACATGCAATTTAGTGATATGTCTATTTTATGAAGAAAATTTTCTTGTTTTTTATATTTTATGGTCCAAATGAAGTACATACAGGGTAAAAATTTATATAAACCTTCTTTGGCATGTCTTTGAGCCGGCTACCTAAGATATAAAAATTCTTCAAAAATAGAATCCTCTTTCTATGAGGATCTATGTATAGACCTTTCAATGTGTGTTGAGTTATGCGAAGAGCTTGTCTTGGAGTCGTAGGACCGGGCTTGTTGTCTAATCCATTGAGTATCTACTTATATTAGTATTTTATTATAAGTTTTTAAAGTAACATTCTTCTTTAGAAATATATGTTTTTGTGCTTTATCTTCACCCTTATATTTTTAACATTGGTTTTTGGTTATGTAAGTCACTATAGACAATCCAGATAATAGGATGAGCCAAACGATGATAGTTGAGAAGTTGCAAGAGATCTTCATGCATATGCCCCCGGATCAGATGGTGTGCTTTATAGATATGACATTGTCTAGATTGTTGTCTAGACGTTTTGCACATTCTACCTTGGTACGCTTTGACATGTCAATCTCTAGCCACAAGAAGAGTTGATACTTTAGGTTAGCCATGAAGGGAGGCTTAGGGATGCATTACTCAACTGGTGGAGGTTGTCATTGTGCCAGATTCCTTGGAGAGCCATAGACTTTCTCTCTTTATCATTCTAGCAGTGATGTGCAAATCGAATGTTGTATGCGTGCGTAGCGAGTGTCGAAAGGTACCCAAGAATAAAGAACTCTACTTTAAGCTCAAAATTAAAGAGAATAGACTTGCACGACGACAGGAGGAAAAAAGACCAATTGGATACAATCTCCCCCCATGCCTTGTGTGAGCACTCCACAAAGCATGTATTTAATAATTTATTCATCTCTAGGCCTAAAAATAGCCCAATTTTACAATTAGCATGCTTTAGCTATTATGTTTACTTTTGTCCAAATAAAGAATAAAGCGATTGGGTGGCCCAAAAGTCAGACAATGCCCAAATACAATGTCCAATAATGAATATTTAAACTATGCGCCCATGCGCCTACAAAATAATAGATATATGTCAAGTGCTTCAATAACACTTAAGATGCGTGCCCATAAAAAATGATAATGTCTTCTAAATAATATAAATATATGCTATCGCCCAGTGCTTCCTAGTACCACCGCCGCCTGCTCTACACATCAACTGAAGCATTCACAATTGTTAGAAAATAATAAAATTAAATCGACAAAAGTGAATACCTAGCAGTCTTCAGCTACAAAATAAAAAAATAGGTTGGAACTCTGTCCTAACCTTAATTTAATACGAGTGCGCACTCTAAACTCATAAACATCCATTAATTTATATATGTATTTTTCGAAATCACTCGCTATGGAATCACCCACTTACACATTAAATTAACGTGATGCCCAAAAAGGACAGGCGTCCCTGTCAACTTTTCACACAAGGAATCCACCTTGTGTATGAGCCCTAAAAAATAAATATAGTTTTACAGAATCCACCACAAAAACCTAACAGAATCCACCGTGGAATATGCCTCCTAGCATCATACCTCGGGGATATGATGGCAAGAGGCATATTCCATGGTGGATTCTGTGAGACCTCATGGCATTATACCCCGGGGATATGATGCCAGGAGGCATATTCCACGATGGATTCCATGAGATTTTTGTGGTGGATTCAGTAAAACTATATTTATTTTTTGGGGCTCACACAAGGCATGGGGGGAGATTGTACCCAATTGGTCTTTTTGCCTCATGTTGTGCAAGTCTATTCTCTTGAATTTTGAGCTTAAAGTAGAGTTCTTTGTTCTTGGGGACCTTCTAGCACTCGTTACGTAAGCATACAATATCCGATTTGTGCACTAGCCTTGTAAACCCAACTTTGAGCTACGCTCATCCCGCTAACAACATTTCGAGTGTGTGAGGTTGTTTGAAATTTTGTAGGATGACCGATCAAAATATTGAAGATTTTATGGCCAAAGGTGATTTATCAGAACCAATGATGGAGCAAAAATTGGAATGATGCCAGGAGGCATATTCCATGGTGAATTCCGTGAGAACACAGTGGATTCCGTAAAACTATATTTATTTTCCCAGGCTTTTACACAAGGTGGATTCCTTGTGCAAAAAGTTGACGGGGACATCTGTCCTTTTCAGATGTCACATTAATTTAATGTGCAAGTGGGTGATTCCATAGTCGGTGATTCCACAAAATACATATTTAAATTAATGGGCGTTTATGAGTTTAGACTGCACACTCATACTAAATTAAGGTTAGTATAGAGTTCCAACCTATTTTTTAATTTTGTAGCTAAAGATTGCTAGGTATTTGCTTTTGTGGGTTTAATTTTATTATTTTCTAACAATTGTGAATGCTTCAGCTGATGTGTAGAGCAGACGGTGTCATGATGTTATGAGGACAAAGTGTGAAAAACTATGGAATGCATCATCATCTGAATTCTTTATTGATCTAGAGAGTCAATGTGATCTGAGCCATCAGTACTAGTGTGAGTTGCATGGATTATCCAAAAATACTAGATTTCTGGATAACTTTGGTCTATTTTTGGTATTATTTATTGTAAAAATTTGAAAAAGTTAGAAAAAGCTTCTAGATTAAGATGGCATGCAAAAAGCTAGTTGCTTTTTCAGCCAATTAGGGGATTTTCACAAGAAGGACAGATTGACGAAATCGTGCACGTCACGACTGCTATAAACAGGCTGAAAACTGCAGATTGAACTGAAAGAAGAAGGAGTGATCTAGGAGATCCGTGACCAGGTGTCTTGTAGTTTTACCCCCCTTTTGGAGCCAACATAGCCATTAGATTTGGTTTCCGAGCAACAGAGAAGGAGCTGTAATTTTTATGCATGTTTTGTTCTACGAAGAAGCTCTAGGAGATCTAATGCTTGGAGATTGCTTCTGAGTAGTGTGAAGATTCCAGGTTCTTTCAATACATATTGATTCAATTCATTGTGATTTGTTTTTGTAGTGTTTTCCACTTGGGTATTCTCTATCTTCTCTTCCATCTCCTATCTCTTCTTCCTTCTACTTTTGATCCCCGGTGGATTTGACCTTTCGACAAAAACCCCTCCGACATTGGTGAACCGATGTGAAAGGTCGTCACAGAAGAAGGAAAGATAAGATGGGAGAACCTTGGAATACAATCTCGAGTGATGTTTTGCAACAATTGGTGCAAAATATGAATATTCTTATGCAAGTATAACAACAACAACAGGTGATGCAAGCTACAGCTCAAACAGAAAGTGTTGTGATGAATGCTTTGCAAGCAGTTGAGCATGAGGTGAAGTTATTCAATGGCAGGAATGTATCTACATATGTACATACCTATGCTCAGAAGATGCAATTATACTTTTAGTTTATAATCTTTTTTCTTGATCTTTTTAGACCTTCTCAATTGCAATTCACTATGCGATTGTCTCTCATGAGGCAGCACATACTTGCTTTGCCTTGCACTAGGCATCATAACTGATGACACTATGCCCAATTCACTATAAAAAATATCCCTCCCAAGTGACTCATATCTAGTTGTAAGCGGGCGAGTTACATCATAAAACACCTTCTCTTTGCCTTTATCTAGTCTCCCCCTCACTAACATATCCATGTCAATGGATACAGAAACATGATTGCATAGTCTTCATGTCTAAGGACAACTAGTAGAAGTACCATCACCTATAGGTCCAATCATAGTAGTACTATAGACTCCCACGAAAGTGTCGTTCGCTCTCCATCAACACCCAACTCTGAATGCTTATCCCTTACCATCCGACAAGCCCGCAAAGAATCGTCATGTGCAAAATCCCCAACAAACCAATACTTGTGCTGGCCATCAATGCAATCCCCAACACAGAATAGCGCTACCGCCATGGGTCTTGGCGGTTGAGTGAAAGCTCCCACAAGCATCTATATTTAGAGTAGCATTACCACTAAGGCTAAGTGATCCAGTAAAGTAAAGGTTATTGCATTACTGATTGGCAAGAAAAATCTTTTACATGGGATATTCAAGTCTATTGCCACCATTTTCATAGGGTTCTTACAAGCATCCCTATTGAGTTTAGTGATGAAGGAAGGATTGTACCTATCTTACACTGTTATAAGACATGTCACGGACATGGACCATGTAGCCAATGAGAGGCAAAGAAAGACTAAGGAAGCCCAAGTCAAAAAGTGAATAAAGAAACTCATTCTACCCAGGCAAGAAAAGTGGAGGAGAAGGCAAACTCAGAAAAAATGTGGGAGAGCATCGAATATTCTAGCAAGGTGCTCTCATTCAAGGATGAAGGAGGTTCTCTCAAGGATGAAGGATGCTCTCTCAAGGATGAAGGAGAGCCTTTCAGGGCTCTTGCAAAGAAAGCAAAGGAGGGCACAATGTAATTCATTTTATAAGAAGGCCATGTTCCTTCATGCGTAGGTTGTAAAGTCTAAATGGACATATGTGAAGGGATAAGGCAACTACAAGGGAAAAGGGAAAGAGGACCTTTGAAAGATACCCGGTGTTGTGCCACTAGACAGGCATAGTGTGAAAAACTCTAGAGTGCATCATCATCCGACTTTCTTATTGATGTAGAGAGTCAATGTGATCAGAGTCATTAGTGATAGTGTCCATGGCATAGATGGTCCAAAAATACTAGATTTTGGGACAATTTTTTCCTATTTTAGATATGTTGGATATTATTTATTGTAAAAATTTGAAAAATGTAAGAAAAATTCTATATTAGAAAGACATGCACAAAGCAAGTTGCGTTATTAGCCAGTTATGGGATTTTTCATTAAAAATACAGATGGGCAAAATCGTGTGCATCGCGATTGCCAGTGAGACAGGCTGAAAATTGCACTTTGAACAGGAAGAAGAAGGAGTGAATTGGGAGATTCTGGACCTATTCTACAGGTGTCCTTAGGTTTTACCCCCTTCCGAAGCCAACAGAGCCATCATATTTGGGTTTTGATCAGCAAAGAAGGAGTTATTCTTGAGCTTTAAGAGAAGCTTGATGATTTCCTGGAGAATCAGACTACAGAGACATGTTTGAAAACAGAGTGGAGACATATCAAGGAAGCTGTTACTGCACTTGTGAAAAATCATAGAAGAAGAGAAAGATTATATGTCTCTAGTCTGCCCACTGTTAAGGGCAAGATAGTTGATGCGTCTAGTAAGCTAGCCACTTCTGTGGCTAACCCTATTGTTATACCTACTATTGTTCCCTCTATTAGGGAAGATGTCTTGGATGAATTGGTCAAAGGCATACGTGATCTTCAATTGAAGTTCTGACATACTGCTCATAGTCATCTTGCTGCTCATGTACAGCAGATGGCTATCCATGCTCATGACCATAATGCTCATGCTGTCCATATGGATGGTCATACCAATGTGGCTGTTGCTCATAATGATATGCATGCTGTCCATACTGCATATGTTGATAATAGCCCTGCTGCACATCACATGCATAACCGTCATAAGCATGCTGCCTTTGATCATTGATCCCATAGCACTGGTCATGCTGTCCATAATCTCTATGAGAATGCATGTCACAAAAATGTTCATGCTGCTGCCCAAATACATCTATTTGCTGTTGCCTACTACCAAAACCTTGGCCATATTGTTGCCCATAAACATGATGCCCAAGATTGCATGATGATTGTCCAACATAACTACAACAGTGTCCTTGCATCCTAGGCTGACCATAATTATGATGATTGGCAAGTCCATGAGCATAGGTATGGGCATGATGTTAGTCATAATCACTTGCTTGCAACTCCTGCATTACATCAAAGTCTCCATGAGGCAGCTGCCCATATGGTTGCGTGGCATAAGAATCTCCATATGCATGCTGCTGATCCATATGATTGGCAAGTCCATGAGCATAGGTATGGGCATGATGTCGGTCATAATCACTTGCTTGCCACTCCCGCATTGCATCAAAGTCTCCATGAGGCAGCTGCCCATATGGTTGCGTGGCATAAGAATCTCCATATGCATGCTTTTGATCCATAAAGTCATAGGATTCTTGATGATTTCCATAGTAATAATTCCCAGCATGTTTATGAGAAGGCTCAGGCTGCTGCCCATAATAATCAGGCTATCCATGTGCATGGCAAGGTACAACATGTATGACCAAATTTGGCATAAACATAATCATTATGTCACTGTCCAGACTCTTGATGCAACAGTTGTTGCTTGTAATGTGCTATTGGTTGTTTAAGCTGTTGGGTAAAAGGATGCCATTGCACCTCAAAAGGCTGGTGTGATTGCATTGACTGTTGCTGAATTACCTCAGAAACTTCCTCCATCTTATGCATGTTACGCATGGTGTGTGACATTATCATGTAGCTTGCATATCCATTGAGAAAACCTTTTCATTCCAAAATGAATAGCATGGTATGTGACATTATCATGTAGCCTGCATATCCATTGATTATTTCAATTTGCAAACCATGGCAGCCAACCACACCAAAGACTTGCAGATTTGCATTCAGAACAGTGCCACTCTAAGCTGACACCTCAGATCTTACAAAGACGTTTCCAAGCCTGCTTTTCTCTAGTAATAAGCCTGACAAGGTAGTTTCCAATTGTGCCTTCTCTGCTGATAAAGAAGTGCTACCAACTACTTGGTAATAACTAGGGTTTTTAGAGATGTTGAGTTGTATTCAAGGCCCAAATGACAATCTCCATTATTGCAGCCCCTAGGGAGTTTGACTTCGACCTCTGGATCATGTAGGAATCCAGGGGGACGGGTTATTGGTGCAAGAACACGGGGTATTAGCATTTGAGAGCCGAAAATTGGATGATAAAGAGAGAGAGTTGCATATCTATGATCAGGAGATGTTGACAGTCATTCATGCTATCAAAAAGTGACATCACTACTTGCATGGTAGCAAATTTAAGGTGAAAAGTGACCATCGTGTGCTCAAATACTTCTTGATTCAGCCCAACCTCACTCCCAAATAACGTAGATTGGTGGCTACCCTACAAAACTATGACTTTGAGATTACCCACACCCGTGGCAAGGACAATGTAGTGGCTGATGCACTCTCTCGCATGTGGGCATGCAAGGTTTCATCCATCACTGAAGTCCACCATGATTGGATTGAAGAGCTCCAAGAGGCATACTTGCTTGATGCTGAATTCAGCCCTCTTTTCCAGAAATTACAGCAAGGTGTCATGGATGACAACTCCTAATATCAGCTCCATAACGGCCTCATTTGGATCCATGGCTATATTGTGATTCCCCATGCCTCTCTTTTCACCCAAAGGATCCTTGAAGAGATGCATTCTTCGCCGATTGCTAGCCACTTAGGGGTCTTCAAAACATATGACCAAGTTTCAAAAAGCTTCCATTGGTAAGGCCTACGGCGGGATGTTAAAGACTTTGTGTCTAGATGTGTGCCTTGTCAACAAAATAAAGATAGCACTCTTAAACCGGGTGGATTGTTGCAGCCCTTACCTATCCCCAAAGGAAAATGGACCCACATTACCATGGATTTCATCACTGGTTTACCTAGAACCAAGAAGGGTTGCGATAGCATATATGTGGTAGTTGATCGACTCACTAAAGCAGCCCATTTCATCCCTACAAAATCCCAGTTTACAACATCTCAAGTTGCCACTCAGTTTATGGAGCATGTTTTTAAGTTGCATGGCTTACCCCACGTCATAGTACATGATCGGGACACCAAATTTATGAGTCAGTTTTGGCAGACAATTTTCAGCTCCATGGGGACCAAATTGGTTCCATCTACAACCTATCATCCCCAAACGGATGGGCAGACCGAGAGAGTCAATAAGTGGCTTGAAACCTATTTGCGACATTTTTGTCATGACGTGCAGAATTCTTGGGATGTATGGCTGCACTTGGCTGAATTTTCTTACAACAACTCCACTCATTCGAGCATTGGAGTCTCTCCCTTCAAAGCATTGCATGGTTATCGGGTGCCCCTTCCTACCGTAATCTTCAATGAAAAGCTCAACCCCCTTGGAAAAGAAGAGTTGTGGACCGCATGCAAGCTTTACTTCAACAATGCAAGGTAAACCTTAAAAGGGCTCAAGAGCACATGAAGCTCCATGATGATGCAAAAAGAAGACCCCTTGACTTTCAAGAGGGTGAATTGGTACTCCTCAAGGTTCTCAAGTCCCGTTATGCTACACTAAAGGACGTTCTTGCAACAAGTTGGCACACCGTTACTATGGGCCCTACAAAATCATTAAGAAGGTCGGGGACTTGGCTTACCATCTCCAACTCCCTCCCACTACTAAGATCCATGATGTCTTCCATGTGAGCCAATTGAAACCTTTCATTGGCACTCCCAAAGATCATGTAGAGGAGCTACCACCCATAGGTGAGGAGGGCCTTATCCAGTATATTCCTGAAGCGGTCATTGGGCAACGTGAAAAGCAACTCTGCAGTCGTTCCATACATGAATACCTGATCAAATGGCAAGGCCTACCAATAGAGGAAGCCTCTTGGTGCCCAGTATCTATTTTGGATGAATTTCCACACCTCAAGGAGGCCGTATTGGCTGGAACTTAAGCATGACACCTGTTTTGGGTTGCAGTTTGCATCTGGACAGCCATATGTTTTGCACCAGTTTTGGTCCTGGTCCATTTTCAGCCCCATCCTCCATACATGGACTGAAAGTACACCTCGAGGGCTCCGTGCCAACACCTTACTTGCCCCAATCGGATTTTCCTAGTGGAAGGTATGGTTGTTTTTCTCCAGCCATACCATCTGGGACAGCACACTAGTAATTCCTAGACAGCCCTCTATTTTGTAACAGTTTTGGTCTTGACCTGATTGCAGCCCCGCCCCACCCACATGGGCTAAAAGTACATGTCATGGGCTCCGTAACGACACCTCAACTGTCCCATTCGGAGTTTCTCACACAAAGTTATGGCTGATTTCCTATAGCACACCCTTACAGTCCATGACTACATCCCTTGTTTTTTAGGACAAAAACTTTATGAGACGGGATGGTTTGTAATGAACGGGGATCACACGAACATGGATGGGAACATACCATCAACTGTAATGAAGGAGACCTAGGAGAGAGGAGGAGAGAAGGGAGAGATTGCAGAGAGGAGAGAGAAAGGAAAGAAGATGAGGGAAGAAGAGAGAGAAAGACTAGCTGAAGAGAGAGAAAGACAAGAAGAGGAGAGAGAAATGGCTGGCAGCCATGGAAGGACAAGGAAGAAGGTGAAGAAGGTGAAAGGACAGATGTATATTTATCAAAATGGTCCCCTAACCAGGTCCTTGTACACCTTAAATACCCCATCCTGTAGCCGGGTATTTGCATGTGTTATCCCTATGTTAACCTCGTGTAAGACCCTCTAATCCCCTTCTTTTTAGAAGAGGATATATTTACCATTATGAAAAATCCTAAACTGGCCTACAATTCTCAAAAGGAAATCAACTTTTTGAAATAGTGTGGGATTACAAGAAATTAGCTAGATACTTTTCTCACTAATTATGTTTTGGTACCCTTGATGTCAAAGAAAGTGAACTAAAACACAAACACTTTGACAACGCAAACCATTTTCCTTAGGGCTTTGATTTCTATCCCATTTTTTATTACAAAAAATTGGTATTTTTCACCTCAATCAAGCATGATCATAGGTGAGATGGGGAAATGTGTCTTTTAACTCTAACCTGATTTGGGATAATTAGAGTTAGTCTAACAAACTAAAATATGTGAGAAAATGCCAAGGTCTTACCATCATGACCACATGTTTATGTAAGTTGATATATTTCTTTCAAAGGCTAGTTATGTTGAAGTTTTCCATAGACGTAGACATAATATGTTGATGCTTAGTTCACAACATTTACCTTATAAGAAAGAGGATTCTTTTAATCTCCATTTGCAATGAACACGCATAAGAAACTTATGAAAGAAGGCACAAAAATGGAACACTAGAATCGATCTTCAAACTAAAATCTATTGGAAATGACTTTTTTCATCCTAAGTTGGGTTTACTAAGAGTTGGTCCAATATTTATCCTAAGTATAGCAGCTCATGGATAACCTTCTCTCTTGAGGAAAGAGAGCACATGCTTACAATATTACAAGATCATGCACTTATTTGGTAACAAGACAATGTAAAGCTACATAAATATATAAAGGAGGACCCTCATGAGAGAAACCAAGGTACGCTTTATAATATAGTGTCATAAATATTTCTAGCACCTCCTCTTCATACTCTACATAAGTACTATAGTAATAAGTGATTACAATCTTATGAATAAGTCAATATGCTTCTAAAACTATGAATGCTTGAGTCTCACACATAGTTTAGATATTCCTTGAAGACAATGCAAAGAAGACTCGATAAGTATGAAGCATGGGATAATAAAATAACTCCCTAAATGTGGTAGCTTACTAATCGCCAAGATGGTATAAATAAGAGTTTCTCAAAGCTCCAAGCATACCATTAAAAAATTCTGAACCATATGTAGTACTTGGAAGGCCACATAGTGTTAAAGAAGATTTGATGCCCAAGCTATTGATCATAGCAAGGACTAGACTCGTAAATCAGACCTAGAAACATACATTTGGACTCACGATCATCCCCAAGAACATGAATTTAAGTGAAAAAAATATGTGCTCGAAAGGTACCAATCAAAATTCATTCCTCAAGGTGAATGATAAATATTTCATGGAAATGTAGTGATTTTTCCCTTGAACCACCACTCTCGATGCCAAATCTCACACTCTTTGTGATTTATGTGTGTACATGCATTTGTGTGTGATGAACATCTAACTTGATAGATTTATTCTCCTTTTGCACATTCTTGCCCTCGTGATTATTGGAGAAAAGTTGAGAAAAGCCATGATGGATCATTGTGCACATCCTCAATCGTTCAAATGAAAATGACATATGTTTTTCATTCATATTTGATCAATTTGTTTGACATCATTGGCATGCTTATTATAAAGAGACATGATATGGAGTCTTTCCACAACATTGCCATGTAGGCTACACATTAAAGCAATGAATTTGTTTTCCATATTATCATGTTTCCTTCCTCAGGTCTCTGTTTGTACGGTTCCCTCCCTAATCTACAATTTCCATTTGGTCCAGCTTGCATGCAAGGATTCTTGGTATGATATAATGCAATAGCCCTTTACTTTAACCCATTTGCAACTAAAGCAAGTAGCTTGCAACAACCTCCATTTCCTTTTAACATGGTAGCACCACATAGGTGCCCAACATGTAAAACCTTGAGAATTATCTAAGTATCATCTATTTTATGTGTCACACTATATGATGACATAGGATAAGATTTTAATGTGAATCAAGCCAACTTAGCAAGTTTCTTTCTCTCTCTCTCTCTCTCTGATGCCAGGAGGCATATTTCACGGTGGATTCTGTGAGGTTTTATAGTGGATTCCGTAAACTTTGATGACCGGGGCTAATACACAAAGTGGATTCTTTGTGCGAGAAGTTGATGGGGACGCCTGTCCTTTTCGGGCGTTTCATTAATTTAGTGTGTACATGGGTGATTCCATAGCGGGTGATTCCGCAAAATACATATTAAATTAATAAACGTTTATGAGTTTAGAGTGCGCACTCGTAATAAATTAAGGTTAGGATTTATTTCTAACCAGTTGATTTATTTATGTAGCTGAAGACTGCTAGGTATTCACTTTTGTAAGTTTAATTGTATTATTTTACTAACGATTGTGAATGCTTCAGTTGATGTGTAGAGATAGCAGCAGTGGCGAAGGAAAGCATTGGAGTCTAGCGAGTATTCGACCTATGGATTATATTTTGATAGGCGCCACGCCTATATTTTGTCATGTCTATTGAGGCATCGATTATTTATCATTATTTTGTATGCGCCTATGCGCACGGATATGTTATTTCTATTTGGACATTGTGATTGGGCGTGCCAGACTCTTTGGGCACCGTCCACTAGCTTTATTTCTATTTTTGTAAAAGCAAACTCAAAAGCTAAAATCTTGTCATATTTTTGTAAATTGGGCTATTATTGAGCATGAAGATGGAAATATACATAAAATACATGCTTTGTGAAGCGCTCACACAAGGCATGGGGGGAGATTGAACCCAATTGGTCTCTTGCTCTTGTCGTTCAAGCTTTTTACATTGTAATTTGTGCAAAAAGATAGAGTTTATTGTTCTTGGGGACCTTTCGGGATTCACTACGTGAGCATACAGCGACCGATCTACGCACCAGTGGTATCAGAGCAGAGCTGAGATCAAGAGCTTCCAATCGCTGCCCATCTCGTGCGAAGGCGGAGCTCCTGGAACGATCGGGCTCTACGGTCAATCTCGTCGCGAACTGTCGATACAAGCAGACTTCTGGCAATCAAGAACCCCTGTTTCTATCATCAGATCGTGAAGGACCAGGCAATACAGGCGGAGGACCACTCCCTCATCTCCATAAACAAGTCGTGGGCAAACTGTGAGAAATTCCATATCTCCTCTCTTCCAAAGTTTAATCTTCAAGTTTATAAGCTTGGTAAGAAGCTTAATAGCTTCAACAAATCATCGTGAGGTATCCAGGGATGCCCGAAAATTCCGCGTGGCGGAAAAAACGGCCCCCCCCCACGACTGCGCCGTTTTTCATCAAATAAGCCCCCCTTCTCAAGCTTAAGCAATTAAGCTTAATTCATTAAGCTTTAAACAAGTCAGACAAATCATCTCTGGTCAACAAACTCCAGGTCCCGCGCTTCATAAATCAAGTTCTGCAAGTTCACTAAGTCGGCTAAGTTTTGCAAGTCTGCAACTATGCAAGTCATCTAAGTCTGCAACTCTGCAAGTCAGACTAGTCAACTGGAGTCAGAACTGACTTGTGCTCAAAACTCCTAGAAGGGCTGTTCCTGTGCAAAAACTCCGAACTGCAAAGTTGTTCGTTGGAAGGTATTCTACCCATACGCAGGTTTGGTGAAGTATTTTCAGCATACGAAGAAGGAAAAATCGCAGATTTTTTGAAGATTGAGAAAGAAATACCCAAAAAAACACATAAGCCTTGTAACCCCGAACTTGAGCTACGCTCATCCCGCTAACGTGATTTTGAGTGAGAAAGGTCTTTTGAGTTTTACAGGATGAGGGAACCACATATGGATGATCCTATGGCTGAAGACGACCTACCTGAGCCTACGATGGAGCAAAAGCTGGACTTAATCATGATGCAATTGGAAGAAGAACGAAGGGCTAGGCAAGCATTGCAAGCGCAATTGGCAAAATTACAAAGCGCGTCTACCGACAAAGAAGAACCTCAAGCTGAAGATTTGATTCGACGTACCATCGACGCCACTCTTGAAGCTCAAACCATTCGCAAGGAATCAAAGATAAGTAAACGAAGTTTCAAATTTCGCACTTTCAATGGCATACGAGAAGGAAAGACTGTTCTAGCATTCATTAGTCAGTTTGATGACTATTTCCATGAGGAAACTTATCCAGAAAAAGATAAAATCAAGTGTGTTACTAATCATTTGGTAGACGGAGCATCACTTTGGTGGACTGTAGTACGCAAGAGCATAGAATGTCCTGCTACTTGGGAAGATTTCAAGAAGAAGTTCATGCAGAATTTCCTTCCATCGCAATTTCATGAGAAGGCTATCAAGCAATGGGATCTACTCCAACAACGGGATCGTGAGCCTATACCTCAATATATAGAGTGTTTTTGGAATGCACTCCTCCAGCTACGCATGCTTGAAGACGTACCAGAGACGACACATAAGCGGAAGTATATGTCTGGACTTCTTGGACATTACTACGCTGAAGTGAACATGTTCAAGCCTGCTACCCTTGAAGAAGCCATTTCACTAGCTCACGACACTGAAGATAAGCTACGAGGTAGAGACAGACGACCACAGCAATTCCAAGTCAATGGTAATTATGGATCTAAACAATTCAATTCCAATTTTAGAAGATTTAATCCAGGTTGTTTCTCTTCATCATCTTTCCACAAGAATTGGGCTAAACCACCTGCATTACCATCCAATATCAAGCCAAATCCTAAGCCTATTCCACAGCCAAATCCAAATGTACCTAGACTTCCCGCCATTGCAAATAATGTAACCAAAGCCAAGCCAATAGTATGCTATAAATGCCACCAGCTTGGACATCTCGCAGCAAACTGTCATTCAAAGAAGCCACCAGCTCATATCAACTATCTTGGAGCCATGGACGAAGACGAACATGAGGATATGCCTGATTTCACTGAAGATGAGGACGACACTACTACTATTTTCGATACTTTACCAGGCATGCCTACTCCACATTCATTATTGACTATGAAATGTTTGGTGCATGGAAAGGAAAAGACTATTTTGCATGATGACGGTAGTACTCATGATTTTATTTCAGCAAAATTGGTAAAGGAATTGAAATTACAAACTATACCTACGCATTATCGCATAAAAGCTGCATTCTTAGGCACTAGGTATAATGGTACACAGGAAGTGCAAGATTTACAGATTCAAATTGGTTCATACACCGAAAGAAGAAATTTCTTAGTTGTTCCATTACAGTCGAGTGACATTATTTTAGGAATGCCTTGGCGACACCAGCATAATCCAGATATAGATTATTCCACACACACAATGAATATTAATTTTCAAGGAAAATCTATTACATTATATGGTATGCATGCATCTAATTTTTTTCCACTGCTTTCGCATACTCAAGCTAAATGTGCATTACGCAAGAGTACTAAATCCTATCTCATTTGGGTGAATGAATTGCAAGTAAAGGAAAGTCATATGCACCCTAGGCATAAGGAATTTCTTGCATATTTTAAGGATTGTTTTGCAGAAGACCTACCACCAGGTTTACCTCCTTCACGTCTAGAAGACCATAAGATAGATTTGATCCCTGGCACACAACCACCTTGCAAAGCACCATATAGGCACAACCAGATAGAGCAAAAAGAAATCTAGAGTCAAGTTGAGGAATTACTAAATAGAGGTTTGATTTGACCTAGCAGTTCTCCATTTGGTGCACCTGTACTGTTAGTCAAGAAAAATAATAATATCTATCGTATGTGTATTGACTACCGAGCTTTAAATAAGATCACTGTAAAGAATAGGTATCCTATTCCTAGAGTTGATGACCTTATGGACAAACTGCAAGGATCTTCTATATTTAGTAAAATTAACCTTAAGTCTGGTTATCATCAGGTGAGGCTAGATAAATCTGACATATTTAAGATTGCATTCAGAACACAGTTTGGTCATTACGAGTTTTTAGTCATGCCATTCGGATTGACTAATGCACTTGCTACCTTTAGTAGAATGATGAACCGTATCTTTTTGAAATATCAGTATTGTGTAATTGTTTTCTTTGATGATATTTTGGTGTTTAGTCAAAATGAGAAAGAACATTATGAGCATTTGTCATTGGTTGTTCAGTTATTGAAAGAAAATCAACTGTATGCAAATCCTGAAAAGAGTGAATTCTTTAAGACACAAATTGAGTATTTAGGTCATATTGTATCATCTGATGGAATTAAAGTTGATCCTAAGAAAATTGATGCAATATTGAATTGGCATGTTCCTAAAAACGTGCATGAGTTACGCTCATTCCTTGGTCTTGCTAGTTTCTATAGGAAGTTTGTACGTAATTTTTCATTACTTGCTTTACCATTAACCAAACTTCTCAAGAAAGGAATAGTTTATCAATGGACCGAAAATCAACAGAAATCCTTTGACTTACTGAAACATGCATTAACCAATGCCCCTGTTCTACAATTGCCTGACTTTAATAGACCATTCTTTCTAGTAGTGACCGATGCTAGTGGATCAGGAATAGGAGCCGTACTTATGCAAGACAATCATCCTATAGCATATTCTAGTTGTAAGCTGAAACCTTCTGAGCTGAAATATTCCACATATGACAAAGAACTATTAGCAGTTGTACAAGCATTAAGACAGTGGAAACACTACTTAATGGGTTCAGAATTTATGATAAAGACCGATCAGCAAAGTATTAGACATTTACTTAGCCAACCCCAAATCTCTGACCGTCATATCAAATGGGCTTCCTTCATTCAAAGTTTTCATCCTATCATATTCAATATCAACCTGGAAAAGAAAATGTAGTGGCTGATGCATTGAGTAGAAGACCTGCCATTCATCTTTTGATTCTTTGATTGCTATGAAAGATACATATCACCAGGATATTACTTTTCATTCTGATTGGAATAAATTAGTTCAAAATAATTTCATTCCTGTTGATTCACTGTCATATAATGATGGATTTATGTTTTATGAAAAGAGACTGTGTGTTACTATTCCATTCCGATCTTTTGTTTTGAATGAAATTCATTGTCCTCCATATCAAGGTCATAGAGGTATCATATCTACATTACGTATGTTAACTGAAGATTTTTATTGGCCGCATATGGATGCAGATGTATCTAATTTCGTTTCTGAATGTTTGATTTGTCAAAGAGTTAAGAGACATCATGGTAAACAGTATGGATTACTTATGCCTTTGTCTATTCCATCTAAACCTTGGGAACAAATTTCTATGGATTTCATTACTGGTTTACCAAATACTAGATCTAACCATGATATGATTTGGACAGTTGTAGATAGATTTAGTAAACAAGCATATTTCATTCCATGTAAGAAAACTTTAACAGCATCACAAGCAGCACAATTGTTTTTTAAAACTGTTTTTACTAACCATGGATTGCCAAAAGTTATCATTTCAGATCGTGATTCTAGATTTTGTAACAATTTTTGGATTACACTGCTTGCTAATCTAGGCACAAAGATTGATTTCTCATCTGCATTTCATCCAGAAACTAATGGACAAACAGAAGCCACAAACAGCACCATTCTAGATCTTTTACGTGCATATACTATCTCTAAACCTCAGACATGGGACACTCATTTGCATTTATTACAGTTTGCATATAACAATACACCGCACACATCTACAAAGAAAGCACCATTTGAAATCATTTATGGATATAGATTATCTGCACCTGTTGCATCTTTGTCTAATAGAATTCAGAGTGCTGATGATATTGCTAGTATGCATAACAGTATTTTTGATGAGGTTAAGGATATGATTGCTAAAGCCCAGCAATCATATACCAAACAAGCCAACAAGAAAAGACAAGCCATGAATTTCAAAGTTGATGATTATGTTTGGCTGAGAATAGAAAAACGTAGACTGCAAAGTGTAGATAGACATCCAGTTGTCAAACTAGCTCCTAGATTCTATGGACCATTTAGAATCATTCATAAAATTAATGATAATGCATTCAAGTTAGAATTACCATCTCATTGGAAAATTCACAATACATTTCACATTAGTTTATTGAGACCATTTAGAGGCCAATTACCTATCCACCCTGTTTATGAAAACCCACCTTTATTAGAGGAAGAGACTGAAATACTTGAACCAGAAGCTATCATAGACACTGACTTTATGACCACTAGAACTGGCCGAAGGTATTCTAGATATTTAGTTAAATTTAAGAACCATCCTGTAGAGGAAGCACAATGGATGCACGCTAGAGACTTAAATGCTTTCCCCACTCTGTTAGCTCCACATTGAGCTAATAGCAATTGAGGTCAATTGCTATCCCACCCCGCGGGTATGATGCCAGGAGGCATATTTCACGGTGGATTCTGTGAGGTTTTACAGTGGATTCCGTAAACTTTGATGACCGGGGCTCATACACAAAGTGGATTCTTTGTGTGAGAAGTTGATGGGGACGCCTGTCCTTTTCGGGCGTTTCATTAATTTAGTGTGTACATGGGTGATTCCATAGCGGGTGATTCTGCAAAATACATATTAAATTAATAAACGTTTATGAGTTTAGAGTGCGCACTCGTAATAAATTAAGGTTAGGATTTATTTCTAACCAGTTGATTTATTTATGTAGCTGAAGACTGCTAGGTATTCACTTTTGTCGGTTTAATTGTATTATTTTACTAACGATTGTGAATGCTTTAGTTGATGTGTAGAGATAGCAGCAGTGGCGGAGGAAAGCATTGGAGTCTAGCGAGTATTCGACCTATGGATTATATTTTGATAGGTGCCATGCCTATATTTTGTCATGTCTATTGAGGCATCGATTATTTATCATTATTTTGTATGCGCCTATGCGCACGGATATGTTATTTCTATTTGGACATTGTGATTGGGCGTGCCAGACTCTTTGGGCACCGTCCACTAGCTTTATTTCTATTTTTGTAAAAGCAAACTCAAAAGCTAAAAGCTTGTCATATTTTTGTAAATTGGGCTATTATTGAGCATGAACATGGAAATATACATAAAATACATGCTTTGTGAAGCGCTCACACAAGGCATGGGGGGAGATTGAACCCAATTGGTCTCTTGCTCTTGTCGTTCAAGCTTTTTACATTGTAATTTGTGCAAAAAGGTAGAGTTCATTGTTCTTGGGGACCTTCCGGGATTCACTACGTGAGCATACAGCGACCGATCTGCGCACCACTCTCTCTCTCTCTCTCTCTTTCATTGACCTCTTGGAGGAGAAGGAGGATCTATGAAACACAATTTTAGTAAATCCTAGTGAATAAAAAAGGGTGCACTACCTTCACTTCATAGAATACATGGTGCTCACATACATACATGACTATAGACCAAAGGAAGTAAACCAAAAGTGGGTGGAAATGTTTCATCATTTAATAATGCATACCTTCACAAAAAGGTAAGAAAAAGTATTCACATCATAAGTGTTATCATTGTGATAGCATCCCAAGCTTCTAATGATTTTAAGCTCATGTACAACCATTTCATGACTAAAATTACATCACAATCCATACCATGTACAACCATTTAATGATTATAATTACATCACAATCCATACCATGGGCAAGGGCACAAATATGTTTACAAAGTGAGTCAAGGAGGACATGTAACTTCATTGGCATGCCACCTATGTATAATAATTATATCACTAAGATTAGGTCCCACCTAGTAACTAATAGCAACGAACACTCAATGGGATATGATAGTGGAGAGAACTCAAAGTTTATTTCCATATGACAGGGAGTAACACAAATAGCTTTATTAATAATCGATGTATTTTCACATGTGTACATATGTATATCCTTATATATACAAACTAGTTGATCTAGTCATATCATCAAAAATTTTATTTAGAAATGTTTTTTAATGTAAATATAGGGAAATCATTGGGCATGTTCTCCACCATTACAATCATCAAACTAGGGAAAATATTCTCCTTCTTAGGATACCATTCTACATGAGGAGAAGTAAAAAATCTACTAATCTTCCTTATCATGAAAGAAGTAGGCTGGTATGGAGCTGCTATTGATAACTATGAATTGCTATATGCTCCACCATTACAATCATCAAACTAGGGAAAATATTCTCCTTCTTAGGATACCATTCTACATGAGGAGAAGTAAAAAATCTACTAATCTTCCTTATCATGAAAGAAGTAGGCTGGTATGGAGCTGTTGTTGATAACTATGAATTGCTAGTTGTGTCTTGCTCCAACAATTTGACCTGAAAAGATAGAGGTTGCATTGTAAGTGTGAATAAATGTTTCTTTTATAGTTGTAGTCTTTATTGGCTACTATGATAGGAACATAATCTATTTGTAACTTGTACAATAGGACTAGATCCTTCACCAACAGGTTTAATAGCTTATCTACATTGGATCCATGATGTAGCATTGCAAGAAGCATTCAATTTTGTGCACAATGTGCATCCTTTTGCTCCTACCAATGGTTGAGGTGAATAATGTCTAGCACTTTAATAGTGGTGCTTTTAAGAAAATTATCTCTCATAGTGTATTATTTATCTCTACACGAGATGCAAGGGTAGTATTGGTGTGGGAAGTCCTAGATAAAATAAGGACTACCAAAGTGATGAAAACATGGCAGTAGGCTCTTGTGGATGTGATGAGTCAAATTGGAGTGAACATGGCTACCCAAACAACATGAATGGATTGAGTTTGAGACTTAACTTAGCAGCAGATATCCAAGGACTAAGATGGTTACATCAAAATAGTTACAATAGGTTTTCACTAGTAGTGGAGAATACCTTTGATATCTTTGTAATTCCCTAGACTAGTACACAATTGCTTGAAATTAAAGCATCATCTCTAGTTAGCAGATTGCAACAGTAGCAACATTGGAGCAAGGAGCATGTATTTCAAGAAAGTGAATTGATAGGACCGATCAAATGTGAATACGATAAAATATTAGTGTCACTTTCTTTCTACCATTTAACATATACCTTCTATATCGTGATCAAGAAAGATTATCTCTAAATCACTTGTGGAAAGTAGAATTGTTTACTTTACTTCCTCAATGGACAAGGTCTTGAAAGTGACTTGCTTGCTGGCTACATGATCTTAAGAGAGATGATGCATGTGAGTTTTGGAATGAGAAGTAGCCAACTAGAAAGTCTCCAATTTCATCAAATCTATAGGCATCAAAAGTGATAGTTTTGGTGATCTACTTCAAAGGGCTAAAGAAAGACAATATTGGCTCCATCTATGAAGACAAACCACAGCAAGTATGTGAAGGAAGAGACAAGACATTCAACTTGTAGCTACAAATGAAGACAACTTGTAACCAACTTGGGATTGCCATGTACTTTCCTATTATGTTTGCTCCAATTATGCATTGGACTATGTTTGAAACTTTAGAGCATATCTTTCCTCTCTCTCAATACTAGGTGGTAAAGTTTATATAGTTTATGAAGTGGTTTGAGAAAACTTTTATGTTGTGTTATAGAGCATGGTTTTTTGGCTCCATGTTGTTAGGGTCCTTTCCTGAATATTTTGAAGCTTGTGGCAGCATATGAGCAATTGAGAAGGGAAAATAAGTACATGGACATACTAAAGTCTTATGCTAAGAAAATAGATATTCACAAGGGTAGAAAATTTCTTGTTTACATTATCATATTAGTTTTTCTCGAAAAAAAACATTTATATAGGTAACAACTTAAGAATATGTGTGCTAATTACAATTCACTTACAAACACAAACGAGATTTGGAATATGGGGCCATGAAATGCTTGAATTGCAGGATATATAAAATATGGGTATGGAGAATAGGCCTTGACATATTATGAATAGATGCAACTTGAGGGTCTCTTCACCTTTGCTTATGCCTTGAAGGCATGTGGTGCTAGGAAAAGAATATTATTGATGGCACTACATTGGTTGATAGATATGTGAAATGTGATTTACTTCTAGCAACATAACAAGTTTTTAACCAACTTCTAGTCCAAGAGATGATTTTGTAGAGCTCCCTAATAGTAGCATAAAAAATCACATTGGTCTGATAATAAAGCACTAAACTATTATGAAAGAATATAGTGATACGAGGGCATATTTCCAAATACTAATAGCCTATGGTTGTATCAAAGCCACAAGTGAGGGACAATATATATATTCTGAGATAGAAAATACCCAAAACCAATCCAAGAAATTAAAAAAATATAAAATCATATTGTTTTGTATATTTGCTAGATGATAGTAGCTTGTTATGTATACCTTTTGCATTGTCATGTCACTATGCACACACCGTGCAAGAGAATCTAGAGTGTGGCTTCCTTTTAGATTTAGAGAGCCAATGCCACTTTAGGCATTAGTTTTAGTGTCCATGGTTCAAAATATTATATTTTTTTGGACAATTTTTTTGCCAATTTTTTATATTCTAGATATTATCTCTTGTAAAAATCAATAAACTATAGATAACTTCTAGATTAGGATGACATGTAAAAGAAAGCATGCAGCTTTTAGCCAATTTGGGAGGATTTTATGTAAAAAGAGAGATTGACGAAATCGTGCAATGCGCAATCGTTTTTTTCAGACAGTGAACAACACTCCGAAGGGGGAGATGAAGAAGGAGTGATCTCGCAGAATTCTGGTTAGGTATGCTAGTATTTTACCCCCCCTTTCGGAGCCAATGGAAACATCAGATTGGCAATCTGAGCAGCATAGAGGAAGGTATTATTTTATACACGTTTTTTTCTATTAGAGTTATATCTTCTCATAATGCTGAAAGAAACTGACATGCTTCATCTCTGTTAGTATTATTTTATATTTTCTAATTTCTTTTTTGTAGTATTCTTCTACGTCTTTAATTTATTTGAATCCCTTCTCTTTCGTCTACTCCCCTCCTTGAATCTACCTTCACCCTATTGTCTCTTATCTTCAAGAACTTGGCTTGAAACCTTCAACCCTTCTCTTATCTCTACCATCTCTTCAGTCTAAGCTTCTAAACCCCCATACATTCTTCTCTTGCCAAACCCCTTTGGTGACCTTTAACCCTACGCATTGTGACATTGGTGAACTTGACGTGAAGGTTGGTGTAAGAGAACTCCAAGATGGGGGATTCTTCAGGAGATACTCTACAACAATTGGTGCACATACTGCAACAGAATCAGCAACAATAAATACAAATGTTACAACAACAACAACAAAGGTAGGATGAAGAGAATATTGATCCCATAGATATCAAGACCCTAGAGGAAGTTGGACGTGAATTAAAACAATTTAATGGTCAAAATGTCTATGTTTTTATTCGCTTGTATGTTGAAAAAATGCTCTTCTTTGGTGTACCACAATATGCATGGAGTTTCTATTTTGCCGGACTAGCCAAGCATGATCTTCAAGAAAGAATCCATGGTTTTTTTCAGCAAGATGCGGATTGGGATGCATTGAAAAAATCCCTACACGAAGAATTCTTCTTAGAAGACTCTAGCCTAATGACGAAGAAAAGTTTCACTGATTGGGTTGAGAAACCCAACAAAGGTTAGCTGCAACAGCTTTATACCATGAATTTGAAAGTAAATTTGGACAACTTGATGTTGAAGACCAACAAAGTATGGAAGGTTAGAAGATTGATTTATTCATTAAGGCTGCAAATCCCATTCTGCAAGAGAAGCTTTCTTATTGCCTAGAATATGTCACCTCCAAATCAAGAGTCAAGACTGCATAGAAAGATGTTACTAATATAGTTAACATGATTCCTCGAAGAGAGCAGATGCGACTAAGATTGGGCTCTACTTCAACTTCAACAACTCCATTGATGGAGCTTGTTCCACCTTCAAAATCCCCTGTTCCTTTAACTAATCAACCAACTCCTTCTTCTTCTGTTCCTTCTAAAAATGATATTATGGATGAAATCTTTAAAAGCATGCGTGACCTTCATTTGAATCTTAAAGAAATTAGTTCCAAGGTGGAGAAGCTGGATGTCAAAGTTGAAGAACGAGGACCTTCAACAACTCAAAAATCCATGAGAGAAGGCTTTAAGAGGCCCTGTATTTGGTGTGACAGCCAACAACATTACAAGAGGGAGTGTTTTGCCTTCCGTGAGTCTGAAGCAGAAAAGCTCATCTTTTGAAAGACGAGTTGAAAATGGTCTTCCAGTGGAGCCAAATTTTGGCAATGGTGGAATGAAGAAAATATTGGAATATTTAGTTGTAAAGAATGCCTATGGAGTAAGTGATGCAACTACCTATGGGCTACAAATTGAGCCAATTAAATCAAGTTTGAAAGCACATACAGCTAATGTGAAATATAAAGTATGGATGCATGCACTAGATCAAATGGAATGTGGTAAAGCAGCCAAGGTTAATGCTAGTCAGTGCATTCGAGGAATAACTAGTTGAAATGAACCGATAGATTCTTTTTTCGCCTTTGCACATTTGGCTAACGTCAATCATGAAGAAGTCTTGATTGAAGAAAAGAGAAGAAGAGAAGATGAACCAGGGCCTTCGTCTGCTTGCCCTCTGAAATAGGTAGCTAGAAGAATGCCCGAACAACCAAATCTTATTGAAAATATAACCCTAGATCAAGAGATGGAAGATGCACTGCCTATGCAACAATTGATGCAGCTACCTATGGGCTGCAAATTGAGCCAATTAAATCAAGTTGGAAAGCATGTAAAGCTAATGTGAAATCTAAAGTTTGGATGCATGCACTAGATCAAATGGAATGTGGTAAAGCAGCCAAGAAGATTTGCCAGTCAGTGCATTCGAGGAATATCTGGTTGGAAAGAACTGATAGATTCTTTTTTCACCTTTGCACATTTGGCTGATGTCAATCATAAAGAATTCTTGATTGAGGAAAAGAGAAGATAAACCACGGCCTTCGTCTGTTGGCCCTCCGAAACGGGTAACTAGAAGAATGCCTGAACAACCAAATCTTGCTGAAAATATAACCCCAGATCAAAAGATGGAATATGCGCTACAAATAAAGAAGACCGAAGGAAAGAAGAAAGGTAAGCAGCTAGGCTACAAATTGCAATCTGATATAGAATCTGCAACCGATCTCAAACGAGTCCTAAAAGAACAAATTCTGGGAAGCAAAATTGAATTCACCTTAGGCAAAATTCTTGGAATTGCCAAATGTGAATTCCATGATGTAATTATTAATGTAATCAAAAGAAAAAGACAATATGTTGGTGATGAAGTTGAAGAAACAGTGAATGCTTTTTTTCAAGTTCTTCAAGTTTTTGTGTAGGATGAAGAAAAGTTGACTTTATAAGGAATTCATCTTGAAGTAGTTAAATAATTAATTGCAGCAATTGAAGCTGAAGATAAAGAAAGCATGAATACAAAAATTAAAGAAGTGAAAACTGAAAATGTAATGGTCAGCTCGTCCAAACTAGTTGGGCAGTCCACCTCTCAAAAAGAAGGCCGTCTACAGCACATGCATGAGGAGGAAGAGGCTAGGTTTATTCCAAGCAATCATTACTCCCGTACGCATTGGGCAAGAGAAACAATGGAGACAATCGTAAAATTTGGAGAAAAAGAAACACCATGTATTGCACTCTTAGACCATGGCTCGAAGATAAACGTCATGGAAAGGAGTCTCTATGAAAGTGGCGGATGGCCCATAGATGTTGATCCAGGTTGGCGAATGATAGCTGCAAACAACTCTTCTGTAGAGTTACATGCTACATGTCCTAATGTGCAAGTAACTATTGACGACATAAACGACAATTTTCACTTTTTTGTTCAAGACTCTTGTAGTTATCCTATCATTCTTGGGTTCCCTTACATTTCTGAAGCCCGCTTGGAAACAAACGCTCTTGATGATGGTTCTTCCTATGCTCGAATCCGAAGCAAGGATAATGAATGAGCTATCTAATTTCTTACTATGTGTATTAACCATTATTGAAACAGAGATTGACTACATGATTATCTTGTGCCTCCTAATGCCTGAGAATTCAAGGATTTTGGGGCTGCACTGCTATAAAAGGAGGCTATGGTAGTGCGATTGAACCTCCTTATGCTACAAAAAGTGTGTCTCTAGCAAATCTGTATGTATGTATAACAAATAGTATGGGTTGTTATAAGTCTCTTCTAGCCATGACTAAAGTTGAAAGAAAATACTTATGTCATGTAAAAAGGGAGCTAAAAACTTATGACATGATGGCTGAAAATGAAGATATTTTGGGCATTTTTTTGGACTGATTACTACTAACACATTGGCTTAAATATATGCAGTGCTCATACAGAAAATCAGGCTGAAAATTAGTCTGTAGAAGTATGTACATTGAATTTTTATCAAGCAGTGCAAGAATTTGTTGAGCAAGAAGACATGGGTTTACTCAACAAGGCTGAAGTGCAAGTGGAG
Source organism: Lygodium microphyllum (assembly GCF_053477565.2). Lineage (NCBI taxonomy): Eukaryota > Viridiplantae > Streptophyta > Polypodiopsida > Schizaeales > Lygodiaceae > Lygodium > Lygodium microphyllum. The sequence continues at coordinate 52,115,596 of NC_141154.1, forward strand.
ACAATATACAAGACAATGGATAAGAAAGTCAACCCTGTGGCATTCCCACTGCCTCTTGAAAGTGAAGGGCTGGCTGATAGGGCAGCAAATCAGCCAAGCCTTCGTGATCCTTCCAACATTGGTCACAAGTTCACATCTGAAAGTATAAAAGAGCTCAAAATAGGTGAAAATTCATTCCTTTCTCTGGCTGAAAAACACTCTTATATGCACATGCTAATGAAACATGGAAAAACTTTTGCATTTCAACTAAGTGAAATAGACTGTGTGGATCCAAATATTGTGGCTCCTATGGTCATTTTTACAGTTCCACAGGTGCCTTGAAACCTCAAGCCCATTCCTGTTCCAAGGGCGCATTTGCCCAAATTATTGGAACTTCTAAATGAGAAGATTAGAATGAAGATTTTAGAACCTTCTTCAGCACCTTACTCAAACCGATGGTTTACTGTGCCCAAGAAAAATGGATCTTTACGATTCATTCAAGATCTACAGCCTGTTAATCGTGTCACAATCCGAAATGTTGGTTCGGGTCGCAATTTATTTTATGGGCAATCTATATTCAGGATATGACCAATTTCAGCTTTCATTAGAAAGCCGAGACATTACCACAATGAAGACACCTCTTGGATTGGTCTGCATGTGCACTCTACCACAAGGTGCAACAAACTGCGTAGCCCATATGATGAATGCCATGCACAAAGTCTTAAGGGACTTTAATCCACAACTTACTCTTCCATTTCTTGATGATGTACCTATCAAGGGATGTGAAGTTAATGAAAAGAATGAGGAGCTTGACAAAAATGGCTGCAGGATATTTATAGTTAACCATATTCATGATTGTGACAGGATTTTAACAAGGCTAGAAGAGGTACATCTTACCCTTTTTGGAGCTAAGTCAATTTTTGGAGTAGAAGAAGTCCTAGTCGTATGGCATTTGTGTGGCCCCTACAAATGTAAACCTTCACCAATCAAGATAGGTGCCATCAGCAGAATGCAAGAAAAATGCATAAATATTTTAGAGGTGAGAAGATTTCTTGGTGCATGTGTATTCTATCTCATATGGATACCACATTTTGCTCATATAGCCGAAAATCTCTATCAATTATTAAGAAAAGGCCAAAGATTCTATTGGGGGGAAGAGCATACTCTCACTATATGCAAACTAAAGAAGTTGTTAATTTCAGTCCCCACTCTCAAAAGGGCTGATTATTTAAATGGTCAACCCATCATCCTTACTGTGGATACAAGTCCCATTGGGATAGGATGGGCTATTGGCCAAGAAGACCTTGAAGGTAACAGGTATGCAATTCATTTTGGAGCAAAGGTTCTCAAGGAACGCCAAGGAAGGTATGCACAAGTAAAAAGGGAATTGTGGGGAGTTGTAACAACATTAAAGTGTGATCATGAATACTTTATAGGTGCTTCTGTAGTGGTAAAAACTCATTATCTTCCACACTTGGGCATGATTGCCAACTGCTCTACACCTGACATTGCTATGCTAAGATGGATTGCATATATTAAATCTCTCAACCTCGAATTAAAGCATATTGCAGGAAAAGTGAATCCAATTTGCTAACATGCTATCACATGCAAGATATGACAGTGAAGAAGAGCTAGTGGAAGAAGATGAAGCTAAAGAATCTATACTTGCTGACTTTCATTCTATGGCTGCTGAAAATACATTTTCAATTACTGCATATGCTGGTCCAAAGCTGAAAACAATAGGGTTGTCAACTAGAAGCCACCATTCTCATTGTGTTGCTCAAGTTCTAGTTCATTTCCTTGAAGAAGCTTATGAAGAAGATTTGGCTGAAGATCAGCTAATATTTGAGCACAATGAAGAAGAAGGAGACTTGGATTGATGAGGATTTCAAGCATATCAAGAGGAAAGCTTATGGATTTTTTCTTAAAGAAGGACATCTATGGAAGCATGCAAAGAAGAAGAAAGGCGTGCATGTCCGAGTTTTAGGTAAGAAAATATTGCAACAACAGGTAATGAAGGAATTTCATGAAAGCCTGTGGGCTGGCCATAGAGCCATATGGTGAACCTTTAGTAAAGTCAAATAAAAATATTGGTAGCAAGACATGTATCGGGACATAGCGGATTTTGTTGAAACCTATTGTGTGTGTTAGATATATTCTATGGTCAAGCATCGATATGGGTTACAACCGACTTATCCCTTGTCTATACATTATAGATGGGTTATTGATCTTGTAACCATGCCTACATAAATATGGAATATGGGGTATTTAGTGCTTGCAAGAGAGGATCTAACCAATCAAGTTGAAGACAAAGCCTTAAAAACCAAGACCGCTCAAGTTGTTTGTTATTTTTTGCTTGAATATGTGCTTTGCAGATATGGTTGTGTAGGTAAAGAAATTGCAAATAGAGGAGAATTGGATGTTCATGAGGCACACAAATTCTTTGTTTTTTTTTTGGGTATCAAGTTGGATTTGGCATCAGCCTACAATCCTAAAGGCAATGGAAAGAGTGAGAGAGATCATGATTCTCAAAGCTCTAGAAAACTCTCGTAGAGGAAAGATCAAAGAATTGCCTAAAATGCTACCTTTTGCATTATGGGCTGATCAGACTACTCATAGTTCAGTGACTGGCTATATTTAGCTAAACTTATGCATGGACAACAACCAATTATGCCAATTGAAGAATCTATTCTCACATGGAGTCTTCAATAGTAGAAAGGAGTTGCTGACTTAGCGTATATGACAGCTAGAAAGAAGGCCTGAAGATGTTCAAGCAGCTATTCAGAAGCTAAAGACAGCAAGACTAAAGAACAAAAGAAGATTTGATAAGCGACATCGACTTCGGCCAAGAGCAATTCAAGAAAATGACTAGGTACTTGTCTATGACAGCAGTCTAGACAATCAGTACAGTGCTTCTAGGAAGATGGTAAAGTGTTGGTTTGGCCCGTATGTGGTAAAGGTCATTCATGACAATGCCACATATTCATTGGCTGAATTGGATGGGACCAGCATAAAGATACCCATAGTTGGCAAAAGAATCAAGCTCTTCAAACGAAGAGAAAATTCAACCTATGATTTAGAAGACTTGAATATAATTCAAGAGCATGAAGACATAGAGAAAGAAGAAGAGGCAAAAGATGAAGACATTGACATGGCATAATATACTTCTTCTGACACTGCCAATTCGTAAGACTTTGGCACATACCAAAGGATGTGCAGGTTAAGAGGGGGTGGATGTCATGCCACTATGCGCACACCATGTAAAAAAATCTAGAGTGTGGCTTCCTTTTAGATTTAGAGAGCCAATGGCACTTTAGGCATTAGTTTTAGTGTCCATGGTTCAAAATATTATATTTTTTTGGACAATTTTTTAGCCAATTTTTGATATTCTAGATATTGTCTCTTGTAAAAATCCATAAAACTATAGACAAATTCTCGATTAGGATGATATGTAAAAGAAAGCATGTAGCTTTCAGCCAATTTGAAAGGATTTTATGTAAAAAGACAGAATGAGAAAATTGCGTGATGCGCGATCGTTGTTTTTAGACAGTGAACGTCACTTCAAAGGCGGAGATGAAGGAGTGATCTGGCAAAATTTTGGCCATGTATGCTTGTATTTTACCCCCCTTTCGGAGCCAATGGAAGCATCAGATTGGCGATTTGAGCAGCATAGAGGAAGGTATTATTTTGATACATTTTTTCATCTATTAGAGTTATACCTTCTCATATTGCTGAAAGAAACTGACAAGCTTCATCTCTATTAGTATTCTTCTACATTATTAATATTATTTTTTAGTATTCTTCTACGTCTTCAATTTCTTCGAACCCCTTCTCATCTGTCTACTCCTTTGCCTGAATCTACCTTCACCCAGTTGTCTCTTATCTTCAAGAACTTGTCTTGAGACCTTCAATCCTTCTCTTATCTCTACCATCTCTAGATTTTAAGCTCTTGAACCCGTATACATTCTTCTTTTGCCAAACCCCTGTGGTGACCTTTAATCCTACGTGATGCGACAGCGTAGTGCTAGTGACATTGTGCCACGTAGCTAGAGATTAGGGAGAAACTATATTTTGTGTTATGGGGAGCAGATTATGAGATGCAATTTTGAGATATCATTATTTTTTGGAGCACATTTCAATGTACATGAATAATTTATTGTTGGAGAGTGCTTCATAGCGTGAAATTGATGTTGTAACCTTTATACAAGGCCTAAAGGACTAAATTATTATTTTTGTAAGCCTTAGGATAGATCTACCAGATAAAAATTAGATATTATTAGACAAGACCATGGTGTTAATGTAAAGAAAGTAAGAATCCTAAAGAGAAACATTTTAAAATGGTTGGTTAGCATAAAGGCTAATATAAGTTATGAACTCATTAAAAAAGTTGTATATCATGTTCGAATTGTGCAACCCCTTTCCATGATTAACTCCATATAATTTGTGCTAATTTTATTTTGTAAGTTTCTTAAAATAACTATTTAGGAACAAGTATTATTGCCACCACAAGGAAACTATCCTTATCTTTTTTTTGAAATTTTTCATGATGTTTTCTTATAATGGTTTCTTATCACTGAAAGGTAATCACTCTCGAAGCAATGAATTGAGAAACTAGTCTATATTTTTGAGGTGTTCAATGTTACACTTGGTGATCATCTATTTGCCTTGTTTTTTGTAAAGTTAACCAATATTGGAGTTTTGGATCTAATTAGCACTTTTTAAATGTCGTTCTAATTTGTATCACCCCCATTTCATAAAAATCAATCATGCATGTTCCTTTATACATTTCCATGTCCCATGATATATAAATAAATGCTAATAGAGAGGCATCATGAATGGATGGAATATGCTATAGGTAGTTGTGCTAAGTTTATGAAACTAGCTTGGATTGCTTGGGTACACAGGGTTGGGTAGTAGAAGACAAAAAGTTTTAACTGCTACAATAGAGGTGGAAGTAGGATGTTGATGAATTTGGAATGTGATAAGGTCATCTATGTGAGCAAAAGCAAAAAATCAAGGGAGTAGGCCTAGAGACATGCATATTACTATGTAGAGAGAGAGAGAGAGAGAGAGAGAAGGGGGGACTAGGATGTTGTTTTTTAGATATCACAAAAGAAATCTATTGTTAGGGGTATGTTAGTACAACCATGGTGGACATATAGAACCACAACATTTTTTTTCTCTTACCACACATGTATCATTATGTAGTAAGGAATACAATGTGTGACGACCTCAAATGTGAGATAGGAGAGAAGTGCATCCACTAAAAATATATACCATATGTACTCTAGCACACTGAAATTAGTGGGTTCTCTCTAGTAGTTTGATGTTGCCTACCACAAATTAATTGCCCATATGCTCTATTCAAGGTTTCATGCCCATATTTTTTATTTGAATGACTCTTTAAGGTTGAGTGGTATGTCTCTTTGGAGCATAATTTGTGCTAGTTCAATATGTAGCAAAGCAATTTTCCATCATCTCTTTGCTTAGATTCATGTCACATTAGACTAAACTTTGTTCAATCTAGACTCCATCAACCCTATAATCTTGGAAGGGTCATTTCTTTGAACATGCTCATCTCAAGAAATCCTATAGTGCATGTTCATCAATAAAAAATGTAGAACGAAGTATCCTCCTTGATAATTATGTCTAAGCACAAAGGTCCGATGCCACGTTTTCTATCTATTCTAGAGGATAGTCCCTTGGAGAAATTAGGGCTTCTATCCCCTAACGCAAGCTCGGATAGTGGACAGTGCGCTATAAAGCTCGTTGTCATGCGCGAGAGGCGGGGTGCTCTTCGGAGGCCAATAGCTAGTACTTGCGGAGGAGCCCGAGTTTAGGCAACGGGTTGTCTGTTGAAGGTATGTGTCTATGAGTTAGAGGCGCACAGAAAGATCTATGTCTAACTTGTTACATTTTTTCCGTTTCCAGTGTGCAGGAGCAAGCGTTTCGAGCTATGGCTGCCGTGCAAACGCAACGTCATTTTGTCTCATCCTCTGAACATCAGGAGGCGACCACCGTCGTCGACGGTAGCAGCATGATTATGCCCGCTGCGCAAGCTTCTTGCGTTGCAGGAGCCAAAGAGGAAACCGTGGCCGCCGTCAACCATAGCAGCGCCGGCAACCCTGGTACAGCATCAACGTCCTTACCCGGAGATATAACCCTTAGGTATTCACCGTCGACCTTGAACGCTAATGCGCAGGAGTTCATAATGCTCGAACCACATTCTAGCTGCGGGACGTTGACCCTCTCTTCGTCTGTTCGGACATTAACGTCCCTGAAGCATTCACGTTCGACCATGAACGCGAACTCTCAGGAATCATTCTCTTCGTCCGGTCGGTTCAGAGCACAGGTACTTGCTGCTTATCTATAGTCCAGTTGATAACCCATGCAGGATCTATAATACTGGCTAGCTACTAATAAATCGCATAAGTTAAATTCTTTGTCAGTCTCGATGTCGATGGCATACTTTCGACGAGGGGGAAGCATTAACAGACGTGGGAAGGACCACCCTCATGATAAAAAATATACCTTGTGCTTTTACGTAAGCTATCAAAACTATAACATGAGAAAATGTTTTAATGGGCAAGTGCTTTTTAGGTTATTCTGGACTGCGTTACTAACCAACCTGTGAAGCGGCAATGTGGCAGAATGCAAAAACTACTGGATATCATCGACCAGCATTGCTCCAAGGTTAGCGAAGGGGACGGTGAGAGCAATATTTGCTGCTACGACTACGTCTATGTTCCAATGGTTCAGGTATTCAGATTGCATTTTCACATAGCCCAAAAGGCCGTGCTAGGTCTAATTGGACTAAATGTACACTTTCCTGTTTTGCAAGGTTCTTATTCTCTCATATGTTTGTACTACACACGCAGCTCTCAACGTAACCGCGGTTACGCTTTCATTAATTTCACTTGCCCGAAACATACCCTATCGTTTTACAAGGCATTCCATGGAAGAGGATGGCCGGACTCCAAAAAATGTATTAAAGTGTGCGAGATAATATATGCAAAGGTGCAGGTAACTTTACCATCTATCCTATCTCATGTGGTAGTGTGCTATATCATATCTTGCTAAGTTTCACTTAGGATACGTTCCTAACATTTTCGTATGTCAATTTGTGTTTCTCTTCCATAATGATAGGGTATAGTAGAGGCAAAAACGCAATGGAGTACTCAAAGATGACAAATGAAGCTATATGTATTTCCGAAGGGTTCTTATAAGCTGCAGCTCTTCAACCCACCCTACTTGTACAAGCACCATCATACTTGTGCCACAATAAATGTCAGAAGAGACCGATCTTCTAACAATAGTACAATTGTAAATGTCCTAAACTTATAAACTTATTTGTGCATAACTCAAGTTAACTAGAACATCAACTATGAGAATTATCATATTTCTTCAAGATGTGACATAGATTGCATAAAGGGATAGCTTCTTGTTTCCAAGAAGCATGTTGTATGAACTTTTCCTTACATATGGCCTTCAAAAGTTCGTAGTAAACATGGCTTTTGCTTTCAAAGCTCAGAGATCGAAGAAAGCTATTACATTTAAGCTATAAACGAATGCTTCTACCCCCTATGTGATTAAAAAGTGTGAAACATGCAACGTTTATCAAATGTTATATGGAAGAAGATTATGCTAATAATAATATATTGATCATGTTCTATTATTCATGCAAGGGCAGGACTAGTTAGACATGTTTCATCTTAGCATGGACTTGGCATAGAGCCGAAGGCTGCTCTAATTACCCTTACTTGTTTCCTTTCTCTCCATCCATGTTTGATTTAAATACTTACTTACTTCCTTTTTCTCCATCAACATTCCATTCAAATACCATCTCTAAAGGTGGAATGATGTTGTGACTTAGCACATGCCTAGGGCCACTACTTTATGACACATACCACCACAAATTCAATCAAAATAACATTCCAATTCAGTTTGACTAGTCCAAATATATCTTTTTCCTTGTTAACATGGGCTATGATTTGATGGTACCAATAATAATAATATTGTGAGGATGTCAAGTAATCTAAATACCAAACCATCATCTACTAATGTTTCTTCATGTATAGTTGAGTAATCCAAATTGGTATTGTCCATGGTTAATATGTGCATGACATGATGATATCAATATTGATATGTGTGAATATTTTGAGTAATCTAAGTACAAACCCTTTTCCACTCAGATGTTAATGTTATGTATTGTTTCGTTTGTGGATCATACTATGTGAAGTGATGTTTGGCCAACCAATTGTGTATTTAGGGATCAACATCATATGAATATTTTCATATAGACCATGATATGCTAGCTTACATATGGGCATGGCTAGTTAAGCATGTTCCATCAAAGCATGGACTTCTTATAGATTAATCTAGCACACCTCTAATTGAATTAACTTGTTTTCTTTCTCACCATCCAAATAGCATTTAACTACCGTTTTTTGAGGTTATAATCATTTTGTAACCTAGTGTATGCTTGGGGCCATTGCTTGGTAGTAGATATACTACTATAAGAGCTAACCAAGGGTACAACATGATATAGTGCATGCTTGGGGCCATTGTTTGGTAGTAGATATACTACCATAAGTGTTAACCAAGGGAACAACCTGATTTAGTTAGGGTAGCTGAAACATGTTTAGTATGTTGTAAATATGTGGCTGATATAATTGCTATTAAGATGAAAAAACTAAAGATGAAAAGGAATGTCATTACCAAACAATCTTCGCTAAGGTGTGAGTATGCCATGTTTTTTCTTCATGCATTGCACTAGGTGGAGTGATGTTTCAATAACTACTTGTGCACTTCAAGATGACAATATCAAGTATATTGTTTCAATATATAATCATGTACACAAAGACACGAGAGAAAAGTAGGGTTTTGCATTTTTTAATGTATTGATGGGAAACAAAAGATATTATAGAGAGTGATATGCAAAAAATAGGGTTATCAACAGGATACAAATTATAATTGTACACATGAAATATTTGCGAGTAAGTTTTATTACTAACTACTTTTTCTAGATTGACAACTAACATGTTCTTATCCTATATAAGTTGTTCTTAATACCTAGCATCTCTCTTGATCATTTTTTATCCTTTCTAAGGCTATTAGGAAGCTATAAACTATGTACTTCAAATTTCAAGTGAGTTAGATAAAGCAATGTGCTTATGAGTTGCATAGTTTTAAGAGGAAAACCTTCTTATCAATAAGGGGTATGTTGTTAATAGCTTCAGAACTAACTTGTAAAGGATCTATAAGTCTGTGTGTGGTTGATATATCACATTTATGCTAGACTAGACACCCCATTGGCCTATCAATGTATGGATATGAGGGTACAAAATCATTGTTGCACTCGATATCATGAGAAGAGTAAGAGTACTCAATTCATAGTGGGCAGATCCAACAATCTCCTTGTCACTCCTTGGGTTATGGCCATAGTTGTGGTTGGAATACTTGTGGTGGCATGATGCTCTATTGCCAAAGAGAAAATTAAGCCTTAATTAAGTGAAGTGACTTTTCCTAGCTTATTTCTTGGTCTATTGTCTAGTCCATTTCTCAGTCTATTGGGCCATAGAGACTCCTTTGCTACACTTAGTATAGACAAGAACACCAAACATGTTCTATTAGAGCTTTACATGTTTTGGCCATTTTATTGAGAAATCTCTAAGATTCAACTACTAGTATCTTACATGCATAAAGCAAAGAGGACAACCTATCTCATAATAACTGCTCATCCTTTATCAATCATCAACCCCACCTTTAAGGCATCTACAGCACATAGGGTAATGATGCCCATGACTCCTTCTAGCTTCTTATACATGATAAAAATTTGGATATGTCAAGTGCTCATGAAAAAAAAGAGAGAAAGAATTATTAATCATATACATGAATTTTTTGTGTCAACATATATATAAATTATTGCAATAGGGTAGAGAGAGAAAGACTTTCAAAATAGGAATCGAGTTATAAGGAATCTCCAAAAAGAGTTTTCACATTGATCTATAGAACATAGATTTTTCGATGATTACATGCAAACATGCATCATAAAACACCTCTTTTACCTTGAGTGAGAGGCACGGATGCTTACAATAATGGCCTATCTCTTCCTAGCTAGGTTGAGAAAAGATACTCAAGAATAATAGAAAAAGGAAATCAAAGAAAATTCTAACAAGTAGAAGTTGGGGGGGGGGGGGGGATGTGACATTTGTATGAATTGAGTCTACTGTTGCCCCTTAGGACTGGTGAGTATGCCACCTTTGAAATACAATTTGTAAGTATAGCATTCTTGGATTTATTTATCTTTTTTTAACATATTTAGGTTCTTGAGTAATATTCATTTATTAAGTGTGTTGCTCTCTTAAGTTATGGAGGAGAGGTAGTAATATTTAATCCAATAATTTTTGGTTCTATATGCACTTATATATAATGTTTGATCTAACTAACCTTAATCTTATATGGATGTCTTGTTTTAAGATCGATATGATGAGCTTTTATAGGAGGATGAGATCTATGATTAGAGATCTCATCATATCATAATCAATTTAGTGATGCATTTTTCTCTATGCATGCATGTAGAGATCATGTTGTACTCATTTTTTAATATATATTTCTTTATGTATATATTTAATTTTTAAATATTTTTCTCTTTTAAATACATTCATTTAAGGGTTAATGTCCCATTTTTTAACTTAATTAGTTATGATCCTTTTTTTTTGTATGTGTCTTTTGAGTTTTATATATGTCTGTGCAAAAATGCACTAGTCTACATCTAAATGGATAGTTGGAATGGATAGTAGGGATCTAGCCCTATAAAGGGCCAGATATGTGCTCATTTGTTTCTATCTACAATGTGAGTATATGGTTGGTAAGATATTCTACAATCCTCAAAATAATCATTGGTAAACTCAGCATTATAAATTGTCATTTGTTCTAATACTTTTTTGACCCCTTATTTTGATGTACTCAAAGGAATCTTTTACCAACAATTATTCAAATGTGGCAAGCTAAACATTTAAAAACAATTTCATAAGCATTCTTATCATAAATCTCATCATTAATATAATGGCCTTCTCTTGTTGTGGCATGGAAAAGAAAAGTCTATTTGTGCACCTTCACACCTAGTTATATTAAATTCTGTTTGAGAAAAAATCATCCACTTTTTTACATTATATGGCATGCTAGATAGACAACTATGTATTGGGATTAGTATATGATTGAGTGGATGAGGTTATCTAAGGTGATAGCTTAGTAATGTTTAAGTCTCTCTGGAGCCTTAAGCAATAATGAGTCCAGTGAATGTATATGTGTTTAGTTATGTGAAATATGAAAAGAATAGCTATCCATACCAAAATTATAAGTAACACTCATGGCTAGAAGCCATACCTACTATTTGCTAGGATATACTATGTATGTGTGTTAATTGTGGATTTTATTAGGTTTGGGAGAGACTATGTTCTTGGGGAGTTTGGGTTCAGGAAATCATTAGGATGGCAAATAACACATGATTAATTATATTCTTTTGGGTTCAGCTAGTTGCTATTGGTGACTGGAGGGCTCTACAGGACTTGGTTTCTAAGTGTTTAAGCTCTTACTAAACTCAACTATGACAATGAACCACTATTAGACCCATTTTATGTGTGATAGGCAATTTGTTTGCTAGGATTTTTTACCAATGGAGGCAACTAGAGTTGCAAGGTATAGTAATTTTAAGATGAGATTGTCAAGCATCATGTGGTGGGGGGACTTGCTTGAGCTATTACACTAAACACACACAATACACTTAAGAGAAAGCTCACTCAATGGCACAAGAAGAGAGATGGAGGACAAAATGTTTTCTCACTGGTTTTTTCTTCTTGTTCCACATGCAATACAATGTACACAAAGTATAGATAACATATAACATAAAGGAAAGTGATCTAATAAGTCAAATATTGCATAATTGACTATACTAATTAACTAGCACTATAATTGTGCTAGCTATAGATAGGTGAAACAAACTAAATATAATAAGTGAGAGGTTACTATGCCTATGTGAGGATCATAATGACCATCGATGTGCTAAGTGTAGATGTGTGGATCCATCTAGCCAAGAAGTCCATCATCAATGTCTTTATGTATTGAGCTTGCCATCTCAACATTCCCCCTTAAGCTCAACTGTATCTCTGCAACTTCAAGTTTCAAAACTTTTGAAGCTTCTCTACACCCAATGCCTTTGTGAAAATGTCAGCTATGTGATCCTGTGTGTTGACATATACCAAGTCAATCTCTCCTGCAAGTACCTTCTCTCTCACAAAGTGGTAGTGCACCTTAATGTGTTTTGTCCTGGCATGGAACAATGGTTTTCTAATATATTGCTCATCTAGTCACAATGAATAATAACCACTAGATCATTTCCCTACACATCCAAATCACCCAATTACATTTGTAGCCATACCACCTCACATGCTTCCATAGTGATACCTTTATACTTAGCCTCCACTTGATAAAGCAATTGTAGATTGATTTTTGTTGCTCCATGTAACTGTTGCACTACCAAGGGAAAACATGAGTACACTTGTGGTAGATCTTCTATCTGACATGCTATAAGCCCAATCTACGTCTCTATATCCAAACACTTGTATATTCTTACCTTCCTCATAAAACAGTCTATAATGTAAAGTGGACTTCACATACCTCAAGATACATCTAACTGCATCCAAATGAGGCTTTCTAAGCATTTGCATAAAGTGTCTGATAAGGCCAATAGCATAGCTCAAGTTTGGCCTTGTGATAGTCATGTAATCAGACTCCCTACTATCCTCCTAAATATAGTACGGTCTTCTATCTCATCCCCAATGTTAGCACTCAACTTCACATTTTGCTCCAATGGTACTGAAAGAGACTTGCATGTTGTCATACCAAACTTGGATAACATATCCAGGCCATACTGCCTTTGGGATAGCCATATACCATCATCACATTTTATCACCTCAATACCAAGAGAAAGTATCTCAGCTCACCCAAATTCTTCATCTGAAACTTCTGCAAAAAAATTCCTCAACTTCAACAATCCCATTGTCACTGTCACTATAATAATCAAGTCATCCACATAGATGACTATGATGACCAAACATGCATCTCCCTTTCTCATATAGAGTGATCAACATCATAAATATAAAAGCCAATATTAACAAGATACTCTTTGATCTTGTCAGACCATGCTCTAGGTTCTTGCTAAAGCCGATAGAGCACCTTCTTTAACCTTCATACATATGTGCAATGCCCTAAATTTTCATAACATGTTGGCTACTCCATATACACCTCTTGTTGCAATTTTCCATGTGAGAAGTCATTCTTAACATCCGTTTGCTAAAAAATCCAAGCTTTGGATACTACCAAAGAAATCATGCATCTAACAACTACCATCCTAGATATTTGATTGAATGTCTCTTCATAATTTATGCCATATATTTTTTGCATAGCCTTTTTTAACCAACCTAATCTTATACCTACTATTAACCGAACCATCGATTTTCCAAATCCACTTATAGTCAATAGCTTTCTTATCCTTAGGCAAGGGTACCAAGTTCCAAGTCTTATTGGCTTCTAATATAGTCATCTCCTTATCGACTACTGTATCCCAACAATGAGAATGACCAATAGTATCCTTTAAAAAAGTGGGCTCAACATCCTCAACTACCTTCACCATATAAGCATAATGGTGAGCTACATAACTTCAAAACCAAATATTTTAACAAGGTATCTAACCCTACTAGATATGTGTACCACTGGATCACTCAGTGGAGCCTTTACATTGCATTGCACTCTCTGCACACTTAGTGTCTTGACTTAAGGAATATGAAGCTCATCATCTAAACTCTCTAAACCACTATAGTCTCCATCAAATCCCAAATGACTAGTACATGCATTATTTCCATACAATAATTTCTTCTTTTCTTTGTCTTTACTTGCAATACTTGAAGATGTGGGGCTACTCCTTAGTCTCCCAGTCCAAGGGCTAAATGTAGGTGTAATGATAGATGATGTTTTTGGTCCACTAAAGCTCTATGATTCTTACTTTTCTTTTTGTATGTAGCTTTCATGATCATTATTATTATTCAACACATCACCAACACATGCATATCTTCTACTTATCTCATAAAAAATAATGTCCTTGCTCACTTTGAATTCACCTATGTGACAGGGTTATAATAACAATCACCTTTCTACTCTAAAGAATATCCTATAGAAATACATTTTTAAATCTTTGGATCAAGTGTCTTTGTAACTCATCTAGCACATGAGCATATGCATTACAAAGAAACACTTTCAAATGTGACACATTAGACTTCTTGCATGTAAAGCATTCTTCGAGGGTTATCCCATGAATTGTAGTTGTGGGAGCTCTACTCGTAATATAAATAGCAGTATGAATAACTTCAAACCAAAAATGTTTTGATATATTCTTTTCAACCACCAATGCCCATGCAACTTTTGCAATATACCTATTTTTTCTTTTTGCAATCCCATTTTGTCATGGGGTATACCTACAAGTAAATTGTCTCTTTGTCCCATGAGACCTCAAGAAGCCATTAAACTCATTAGAGAGGTACTTTGCCCCTCCATCTAATCTCAAGGAGTTAACTTTTGAATATTGTTTCTATTTCAACAACCAATGTCAAAGATTTAAAGTGCTCAAATATATCACTCTTTTACTTCATGAAATATACCCACAACTTTCTTGAACAATCATCAATAAACATGACAAAGTATTTGTTGCTACCAAGAGTTATATTCTATGTAGGCCCCCAAACATCTGTATGCATGATGTCAAGTATATTTTTACTCATATTTGTGTCATGCAAAAAGGGTTGTCTTGCTTGCTTACCAAACTAACATGCTTTACACACTTTATGAATCTCTGCAACTCTAAAAGTAGGCAACCTTATAACCTTTATACATTGGCATGTCCAATATGTTATGTCATATTTCAATGTTTGTAACACTTATTTTCCTTTACCATACATAGTAGCATTGATTCCAGTATCTAAAGTAAACATGTGGCCAACTCTACTTCCTTTTGCATCCAACCTGCACTTATCGTTAAAGTCCTCTACAAAATAACATTTTGCATTTAATTGAACTTGTAACCTTTGCTCTACCATTTGACCAACAAACACTAAATTTCTTGGATTGATGGCATATGTAATACACCTATTAGACTCTTTATCTGGCCATCATGCAAGGACAATGGAACCTTTCCAATGTGTGAAATTGGGTGGTATGAATCATCACCCGTCTGTATATAACCTACATTTTGTAAGTCCTAAATCTCTCGAAACCATTTAACATGACTGGTCATATGATTAGATGCACCTGAATTGACATACTATCCATCATTATGTGTCTCATTTTCTGTGAAAACATTCATCATATGCTACATAACAAATAGATGCTCATTTTTGTGTTTTCGTTCTGTCATGAAAATGATGCATAATTTCCTTGCTCGAATTTACCACAATGGATATCATCCTTCTTAGCATAACAATGGGCTACAATATGATCTATTTTGTCACAATAATGGCAAGCAACAACAAAATTTCTAAAATCTTTGACCTCTTCCTCTAGAGCTCCCTCTATCTCTAAAGTTTCCATGGCCTCTTAAAACTTGCATTTTGCCAAAATTACTAATTTAACCTATTTCTTTGGTTGTCACGTACCTCCCATACCATGGCCACTCGATGAGGATCTATCACATCTCCTTTCTTTAACTTGGGTAAGATGCTTAGACCTGCTTAACATTTCTTTCAAATAAGTCACCGTGTATATTAATATTTTTAGTAATCATGAGAGAGACCAACTCATCAAAATCTGAAAATTACTTTTGTAGATATATAGAAGTGATAAATTATTTTCAAGCCTTCTCATTATTAAGGCCACCCAAAGTAGATGAAACCAAATCATTATCGTCAGGCATTGCATCACTCACTATGCTAAATCATCTGCAATGCTTCTCACCTTCAAAACATACTTATTAATAGACAATTTATCTTTCTTCAAGGTACTCAACTCTTGCTTGAGTTGAATTTTTCATGCCTTTGTATTTATCAAAAGCATGTTCTCAAAAATTATCCAAGCTGCATGTGAAGTTTCTGCATTCTTGATATATCTCAGCATTGTATTATCAATGACTACAGATAGCCAATACATTACCTTTTTGTCTTTTGTATTCAATTCTTTCCATGCCTTTAATTTATTTACAGTTGTAGGGATACTCAACTCTGGCCCCTTTTCTTCACCTAAAACAAACTCATAGAGGCTTGTTTTATTGAGGAATTCTATCACAATGAACTTCCATGAAGGATAGTTGTTTTTGTCTAGCTTCTCAATGATAAGACTTTCACTATTCTTTGTCATTATCAAAAAAATGATATGGAATAATAAGCAAATCTTCTGTAACATTTCACAACAAGTGCACAACAATACACCAAGCAACCTTTTCATTGATTGCTCAATAATATATGTAATTGGTAACATTTTTGCAAATAGAACTTATCTTTTTTTCCTAGCAAATACCTTAAAAATTACATATTCCAAATCTACAATCTGTACATCCACTTTCGGTCGATACGACCAAATTTGTGGTATATTCTAAAATTGCTTTCTACAACCTTGCAACTCTAAAATAGGGCCTAAAATGGCCTCAGATGCCCAAAAAGGAAATGAATATACAATGATCTACTCTCCTTTATAGAATATACAATGCTCGCTGACACAAAATCTCACAACAATTTGAGATTTTCACTCTATCTTACTTTGGGTGCTTGCACAAGTAATATCCAAGAGAAAGAGTGAAAGAATGGGAGAGCTTCTTACTCGTTGCTTGCTTGCTCGAATCTTTTCTTCTTCTCCTTCATTTCAGCCTTCAAAACTAACCTCTTTCAGTGGCACCACTTTGATACCATGTCAAGTATCACTTGGTGGGGGGACTTGCTTGAGCTACTACACCAAACACGCACCATACACTTAAGAAGCAACTCACTCAATGGTGCAAGAAAGAGATGCAGATCAAGACATTCTATTACTAGCTTTTTCTTATTCTTCCATACACAATATAATTATACACACCGTACAAATAAGATATAATATAAAGAAAAGTGACCTACTAAGTCAAATAGTGCACAACTAACTATACTAGTCGACTGGTGCTATAACTATGCCAGTTGTAGATAGGTGCAATAAATTAAATATAATGAGTGATAAGTCAATGGCCATGTGAGGATCATAATGACCACTGATGTGCTTAGTCTAATTGTGTGGACCCATCTAGCTAGGCAGTCTATCATGAATGTCTGCACATGTTGAGCTTGCCATCTCAACAAAGATCATAATTATCCATTCCAATGGCTAGAAAAGTTCCAAAGATGGTATTTTTATCATTTTTGGATTGACGAGGGTTATTGTTAGAAAAGTGTACTATGTTATTGAAGTATTATCCCATTAATAATATTTTCATTTAATATCAAATATTGTGCATTTAATTTCATATGAATTCCATATTAATGTACACACCACTATAAGCGAAGGTTCTATTGAGATATAGAGAGAGAAGATATGTAGAGACACGAGAGAGAGAGAAGAGACACACCATATACACTCCCAAAGACTACATCATATTGATCACAATCTACATATATATAGGTGAGACCTAGTCTAGATAGGGTGAGCTACATATAGCTGCAATACTCCCACTCAAACAAAGGTCTCTAGTCATGGATGAAAAAACCCTTGAGGAGCACAAGGGAAAAACCGACGCTCATATATACAAATGTACAAACATGATCAAGAAGGATTATCGTGTGCATGTAAAGTGAATTTGTGCACGTGAAGTGAAACTAAATATGTATATACAAATATGATCAGGAGATTTGAGGTGTATCTGCATATGTGAAGTGCATGGTGCCTACAAGAAGTATATACAATGGCACTACATCGTCATAGTAGATTAACTCCCAAATATTAAAGTTGAGATAGCTCCAAGTTTTGAGTGCAGTAGAGTAAAGTGTGTTTCATTGAGTCCTTTGGTGAATATATTTGTAGTCATCTGATCACTTGGATCTCGAGGAAGTTACTATACGTATATCCTCTACATCATACGTGTTCAACGCCTATTTATAAATATCCTTATTTGTGAATTTTTCTTGAATAAAATATAACCATTTTCTATTCAATCTTTAAATAATCCCTTTATAGTACAACCTTATGTATGTAAAAAATATATTCGAATGGTATTTTAAAAATACATTATTTTTAACCCACATGATACACACATATATTCATAAGTAACTTACCTGAGACTTGGACAATGTTCAATCATGATCGTACCTTTCTTTACTTCATATCAAACATAATGATAATGCACTGCAATATGTTTAGACTTGTTCTTTAGCAAGACTAATAACACTTTGGTTATCACATCAAAGTGGTGTGTTGAAGAGAGGAGGATGGCCAATATATGATAGAACTTGTTGAAGCCATACTAACTCTTAAGCCGCTAAAAATGGAGCTACATATTCAGCCTCTATAGTAGAAACAACAACACAATGTTGTTTCTTACTAGTCGAAGAAACAAGGCAACCATTGATAAAGAAAATTTCCACTTGTACAACACATAGATAAGTGAGAGCTTGCTCAATCTGCATCTATATAACCCAAAAGTTGAAGTGAATGTAGAGATTCAGAGTTTTTTGGCACCAATAACTAACCCAAAATCTTTAGTGCCTTTCAAATACTTCAAAACTCTTTTAACTATAGTCCAATGTTTTTAAGGCATGGAGAACTAAGATGTTGTGCAAGAAAATTTGTAGCAAAAAGAATGTCACAACGAGAACTTAAGCCAAAAAATTGAACACATCCAACAAGATTAGCATAAGGTAAGAAGTACTAGCAAGATGTGGAGAACCCAAAACAAACTTTTGAATAATATATTCAATGAAGTTTGTTTGACATAGTAATAAAACACCCTTTTCTAGATAGCGTTGAATCTGAATATCAAGACATGTGTGTATGTCTCCAAGATTGACCATGTCAAACACAAAAGATAAAACCTTTTTTACTTGTTGAAGGAAGTTGATATTGTTAGAAACAAGTATGGTATCATCCACATATAGAGAAAGAATAACAAAACTATCATTCTAGTGCTTGACATGAGATAAAACCTTATTTTGTAAGGAAGAGATCAATCTTTTGATACCAAGCCTGGGGGGGTTCACTATATATATATTCTCTATATAACGTGCGTTCATGGCTCATTTATAAATATCCTAATCTGTGAATTTTTCTTGAATAAAACACAACCCTTTTCTATTCAATCTGTAAGTAACCCCTTTATGTGACACCCTTCTATATGTAAAAAATGTATAAAAATGGTATTTTAAAAACCCCTTATTTTGAACTCATGTTATATATACATATATTCATGAGTGACCCTCCCCCCCCCCCCCCCCCCCCCCCGAGTACCAAGCTCATCAAGATTGTTTGAGACCATAGAGTGCTCGAGGAAGTTTGCAAGCAATATTTTCCTTATGTTTGACTAGAAATCCCTCTAGCTGCTACATGTATATCTCTTTATCTAAATCACCATTAAGAAAAGAAATTCTCACATCCATTTGGTGAACCTCCAAATCAAACTCAATAACAAAAACTAACAAGGCCTGAATACTAGTAATACAAACAAGAGGTGAGAAAGTTTCTTGATAATCAACTCCTGTAATTTGTGAGAAACCTTTGGCAAATACCCTTGCTTTGAGTTTTTCAAATGTCCCATCTACTTTTGTTTTATTCTTATAAAGCCACTTGCATTTAATAACAGTATGTCCAGGAGGTAACTTAGTTAAAATCCATGTACCTTTAGAGAGAAGAGATTCATACTCGACTTCCATGCGCTTTCGCCATCCTTCCTTTTGTGGGAGTAACATGGCATCACTATAAGAGACTGGTTCTTCACAAACATTGAGAGCATTCTCAAGAATATCAGCATCATAAACATGACAAGTACCATGCTCGTTATTAATTGGAAGATCAACATAAATATCAACACCAATGTTATCTTTAGCAATAATAGGTGCAGGTTGTGAATCCAGATTTAAAGATTCAATATTATCCTATGAAGGAGGTTCATCATCATATAGAAAAGGTAAATAAGTGAGTAATGACTTTGTATCATCAACGTCCTCTAGTGTCCATGTTCACCCAGCATCCTCTTGAGACCATGTGTTACCCATAAGTTACTTATTGAAAATAGTATCACAAATTATCACTACAAGGATACAGAGGCATAGTGACGGCCCTTTCCGACACAAAATAGCTGCATCGCTATTTGCGTCACACAGCGACAATGCTCAGACGAAAAAATGTGGGCTGAAACCGGAGCGTGTTATTTTGTCCGAACAAACGAAAGAGAGCGAAAGGGAGAGCGAAAGGGAGAGCGAACTCCATCTTGCATTTGAGAGGGAGAGGGAGAGAAAGAGAGAATAAGGGAGAAGGAAAGCTTCTCATCGCCACCGTCGCCACTCGCGAAGAAGAGAAGGAAGTGTACGAAGGATGAAGAGGAGCCACCGAATCCATCCTCAGGCCTTTACGGTGAGTGAATTGTTCCTTCTTGCTTTGTTTATGTTTTTTCTCTTTTTCTTTTACTTGTTTTTGTTAAAAATCATATGTATTGAGAGAGGGAGAGGAAATGAGAGAGGGAGAGAAAGAGAAAAAAGAAAAGAAGGAACGAGAGAGAGAGGGAGAAAACATTAAATATAATATGGAAAGAGAGAAAGAGAGGGAAAGGGAGAGGGAGGGAGGAAGGGAGAGGTTGTTGTTATTGTTGTTGTTGTTTTATTTCTTCTTCTTCTTTTTAATTGTTTGTTATTGTAGTGGTAGTAGTAGTGGTAGTGGTAGTTGTTTAATTTCTTATTTTCTTGTTTGTTGTTGTTGTGGTATTCATAGTAGTAGTAGTAGTAGTGGTAGTGGTAGTGATAGTAGTAGTTGTTGTTGTTTTTTCTTCTTTTCTTGTTTATTGTAGTGGTGGTGGTTTGTTGTTGTGGTAGTCCTAAATGTTGTAGTAGTAGTAATAGTTTTTTTTTTAATTTTCTTGTTTATTATATTTTAGTTTTCTTGTTTGTTGTTGCTCTAGTAGCGGTAGTAGTAGTAGTTTTTTCTACTTTTCTTGTTTGTTGTTGTTGTTGTTGTCGTAATAGTAGTTGTTGTTGTTGTTGATTTTTCTTCTATTCTTGTTTATTGTAGTGGTAGTGGTAGTGGTAGTGGTAGAGAGTTGTTGTGGTAGTCGTAGTCGTGGTTGTAGTCGTTGTAATCGTGATTGTAGTAGTAGTACTTGTAGTAGTAATAGTAGTTTTCTTGTTTGTAGTAGTAGTAGTTTTTCTTTTCTTGTTTATTGTTGTTCAGTTTTCTTGTTTGTAGTAGTAGTAGTAGTAGTAGTAGTAGTTTTTTCTTCTTTTCTTGTTTGTTGTTATTGTAGGGTAGTAGTAGTTGTTGTTTTTTCTTCTTTTCTTGTTTATTATAGTGGTAGTGGTAGTTGTTTGTCGTAGTCGTAGTTGTCGTCCTAGGCGTGGTCGTGGTCGTGGTCGTGGTCGTGGTCGTAGTCGTGGTCGTGGTCGTGGTCGTAGTCGTAGTCGTGGTCATGGTCGTGGTCATGGTCATCGTTGTTGTTTTGTAGTGGTAGTAGTAGTAGTTTCTTCTTCTTTTCTTGTTTGTTGTTGTTATAGCAGTATTAGTAGTTGTTGTTGTTGTTGTTGTTTTTTCTTCTTTTATTGTTTATTGTAGTGGTAGTGGTAGAGAGAGATATATATTTTGTTAAAGGAAATTGGTAGTAGAGAGAGATATATATTTTGTTAAAGAAAATGAGAGAGGGAGAGGAAGAGAAAAAGGAAGAATGAACGAGAGGGAGGGAATAAACATACAACATAATAAAGAAAGAGAAAAAGAGAGAGAGATGGAAGGAGAGGAGAGAATGAATGGATAAAAAACAAAGACAGAGTGGTGGCGAGGTCGGGTGAGGTCGAGTGCAATACCACGAGAAGGAAACACTCCAACATACATTAATTTGTGGGTGGGTGGAGACTTTACATACATTAATTTTTGTTGAGTTATAAGAGAAGAAATCCCTTCTCAAACAATTTAAGAAAGAAAAAAAGAATGATTAAAAAAACAAATTGTTTGTTGTAACGTAGACAAAATGGAAATCGATGAAGCTCGTGATATCGCGAGATGTATCTTAATCAGTGTGTCCCATGTCCTTTATTTCAATGTAAGCTGGCAATTAGACGAAAACATCAATTGTTTATAGAATACGTACGATGCTTCGGCGAGTTTCAATCTGAGATCATTGTGGTCATGGTGGTGGTCGTGGTCATAGTCATAGTCATAGTCGTGGTCGTAGTCGTAGTCGTAGTCGTGGTCGGTGAGTTTCAATCTGAGATCATTGTAGTCATGGTCGTGGTCATAGTCATAGTCATAGTCATAGTCGTGGTCGTAGTCGTAGTTGTGGTAGTGGTCGTGGTTGTGGTCGTAGTCATAGTCGTAGTCGTCGTAGTCATGGTTGTAGTAGTAGTGGTGGTTTTCTTATTTGTTGTTGTTGGTGTTGTTGTTGTAGTAGTAATAGATTTTTTTTTCTTGTTTATTGTTGTTTAGTTTTCTTGTTTGTTGTTGTTGTTGTTGTAGTGGTAGTAGTTGTTGTTTTTTCTTCTTTTCTTGTTTGTTGTAGTAGTAGTAGTAGTTGTTGTTGTTGTTGTTTTTTTTTCTTCTTTTATTTTTTATTGTAGTGGTAGTGGTAGTGGTAGTGGTAGTGGTAGTGGTAGTGGTAGTGGCAGAGAGAGAGAGATATTTTGTTAAAGGAAATTGGTAGTAGAGAGATATATATATTTTGTCAAAGAAAATGAGAGAGAGAGAGGAAGAGAAAAAGGAAGAATGAACGAGAGAGAGGGAATAAACATACAACATAATAAAGAAAGAGAAAAAGAGAGAGATATGGAAGGAGAGGAGAGAATGAATGGATAAAAAACAAAGACAGAGTGGTGGCGAGGTTTGGTGTGGTCCAATGCAATACCATGAGACGGAAACACTCCAACATACATTAATTTGTGGGTGGGTGGAGACTTTACATACGTTAATCTTTGTTGAGTTACAAGAGAAGAAATCCCTTCTCAAACAATTTAAGAAAGAAAAAAAGAATGATAACAAAAACAAATTGTTTGTCGTAACATATACAAAATGGAAATCGATGAAGCTCGTAATGTTCAAGATCGCGAGATGTATCTTAATCAGCATGTCCATGTCCTTGCTCTCAATGTAAGCTGGCAATTAGACAAAAACGTCAATTGTCTATAGAGCACGTACGATACTTCGACGAGTTTCAATGTGAGATAATTGATTAGGCAATCTCACATTTTGAGCAAACTGTAAGAAAGGTGTATATCAATCATGCATTGTATTCACAAGCTTATTGAATACCATATACAAAAACATTGGGTGTGGTTGGAAAATTTTCTATCCAAGGAGGTGAGGTCTTGTTCTAAGGAGGAGTGCACCCTTTGCGGCCAGTTAGAAGAGTTCATGGGCATGCGATGGATGGAGTGCCTGAGCCAATCCACCACTTGGAAGGTACTATCCAATCTATACTGTCAATACTAGAGGAGATAGGCAGCTCTCTAGACTTACCTAGGATCTTGGAGCCTGGGATGGAGGCAATGATCGATGCATTCATGCCCATGGATGTCGAGACTTCTGATCCTCTTAGAGAGAAAGCATCTATACCATTATATGATGGGTGCCGAGTATTTCGCATGAAGACACTACTTGCACTCCTAAGTGTGTAAGTAAAATACGGGTGGAGCGATGCGAGTGTGACCGAGTTGTTCAGGTACCTTATGCATACGCTTCATTGATTTCTTTTCGGCACTATCATTAAAAACATTTGTGCTTTTTCAAGGTGTGTTACAGGTTACTGAAGTATCATATATTACCACTTACAAATACCATGCCTAAGTCTCGTGATGATGTAGGACATGTTTTATGAAAGCTTGGCATGGATTACAATAGCATCCATGCATGTATCAATGATTGCATACTATTTGGAGGAGATAACGAGACTATGGAGACATGTCCAAAGTGTGGTACTCACAAGTATAGACAGCACTTGCAAGGGCAGACCATCCCTCAAAAAGTTCTTAGACACTTTTCGCTTACCCCCCACATAAACCACATGTTTTATACGTCCGCCATGGCGAGCTTGACAACGTGGCATGTGCAGAATAGGTCCATAGATGGAGTTCAACAAATATCAGCAGATTCACACGCATGGAGCCACATTGACTCTACCTTCCCAAGCTTTGCGGGAGAGCCAAGGAATCTTCGGCTCAGTCTTGCTATGGATGGCGTGAACCCATTCCATCTGTGCTCAACTTCTTACAGTGTGTGGCCTATAGTCCTTGTCAACTACAATATCCCTCCATGGCTTTCTACGAAGAAAGGACATCTCATCCTTAACTTACTCGTTTTCGGCCATTACAAAGTAAAAAATCTGGACATGTATCTTCGTCCATTAGTTGATGAGCTTAAGATTTTGTGGAAGGAGGGGGTCACTGTGTAAGATATGAGCAAGCGCAATGGTCCACGGTCCGCCAATATTCGAGCCATTCTCATGTGGACAATGCATGACTTCCCGGGATTCGGAGAGTGCTCAGGTAAGTAGGTTTCTGTTCTCGTTGGTAATATCTATCATAGCTCGTTCAAGTTTGTATTCACTGTATAGAGGTGTTGGGACAAGTCTGGTTACATGAAGTTATCATGCATGTCCATTGTGTGGGCCACAGTTAGATTCTCGAAGGTCACTAACCATGAAGAATATGGTATATCAAGGACATGCCGCTTTCTTGCCAGAGGGTCATAAACTTACGGAAGGTTTTCTCGGACGAACTCAAGCACATATGAATGCCCAAAGTTGGTACGAGCTGAAAATGGTCTGCAGGAGTCACATCCAAATGGAATTCAATGGTTCTCAGTTTTCTACAAGTTTCCATATTGGACCCACTTACAGATCAACCACTTGTTGGATCCCATACATATTTTCAAGAACGTGGGTAGCTTACTATGGAATCACATCACAGGAAATAGAGACACTATAGGGGCACGAATGGATTTGAAGGAGATAGGCAAGATGGAGGCGCTTTGGCTGTAGTGGAGTGCTGATGGTCGCTTGTAGCTACCTCATGCTCCTTGGGTTTTGCCCACTAAAGAAGAGCGCATTGTGAAGCAAATAGTCAAGTCTACCCGCACTCCGACGAGTATGATGCGTTCTCTCAAGTCTCCGTTTTCTAAAGATTACCAATTATCAAGGCTAAAATCCCATGATTGGTGTAAGATATGTCAGGTTTATACTACGAATGGATTGTAAGTGGCTTGCGTATTTTGCTATTTGGAGTGTAGTCATTGTTCACAATGCTTTCTCGTTTGTGGTAGTTTGTACTACCGATCACAATCGCAGGATGCCTTACTCTAGAGATACGCGAGGCAATTTACAAGTTGTCGACTTTAGTGCAATGGATCTCATAGAAGGAGATTAAGACGTCCTCTATTGAATCTGAGAGGAGGGGAGTAGTGGAGACGGTCTGTCTCTTTGAAAAATACCTGCCTACCAGCATGCTCACGATACAAATCCACCTTCTTGTGCATCTTGTAGATGAAGTGGAGATTGTTGGACCTGCCCATATGCGATGGATGTTCTTCTTGGAGTGCTTCATGAAAACCCTGAAAGGCTTTGTATGACAACAAGCTCAGTCAAGAAGATAGCATGTTGAAGGTTGGTTGGTGTTTGAGGTGCTAGTGCATATTTCACAATGGTTACCAACGGTGGATTCAGACAATAGTATGCCATGGTCGCTGAAGGACGATGATAGACTGACCGGAGATGTGGTGGTTGGAAATGGGGTAGTAAAAAGAATGGATGCTGCAATGGAGGAGAAAGTGAATCGCTTTTGTATGTTGCACCATGCCTCTATGGAGACGTGGCTCGCTAGGTACTAGCAAGCTAGGAAAGATCGAGAGGAAGCGCAATCTGAATTTTGACATAGTACACGCTATCGACCGATTCGATATCTCAAGGGCATGGAGGAGATGCCACGGTTTATGTCAACGCAATGGTTGCATGGAGCTTCAACTACAACATCTCGCGAAGGGGCGATCTCAACCGAGGAGTGGGAATTCTCGAGGGGATGTAGTCCAAAGGTGATGATGTGTTTAGGGTTTGTCGTATCTATATTTTATATGTGACAACTAATTGAGTGTTTCAATGTACAGTACAAAATATATAGTGGAGCGTGGTCGTGTGAACGGAATTTCCCCGTGGAGCGTATTGGAAAAATATGCTCCACAACAGATTGTGGTATCATCGCAAAGTTTGAGTAAGAGAGCCGACGACGAGCAACAGATCCAAATAGAGTTATAGATGAGATGGAGTATTTTGGAAACTTGCAAAGTATTGTCACGGTGGATTACCGTAGCTTCTCCATGATCCTATTCGATGTGCAGTGGTTCAAAGTGGTACTTGAAGGAGCTGGAGTAACAGCTCGATGAGGTCCATCTCGATTTCTCGAAATAGATTCCGAAAAAAAAATAGACGGATTTGCACGATACATTTGTGTTGCCGGTCCATTGTGAACAAGTGCATGAACTCATGTGTTTTTAAATTGTATTACGACATGGTACATGTCACAATATTTAAATCTCTCTTGTATGTGATTGTGAACATGTGATTTTCTATCTAAGCCCCTGACAACCTCAATGGTGGTATGTTATACCTTCAGCTCCCTGAAGTGCGAGAGTATATGATCAAAGCGATGTTACGAGCATAGATGAGGACAATATGCAAATAGAGGGGTCGATATTGCAAGGGGTGGAGGCCACTGAAAGCTTCGAGCATGTAGAGGAGCTAGCATCGGGTAACAATGATGGAAATACAGGAGTCCAAGAATTCTTTGAGAACGAGGTGGAATCATCCTTTTGTGGTGACATGTGTATCAACCTTCCAGTGTATGCAAAGTTGTCAGGAAATTGACATGGGACCATAGGGTACTTCATACTTGGAGCATCCACCTACTCAATTCATTGACGAATCGCTTATAAGGGTACATAAGATATGCATTTTAAGTAAGATCATTTTTTAAAGATTTATATTACCGTGTTTTGTATGATTTATATTGATTATGTTAACATATTTTTTTGTATGTGCAGGTGACCTTTGCGGATATTTAGAACATCAGGATGAGTCAAGGGATGAGCGACGAGGAGCTGTAGGAGATCTTCATGCGTATGTCTCCAGATCAGATAGCGTGATTCAGAGATATGGTGGACCGGGAGCTATCTCGGACATTGTCAGGCCGCTCTATTAGATCTACTTCGGCGTGCTCTGATGATTTAGTTTCTAGCAGACGAGGTCAATGCTCCACACTTGGGCCAGACGGAGGGAGTGGTTTAGGGGAATGTTGCAAAGATCCGGATGTAGTGAGCCCATGGTCGGCTTGAGATATAGGTACTTCTCCTCGCTCTCATGATGGTGGTTTAAGAGAGCGTGGCTCAGGTGGTTACTGTTGAGGTACGGATGCAGTGTCTCCGTCTCGTCGTTCTGCTGGAGTTGCGTCACCTCCGGGATTTGTCACACCTGTGGGGACGTCTACTCCACTCACTCCGACTTTTCTCCAGCCATCCATAGGTGGTACCTCTATGGGTGCTACTCCGATAGATACTATCCCGGTAGGTACACGAGATATACAGGAGTCTCCTAGATATGCCCAGGAGCATGGTCACAGGTGGGAGAGGACCCGTCTTAGGCATACCCCAAAGGAGTATGCCTACCTTGTAGATGATAGGTCAGGAGCCGTCATCATGAGTGATGAGGGGAGGAGGGTGATGGTTTGCATAAGAGAGTTGTCCCAATAAGTTTTTTGGCACAACGTCTTGGATCATTCGAAGAACATACCAGAGGGGAGAAAGGACTACATAGTAGCATCCTTGCATGAGAAGTTTCCACTACCAACCATAATAAATAGATTTTCTATGGGTTGGATGATGGAGTGCATGCGTGTATATATGTTACATAGATGATTAGATGCTCGCAAGGCACTCAAGAGTGGGGCTTCAAAGCCCGAGTGGCTAGACGCGGAGGACTGGTGCCGAATCAGGGAGGAGGCTACATATTCTCCAGAGCATTGGAGACAGCAGCGTGAGGCAGCGAGGGCACGACTAGAGGTCGGACGGGTCCATCATCTTGGGAGTGGCGGCCACACGACATATCTAAAGGACTTTGTAAGTTTTTCTTGCTTATTTTTTCGCAATATCCTTTGTACTGACAATCGTGTTTCTAACTATTGTATTTTATTTTCTTTGCAGCACTCCATTACAAATCGCAATCCCATTGGCCTTGAGACTCGATATGCATAGAGGCATGATCTCATTGCATTGATCGACCGATTGTATAGACGTGGCGGCCTTGTAAGTCACTCATCTTTCTTGTCCATTGTTACCATGTTTAATTAGAATGCATTATTGTATGGTGGACTGATGTGTAGTTGTTTCTTTTTTTGTAGAGTCCATTCGATGCTCCTTTGCAGTGGGACGAGATTTCGGATGGCGATGATCTGTAGCTCGCCCTTGGATCCCTGGAGCTCACATACCCTTCTTTTTTGGTCACATGATCTATGTAGACATTTTCTATGTAGTAGTAGTATCTTGCCATGATTGTACCGATCGCTTTCATTATGAGATCATGTATTTATTTTATGTATCAGTGTTATGATTTAAGTACACTTTGCCTTTATTTACACGAGCATTGTACACATTACTGAAACTATTTGTTTTTTAAAAAAATTTCATGTTACTGTCGCTATTAGCATTGCAAATTTACTGCACCCGTCGCTATTACCGACATAATTAGCGACGCTGATAATGACACTGATATCGACTGTTCTATGGCATCTCCATAACGACACTTTTTACGATGATGGGATCAAATATCTTTATGAACATTTTCATTGCTTTTAATGTCGGTATAAGGCCTATATCTTGTAGTGTATGATTACCTTCTTGGAAGATGGATAATAAAACTTGTATCCCTTGGAAAAAATTGAATGGGAGGATCAAGTTTTCTGCAAGTCTCTTTGGGTACATGAATATAAGCAATATACCCAAATGTTTGAAAATATGAAACAAAAAGTTTTTCACCTGTCCAATTAGTAATCAATATTTTACTAGGAATAGTTGTATGAAGATGATTTTGCACCAATACTGTTGTTAAAACTCCATCAGCCTAGAAACATTGAGATAAGCGAAAATCAATGGGCATACATCCCATGGCATTAAGAATAGTCCTACTTTTACGTTCAGGCAATACCATTCTGTTGAGGAGAGTAGGGAACCATATATTCATGATGAATACTTTGATTATTACAATAATCATCAAAATCATTTGAAATGTATTCTCCACCAGTATCACTAGGGAATTTCTTGATGTGATGAGCACAGTATCAGGTTTTGTAGCTTTTTGATATTTCTTAAAAGATAATAAGGCATTTAATTTGTGTCACAATTGAAAAAAAATGGTTCATCTTGAAAAGTTATCAATAAAAGTCATGAAATACCCATATTGATATTTTGATGGGGGAAAAAGTCCACAAATATGAGTGTGAATAAGATCAAGCAAATCTCTAGAATGAATTGTAGTGGAAATGGAAAAGGGTTTGCAAAAATTCTTTCCAAGTGCACAATAGTCACAAATATCCATATGAGGACAAGCTTTGAATTCCATACCTTGAACAAGGTCATGCCAAGATAACGATCAACAAGCTTTAAAAAATCAGAGTGAACAAAGTGATGATGCCATATTTTGCTGTTCAGATTACTAGGAGCTATAACAACATTTGCAACATCTTCATTTAGAGATAACTAAAAAAGATTACCATTTTAAGGAGCAACAACGATGGTTTGGCCATCTTTCTTAATTCGACACTTGGTATGGTCAAAATCGACAAAGAGACCAAGATCCACAAGTCTTGCAATTGAAAGAGGATTCCTTTGTAGTTTTGGGACATATAAAACTCCATGCAGAATTCTTGTTGAAGAAAGAGTACCGAGATATAAATCAACTATACCTTAACACAATATTAGTGAGTTTAGGAATCTCCCAATTCCCATTTTTTGAATAAAAAAAGGTGGCACTCGGATAACATGCCCATAAGTTTCTCAAAACCATATGATGTGACCTATCATTGGAAAGCGCTTGAAAAATGGAATCTATTGAGCTATAGAGCACTCGATTTGGAGTTATAGTGTTCAAGTTATGACAAATCCAAAGATTTGACCATGTGTCCCAAACTTATGGGAAATTCCCATGTTCGCCAATATGGTGTTCCTTTGACTTAGTAGGTTGTGTCATCTACAAGATAAACCAACTTCTTAAAAGGAATAGAATGATAATGATGTAATCATTGGGACTGATATATCATGTTTCTCGTAGCACTGGAATCAATACTAAAAAGAGATCCATTACTAAAATGAAGTATCCTTTCTGAAGAGATAGAAGAACTGGCACAATTGGCTTCTTTAGTAGTGTTGTCATGTGTAGCAACATATGCTCTATTATGATCTAAATCAAAATGCTTCTTGAAACATAGATGGGTTTGATGATCACTCTTTTTGCAGTAGTCACAATGAGAATAATCTTTGGATAAACATGGTTTTTTATTTGTAATACCATGTCCTTCATCATATTATTTTGCCCAACAATTATTTGTAGTGTGATCATTTCTATTGCAATAAGGACAATGCCGGTTAGGAAACTTGAGATTAGAAATGTTAACATCATGAAGACTCCTATGTGTAGAGCATGGAAAGGGATACCTGCAAGTAAAGCTTGGTCGATTAGTTCTAACTATGTGTCCTCTTGTGAGATCATAACTGTTTCTTGATTTGTGTGTCATCATTCATGTCGTTATGAATATTCAATCAAACATATACAAGCTTGATCAAAATTGATCCTATCTTTGTTAGATAATAAAGTAACAATATTATCATAAACAGGATCCTTTTCAATATCAAGAAGTTGTGTTATCAATTGCTTTCATGGAATAGCATCACCAGCAGCAGCAACAAGCTGATTGATAATGTTCTTGAATGATTCAATATGTGTTGTCATAGAAGTTCCAATGTTGTATTGTAACTCAGTGAGTTGACTGTTAAGACTGAGTTGACATCACACCTTAGAGTTATGTATTAGGAGTTTAGAAGTCAAGTTAAGCCTTAGGGTAAGTGAGATATGAAGGGGTGTAAGTTTTTGGAATGAATAGTCATAAGTAAGGGATGTGAGGAGTTATCAATCCCCGAATGTAACTGTTCAAGTCAGAGTGCATATGCGGGTGTAGATCATGTCTGCGCGTCTGTCTGTAAGCAGAAACTGAAGATATGAAGAACAGTTCAGAGTCAGATATTGTTTCCCTGTCTTGAAGTGGTAAACTGTTTTCAGTATTCATGTTATTTATTGCTGAAATGAAGTCAGATGGTTCTGTAAAGGTGTACTGTAATGATGGAATGTGTGTATGAAAGTTATATGAAGTCAGTGCAGTCAGAAAGTAAGTCAGTTGGATTCAGAAATGTCAGGTAGAGTAGTTTTTCAGGGAGTAAATCGCAGGCAGTAAATTAGCTTGCAACACTTGGCGATCCTGCGAATTGTTCAGACGGCACAGGTCTTATGCATCCGAATGGCAGAATTGTCTAATTCTCGCTTTCAGAATGGAAGAGGTCCTATTGTCTTGGTTGGAGGATTTTAAACATTGGACAACAGAAGCAGAGGAGCAAGAAGCCTTCGTGCAATCTCTTTGCAGGGAATTTTACAATTGGACTACACCAGAAGAGGAATTTGAGGTGTATGGCCAAAATTTCCTGACTGATTATTTTCCTGACTTACCTGTGGACGTGGTCAGATTAGTCAGGGATAGGGTCTGGAAATTTCAGTTGAGCAAGGTTTGCCCAATAGCCAGAAGTCGGACAACTGCAGAGATCAGGAGGATATGGGTTAATCATGAGAAATGGCAGTTCCACCATGCATATGGCTTTAATTCCATATCATCCAGATACAGACGGGGGAGAACTTCTAACTTGTGTTTGACTTGTCAGCATTGTCACTGCTGCATTACAGGAGAACAGCACTAAGACAGGCTAATGACAGAGAAATCCCTGTTTTATGTCAGTAGTGAAGTATAGAGGGGAAGGCTTTGGCAAGTATTATACAAGATTACAGGCAAGGCTAGAGCAAGAGGAAAAGCAGAAACTAGAACAGAAAGGAAAGGGACATTACAGGTCCAGCAGTGGAAGTCAGGTAGACAGTTTGGATCTGGGCTATCTGAGTGATCAGGAGATACAAACTGAAGAAGTTGGTCCAAGCCAGAGTATCCCTGATGTTGCACCTATTTCATTTACACCACTTACACCAGATGAAGAACAGAGAAACAGGAACAGGTTTCTAGGAAGTTTGGCATGGTCCCAACTTCAAAGACAGTCTAAAAGGAGTTTGAAATTCCAACCATTACCTAAATTGTCAGGGAGGAAGAAGACTGCACCAAAAGTACCACCAGTCATAATGGCACAACCCCCTAACCCAGCAGACCTGAGAGTCAGATTTGCTCACTTCAAGGGTCACTCAAAAAAAGAGGATCCTGATGCCCATGTAGCACAGTTCAGCACTAAATGGGAGGCAAGTGGCTTAGCAGGAGTGTATGGGGATGATGTGAAAAAGTAGCAATTTGCTGCCACATTGGAGGGAAAAGCCATGAATTGGTTTACTCAGTATGGGGCAGCTCATTTTCCTGACACAGTGGCATTACAGACAGCATTCCTGTCTAGATTCAGAAAATGGAAGACACCAACTGATATTTTGAAACAGCTTAAAACAATGAAACAGAAGCGACTTCTTGTTGAAGATTATGCACAACAGTTTCTAGATCTGAATGGGAGATTAGCACCTGCAGAAAGACCTACCAATGAGATGTTGGGGGAATATTTCTGCAATGGACTCAGGGGAACTTTAAGGACAGCAGTAGCAAGTACTGAAATACCTGGAGGTGTTGGAGGCTTTAATGAACTAGTGGCAGCTGCAAGGAGAGCAGAGAAGAGACTAGGTTCTACCAGATCCAGGAAGAAAAAACATGATACTGACTCTGACTCAGAGGAGGATTCAGATTCACGTACAGATACAGATTCTGACACAGATTCAGAGTCAGAAGCATATGATTCAGATTCAGAGGATACTGATTCAGATGAAGATGGAAGAAAAACTAAAACAAAGAAGAAGAAAAGGAAACACAAACTGAAAAGCAGGAGTAAGGACTCTAGAGACAGGAAAGAACACAGAAAATCCAAAAGGAAGGTTCAAGACCTGACTAAATAGATTTCTGCCACTCTTAAAAGTATGGGGATCTCCACTTCAGCAAAGAAGGAAAAGCCCTACTGTAATACTTGCCAGAAACATGGTCATAGTGATGCTAACTGTTGGTACAACCCTAATAACAGGGCAAATTCCAACCAGCAAACACAGAGAGCCAATGTACCTGCTGCTAATGCAGTACAACCTGACAGGAGCAGAGCAGGGGATGGCCAACAAAATAGATTTGGAGGAAGAAATAATTGGGTACCACCCAATCAACAAGGACCTGCTGATCCTTGTACTTACTGTGCAGAGGTGGGTCATAGACAGGGTCCAAACTGTCCTTTATGGTGTAAACACAGAGAGGAAAGAGGCATACCCATTGTCAGATACAACAATCAAAGGCCACCAGTGCAACAGCAACAAAATAGACCTCCACAGGCAAATGTAGTAATTGTAGAACAGGCTAAAGAGATTCATGGAGTTGTGAGCCATAATGTTCATTATGAGGATCTGGATGCTATGCATGTACAATGTGACTGTTCTAACTGTTTACAGGAACAGGTGACTACTGACAAAGTTGCTCCTGTTTTGGTGATTACAAGATCAGGTGCACGATATGTTGCTGACCCAGTTATTTCCCATAAGGAGATGAAGAATCCTAAGTTTTGGGATACACAGAGACAGGTCAGATTGGGTTGTGTGAAAGAAATTCAGAAAAGTCAGAAGACAGATAAGATGGGGACACAGATGCATCAAACATTACCTGTTGTACTACCCAGTATAGAAGAGGAGATCCATCAGCAAGAATTGAAGGAAGCTGATATGACAGAAGAAGTGCTAAAGGCAACCACTGTCACAATGGATCAAATTCTCAGTCTGGTACCTGAGTTTAAAAGACAGGTATTGAGAACCTTTTACTGTGAAGAAGTTCAACAAGTTGAACCTGAAGCTTGTCAGATTGAACCTGAAGATGTGGATTACAAAGTTCCCAAGATTACTGTGACTTTTCAGCAACAGGATATACAGGGAGCACTTCTGGATGGAGGATCAGGGGTAAATATTTTAACTGAATTCCTGTATACTAAGCTGAAATTGCCGGATCTTGATGAAGCTCCATTTCAGTTAAAAATGGCTGATCAGAGAAGAATCCAACCTATGGGAATTCTCAGGAATCAACAGATTACAGTTGCAGGGCTCACTTTTTCAGTGAATTTTGTAGTCCTGAAAATGGATGAGGGAGACAGTCCATATCCTATTCTGTTGGGAAGACCATGGTTAAAACAGGCCAAGGTTAGACAGGATTGGGGGGCAGCTCAAATAACACTCAGAAGAGGAAAGAAGAAAGTACACCTGAGTATGGTTCCTACTGCAACTCTACCCAGAGAGGCTAGAGCACTGTATGCACAGGGACTGAATATGTTAGAAGAAGTAGATGATGATGAGGAAGATGCTTTTCTTAAAGCCAATGAGTCAGTGATTCCTGTCTTTGATATTGATGTGGTTAAAATTGTGCAGCAGTTTAAGGAGAATAAACTTTCTGGTAATCTATTACAACAGGAGGAAGCATTACAGGATGTACCAGAAGGAGAGGATGTAAACAAAATTCTGACTGAACAGGAGGAGAAAATGCACATTCAGCAAATAATCCAAGCTGAAAAAGCCTTTGAAGAACAGATGGCCAGAACAGCTAGGGTGCAAGAGGATGATCTTCAGGATCTGAATTTAGGGACTGAACAGAATCCCAAAATGGTAAAAGTCAGTATTCATGTGACAAGACAGTTTAAGTCAGATTTGGAGGAGCTGTTACAGGAATTTAAGGACATATTTGCATGGAGTTATACTGACATGAAGGGAGTGGATCCACAATTCTGTATGCACAGGATTAATCTCAAAAAGGATGCAGTATCTGTCATTTCCCAAAGATACAGGATGAATCCTAATTATGCTAGAGCTGTTAAGGAGGAGTTGGATAAACTACTTAAGGTTGGTTTCATCTATCCTGTAGAGAAGGTGACTTGGCTATCACCTATTGTGGTGGTTCCAAAGAAGAATGGGAAATTAAGAATATGTGTAGATTACAGAAAGTTAAATGCAGCCACTATCACTGATCCTTTTCCCCTACCTTTTCAAGACACATTGCTGGATGCAGTTGCAGGTCATCAAATGTACAGCTTCCTTGATGGGTTCAGTGGTTATAATCAGATTCTGATGGCAGAGGAGGACAGAGATAAAATTGCCTTTATTACAGAATGGGGAGTATATGCAAGCACTGTCATGGTGTTTGGATTAAAGAATGCTCCACCTACTTTTCAAAAATGGGTCCAGGAAGTCTTTGCTCCATATCTTACCACATTTATGAGAGTATTCTTGGATGATTTCAGTGTGTTTGGGAAGACAGATGATCATTTAACTCAGTTGAAACTCTGTTTTGAAAGATGCAGAATGGCTAGGTTAAGTCTGAATCCAGCCAAGTGTGCATTTGCAGTAAGAAGAGGGATTTTACTAGGCCATATTATTTCAGAAGATGGAATGCAGGTGGATCCAAGAAAAGTTCAAGCCATTCAAAAGGCTAAAGCACCGGTCAATCTGAAGGAACTCAGTAGATTTGTTGGTCAGATAAAATGGCACAGCAGATTTTTGAAATACCTATCCCATGTTTGTGTTCCATTAACTAAGCTCACAAAGAAGGATGTGAAGTATGAATGGACAGAAAAACAGGAAAAAGCATTCAGGCTACTGAAGAAGATGTTACAGGTGGCACCTATAATGCAACCACCTGACTGGAATTTACATTTCCATGTTTTTGGAGATGCATCAGATGTAGCTGTGGGAGCAGTTTTGATGCAAGAGAAGCAGAAAGGATGGTTCAGGCCTGTTTATTATGCAAGCAAAGTAATGACAGGAGCTGAAAGGAATTATTCAGTTACAGAAAGAGAGTGTTTGGGAGTGATTTTTGCTCTGAAAAAATTCAGACACTATTTGTTGGGAAACCCTATTGTCATACATGTTGATCATCAAGCTTTGGTATATCTTGTGAATAAACCAAATCCAACAGGAAGGATTGCCAGATGGGTATTGCAGATGCAGGAATTTGACTACAGCATCATACACAGACCTGGTAAAGATCATATAATTGCTGACTACTTGAGCAGTCTGGAATCAGGAGACCCAGCTGAAGGAATAGCAGATGATCTTCCTGATGCGGATCTTTTTCAGATTCAACCAACTCAGTCAACAGACTGGTATGGACAAATGCTGAACTATCTTACTGAAGGAGTTTTTCCTGAAAATATGAACAGTGATCACAGAAGAAAGTTGGCACTCAGAAGTGCAACATTTTCAGTTATTGGAGGACATTTATACAAGAAAGGAGTTGATCAGATACTTAGAAGCTGTGTTCCTGAAAGTCAGAAAAAGACGGTTTTGTTTGAAGCTCATACAGGAATTTCAGGTGGTCACTATTCAGGGGACATTACAAGCAGGAAAATATTTCAGAGTGGACTTTGGTGGCCAACTGTTATTAAGGACTCATACTTGTTTGCAAAAACCTGTGAACAGTGTCAGAGAGATGGATATCCCAGGAATCAGGACAGGATGATTCAAAATCCAGTGCTGCCTTTAGGGCCATTTGAGAAGTGGGGTATGGATTTTATGGGTCCATTCAAACCTGCAGCAGAACATTCAGGAAACAGATATATTCTAGTGGCTACTGATTATTGTACCAAGTGGGTAGAAGCAGTTGCTTTGAAGGATAATAAAGCCAGGAGTGTAGCCTTTTTTGTCTACAACAATATTATGACCAGATTTGGTTGTCCTATTGAGCTTGTATCTGATCAAGGTGTTCATTTCCTGAATAAAGTTATCAAAGTGCTTGCAGAAACACACATGATTAGTCACAAAATGTCTTCTGTATATCATCCACAAGCAAATGGATTAGCTGAGAGTAGTAATAAGGTGTTGGTTAAAATTTTGAAGAAAACAGTTTCAGAAAACAGAAAGGATTGGGACTTGAAGTTGAATTCAGCACTATGGGCATTCAGAACAGCTTACAAAGTCAGTACAGGTCTCACACCCTTTAGACTAGTGTATGGCCTTGAGGCTGTAGTGCCTATGGAGTTTGTTGTACCATCTTTGAGGATAGCAATACAACACAGGCTAACACAGGAGGATTCTCTGAAACACAGATTGGAACACTTACTGTCTCTGGAAGAAGACAGATTTCAGAGTGCTTATGTCGCAACTGTGATTCAAAACAGGAGAGCTGCATGGGTGAATCAGTATTTGAAGAAGAAACGATTTAAGGAAGGAAATTTGGTCCTGATGTACAACTCAAAGTTGGGAAAGCATCCAGGGAAACTGAAACTCAGATATGTTGGACCATATAGAATTTACAAGGATTTGGGACAAGGGACATTTCAGTTGATGGATTTGCAAGGCACACTGTTAAAGAAACCTGTGAATGGTTTCAGGTTAAAACTGTTTTTGCACGAGGAAAATCAGGAGTTGCCAATGGTGGATTCTCATTGGCTAGAAGTGCAAAATTATTTTAATTCTTTTCTTGAAGAGGGTGTCGTGGCTCTCCATCCAGAGGAAAGTGCCATTATAAATCAACACTTTGAATGTGACAAGGGTCATATCACCGCATGTGTGGAGGGATTTATTCGAATTCTCATTATAACTCAACGGGAGGCTTTCGTATTGCGTTTTGTACGCTACCTTGCACCTTGTACTTCTGCGTTTTCTGCCGTTAGAAGCTTGGAGGTTGCCTGCGTTTTTTCACAGCCCTTCTCTCTTCTGCAACTATTGTTTCCTTGCTTCATTTATCTCAGCCCTGAGTTCTCTCATAATGAGGAAGAAAATTACATCACCTGACAAGCCTGTTGACGAGCCAACTCGGCGTTCTTCAAGGGGAAAAGCAATAACACATCAGCCTTTACCTGAAGATGTTGACCTGAATGAGGAGGAGGACATGTCAGGCTATGAATTGAAGCCTAGGGCGGCGAAGGACTTGGCATCAAATTTCATGCACCCACTACAAGATTTTCAGGTGATTCTGTCTCTGGAAGATACTGACAATGTGGCATGGCTGACTCAGTTGAGGTTACTGGAGTTTGCTCAACTACCCTGGGGGAAATTCATGCAAAACATTTATGCACCAACTCAGCTGTTATTTCTTCAGAATTCAGAGTGTTCAGACTGCGATCAGGAAATATCACCTGACTTGTTTGCAAGTTTGTTCAAATTGCCAACAGATGGGATTTCTGAATGGGAAAAGGCAACTGATGACAGAATGATGATAGGTGAGTTTGGCCCGGCAGAAGGTTCTAGGGGATATTTTGTTATCAAGAAGGCTAAAACTCAACACAGGAGAAATCAGTTGATGTGGTTCATAGAAAGAGTTTTGATGTTAGTCAAAATAGAATATATGAGTAAAGACACTTTTGGCCTACTCACTACAGCAGAGGAGGGAATACTTATCAACTGGTCACAAATCATGTTCAACAGATTTGTTATTGAAGTGCATGGCCTTGATAAAAGAAAGCAGTCGGGAGCTTCAAAGATTCCTGCTTTTCTGGGGATGATTTTTGATTATTCCAGACTCAGTGGCAAGAAATTGGCTTTACCACAGAGTACAGCTGGAAGCAGGGGGAAAACATCTTTAGGAAAAGGAGGAAGGAGACTGACTTCTGTATCTGTCAAAGATGATGGAGAACCGCCTGAAAAGAAGGCAAAGACAGAAACAGCACCTGAGGAACAAACAGGTGGGCAAACAAGCTCTTCAAAAGAACAGGAGGAAAGTATGAAGCTAAAGCAAACTGTCCAAACTGAAATCGCAGATGAAGACTTGACAGGAAATCTCATTCAGAGACCTTCAAGTAGACAGGGTAAAACACAGGGAGTGCCTACAAAGAGGATCTCAATAAAGTTAGGGAAACAGAAGATGACAGAAAAGCCTATTGAAATTCCAAAAACAGAACAGGCAAAGCAAACTGAAGAGCCAGGATATACTGATTTGGTTTTAAGTGATGTTGATTGTGAGGAAGTCAACTTGAATGAAAACAGGGTAGCTAAAGTAATTAAGAATTTACAGGAGACTGCTCTATTTGTTGAAAGACAGCAGAGGACTGCTAAACGTTTGCAAAGGAATATTGGGGCATTGCGTGATTCAAATACAGCCTTGGTGTCCATGTATCAAGATGAAAGGAGTAAATGCATAAATTATGACAAATTGGTGGGAGATGTTGAAAATCTGAGGCAGATTTTTAGAGCGGAAGTCAAATCTCGTGAAGATCAAATTGTTAACTTGAATAAGGAACTGGCTGAAGCTAAAGTAACAGCATCTACAGTCAGAGAATATTTGCAGGAGGTGAAGGCCAGCTTTACAGCTGAAATTTCAGTTTTGGCTCAGACAAATACAGATTTGACTGTACAATGTGGAGTTTTGACTGAGAGGATTAAAGCTTTCCAGGAGGTGGAGGAAAAACTCAGAAATTCAGTTGATCAGGAGGAAGTGGACCTGGATACTGTCTTTTTGTCCAAGGCTGATCTTACTGAGTTAACAGATGAAGTTGTAGAAACAGAGGATGTTAGATCAAAGCAAGAAGGGGGAGGACATGTTGATGATCCTACTCCAAACTGACAAGTCAGTATTGAAGAAATTTCAGATTTGACAGAGAATCTGATTTCAGGAAAAATGGTTTTTTCTAAGTATTTGTGTATGTTGGATTCATTTTCAGCCACTGCACTTTACAAGGAAATATTCCTGACTACTTGAATCAGTATTTTCTAGTTGATAACTGATCAAGGGATGTTGTGGGCTCAGGTCCACTATTTTGGGAAAATAGTATCCACCGGGTGTGCCAGTGTTAAGACTGAGTTGACATCACACCTTAGAGTTATGTATTAGGAGTTTAGAAGTCAAGTTAAGCCTTAGGGTAAGTCAGATATGAAGGGGTGTAAGTTTCTGGAATGAATAGTCATAAGTAAGGGATGTGAGGAGTTATCAATCCCCGAATGTAACTGTTCAAGTCAGAGTGCATATGCGGGTGTAGATCATGTCTGCGCGTCTGTCTGTAAGCAGAAACTGAAGATATGAAGAACAGTTCAGAGTCAGATATTGTTTCCCTGTCTTGAAGTGGTAAACTATTTTCAGTATTCATGTTATTTATTGCTGAAATGAAGTCAGATGGTTCTGTAAAGGTGTACTGTAATGATGGAATGTGTGTATGAAAGTTATATGAAGTCAGTGCAGTCAGAAAGTAAGTCAGTTGGATTCAGAAATGTCAGGTAGAGTAGTTTTTCAGGGAGTAAATCGCAGGCAGTAAATTAGCCTGCAACATTGACTACTAAAAAGATAAAGTATTTCTATAATAGATTTCTTCTCAAAATTCTCTATTAAATACTCCCATGTATCTTGTGAGGTTGAGAGATTACACACATCAAGTATAAAAGATACTTAAAGACCAGAAAGAATACGAGCTGCTTTGTCATGTCTGACCCACTCATTATAAAGAGTTTGCCATTCCTCAATTATAGGTCCTTCAGTTACAAGGGTATTATCATGAGCCTAATCAAGTGGTTGAGGTAGACATTCATAATTACTAATAATAATATTATGCAAGTCATCG
Source organism: Lygodium microphyllum (assembly GCF_053477565.2). Classification (NCBI taxonomy): domain Eukaryota; kingdom Viridiplantae; phylum Streptophyta; class Polypodiopsida; order Schizaeales; family Lygodiaceae; genus Lygodium; species Lygodium microphyllum. The sequence goes on from NC_141154.1 coordinate 52,156,660, forward strand.
CCTTCAATAATTAGCAGCATCTTTACTTTCCACCCAAGGAATCCTTGTCCTTGAAAGTGAGGAATGGAACATTGTCAAGAAGGAAATCTATTTATGATTATCAAATTCAACATAGCTGGCTAAGAGAATATGTATAATATGAGATCACAAAATCTATACACCATGTAGGAAACAAGAAGACGAAGATGCAACACAAAAAATCACGCACAGAAACTATGTTGTAAGGAAATACATTTAGTTTTAAAAGCATAGTCCAAAAGAAAGAGACCCAAGATAGACAAAACGTGGGCAAGAATAAAATGACCCAAAATAGACAAAATGTGTGAGAAGAAATCAGTCCAACATAGATGAGAATTATGAACAACACTCAAAATGTTATCACCTTACTTTTTGGCCATGAATAGATGATGATATGAACACAATATGAATGAGTTTGGGAATCTTCCAATTTCCATTTTTTGAATACTAAAAAGGTAGCACCCGGATAACATGCCCATAAGTTTCTCAAAACCATGTGATGTGACCTATCATTGGAAAGCACTTGAAAAATGGATTCTATAGAGCTATAGAGCACTCGATTTGGAGCTATAGTGTTCAAGTTATGAAAAATCCAAATATTTGACCACGTGTCCCAAAATTATGAGAAATTCCCATATTCCCCAATATGGTTTTTATGGCTGATTTTGGTAGAAAACAGAAACACAAGAGTGAGTAATCGTGTGTACAAAACCTCTGTCATAGAAGTCTACACAAAAAGCTATTGTCCTATTTGTTTTCGTGTTTTAAGTCATATTTACTTGAAGTGACATAACTTTTGATATAGAACTCGAAGTTAGCACTTTTAGGTGTCCAAGTAAGACATATTTACAATGCTCATAATACACACAATACATCAAATTTCAGCATAAAAAGAACATGAATCAATAATTGAAGAGATACTACATAGATATACTTTTTCATTATCTTCTTCAAGAAATTGGTTGTAGTCAATCATGATAGCTCTGATACCATGGTGAGATATAGAGAGAGTAGATATGTAGAGACGTTAGAGGGAGAGAAGAGACACATCATATAAACTCCCAAAGACTACATCATATTGATCAAAATCTACATATATATAGGTGAGACCTAGTCTAGACAGGGTGAGCTATATATAGCTTCAATAGGTTCTATGAGGAGTTGGATGATGTTGTGCTAATCCCATAGCTCAATCCTACATGTCGTCTATGTTTAGAAACTTCTAAATGCTATAAAATACTTGCCAATGATCCTATGATATGTATGTAAAGCCAAACCCAAACTACGTGATCAAAATTTGACTCATCAGCAGTGGAGAGCACATTGACAGTGGTTGGAAAGAGTAAGCAAATCAATACATTGGTTTTCCTTATGCATTTTTTATGCAATAGCTATGCAAATTACAAGATGTCAGTCCCCAAAGGATGCTTGGGATATTCTCATGAAGAATTATGGTAATGTTACTCATGCTAGAAAGATAGAGCTAAAGCAACAGTTTAATAATTGTTGAGATATCGAGCTCCGCTCGTGATATGCCAGGGTGACCGTTGTGCATTTATGTCACCGACTTGTCAGTTGCAGATGCGGTTGGTACACCGCCCATGAATAATAGCTAGATGACAGCTATCCTTATCTACTCTAGTTCGTGGCTCAGTTAGTATGCCACCTTAGTTAGTTGAGTTTGGTTTGAGACCCATATATAGGGTTCTTCTATTTCTATGTACTTGAGTTCTTTTGGCTTACACAACTAAGAAGAGGAAAACTGTTTTCAGCCTCCACCCTTGTGTGTATTCCCCCATTGTGCAAGCAAGAAAGCTACAAGTGAGACTCCTTCCTTCTCTCCCATAATCTTGACATGGTATCAGAGCCTTGTTCGTGGTAAGGAGCTCAAGAAAGCAGACCAAGTTTGCGGTGTTCTGGTAAGAGGACCAGTGTTGCTTTCATTCTTCTGTTTTGGGAGCAAGTCTCTGCAGGTAGCACAGCCGGAAAGTGCAAGAGTGCATTGTCTCAGGTTGAGACGCCCTTTGCGGTGAAGTAAGAGGGCAGTATATGCTGCGGGAGAGGGCTTTACCCCTTGGTGACCCTATTTTTTTTATTTGAGGCCATTTCAGGGCCTGTTTTGGAGGCGGAAGTTTTCTGCACACACTCAGGAAAAGACCCAGTTTTATGCTGTGCGACCACTGTTCTACAGGTCGATGAAAAGTTACTGTAGAAATTGCATCGTATGCCTGTGCGCAGAGACATTGGGAGTTACAAAATCATCCTTGTTGCCTGTTGATACAAAATCGTCACTAGGAAGTGACTGTGTGGTCAAATACCACTTTTGTCAGTTTTGCAGATTTGCCCTTGTGAGGCTGAAGCTGTGTTCTTTGCAGTGACATAATTTTTTGCAGTGTTCTGTAATGGCGTCTGATTCTCTTTCACAGATTGTCACTGAAAAGCTTGACAAGAACAACTTCCAAGCATGGAAGTTTAGAATGACGAATTTCCTTATGGGAAAAGGATATTGGAAATTTGTTGCAGGAAATGAAGAAGAACCAGTTCTTCCTGATGTTCCCAATCAACAGCAAATGCAGGCATTTAAAGCATGGCATGAGAGAGCCAGGAAAGTTATGTACTGGCTGTCTATCAGTATTTCAGACTCTATGATTGTGCATATTCAAGATACAAGTATGCCAAAGGAGGCATGGGATACTTTGTCAAAAATGTATAGCACAAATACGCAAGCCAAAAAAATGCAGCTCAAGCAAGAGTTGCATAATGTGCAAAGAGAAAATATGAGCATTAATGACTACCACATGAAGGTGAAGAAGATTGCAGATGCACTTGCTTCCATTGGGTCGCCAGTGGAAGATGATGATTTAGTTTCTGTGACCTTGAATGGTCTAGGAAAGGATTATGCACAGTTCCGAACATCCATTTCCGTCCGTGAAAGATTTCCTGATTTTGAGGAGTTGATTGCTCTTCTAATTTCTAAGGAGCAGAGAAATGGTGGTGCATCTTCTTCAGGATGAACTTCAAAAGAAGCTATCTTCTACTCAAATGCTGGAAGAGGTAGAGGCAGAGGTAGAGGAGGTCAATCTGGAGGCCGTGGTAGAAATCAGAATATGTAGCAAACTCAAGAAAACCAGTCCTATGGAGGAGGACATGGTAACTCTAGAGGCAGGGGGAGCCAAAGAGGTCGTGGTGGATGGCAAAGAGGCCAAAATGCAAACAACAATGTTGAATGCTACTACTGTGGTAAAATGGGTCATATGGCTAAGGACTGCTATAAAAAGCAGAATGACATCATGAATGGAAAATTGCAATAAGGGAATTATGCATCTTCTAGTAGACAGGGTGATGACAGAAATGAGCATTTGTTTATGGTGCAGCACATGACCAATTCTGTGACAAGTGCAGAAGAAAGAAACGATGCGTGGTATGTTGACTCAGGTGCATCAAACCACATGACAAGTCATGCAGAATGGATGCAGGATGCAAGGAAAATGGAAAAACCAGGATTTGTGGAGACTCGTGATGATACTGCACATCCTATTTTGCAGATTGGAAAAATCCCTTTGTCTATGCAGGATGGGAAAAAGAAATACCTATCGGATGTATTTCATGTCCCAAATATCACCAAGAACCTAGTTTCTGTTGGTCAAATGGTTGAGCAGGGCTTGCAGGTCAGATTTAACTCTCATGGATGCTTTATTGAGGATATGAAAAATAAAGGTCGCTTGATAGCAAAAGGAAAGAAGAAGGGCAAAATGTTTACGTTGGATGCAGACATGTCTGAATTGAGTGCAGCAATGTTTGCACATGGGACCGGTGTAGTTGCAGATATTGATATCTGGCATAAACGCATTGGTCATGTTAATGTACAGCGACTTAAATCAGTGCAAGCCCAAAATATTATTGCAGGGTTGCCTAAATTCAAGGTTGCAAAAATGCATAAGGTATGTGAAGCCTACCAATTTGGAAAACAGGCAAGGAAACCATTTCCTAGACATGTTCAAGAGAGTAAGAAGCCATTGGAATTAATCCACTCTGATGTGTGGACTACTAAAGCTACATCTCTTGGAGGCTGCCATTATTTTCTCACTTTTATTGATGACTATAGCAGAAAAGTTTGGGTGTATTTTATGAAAAAGAAAAGTGAAGTGTTTGGGCATTTCAAAACTCTTAAAGCTATGGTTGAAAAAGAAATAGGCCTGCAAATAAAATGCCTAAGGTCAGATGGAGTGGAAAAGTACCTCTCAAATGAGTTTGCAAGGTTCCTGCAGGAGCATGGCATAGAGCAGCAATATTCATGCAATCATACCCCGACTTGCCAGATTTTTACTGGGCTGAAGCAGTTGCTACAGTAGTCTACATAATGAACATGACTCCCACTGTAGCAATACATGGGATGACTCCAAAGGAAAGGTATACTGGTAGGAAACCAGATATTTCTCATTTGAAGATTTTTGGTTGCATTGCCTATGTTCATGTACCAGATGAGTTGAGATCCGAGTTGGATCCAAAAGCTGAGAAGTGCATCTTTATCGGTTACTCTTTGCATGCAGAAAGGATATAGATGCTATAACCCTTCTACTCGTAAGTTTACAGTGAGCAGAGATGTTGTTTTTGATGAGATGAGTAGCTGGTATAAACCAGTAAATGTGATTGATAATGTAGATGCACAAAATGGTAATGCTGCACAGAATTCACAGCAGCAGTCACAAGATATTAGTGGACCTGGAGCGTCCTCTAGTAGTGGTTCACATTCTTCGCCATGGACAGGCAGATTGAGATCAGGAGAATCTTCTCAAAGCAATGCAGATAGTGATATGCAGGTATCACGAAAAGGAAAAAAGAAGGTAGATCAGCCTGTATTTGATGTGAATGCAAGTCACTCTTATGTGGATGGTGAATCCAGTGGCTCAGAACAGAGCATTGATGATGAGTTGGGTATTCCTTCTATTGTAACACCTGGAGTAAGGAAGACCAGGGATGTTTTGAGAGCACCTGGGAGTGAACCTACTTTGCGCAGGTCTACCGGAGCTAGGTATCCTGTGGATAGGCTGAAATATGATGGATTTACAACCATTCACTATGCCTATATGGTCAAAGTGATACATGAACCAGAACCACTTCTTTTGAGCAAGCCATGGGAAAAGAAAAATGGGAGAAAGCCATGGATGAAGAAACGGATGCCTTGGAAGCAAATGCTACATAGGAATTGGTACCTTTGCCTAAAGGTAAGAATGCAATTGGCTGTAAGTGGGTTTATAAGGTGAAGCACAATGCAGATGGTTCTGTGAACAGATAGAAGGCAAGATTAGTAGTCAAGAGGTATGCACAAACATATGGCATTGATTATGAAGAAACATTCAGTCCAGTTGCAAGGATGGCAACCGTAAGAGCAGTCATTGCTATGGCTGCATCAAAGGAATGGTCTTTACATCAGATGGATGTAAAGAATGCCTTCTTGCATGGTGATTTGCAAGAAGAGGTATATATGGAGCAGCCACCAGGTTATGTCCATGCTGTTCATCCTAAGTTTGTTTGCAGGTTGAAGAAAGCATTGTATGGCTTGAAGCAAGCACCTAGAGCATGGTCTGACAAGATGGGACAGTATCTTGTCACTATTGGCTTTCAGATTTCCAAGGTAGATTTCTCACTTTATGTGAGAAAAATAGAGAAAGGTATTATGATGCTTGTCATTTATGTTGATGATTTGATTATCACAGGTGATAGTGATGAAGATATCCTTCATGTGAAAATTCTATTGAAGCAGAAGTTTGAGATGAAGGATTTGGGAGAGCTGCGTTATTTCTTGGGCATTGAGGTGATTAGATCACCAAGTGGGATATGGCTCTTACAGAGGCAGTATGGATTGGACATGTTGTCCAAATATGGGATGACAGGCTGTAAGCCTATTTCAGTTCCTTTGGAGAAGAATGTGAAGCTGAGCGCACATGCAAGTGAGCTTCTGGAAGACCCTACTATGTACAGACGCATAGTAGGAAGTTTGATTTATATGACTATTACCAGGTCAGATTTGAGCTATGCTGTTGGATTGGTAAGTCAGTTTATGCAGGCTCCAAGGAAACCGCATTTAGATGCGGCTAGACGCATACTCAGGTATGTGAAGTCCACATTGCAGTATAGACTACTTTATGAGACTGGGGTTCAGATACCGTTGTATGGATACACTGATGCTGATTGGGCTGGTAGTATTTCTGATAGACGATCTACCAGTGGATATGTGTTCTCTTTTGGGAGTGCTGCAGTCACTTGGAGCAGCAAGAAACAGCCCACAGTTGCCTTGTCGAGCACGGAGGCTGAGTACAGGGGTGCAGCAATGGCTGCATGTGAGGTAGCTTGGTTGCATAAGCTACTTTATGATATGCATCAGCCTACAGATGGGCCAGTTGTCATTTATTGTGACAACATGAGCAGTATACACTTGGCAAATAACCCAGTCTATCATGCAAGAAAAAAGCACATTGAGGTGCATTATCACTATGTGCGGGAGAGGGTTTTATTAGGTCTTATTGATCTAGTTTATGTCAGCACAGAGGATCAGGTAGCTGACATATTCACGAAGGCATTAGGCACAGAGAAGCTGTGCAAGTTCAGAGACCTGCTTGGTGTGCAGGAATTGGGATTGAGCTCGAGGGGGAGTGTTGAGATATCGAGCTCCGCTCGTGATATGCCAAGGTGACCGTTGTGCATTTATGTCACCGACTTGTCAGTTGTTGCAGATGCGGTTGGTACACCGCCCATGAATAATAGCTAGATGACAGCTATCCTTATCTACTCTAGTTCGTGGCTCAGTTAGTATGCCACCTTAGTTAGTTGAGTTTGGTTTGAGACCCATATATAGGGTTCTTCTATTTCTATGTACTTGAGTTCTTTTGGCTTACACAACTAAGAAGAGAAAAACTGTTTTCAGCCTCCACCCTTGTGTGTATTCCCCCATTGTGCAAGCAAGAAAGCTACAAGTGAGACTCCTTCCTTCTCTCCCATAATCTTGACAATAACATGTCCAGAAATGGCAGGAGCATTCAAGCTAATATGACAGAGATAAAAACCATAACAAATCAACTTGCTACTATTGGTTCTAAAGTCTCAAAGAATGAGATGATTGTAGTTACATTGAATGGATTGGGCAAGGAGTATAAAGATTTTGATACTTCAATTTCTATAAGAGCAAATCCCCTTGACTGGGATGAATTACTTGCAATGTTGCTACATGAGGAAGTCAAAATTGGTCTCAATATAGGTTTAAGTGTCTCTCAGAATGTAGAGATACTACCTATTACTTTAGTGAGCAAGCTAGAGGTGCTAGAGTTGATGGAGCTTTTTGAGATCGTGGAGACACTCAAAATACATATGGATAGAAGAAGAAAAATTGATGGCAAAGCTCAAATGTGCAAGAATAGTGAGGATCAAGATCCTTGCAAGGTAGGGGGAAATCACCTATAAGCAGAGGTGGCTCTTGGCAATCACATGAGCAGTCTAATAAGGATAAAGACTATGATTATCATGGAAGATATGGACACATAGAAAAGTACTATCATTAAAAAAAAGCAAATATAAAGGCAAATGGTAGACAACATGGAGATTATGTATCTTCAGTGGTACACGAGATGATCAGGGAGATAGGTTTTTTGCTATGCAGCATGCTCCTGAGAATACATCCAAGGAAGGCAAGGATGAAAATTTGTATATAGACCCTGGAGCATCCAATTATATGATTGTGCATGGTGAGTGGTTTAATGAGATGACAACAGGTTTCCATGAGCATGTATACACTTGTGATGACACACAACATGATATATCAACATACATGTGTGGTTTTGTGAGGGTTTTGTTAATCATGCATGATGGCAAAAAGAAGAGTCTATATGATGTACTACATGTACCTTCTATTACTAAGAATTTTTTTTCAGTTTGATAGATGGCATAATAAAATTTGCAAGTCAAATTCAACAAAGATTATTACTTTATTAAGGAATATGGAAATGGCTGCACATTGATTGCTAAAGGCAAGAGAAATGGAAAAATGTGCACTTTGGATGTATCTATCCTTGAATTGAAAGCACCCATGTTTTCTCATGATAATGAAGTAATTAGAGATGTAGAAATTTGGCACAAATGCATTTGTCATGTAAGAATTCAGAGGCTAAAAAACATGCAACAAAAATATACACATATTGGATATGTTTGCTTTGCTTGTTAGTTTGGAAAACATGCAAGGTTTACATTCATGAGACATGTTAGAAATAGTTTGAGACCTTTGCAATTGATACATTTGGGTGTATGAGGTCTTGCCCATAATGCTTCTTTTGGTGGTGCCAAGTATTATGTGTCATTTATCAATGATTTCAGCAGATATGCATGGTTGTATATCTTGAAGCACAAGGATATGATGGAGGTAGAGAATATGTCTCTAGAGATTTTGATATGTACTTGGAAAAATATGACATAAAAAGGTAGGTCACATGCAGTTACACCCCATAGTAGAATGATGTGGCAGAGAGAAAGAATCATTATGGAAGATGCCATGGCAATGCTTAATGAAAAGAACTTGCCCAATGCTTATTGGTATGATATCATATGAGAAGTTATATTGTCACAAGACTGATATTAATCACTTCAAAGTGTTTGGTTGCATTTCCTACATACATACACCTGATGAAAAGAGGAGGAAATTCGATCTAAAAGCTGTAGAAAGTGTTTTTCTTGGCTATGCACATGATAGAAAGGCCTACAAGTGTTATAATCTGTCTACTCAGAGACCTTGATTAATAGGGATGTAGTGTTTGATGAGCTAGTATCATGATATGGTGGTCCAAATGTAGTGTTTTCTGATGAACTAGCCAGCCCCACTCATGGTGAAAGTTATCCTTAATTTGAAAACCTCTCGTGTGGTCTCTCCCTAAGGGGTAGTGCTAGTCTTCTTATCGTGCACAAGACATATTTGATTAGTTTGGGAGACAGGTCAAACTCTAAGCAAGCTGAGAGTATTGCCCTACACTTGAGCACCCAAACTGTATATATACTTCGGTGCAGATATTATGTAAGTTCCCGTGCATACTTAGATATTACATAGTTAGAAGACCATGGGCTAGTTTCTCGTAGCAATGTGTGGATGAAGCAAAGTTGTCCATGTTGAGAAGAAGTACACGTGAAGGTATATGAGGCATCCTTTGCATTGTGACTGCACGAGTAGCATAATTGAATATAAGGAAACCGCACTTTGGGTAGCTGGAAGCTATTGGACTTGCTTGATGAGGACAGTGTACATTTCATGGCCAATCGTGCGGTGCTTACCACAATTGATTGCAATGGTATTAAGGCAGAGTGCAAGAGAGAATTGTGCAAGTGGGTCAGGGTGACAGGTCTAACCATAGGTGAGACAAGCTCCCTAGGTATGTCCTGCCCTTGATGTGCCCTGAACAATTGTGGGTGATGCTAAAGGGCTAGGGGACTAGGGATGGAGCCACTCGATCAAGGTCACTGGACGTACCTAATTTGAGGACCCTTAGGTGCTGTGCTGTGATTGTGGGTTCTTCTTTTCGTTCATTTCTTTCCTTTTTTTTTTTTGACTTGCCTGAGTACAACCATTGCAATATGTTGAGGCTACCAGCCTTTCAGTGGGTTGGAAAATGTCAAGCTTTGAAGGCTCAAGAAATGGATATTACAGTGATGATTGTGCCCTAGCCTCGTTGTTAGAGAAGCAGTTGTTGAGATGGGGAGATGCACTTGAGATATTACAAACCTCCTTGCGACACACGCGATGTTGATACAATTGAGGTAACGACTGCCGTGAGCCAACTATAGAACTCGACCCAGAAAGAGAGCGTAGCCCATGAATATGCTTTGGGCTATGCGATGTGGGCGGTCGGCAAGGGTGATTTTTTGCTTTCGGCAGCGTGGCTTTGTCGCGGCTCTTTGTGGGGTCGATGGTCTTGCGTTGATCGGACATTGAACACTTTCGCACGAGGACCTGTATTATCCTGTATCCACTTGTCACTTCATGAGAGTATATGCTCGCTTGTGTTAAGTGCATCGAATCAAATGCAATCATGATAAGACATAATTTTTCAGAATTCTATGATGTTTATTGGGATGCCTATTTCATTGCTTGTTAAGGTCGCATACATTAACAAGAAGTAACGAGAATGTGTACAAGTGGGGATCTTGCTCCTTTACTCATCAAAAAACAAAATGTTCTGGCATGTTGACTTGTCGAGCTACTTGTACATCATAGGGATTTAGTCGATAGGTACGAGGCGGGGTGAGTCCGGTTGGATAGGCGACCTGGGTGGTGCTAGTGCGGTGCTCCCGTGAGGCTGGGCAGGGAACATGTCAGTCGGGACATGAATGGTGTAGTCCCGGGTCGCTGCCATTTCCAAAATGCCTTTAAACAATTTATTAAATTCTGCCCTATCCCTGGCCACTTTGTCACTTCGTGAGCACCTAGTGCCCGAACATGCGTTGGGGGTCTGTGCAATTGGCGTTGCCACATGCTGTGCGTTTCTTTGAGTCGCGACTCTCTTGGCCTAGGGATTCTTCGGCCTTCGTCCAGGATGGCGTCGTTTAGGGCCTCGCTTCTTCGCGTACCTTTTGAGGGTGGGCACATAGCGCACCGGTGGAGGGGCACGTGTCGCACGTTCTCGTCGGCTGCGGAGAGCGTCCTTGCAAGCTAGCTATTTTTGGCTCTCCATGCTTTCCTCATAGGGGGACCTGTAAGATGCGAATGAAGGATTAGGATTCATTTCATGATAAGATCATTTATATGTAAGGGATTATGTTGGGTCGTCAAGCGCATAGTATGAGAAGGGGAGGGGTAGTGCATGCAGTGATTGTTATAGAGGGATGGCCCCCGTGATGTATATTTAGCCTCCTGCCATTAGCAGATCTTGGTTCACGTCAAGTTACGTCGGCTGGCGGTCACGGATTTAGGCAGGGCTCCTCCTCGGAAGGGTAGACCGGAAAGGGAAGAAGGTGTGTAGGAAAGGACTATACCCTGTCTACACTATCAGAGTTGTTGGTCAAGGCTCCCTAGGGTGGTAATGTGGGTTGCATGCCCTTCACTTGGAGGTGGGGATGGTCACACGGCTTTTAAATGCGTGATGAGAGGAGGATTTGCGAAGCTTAGCCCGTCCGACCCAATTCTTCTCCCTGTGCTTGACTATCATTGCTTGTATGTGTTGATGTTGTTTATACATGGTGACACAAACATCAGTGTTTATTTATATACACATTCATGGATCCATGTCACTTCACGAGGATAAGAACCAATTGTAGAACTCAGGGTTGTACTGGAGCGTGGTACACGCATCCAGCACTCGTGGCAGCTTACTTAGTACCGATAGATATTTTGCCACATCGAGCAGCATGGAACCCTGTCCGAGTCTACTGGCAATGTGTAACTCCTCCTTAGTGAGAACCTTATCAATAAAGGGGCTCTCTAGGCTAGTTCCAGCTAAGTCCATTCCCCAAATGCCAGTTAGCACTCGAAGGGAAGTTGGTGCCACATAGGTTGGGTCTCTTTGAGACCGCCATTTGGTCAATCGCTCCTCAGAGATTGTCATGGTCCGAGCCCCTAGTTCGGCCATTACAATGCAGAATTCACACAACCCTGCTCAAATTGACTCTGGCATGCTGACAATCGCATTAGTTGCTCTATATCTACGAGATTCGGTTGGCAGAGCACTTCATTGAATGTGACGGTTAAGCGCAATTTGTCGGCTTCCTCGCGATGAGTCGCATGCGTTCATGAAGAAGCCTATCGTAGTGCTCATTAAGATGTTCTTGCTCCTCCCAGGATAGAGGGAAGGGCAAATAATCTCCAAGCTGCTCCTTGGGGATTGTGCCCACGTCCGCAAGGACGTAGACTCGTGCGAACACCTTGAGTTTAGCATCCAACTTAGATAAGCAATCTGTGACACTTCTATGTTCAACAAGGGCTTGCTCGGTTGCCATCTCATGCAAGGTTCTAGGAATTTGTCTAGGCTTTAGCCTAGCTGGGGGTTCAGGCCTAGATGAGCAAGATTGGTCAATGCTAAGATTGCTTTTGCTCTCAGGGATCGTGTGTTTTTCTTGGGGTTTTGCTGCTATTTTGTCATGGTTCTTCTTGGATGTGACTGGTGTAGATTTGTCACCCTGTTGTGACAACGTTGTATCCGCTCTTGATTGATCGTCATGAGTTTTATTGTCGGTGGATTCCATGCTGAAAGCAACTATTGATGGCAACGGCTGCTTTAATTTTTCAGAGCACACAAATGTGACTGTGGTTTCACCGCTGTCAGGAGAGGCATCGATGGGTTCAATGAGTCATGACCCTGGACTAGTTCAACCGTTGATGTGCTTGGTTGGGCCTCAGCGTTCTCTTTCTCTACTGTGTCCTTATGGGACATGGCTGTGGCCTGCTGAATAGCTTACCAGGCTGTGAGGGCACAATTGCCTCCCTTTTCAGGAAGTCTAGCTCTTCAGTCAGCCCCCTTGTGATGAACTCCTCCAGCTTAGGCTTTAGGCACTTTGAAAATGCTGGAGTTTTCGAGGAAGTTGGTTGCAACACCTCCTCCAGAGGTAAACCACTAAGGACACGTTCCACACAGGGCATTGCCACGGCCAAGGGCTGTGACTGCTGTGATCCCTGTTTGGAAGTAGTAGCAGCTAGTTTAGTGGGCTGGCTACCTTTGGCGGATTGCTGTGTCAAGTCCCTAGGGTGGTCAGAAGTGGCCGTGTTTTTTGTTGCCCTTTGAGAACTCATCTGTGTAGATCGAGCATGAGTTGATCCACTCACATTAGGTTGCTCATACATATCCTTGGGTTGAGAGCTACAGATGGTGTCATGTCCCTCCTTTTGGACATTTGGAAGCTTAGGTGGAGATAGAGATTGGAATTGAGTAGTTTCCCTTAGCAACCATTGTTGTGCTTCCTGTGTCTGTTTGGAGAAAGAGGATGTAGAAGGTCTAGGGTTCTTAGGTGGACTTGGCGCTGGCTGAATGATTTGCTCGAGGCTATTAGACGATTGTGCCATTTGATTTGTTGAGCGATCAGGCTTGCCTTGAGCAATGTTGCGTCTACGATGCTTGTTCTCCCCTCGGGAAATCTAAGGCTCTTTGGGCACTAACGATTGTTGTGCATGCTCAATGGCTACACATGACATCTGTCTATTTAGCAGGCCAGGTTGAGGCTCTTTCCTTTGAACAATCATGTCTGGTTTCTTGCCTCGAGCCCTAGAGTTTCTCTTAGATTTCCTCCTGTGCTTCATTGCTTTTGATGCACCTTGGCCTTCAACATAGGGGCGGTTTAGCAGGGGATTTTGGTACCCAAATCCATCGGTTACCTGCATAGTACCCTTGCGCACCCAGCAACGCTGTGGATATCCATCGATGCGTTGTGCTGACCTTCCATCGATGCCTAAGTCTATGAGGCTTGGGCTTCCTTTGGGGTCTTCTACGATATTTGTAAGTCCCAAGGCCATCCTTGGCATTGTCTCCTGACCTTCTTGTTTCCGGCATGCACTCACTGGTTCTCATTGTTCGACCTGCGCTTGTATTAACTCTTCCAACAAGTCCCCGCTCTCGTCAACAGGCTTGACTGTCATGTCAGAACCCTACTTTCCTTTCCCTCGAGGTTCGATGAGGTCACCCTCGCTAAAGGTCGTGACTATTCTCACACCTGGTAGTGTCAGGTGTATCCTCTGTGCTACATAGTCAGCCTCACACTTGGTCACCCTTTTGAAGGGTCTTCCTATAAGGGTTTCTTCCCAGCAGCTAGCACTATTTGGAGGAACATGAAATAGGATAGGCAAGCTTTCCGTTTCAATTGTCGCAAGGATTCTGCACTTCCCTATGAGTGCTTGTGGGTGTCCCCCATAAGGGCTAAGAGTTGCACTAGTTGGTGTGAGCTCTGGTTGGCCTAGTAGGGTCCATGCTTTGTAAGTCAAGATATTGAAATCTGCTCCTTCATCAATGAGAGCATCAACACTATGCTCTCTTTCTGCGTGAGTTTGACCCTAAGATAAGCAGGTGGTACTATGTCTTCATCTTCCGGGTCTTGGCTTCTAAATTTAAGCCTTCTGACAAATGCCCTTGAGTCCCCAACTGTACGACTAGATGTGGATTCTCCATTGGTACCTTGGATCGTCAGTGTAGTGCTATTCAAGGAGCATCTATCGTCAGTATTGTCATATCTAGTCATTCTCGCTATTGTAGCTTGATGTTGTTGCTTTCTGCTTTGACTATATGCAGTCTGAATGCAACAGGTATGTGTTTTTGCAATGTGGCCTTTTTGCCCTTGTTGGCTAGATGGGCCCATTGAGGTTCTAGGGTCTCTGTTTGTCTCTATTTGGGCACGGGCTTTTGGTTGCTCTTTTGCAAGGGAGAATCCATACTCATGTAGAGCCATTGCTACACTAGGGTCCCATTTGGAAGACCTATCACGACGCGCGTTTTCTCTCTAACCTACTTGAGGGAGGTGCAGAGGGGGTAGGGCCTGCTCTGCGGGGGTCCTCTCCTACTGGTGGGGTCCTTGAGTGGTTTATCTGAGTGAGTTCCTTCATCAAATACAATCCTCAATTTATGGCCACTCAACGTGTGTGTCCTTCCTGTGCACTTGTGCTCAATCAGGCTTTCAGTTTCCTTAAGTGTACTTCAAGTACGGAAATTCAGGGTGGGTGTGGCAACTAATTTCTAAGCGTCTTACGCACTCTCACGTCATTTTGGCCTGATAGGTTTGTTGGTCAATATTCTGGTCGTCTTGGCGGGTTCAACAGCTTTCTAATATGTTGCAGCATTCGTTTTTGGCCGATCAAGTCTGGCAACTCAGCAGCTTGCATCTAAGTCTCTACGTCTCGCAATTGCCTACCTCTGGTTGCTAAGCGGATGTCGCTATGGTCCTATTACGTGTGCCAGAATCAAGTTCTGAGCGTCCGAAGGATTTCCACAAGTTACACCACTGCATAGTTACCGGGTCGGGTCAAATTTCTGATAGATTTGACAGAAATTTACACTTGGACCAACTGGTCCGAATTGCAGGGTCCGAGTGGGTCACTCGGACGGGCCGAATGGCTCGGGGTCAAGGGCCGAATCTCCAGATCTGACTTGGGAAATTTTTATTCGGATGGGCCGAATGACAGGTTCGGACAAGATAACTCGGACGGACCGAACGACAGTTGGCCGAGGGCTGAATCTGCCATGTGGCAAAGAGCATGACTCGGACGGCCGAGTGGGTTGACTCTGACAGCTACCTTGGATGCCAACTAGGGTTTCGGGCCGAGTGGACGAATGGTAAGGGGCCGAGGGCCAATTTTGGGACTCAGCCGAGGAGCGACCGCTCGGACGGGCTGAATGCAGTGCGACGGAAACAACACGATGCCAATCCTGCTCGATTCTTGTGATTTACCCAACCATTCCAAGCACAAACCTCCACGTCCTATCTAGGATGACAGGGGAAGGGTTTTATGTACCTGGTTAGTGCGGTAGGCTCGTCAATGGCTAGATTGGGGGCAAATCGTGCAATGGCTCTCTCTCTCTCTCTCAAATTGAACAGTCACAAATGAGCTCTCCCCTGGCCTCTTGGCTCTTATACCCCTTCCCAAGCATGGTGCTGGTGCCCCCAATCACTCGCATGTCGATCTTAGGCATCACTAGCAAGCGTTTTGCCAACTCTTGCACGATTTTTGCCCTATTTTGCAACAGTAAACCTTGGTGCTTGTTTTATTTGTTTTTCCTTGTTTTCTCCTACTCTAATGCATCCAAATCATAAAATAAATACCTACACCACTCCATCTCTCAACATAAACCTCAAACAAACCGAAAACGTACTTGCCAAGGAGATCAAATACCATCTTCAACCCCCTCACTTCCTATCTATCTCAAGCACCGGTTCGGGGAGACCCTTACTTTGATGCTCGATTCGAAGCATGCAAGCGCTCAAGGCTTGAATCCGTTGGTCCCGGAAATGGAACCAAAATGTGGAAGCTTTCACTCAACCGCCAAGACCCACTGACTGCTTATTGTTTCAAGCGTTCCAAGTCGAGCACTAATGGCTACCTCTCACATAACCGGCGCGCCATCCATATCTATGGGTGTAGTGAGCTTACCTCTGTGCCGTTCGAGTTACCTCCTCTCCTGCACACTCCGGTAGCTCCACGATCCAAGTGCAAGCTTCAAGCAAGCTCCATCCTCAAGCTCCAAGCTCCAAGCTCCATTGCCGCGAGCAAGACAAGAGAAGAGAAGAGAAGAAAAGAAGAGAGGAGAAGATGGAGAGCTTCTCCTCCTCGGTCCCTCACCCTCACACACTCACTCCCTCACACTCTCACACTTCCTCTCTCAAGCACACGCTCAAGCAAGCCTCCTGAAGCCTCCTCCATCTCCAAGCTCCATCCTCCATAGCCGCGCGCGCAAGAGTAGAAGAGAGAAGAGAAGAGAAGAAGAGGAGAGGAGATGGTGAAGAGCTTCACCCTCTTGATCCCTCATTCTCACACACACTCACTCCCTCACACTCTCACACTCCCTCTCTCAAGAGCACACACAAGCAAGGAGGAGAGAAGAAGAGAGGAAGAAGAAGACCCTTTTTGCCACACACCAAAGAATGAGCTTTTCATTCACTTTTCAACTTTATATACAAAACCCTTAATCCCTTTTGGGCGGTCATCCCCTTTTCTCCTTTTTTACATGGCGGGCCGTAGCCTAGGCTCTTTTTCCCATTGTCCTTCTATCTTCCTAGCTTCCTTTCCATCGCCCTCTACATTTACAAATTGCACGGGTGAGAGCCCGACGCTCCTTGAATTAAACCATGATGCGCTTGCACTCTTTTACAAAAGTTTTGACTTGCGCTTTTCCTTGTGCGCCTTTCTCCCTTATTTAGGACTCTTCTCCTTGTGCGTCTTTGTCTTCCGTTTCTCTTTGCCTTGGCCTTTGTCTTTGTCTTCTGCTTTAGCTTTTTCGGATTTTCCACCTTTGTTCGTTTGAGGGTTAACAATGCTCAAGATAAGGAATGACTTTTTCCATCTAACAGTCTTGGTGCGCCTTGCAAGTTTAAGCTTGATCTTGAAGGACTTGCAAAGGCATTAAGTTTGACATCAACCGCTATACATAATAGGGCTTCACTTTATTGGTCTAGCCCTTGCAAAATACTAAAAGGGCTATAGAGCTATTCTTTCCTATAAGAACAATTTTATAAGGACCATCCCATTTGGGGCTATTCTTTCCTATACAAACAATTTTATAAAGACCATCCCATTTAGGTTCCAACTTACTAGGATATAGCTCACAATGGGCATTATAATATAAAATAAATTTGTATTTAACAAATTTATACTTCTTAGCCTGAAGGTCATGAAGTATTTTCATCCACTTCTTCTCTACTTCCTGATGTAAAACAAGGCTTGCAATCTATTCTTGTCAAGATGTGTAAGGGAAATGAACCTTTCATGCAACACTTTCTCTTCATCCAAAGAATGATTTAGAGCAAACCTTATTGTAGGCAACTCAATGTCCAAAGATAAAAACACTATTTCCCATATAATAATTTGAAAGAGGAGTGGTGGCATATACCTCTTTTGAATGTTGTATTATAAACCCAAAAAATCACATACAACTTCTTATCCCAATCACTCTTACCTTCAAATATAGTCTTGCTTAAAATTTCCACAAGTTGTTTATTAGTATTGTCTACTTGGCTATCAGCTTAGGGGTTGTTTTAATCTTTAGAGCTTCCACCAAATCCTCAATCACTTTATTCAAAAATTTGTTCCATGATTAGACACAAGTTCCTTAGGTGGAGCAAAATGGCTAACAATTTGTTCCCAAATAAAACTAGTCATTTCCTTGGCGTTATCCTTAAAATACCATATTAGAGAATTTGGAAAATTTTCAAGTCCCATGTTCAAATATGGGGTGAAGATTTGGCCATGTGGCTAGATCTTAATCATTCTTCAAAGTGGAACTTTGAAAGACAACCTATATAGTAATTAGGGTAGACTCCACTTTCAAGTAAGAGGATAAGATTTGATCATGTGGCCAAATATTAACTATATTCGAAATTTCCAAACTATGTGAGAATTTTCAAATTTCCTAATATAGTGTTTTTATCGTAGTACAGGCTTTAGACCATTTTGTGAAATAAATGCTCCACTTCTCAAATGGTAATATAGCCATGATAGGAGTTAGTTGACACTTCATATTCTTCCTATTGTCATATCTTTGACATATATCATATCTCTTAACATGTGCAAATGCATCCTAGAAAATGGACAGCCATCAATATCGAGCTCTCAAATCTTTTTATGCACTTAACCATCCAACAAAGTGGCCTCCATAAGCGGAGTCATGACACTCTTCGAAGACAAATGGAACCTTGTGAGCACATCAGTAATAAATATCATTGATCCCTTGATGATATAGTGTTTCTACAATGACGGAAAATTTTAGGCTTGCTACCTAATTTTTCTCTTTTCAGCCTTCAACAAAGCAACTCCAATCTCTCTTTTGGATATATAGTGCATTATGGCACCATACTAGGATAGGATAAATAATGTATTAATTTTGAATAGACCACCCTAAAGGTCACTAAATTCTGCCATGCCTTCCTTTGGCTCCCTAAAATTTGTAAGACATTCAATGATGCCTTACAACTTCGATGGCTTATGTGGAATTTCATAGTCAAACACCTACAAAGTGATTAGCCACTTTGTTAGGCAATGACGTGGCTACAACTTACTCGATAATAGCCACAACCCCTCTATCTTCATATAAAATACTACATTTTCAGACAAGATATAGTGCATGAGTTTCTTTGTTTTGAAGTCCATTTGAAGACACAATTTCTCTATATAGGTATAATTAATCTCGGACACCCCTAATTTGCAGATTGAAAAATACAGTTGGATGGTATTACTTTTTCTCCAAAATCTAGGCTAAATAGACACTAATATTTTACATCGTAGCCATTGAAAATATATAAAATATCTCACCAATTTTAGGTGCTTTTAGGTCTAGTGCTTTTGCTAATTCCTGCTTCACATCCATGAAGGATACTTAACACAGATCTATCCAAACAAACAGACAATTAAAGGACAATAGATTCGTCAATGATAATATTCTCTCAGCTAGCGCACTAATGAATTATCGATAATATCTGATTAAGGACAAAAAATTATGCACTTCTTTAGGATTACATGGTGGCCTGATGGTGATAATAACCTTTTAGAAGATTGGTCACAATACCAGGAAAGCTAACCACATGGCCCACAAAAGCAATCCATAGGGCATTCTAAAGATGCATTCTCTTTGATTAAGAGTAATGCAAAATTTCATGTACCACCGGAAACACTTTTTTAAGATGATTAATTGTATTTCCCTTGTGTTGGCTACCCCCCCGTCATCAATAAAGACCTTTAGTTCCTGTAGAGAAATATCACCAAAAGTTTTATCAGTTGTACATTGCCAAGCGCATGACACATTACATAGGCCAAAATCCATAACGTGATATGCAAAGATACCAAATACATTAATAAATTTTGTTTTCAATTTGTTTTCCTCTACAATAGCCATTTGATTATATAATTTAAAAAAAGCAGTCCATAAACAAATAGATGTCCCTACCTAGTAACTGATCTAGAATGTGATTAATAAATGGGAGTTGATAGTAATCTTTGACCATTTGTTGATTGAGCTCTCCAAAATATACGCCAAGCCATATTTGATTATTTTATTTTTCTTGATAACTATCACTGAACACCACTCTATGTGTTGTATAAGAAATATCATGCCAACCGAACACAATTTTTGTAGCTCCTCAAATAATCTATCCCTTAGCTCAAAAGACATAGGCCTCACTTTTTGTCAAATAGGATGGCTACCTTCCTTTAGAGGAATAGTATATGCATAGCTAGAGGGAATACCCCTCAACTCATCGTGACTCCAAGAAAAAATATCACAAAATTATTAAATAAAGGATATATAGACCTTCCTCTTTGTCAAACTAATTAGCATAGATCCTAATTAAATATTTCATGGCTCATCCAATGTTTTGAGATCTAGCTCAATAACATTTGTGCCTCTATTCTATCTTCAACCTCTCTTGCCTCATTTAGAGTCACCTAGTACACATCCTATGTAGTGAATCCCTCTCTTGATTCATGGCCTCACAAGAGAGACTAGAGCTGCATTATCAAAGTTTGAAAAGAGGAAAATTAGGCAACAAGCCTTGAAATGCACCTTGATTGCAGAAACACTATATTGACAAGGTGTTGATGATGTTTATCATTGATGTGTCCAACCTAATGAGGTCTCGTTTATCTTGGAGGAGTGCCATGACTCGACTTGTGGAGGGCACTTTGCTGGACGGTTGATTGCATAAAAATTTTTCAAAGCAGCCAGATATTAGTGGCCATCCATTTTCTTGGATGCTTTTGCATACGTCAAGAGATGTGGTACATGTGAGAGACATGACATTGTAGGGAAAAAGGAAGCACCCATTAACTCCTATCATGGCTATACTACCATTCGAGAAGTGGTACATCAATTTTGTTTGACCTATACATCCTTCAACAACTAAATGGAAGCATTATATCATTGTGGCAACAAACTACCTCACAATTTGTTTTAAAGCTCGAGCTACAATGAAGGATAATGCCAAGGATATGGCTATTTTTATTATGGAATAAATTTTTTATCGTTTCAGTCCACCGAAAAAGTTAGTGTCTAATTGTGAGACACACTTTCTAAATCAGGTTATAGAAGCCTTGACAAAAGTTCTAGTTATTAAACGCAATAAAACTACCCCGTATAATCCCTAAGCAAATGGAAAAGTAGAGAATATAAACTTCTTGTGGGGATTTTATCCAAGATAATATCTGAGGGGAAGCATGATTGGGATAAGAAACTCCATGTGGTTGTTTGGGCTTATAACATGACATTCAAGATAGCAATAGGACACACTCCATTCAAGTTGTGACGTGGGGAGGAGTGTGTCTTACCCTTGGAAATCGAGTTACCCACTATGACCTTTGCTCTAAATCATTCATTGGGTGAGGGAGAAGCATTGGGAGAAAAGGTCACTTCCCTTGTGCATCTTGATGAAATAAAATTGCAAACTTTATTACATTAAGAAGTAGGAAAGAAGAGAATGAAAGCATTCCATGACCTTTGAGCTAAAATATATAAATTTATGAATGGTCAGTTGGTGCTATATTGTGATTATCATTGCAAGTTATTCCCTCTAGCAAGTAAGAACCTGAATGCGATGGCCCATATAAGATTGTTCAAATAGGAAATAATGGCTCTACAACCATTTTCATGGATTTGAAAGGGGTAGAGTTTTAAAAGAAATTGAACTTTAATAAGTTGAAGCCTTACTATGTGTAAGGGCTGATGTTGGACTTAATGCCTTTACAGGTCCTTCAAGATTTATTAGCTTAAACCTATAGTGGATACCAAGAAATTCAAATAGGTAGAATCATTCCTTATCTTGAGCATCCATATTTAGAGAAAAGGTACCCCAAGGTTGAGGGTGGAGTAAAGGTTATCATATCACTAAGTGGTAAGACAAATCTTTTACTTGGGATATTAAGGTCTACTATAACCATTGTCATAGGGTTCTTGTCAGCATCCCTATTGAGTTTGGTGAGGAAGAAGGAATTGTACATGCTATACATCCTCTCTCTTAGCTCGACTTTGACTATTATGAGTATGAGTAAGCTAATCAGTATGGCATGGCCTATCAATGAAGAATGGGTCTATACTCTGCATTTTGACAGAGCTTCTTGAAGGCCCACTAAACATGTGAGTGTGGGAGTGGTCATTAAAGATCCTTGACGTAGACTTTTTATGAAAATTGGAGTATATTTAGAAAACTCTTTTACTAAAAATATGGAAAAACACAACGACTTAATCATGGCTGAGTAGCCTCACGTGGTGATATCCGCCATTTATTAGTGAAAGGTGACTTGCAATTAGTGATCAACCAATTGAATGGGACCTATAGTGTAAGGGATTCCATTCTACGGATGTGCCATCGTGTAGCCTTGGATATGTTGCAAATTTATAAGACAATGACTTGCTAGCTAATTCCCTGATAGTGGAATTGCTTTGCGAATTCCCTCGCCAATTATGCTTTTGTTGAAGATATCTTTTTCAACTATGGTCCTGAGGGGCTCCTGCAATTGCCTTTAAATATTAGTCTAAGGCTACTATGTGAACTTATTTCTGACACATCCTATTTTGATAACCAATGGCTAGTTTGGGTTATGAGCTACCAAGTAGCACTTGATCACCTTCCTATTTCATTGTGGATGCATAGAATCGTTCAACGTCATATTCTTCAAATAACCCTTGTCACGTATGTAGGAACACCATATTAGAGAATTAGGAATCTTCCAAGTTTCACTTTCAAATAAGGGATAAAGATTTGGCCATGTGGCTAAATCTTAATCCATGCTTCAAAGTGGGATTTGGAAAGAAAACCTATATAGTAAATAGGGTAGACTCCACTTTCAAGTAAAGGGACAAGATTTGATCATGTGGCCAAATAATAACTATATTGGGAATTCCCAAACTGTATGAGAATTCCCAAAATCCCTATTATAATGTTTAGGGGAATTGGCCAATAATTTGATACACTTAGGGTAGAGCCTAAGCAACCCATATCCTTGGTCTAGTTTTGTGCTTCAGTAAAGTTATGTAGGGACCAAGGGTTTGTTTTTAGTAGTAAGCTAGTGAATGGTGTGGTTTTTGGTTTATTTGATTAGGCCAAGATAACCATTTCCATTGAGATTAATGTTTTTTTTCATTAGACCAAGAGGGCCATGTATTTGTATGGTGCGAGTGCAGTTAATATTTGTTGTTTTAGTGATGTACCAGAAAAATTTGGTGGAGTACTTTGGAGCAAGCCTCTTGCTACATTGATGCTTCTTGTGGCCAAGTCCAAGTGATATCCTTCCTTTATTGGTCTTTCCCTTTATCCTGAATGGTTATATGTATGTGGGGATTTTTATTTTGTTGGTAACTCGCATTCAAGGCATGAGTCCCAAGTTTAGGCTAGGTATGCCTAGGGAGGTCTAAGTAGTTGTCTACCTCCTATGAAGACATTGTCGAGTACTCTAAGATTATTTTAGAAGGTAGTCCTAGTGACCCTAATCTGCTAGCGTACTAGGCAACTATTTCTAGGAGTTTCTATTAGTTGTGAGGCAACTAGAGGAACCTACCAAATAAAACAAAGAAAAGAAATAATTCACATATATGAAGACTAATATATAGAGGTATGTAAAAAGGGGTTCTAACCCTTGAATAAGTTGATGAAATAATTTTTTTGTGTACTCGTGGATTTTCACCTTTGCATTGTGTTCCATATACATGGTATCAAATGAGTATTAGCTCCTAGATTGCATATAGCACTTGATTTCATAAATACTCACTCACATTGAGAGCGTAAGAAGTCACAAGATGTAGGTTTAGTATGTTTCTCTCTTTGGAGATTGATTTAGTGAGGATTATACTTTCTCTTGGAATAATTTATATAGAGGGAGGATTATGCGTTGAATATATTATATATTTGAATGGCGTATCTTGGGGCTAATCCTTGAGGTGTAGGAGAGCCGTAGTGAGGCTACAACAATCAGTGAAGGGATGCTCCCTGTGTGTGTACTACAAGGTGCTAGACAATGATCTATTCGCGTATTCCTTGTGAGAAGTTGGAAAGGGATCCATTAGACTATGAATGATACAAACACGTGTGTAAGTTAGATTAGGAAGTGTTTCCTCCATAGGCTCTGGCCATGAGGTAGTGGGGTATTTTGGTTGAGCATAGAGGCTCGACTAGAGCCTTAGAATCAATGTTAGGCCCATTTTTGGTCTCCACACCTTTAGAGAGAGTAAAATTCCTCTATATGGTTCTTCCTTAAACAATGCAAACAGAAAGCTCTAAGGATAATTAGTTTTTGGGTACATTGAGTGGTGACTAAATGTCTTGCTTGATGTCACTTTCTGTACCATTTATTAGATTGCATCACATCTCTTTCACCTCTTGTAGTATTGGCTATGATGGTAGTATTCACCTTCAATGTTTGTAGCTATTCTATAATCACATCTATTAGCTCTTTCTTGATGCTTGTAAAACGGAATTGGACAAATAGTCCATGAAAATTTCTCCTCCTAGAGTACTCGCAATAGGTCTCCACACCTTTAGAGAGAGCCAAATTCCTCTATATGGTTCTTCCTTAAACAATGCAAACAGAGAGCTCTAAGGATAGTTAGTTTTCAAGTACATTGAGTGGTGGCTAAATGTCTTGCTTTATGTCACTTTTTGTACCATTTATTAGATTGCATCACATCTCTTTCACCTCTTGTAGTATTGGCTATGATGGCAACATTCAATTTCAATGTTTGTAGCTATTCTTTAATCACATCTATTAGCTCTTTCTTGATGCTTGTAAAATGGAATTGGACAAATAGTCCTTGAAATTTTCTCCTCCTTAAGTACTTGCAATAGGGTTTTGCAGAGTCTCTGTAATCACTATATATATTGATTGGTTTAGTCTAGAGGACCCTCTATTCTGATTCTGATTCAAAGCTCCTATTGAGACTGGAGATTGTTGGTTCTATTCAAACCTAATTTTCTCTATTTCTCTTTAATTTTTTCTATGTATTTATAGAAAACTACAAATAATTACCGATTTCCAAGTGTAGGTTGATTACTCTTAAAAAAAATTGATCATCTTAGCATGTTTTGTTCCATGGGAAGAACAAATTCACATAAGAAACCCAAAAAACCACATATTTTTCTTTAAACAGAGAATTGCCAAGAAATTCTTTGTTTATCTCAGCCCACCCCCTCTCTTTTACATTGATCCATAAGAACGATCCACAAAAGGAAAGAGGAGAGAGGAGAGAGGAGAGAGAAAGAATAAAATGAGATCTTGCAAAATAGTGAATCAAATTGAGTCATTCCTGAAGTGATGAGAAGTGAGAATATAGTAGACATCATAGCCAAGAGCAATCCTCATGAGGTTGTTGTTGCAAAAATTGATTATTTTAATCATGGAAGGGCCCCCAAAAAAAGGCAGCCCCCCACTTTTGTTTTTCATGCCTCTTCATATCATAAGCTTGATTTTAAGCTCTACGTTTCAGTTTCAAAAAACCCGTTCACTTTTTCTTGTTCACACTCTGACTAAAGTGGTTTTTTCAATTATGAGGGGCCAAACACGCTCAGATGTGAGATTCATTTAGATGATTGGCTTTGTGACCTTGAAATCTATAAATCTAGCCAATGTGACACACTTTCTGGCTTCTGAGTCATATAGTTGTTTCATAACATGAAACATTGCGGGGATTAAATGGGGATTCAAACGGACTCCAACCAACAAATCGAGACTTGTATTGGGTTCTTGACATCGAACTCCATCTAGGAAAACTCCAGCTCATCGATCTAGAACCGTTTCATTTTGCATGAAAATTTGGTTTTTGACACCCTTACGGCCTCTTTTCCACTTCAAAATTTGTCTTTAAAATCTACTCTCATTGGTGACCACAGGATAGGGCGACTTAGCTCGTCGAATCCCATGGACTAGCCTACATAAACAACAACCAAAGAAAGCATCAGGCTACCTTTAAAAATATATGCAACAAAGCACAAGAACAGCTCTCACCCTATCCCTTGACAAAACAAAGGCATGAAAATCTGCAAGGGATAGGCCTAGCATAATCTGACAAAATTTTAGAGTGAGTCACTAACCAATTGCTCCAACACAAACTGGCTAAAAGAACCATCAAATAGGTCATCCTAGTGGTGGTTTGAACTACCTACTAACTAAGGACAAGAGCTTTGACTAGGTGAGGATTCCTATAGCTTGGTTGTCAAAAATTTTATTTTAACACATTTTTCTTTCAAAATTTCCATACTTGGGCATGTAAAAAGGAGGGAGCCGAGTGTAACCAAGGAGAATAGGACATCAGCCTTAAGTATTGATTCGGTATCCAAGAACCTACCAAGCTCTCATGAGAGGCGACACTTGATCCTTTTCTATTTCACTCACTTTTATTTTCGCTTCAACCTTCCTTATTTTATTTGAGCTAGTTGTTATCCCTAGGAAAACAAAGCATCGGCCTCGGGTCTTGACTTGTCCCCAAGAACCTACCAAGCCTTTGCAAGGCGATAATCAATTGCTCGTAGGCTTTTTCTTTCTTTTCTTTTCTTTTCTAATTTAAGGGGTTAGAACCCCTTTTTACACACCTCTTTAATTTTCTATTTCGTTATATTCAAAACTTTCTCTTCTTTTCTATTTTTCCAAGATTCTATAACTGCCTCACCCTAGCAAGGACTCCTAGAATAGCTACCTAGCAAACTAGAAAGGATAAGGTCAGTAGTAGGATTGTCATCTATAGCACGTCTTTCATGCCTGATAATGTATTGAACGAGGTAAACAACTACTCGAATCTACCCAAATATACCTATCCTAACCATAGGACTTCAAGCCTTGATTGCTAGTTCCCACAAAAGAAAAGAAAAGAACCTCCACATATGCATGTAGCATTATCGGCTAAAGGAAAAAACTCAAAAAGGTTATGACACCACTGAGAATGGCCATAAGAAGCTTTCCCACAGCAAAGGCTCCCTCCAAACACTTCGTCAAACCTATCTAATGTAATCACTAAAACAGAAAACCATTAAACACGCCCACACAAACAGACATAGGGCCTACTTGCCCTAAAGGAATATAATAGTTCTCGACCAACAAACTGGCCTTGTTGGCCTTATGAAATGCAACATTAGAACCTGACTAAAATGGCCCTCTTTGCCTAAAAAAATAATACACTTCACTACCATTCAATATCGTATTGCTAAAAAATCCCTTGGTCCTCGCATAACTATATTAAAACACAAAATCCACCAGGGATAAGGACTCCTTAGACCCTATATGAAGTGCATCAGGTTATTAGCTAATCCCCCTATATAAACAGCAAGGGGTGTTTAAGGAATATGAAGATACATAATCCTATGTGTCCGTGAGATAGAGTAGGAAGGTGCTCACTTGCTACCAAATTCACAACCCAAACTAACTATCAGCAATTGAAATATGATGTGTAAACAAGAAGACCCCAAAGTAGTTTATGGCTAATGTTAGAAGGACGTTGTAAGAGCTCCCCTAGACCAGAATTGAAAAAAAATATCCTCAATGAAAGCATAGTTAGCCACGGAATCCGTAAAGCGATTCCACTATCAAGGAACTAATTGACAGGTCACCATCTTAAAGATGTGCAATATATCCAAGGGTGCACAATGGTTCATCCGTAGGCTGGGATCCCACACACTATAGGTCCCACTCAGTTGATTGACTACTAACTATGAATTGGCGGATACTACCACATCAAGCTACATTCAGCCCCATGATCTTGTATTCTGCCATATTATTAGTGAAATAGGGTCCCAAATAGACTCCCATCTTGTATAATAGGTACTATTCAACTCACTTGTACTTTTGATAATCAAAATCAAGCCGAGAGAGAGGATGTATAGACCTTAATCTCCCACGTGAAAGATCATCTTGTAACTCAATAACCTGATACCATTTATTGCTCCAGATCACTTTACCTTGGTGGTAATGTTGTGCTAGATACAGATGGTACAGATATGGAATGATTCTTCCCATCCACTCGTCTTTGTACCTTTTGCACATTAAAGCTGAATCTTGAAGGACCTACATAGGCACCAAGCCCAACGACAACCCTTACATATAGTAAGGCGTCAACTTATTAAAATTAACTTTAGTCTTAAACTCTACCCCATGTAAATATGCTAGAAGCGCTGTAGAGCCATTCTTTCCTAAACTTACAATCAATTTATATTTCTTAGCCCAAAGGTCGTGAAAGGCTTTTATTCTCTGCTTCCCTACTTCTTGATGTAGTAATGCTTGCAACTGAATCTCATTAAGATATGCAAGAGAAATATATCATTCTTGTAATGCTTTTGCCTCTTTGGATGAACGATTAAGAGTGAAACACATAGTGGAAGCTCTATTTCCAATAACAAAATTCACTCTTGCCCATAAACTAGCTTGAATGGGGTGTGGTTTGTAGCTCTCTTGAATGTCATGTTGTAAGCCAACATTATCACGTATAATTTCTTATGGCTTGAGGATTATAGGGGGTAGTCTTATTATGCTTAATATTCAAAAATTTAGTCAAAGCTACGATCACCTTATTCAAGAAGTTTGTCCCTTCATCAAACACAATATCCTTGGATGGACCAAAACGGAATACAATTTTCTCCATAATGAAATTGGCCATCTCCTTAGCATTATCCTTCACCATTTCTCGAGCTTCAAACCAATTTGTAAAGTAGTCCATTGCTACAATAATATATCACTTGTGCGTAGTTGATAAAGGGTATATTGGTCCCACAAATTCAATATCCCATTTTTCAAAGGGTAGCACCACCAAATGGGATTTAGGTGTTACCTACAATTCTCCCTAGCAATGTATCTTTGACAAAAATCACAATGCTTAACATAACTGAAAGCATCTTCGAAAATTAATGGCCACCAATAGCTAGAATCCAACCAAGAAGAGCTCTTTGGGAGGTAATCCATCCAAAAAAATGTCTCCCACATGATGAATCGTGGCACTCCTCAAGCATGAATGGTACTTTATCATGTACTACGCAATGGTGATAAATGTCATCTACTCCTCTCCGATACAAAACAACTGCTCTATTATCAAAAAGTGTGATTCTTGTTGCTTGATATTCCTCTTTTCAAACTTTAATAAAGCAGCCCCAAACCCTCCTATAGATAAAAAATATGCATTATAGCTACATACTAGGAAGGGATTGAAGCTGTATCAATCATTAATAAAGCTTCAATGTCCCATTCTTCAGCCAAAATCTCCTTTGGCTCCTTGAAATCCACAAGACATTCCACAATACCCTACAACTTTGATGGCCTACTCCTAATCTCATAATCAAACTCTGACAAAGTGATTAACCACTTTACTAAATGTTTAGGTGGCTGCAACTTGTTCAACAACAATCTAATTCCTTTTGTTTATATGAAAAATACCACTTTCTCATAGAGAATATAGTGCCTAAATTTATTCGTCTCGCAAAGACCATTCCAAGGCACAATTTCTCCACATATTTATAGTTGACTTCAAATATCCCCAATTTTCTACTAGCAAAGGCAATTGGATGATACCATTTCTCCTTCCAAATTTGGGCTAAATAGTAGCTGATACTATGCATTGTTGCCATAAAAAATATATAGAGTACTTCATCTCTTTTAAATGCTTTAAGGATTGGAACTTTTGGTAGTTCCCACTTCACATCCTCAAAGGATACTTGACAAGCTTCACTCCACTCAAACAAGACAATTAAAAGATAGGAGGTTCATCTATGGAAATGCTCTTTCTACCAGTGCATTGATAAATCTTCAATAATATCCCATTGATGACAAAAAGCTATGTATCTCTTTTGGAGTATATGGTGGCCTCATAGCAACTATAACCTTTATCTTTTTAGGTTCACTTGGAATACACTGGCGAAAACTAACCGCATGTCCAAGTTACAACCCATAGGGCACCCCAAAGATGCACTTGCATGGGTTAAGAGCACTGCAGAATTGTCTACAATGCTCAAAATATTTCCTTAGAATGATGAATTGTTGTTTGCTTGTAGTGGCTACCCCTAGATCATAAATAAAGACTTTTAACTTCTCTGGGGAGATATCACCAATAGTCTTATCAACTATTCATTGCCAAGAACTAGGCACATTGCATAACCCAAAGGTCATCACATGATACACAAAGATACTAAAGATAGTGACAAATATCGTTTTCAACTTCTCTTTCTCCACAATAGCCATTTGATTATATCTAGAAAAGAAATCCATGAATGAATAGATTTTCCACGAATAGTAATCCTTAATCGTCTACTTATTAAGCTCTCTAAAATCTATATAAAGTGAATCTGATTATTCTTCTTCTCTCATAACAACTGGTGAACACCATTCTATGTGTTGAATAAAAAATATCATGTTGACTTCTCGCAAATTTGTCAATTCTTCGAATAGCCCGTCCCTTAATTTGAATGGTATATGCCTTACTTTTTGTCACACAGGGTGACTACCTTCCTTCAAAGGAATCGTATGAACAGCTAGGCTAGGAGGAATACCTCTTAGCTCATCATAACTCCAAGCAAAGATGTCATAGAATTCTTCAATCAAGGATACATAGTCATCTCTTTCTTCCGAACTAAGCATGGATCCTAATTTGATTGGCCATGAATCATTTATTGTGCCAAGGTCTAACTCAATTACGTCCATATCCCTTATCGTCTCTGGAGCTTCTATTGGCTCATTCAAGGTTACTTGGCAGATATCCTCTATAGAGGACCCCTTGTTGGATTCATCACCTGCTGACGACTCACTAGTGGATGGAGCATCTAATGTATCAAACTTTGATGAAGATAAATGAACTCTCTCACTTTGAAGAGATTTAAGATAGGCATCTACCACTACACGTCTAACACCTCTGCCAAAGATCAATCGACCGACAGGTATATCAACGTGACACTCTGCTTGTAAAATCCATGGCCTACCTAGAAATACTTGATAGCTAGGCCACCTTGCAAACCTAATGACCCTAAAGTCCAGAATGCATTATGCATTGGCAATGGTCACATGGACTTTGGTAATGCAACCTTCAAGTTGTCTTAAACTATCATCAACCATTCAAAGAATCATGGAGGCATCTTTTTTCATTTCTAATCCCAATCTCACTCCAAACTCAATGTTGACAAAGCAACTTGTGTCTACAATAGCATGATCCACTAATATTCCATCAGCATATGTTGCTACCCTTGGCCAATGCTTTTCAACATGTTCAAACCAATCATCTCCTACTCCCGCTATTCCCAAGGGCTCAACAATATACCTAGTGCAAAGAATCTTCTTAAATTCTTTACGCACTCCTAGAGACAACTTAACTAACTGCAGGAGATTCACATCCGACTTGACTTTGCAAAGATAACTCACTAAATTGAATTCATGATTGCTAGCAAGAGCTCGCTTTTCTTGTCAGACTATTCTCTCCTTTGGTCTTTGAACTAGTTTTACTACCTCTT
The DNA here is from genome assembly GCF_053477565.2 of Lygodium microphyllum. Classification (NCBI taxonomy): domain Eukaryota; kingdom Viridiplantae; phylum Streptophyta; class Polypodiopsida; order Schizaeales; family Lygodiaceae; genus Lygodium; species Lygodium microphyllum. The sequence goes on from NC_141154.1 coordinate 52,187,788, forward strand.
TCTTAGCTTTTGTCTTCTTTTTTGGCAACTCCTTTTCCTTCTTGGGGTCGATTTTACCATCTACAGCTTTGAGAGATCTGCCTTCCATATCAAGATGAAGGACTTGCATCCAGTTATAATCTTGCTTAGGGTTTCCCTCGACGGGTTTTATCTTGTCTTTGTCATCTTCTTTGCCATTTTGACCTCTTATAATAACCTCTAGGTTAGAAGCTTCAGTGCCATTGACACAAACAGCTTCTATAAGACTAACTCCATTGCTGCTAGTAGGCAACTCCTCTACCATAGCTTTCCTTCGAGTCTATAGTATTTACTTTGATCTCTCATCTTGTTGAAGATTGTTTCCTTGCACTCAATGATTAAATAGACCTGGATGTTTACTTCCTTGCTAGAGAGAACTAATCTTGCTCTAATAAATATTAACTAAATGGCCCGACTTTCTACATATGTCACATTTAATATTTGGACAATTCCTAGGGAAATGTTGGCTGCCACACCACTTATAGTTGAATCTTGAGATGCCACCCTCTTCAAGGCGTTGACTCCCCATCAAATTCTACTGCTTCTTAAGGAAATTGACATCAATAACTATTTTCCTATATTGTTCGGTGATCATATTAGTATAGTGCTTCAGCCAAGGACATTTGAGACACTTGACTTGTAGCCGCGATCATCTACTTATCGTTCCATTGGCCTAACCACTCAATTGGGAATTGGGTGTTGATTTCCTAAAAGAATGTTAGGATTTATCATTTGGATTTCAACATTTGGTGGAGCCATATGACTAGCCATATGCATGGTCATACTAGGAGGAGCTTGCAACATAGGCACATTTTGGATCATGCTTCCTCTCCCATTAGGGGACTCATGGATATCCCTTGACCACCATTTACCAGTGCCAATGGATTTTCAAAGCCTAATCTCAGATTCCAGTTTTCCCTATAGGTATAAGCCGCTTGCAATCGTGATTTTACCTCCTCTGCTCATGTAATAGTCATATCAATGCCAACAAGAGCAATAGTGCTCAAGTGGACTTAAATGTTAAGTCTTACCTACTCAAAAAGTATTGCAACAACTGAGTAGTAGCTAGAATAGGAATATAGATTGCAAATTATGGAGTGATTCCTTCAATTGCTTGGCATACCCACAAACATTTTCGTGAGGTTCTTGATGTGTTACATTGAGGACATGTGGCCAATACTGACATCCCCTTTTAGGGGCAAACTTTATTCAAAAGGCCACAAAGAAAAAGTCAATCGTAGTTATGGTTCCAACTTGTGGGCTATGATATCATACTACAGCTCGATGTCCTATCAAAGTCATATTAAAGAACATCATCAAGTGTCCTTTATCTGGAATTTGACAGTTAAATATTAACTTTTGGAATTCATTGATATGAAGTTTCCATCTTTCTCTGCTAACCTATTAAAAATGGCAACAAGAAACCCTAAGGCTGGCAAGTCTAACTTTCCTACTAGGATTGCAATGGGTTGCACCATGGTAACAACTAGATTCACTAAAGGAGTTTGAATGATCGGAGCTATTACTCCTGTCAAAGTAGGTGGATTGACTAGAAGGGGGAAAGTGTTGGAACTTCCATCTCCTAGCAAACTATGCATCGAGATAGGGTTATTAAGAACATACCCTTGTAGGGATATTGGACCACTCTTTTTGCAGAGAATATATTCCAATAATTTTGGCCTACTGTCTAGCCCTTTCAGCTCTTTCTTGCTTCTAAATTTTGGCTTGATGGTCTTTTGAATCTATCTCACTGCCTTTTGTCATACACTAATAAACTAGTCCCTATCAACCAAAATTTGGAAACTTCCACTTATTTGTAGCTCGTGGTATATGCACTACCTATTGGGACCTAAAATAGGTCCACTAGTGGCTCTAAGGCACTAGCCGGGCCTCCACTACTCACCTAAATCCACACCACACAGCCTCGCGGTGGCAAAGAGCATCCAAGACTTTGCATTTGTACGTTTTTCGTAGTCCAATGAATAACTATTTTCCCCACTCCGTAAAGGGAGTTCCTAAACATGTTGGTGTTATATACCACATAGCACACACATAGGGAGCACCTCTTAGTTGATCATCATGGCTCCACTATGGCTCTCCTACACCTCGGGGATTGGACCCAAGATGCATCGTGAACATAAAACACATTTGAAACAAAGTACAGTATTTTAATTAAATGATCTAGGAGAGGATAGATAAACCTCATCAAATTACTCCCAGGGAATCGAATATCTAGCCCTACGGCTTGGGATATCTCACGCTCTCAGCGTTGAATCATCACTCATACAAACAAGTGCTATGCATCCAGGATACAATACCATGTGGTGCATTAATGGAAATGTGAATATGACCATTGTGATCAAACAAATATTCATTGAAAATTAGCAACATGAAAGTGCGAAGACAATTCTTTTCACAGTTTCCTCCTCTACTCAATAGTGCTTCGTTGCTTAGGACTAGCACCGAGTTTTCTCATGCTACTAGTCCCTTCAAATTTTAAACAACCACAAACTCTATATGATATGCAGCATCAAACATTAGAATTTAATGCACTTCAACTACTCAACAACCCCCTTACTCCCTACCATTTAAAATTTTGCATGAGTTGATAGGTGTATGCATGATTTTTTATGTATTTTCTTTATTGAAAATGATAAAAGCTCGCTCTAATAAAGAAATAGAATTGAAATGAGACTAACCCTCATGCTTCAACTCCATTACAATTACACACATTAATATTATTGTTTCTTATTTTTATGATGCAAAAATCTAATTTTTCTTACTTTTCGTTTTTAAAATAGAAAATTACAAGTAATTACTGATTTTTAAGTGTAGATTGATTACTCTAATAGAAAATTATTTTCTTAGCATATTTTATTTCATGGGACGGCAAATGCATACAAAAATCCCAAAAATTTGCATATTTTTCTTTAAAATACCTAGCCTTAAGATTTGTGTGTTTTGCATAGAATTATTTTACGATTTTCTTTTAACGATTCTTTCAACATGACTGATCAAATAGAGGATTTCCAATCAAATCCAAACATTACTAACAATTTCAAACAAGAATTCATCATAAAACAGTACAATCAACATTTTTCTCATTAGGACCTACGTTTTTCAATGTTCAAGGCCTGCTGATGCTCTTCCATAGTCATTGACAATCCGTTCAAGTCTAATTCGTGTCTCTTTTCATTCCTGCATCATCATTTGACAAAAAACGTCCATCTCACCCCATTCCCCTCTCTTTTACATTGATCCATAAGAACAATCCACAAAATGAGAGAGGAGAGAGGAGAGTGAAAGAATAAAATGAGATCTTGTTGAATAGTGCATCAAATTCATTCATTCTTGAAGCGATAAGAAGCAAGAAAATGGTGGAGATCACAGGCAAGAGCAATCCTCATGAGGTTGATACAGAAAAAACTGATTATTTTAATAATGGAAGATGAACCAAAAAAAATGGCGCCCTCCCCCTACCCCCCATAGTTTTTCTCATACATGTTCATATCCAGTTCATATCATAAGCTTATTTTAAGCTTTAAGCTTAAGTTTAAAAAAATCGGTTCACTTTTTCTTGTTCACACTCTCACGGAAGTATTTTTTTAATTTTTGAGGGGACAAATGCACTCAAATTTGAGATCTGTCTAGATGGCTGGCTTCATGATGTCAAAATCTAAAAGCTTGGCCACCATGATGCATTTTTTGGCTTTTGGGTCATATAGGTGCTTCATAACACGCGAAACCTTGCGAGGATTAAATGGGGGGTCAACTAGACTCCGATCGAGGAACTCAGACTTGCATTGTGGGTTCCTAGCATCAAACTCCATCTAGGAAAACTCTAGCTCATCGATTCGCAATCTTTTCATTTTGCATCAAAATTTGGTCTTGGACAACCTCTGGCCTCTATTTCGCTTAAACTTTTGTCTTTAAAATCCCCTCTCAGTCTTCTCAACTTCACAAACTTACGAACTTTTGGTTGTAGGTCTCTAATAAAAACTCCCTTCGAGTTATCTTCATCTAAGTGATGGTTGTTCCATCACTTCAATATGGATTCTATTTCTAAAGACATAAGCTTCCACCCATTCACCAGAGGACTAATTTAAGTTTATGAACTCTTCTCACATCAGCTCTTCAAAACCTTCATGCTTGAATTAGGTGAGGAAAGCCACCTTTAGATGATCCCATGTACCAAAAGTTCTTGTTTCTTATCACTCATACCATTGAAATGTCACACCTTCAAAAGTGGCAAAAAGATCACAAAACAATGCTCGGAGGTTCTAGCATTGTTGGCTACACATGCTACCATAACAACTTACCTACATGAAGATCATGTTTTTCATTGTACTTTCACTTAAAGATTAGCAATGGGAGGACATTTTTTAGCTTGTCATCAATACTTCTAGCATGGATCTGACTAAGAAGGGGACCTTAATTTACCATTGGTACTTGCTTCAAGAGTGTAGGAGGTTTCTACTGCTAACAATTCTCGACTTTAATTTTTGTTGTCTCTCTTCTCATGTACCTCTGGGCTCATCTAGTGCTTGCCTCTTAGTCACGTCATTCATGAGGGAGTTAGCTCCACCCAATTGGTTTATACTCAACAAAACAGAATTAGTCTCTAGAGGACTCTCTTACTAACATTTCTTCTACTTCTTTCTTTTCAACATCTTTGAATTTGGCTTTCATTCCACTACAGAGGGGAAAATATTTAGTTTTGAAGGTATCAAAATTCATTCTTTTGAGGATCGCCATAGTGCCATTGTCTTGATAATACCAACTTTGAAGGGTTTAAATAGCATAGGTTGTGAAGAACACTATGTTTATTAGCTTCCAATGGGTTGGAAATTGGAGAAGGTTATCAATGGCATAGGTTGTGAAGAACACTATGTTTATTAGCTTCCAATGGGTTTCAATAGCAATAGCATAGGTTGTGAAGAACACTATGTTTATTAGCTTCCAATGGGTTGGCAATTGGAGAAGGTTATCAGTGCATGGTGAACCCCCCATGTATCTTGCTGTTGAGCATTCACAAACAAATTTCAATACTTTTACTTCCTTTTCTTATGAGCTTCAATCGACCACAACTCTTGAAGCTTCTTCACTATCTCCCACTTAATATCTAGAGATTCTTCAATGAAGGCCAGATCTCCCATGGATGGCCATTCTCTCAATTTTTACTTCACTTTTCAAATTTGTGGGAAACATTTGGCTATCATGATACAGCTTTCTATAGCTTTAGAAGATAGTGGAATCAATCCCACGGAGATCCCACATGAAAATGGTGGCATACTTCTGCCAGGAGATGCATTTCTTGTAGAAAGTGGCTTTGGAAATGAACATATCCAATTCTTCAATAGTAGAGCAGGATTCTACAATCTTCCATTGCTTTTCCTCCTCTTCAACAATGCCACTTCTTTCATTTTTTGTCTCTATTGGTGCTTGTTGATAGGAGATGTTTCCAAATGCACACAAAAAACATGGAAGTATCAAGAGAACACCAAGGAAACAAGGATCTTATAGCAAGAAAATCTATCATATATTCATCAACATCATTGTTTTCATCCTTTATGTAACCAGAGGAGGAAAAAGAACACTAGGCACAACAAATCTTTAGACACATCAAACAAAAAATCTCCCATGGATTTTCCTTTAACAAAATTGATCACATTCTTCATATTGTTCTAAGAATCCATCAAAGAGCTATAAAATCACAAAATAATACTCCACTTTGAATGTAATTTCTGTTGAACAGTGCGCGAGGGAGACGAGGAATGGAGGAAGAGAGAGGAAAAGAGAGACACGAGACACCGAAAGTGGAACCCCAGAAGTGTGTCAACTGAGCACACATGATAGGAATATATAGAGGGGACTTGGGGCGCTATATATAGAGAGACTATATATATAGCTAACACCCGCGCTCAAATAAAGGTCCCTTACTATGGATGAAAAAACCCTTGGGGGCTCAAGGGAAAAACCCATAGCTCTATATAGACCTACCGTTATATTAATATTCAAAATATAAAATTACAAAGTTGAACTTACAAGAGCCTATTCATAGGCATCAAAGGAGCTACATCACTCGTGAATTATAACATCAACGAAGAAGGAGCTACATCACTCCTGAATTACAAGAGCTTATTCAGAGGCATCAAAAGAGCTTTACCACTCCTAAATATACAACATGTAAAATAAGGATAAGCGACATTAGTGCAAAAGATAAAATCTCCAAGAAATTCCTTCAACTAAACTTGGGATGTAAGCAGTATATCTGTCACATCAAAACTTAAAGAAAAATATTACAGTGACATTAGAACAACACAAGGTCTATAGAGACGGTTCCTGATGCTACTCTATAGACAACATAGCACATGTGGGGCCCCATGAACAGAATATAAATAAAACAATTTTTCATCAGCTGGAATATAGATGCTCATCAGCTGGAAAGAATATAAACGAAATAATGTGTCATCAGCTAGAATTTAGATGCTCAAAACAATGTGTCATCAGCTAGAATATAGACCCTCATCAGCTGGAAAGAGCATAAACGAAACAATGAAGAGTTTGCTATTGTCATGAAAGCTGATAGCATACGAAGGCCAAAACGTTGCTTCTTCTGTAGCATCAATAGATTGGTAAAGATGTTGCTAAGTTGGCCATGATGTGCAGTAATGTGTCTACAGATTTGATAGAAAAATCTTAGAAAAAACTTCGTTCATGATAATAATAGGCGTTGCTTCTTCCCTACGTTATTGCTATAAAAGCATGATAGATTAACGCTCCATATAAAGCTAAGCTTTCGAAATAAAGCAACTAATAAAAGCACTGTCGTGCTCTACAAGAAGCTTCCTCTCTCTCTCTCTCTCTCTCTCTCTCTCTCTCTCTTGTTCGTTCGTTTGTATCAATCCCCTTGCGTTTCCATTGAATAAAAGCATTGTTGTGCTCTACAAGAAGCTTCCTCTCTCTCTCTCTCTCTCTCTCTCTCTCTCTCTCTCTCTCTCTCTCTCTCTCTCTCTCTCTCTCTCTCTCGTTCATTCGTTTGTATCAATCCCCCTGCGTTTCCATTGATCCTATGCCTACAACATGCTGCAACATCTTCCTGTTTTCTTTAACATAATCTACGAAACCAATTTCTTTGCACTCGAGATAATGGCATGGGACGCCCGTCTCAAGGAGTCTCCGTATAAGATTTGCGTCTGGAGAAGGATGATCCGATGAGTTGATCTCCATTGCTGGGAGATCAAAAGTGTGCACTTCAAGGAGGCGAAAAAACCAGTTGTTACAATGAGACTATACTAATCTTCTTCGAATATCACACCTGATTCCTTACGGGGTAGGCCACGCCTTCCATCTTGAACAAAGAAGAAGAAGAAGAAGAAAAAAAAAATCTCCTGATTCTTACCAGCCCCTTCTCTTATGGCTCTACAAGAAGAAGAAGAAAAGCATCTCCTGATTCTTACCAGCCCCTTCTCTTCTGGCTCTACATTTCTTGATGTTGTGCACTCAGACACACGTTCTGAAAGCATCTGTGCAAGTCGCTGTGCACTTGGTTGTTTATCCAGCACTTCAAGAGAAGATGAGCTGCTGACTGAAGAGCCTAGGGAACGTGGTATAGATGCATTTGCATCCTTGTCTAGCAATCCACTACTAGCTGAAGAGGCCTCAGATTGAAGGCATGCACTCACATCTCTTTCAAGGACAATGGAAGGGGAACTGCTATGTTTAGGATTGGGAATGATCTCCTACGCAGGGAGATATCCTTCTCTACCGTTAGGCAGCATCACAAAGTACCCCACGGGGATGACATCCTTGACGATGACTTGCATCGTGCCTTCCTCACCCTTCTGGAGAAGCTTGTGAGGCGCCATGTCGATGTTCTTGGCCTCTTCCTCCATCTCCACCATGACCTGAGCCTGCGAGATAGGCTCCCTGCGGTAGAATCTCATCGGGAAAGTTCATCTGAAAATTTGATGCGTACAATTGACCCTGACCCTACGCCATGGCATCTTCCACTGCAGCCTGGCAAGACTCCACAGATCCACGAAAGGGCAGTGAGTGGGGGGCATCTCCTGCCCCCTCGTGAAACAGTCTTGCACATAGGAGAGAGGCTCCGATCCTTACCTAGAGAAGGGGGGGCATCTCCTGCCCCCTCGTGAAGCAGTCTTGCGCACAGGAGAGAGGCTCCGATCCTTATCTGGAGAAGGGCTGCGTGCAGGCGACAAGCTACACTCTTTAGGAGATCGACTACCCTGTCACCATATCGACAAGCTACGGTCTTTAGGAGATCGACTACCCTTAGGAGATCGACTACCCCTGTCAGCATATGGTGATTCCTTTCTGTCATAGGATCGGCGATTGGGACGATCATCAACACCCCTGCTAGGGCTTCTACTACGGCTCTGGCTTGGACTTCGAGCAGGGCTTCGGCTCCTACTACGACTAGGACTTCGAGTCAGACTGCGGCTGTGGCTCCTGTTGTGTCTGCGGTAGGAATCCCTGTGGTCGCTACGGGGAGGCGTTCTTGCCTTATGCTGGTGATGGTGGAGGCAGAGGCATGATACTCTCAGCTATCGATCTGTGCCTTCTCTGATACCATGTTGAACAGTGCGCGAGGGAGACGAGGAATGGAGGAAGAGAGAGGAAAAGAGAGACACGAGACACCGAAAGTGGAACCCCAGAAGTGTGTCAACTGAGCACACATGATAGGAATATATAGAGGGGACCTGGGACGCTATATATAGACAGACTATATATATAGCTAACAATTTCATCTGAATGTCTCCATAGTCTTCTCTCAATATCTCATGTAGATACAATATTTTTTAGCATAGAAATGACTATCTCTCATACTTGATCTCTCTCACACATATCCTTGCTCAATAGTACATTGGAATTACAGTTAATAATTCTCTCTTCGTTATGGATATCCCTCCCAAGAGGTATGTTTGATATAAAGAGTCACTAGAGTCACTACAATGTCCCTTGAGAGCTCACTATTGTAAACTATTATTGTAGTCTTCAATTCGAGTCTTATTTAGCTAATTCTTCAAGTTATTTTGAGCTTGTATTCTTCCTCTTTCAAGATTGTAAAACATTCCCCAAGCTAAATATTCATCCATTAGAACAGGTACAGAAGTAAACAATGGCATAAAAACCATACAGGTCCAATCAAAATCACTTCAAACCATCCAAAACCATTCAACACATTCTCAACTATTCATAAAAAAACTTATTCACAATTCCAATCTCACAAATAGAAAGAATTTAGATCAAAATAGACCTTGTCAGGTCCAAATAGACACATTACAGACCCTATCAAAACATCATATCTTGACCAAAAAGCATTATAATCTTCTCAAACATATTGAACCCATCCAAACACATTCAAAAACACTTCCAATACAACCAAAATCAATCAATAAACCCTCAAAATTAATCATTCAACTCACAAAAACAACAAAAACCAGTTAAAAAAATAAGTCAACTAAGCCCTCAACAATCCCCTATCCACAATGGCATGATCCACTAATATACCATCAACATATGCTGCCACCCTTGGGCAATGTTTTTCTGCATGTTCAAACTAGTCATCTCCCACACAATCTATTCTCAAGGGTTTAATAATATACCCAATAGGAAGAGTCCTCTTCAACTCTTTATGCCCAATAGGAAGAATCAGTTTAAACAGTGGGATAAAAATTGTAGAGATCCAACCAAAACCACTTCAAACCATTCAAAACATTCTTAATAATTCCTCAAAAAACTTATTCACAATTTGAATCTCAAAAACATAAAGAATTTAGATCAAAATAGAGGTAAAACAATCTTTATCAAGACTAAACAGACACATTACATAACCTAACATAATGTCATATCTCCACCAAATTATTATGAACTTCTCAAACATGCTAAACCTATCCTAATATTTTCCAAAATACTTCTAATACAACCAAAATCAATCAATAAATCCTCAAAAGCAACCATTTATCTCATAAAAACCAAAAAAACAGCTCAAAAAATAAGTTAATTAAGCCCTCAATGATCCCATATCTGCAATGGCATGATCCACGAATATGCCATGAACATATACTACCATCCTTGGGCAATGATTTTCAGCATGTTCAAACAAGTCATCTCCCACACGGGCTATCCCCAAGAGTTTGATGATATACCTAGTAGAAGGAATCTTCTTAAAATCTTTATGCACTTCTAGAAATAACTTGATCAACAGCTGTAGGAGGTTCACATCAGGATTTACCTCACAAAGAGAATTGGCTAAGTCAAATTCATGATAATTAGCAATGGTTCTCTTTTCTTTCTAGACCATTCTTTCTCTTCGTTGCGGTGAACAGGCTTAGACACCTCTTTCTTGGCTTTTACCCTCTTCTTTGGCAGCTCCTTATTGGAGTCAACTTTGCCACCACTAGTAACTTTTAGAGGACTAACTTTCACATCACAATTAAGGACTTACGTTCCCTTATCATCCTGTTTAGGGTTTTCCTCAACAAGTTTTACATTATCTCTAACGATTTCCTTAACCATCTATCCTCTTAAATTGGAAGCCTCAATGGTGTTGACACACACAACTTTAATAAGGCTGACACCACTACTAGTATGTTTCCAAGATCTAGCATGTCAAATGCATAAGATAAAATCTTTTTTACTTAAAGAAGTTAAAATTGTTAGAAACAAGTATGTTACCATCCACATGTAGAGCAAGAATAACAAACTATCATTGCAGTGCTATTTGACATAAAAGTTAGGATTTGAAGGACAAGAGATAAAACCTTGTTTTGTAAGGAAGAGATATATCTATTGTTACGAAGCTCATGAAGATTATTTGAGACCATAGAGTGCCCGATGAAGCCTACAAGCAAGATTTTCCTTATGTTTGACTACAAATCCCTCTAGTTGCTCCATGTATATCTCTTCCTTTAAATTGCCATGAATAAAATCACTTCTCACATCCATTTGGTGAACCTCCAAATCAAACTCAAGAACAATAAGTAACAGGACCCGAATACTGGTAATATGAACAACATGTGAGAAAGTTTCTTAATCATCAACTCTAGCAATATGTGAAAAACGTTTGGTAACTAATCGTGCTTTGAATTTTTTAAATGTTTCATTTGCTTTTCTTTAGCTTTATAAACCCACTTACATTTAATAGCAATATGTCCAGGTGGTAACTCAGTGAGAAGAGATTCATACTTAGCTTCCATAGCCTCCTACCATTGTTCTGTTTGTAGGGATGTCATGGCATCACTATAAGAAAAAGGGTCATCCACAAATATTGAGAGCATTCTCAATAATATTAGCATCATAAACATGCACATTATCAATTGAAAGATCAACATAAATATCAACGCCAATATCATCATCAGTAATAATAAGTGTAGGTTGTGAATCCTAATTTGAAGAGTCAATATTATCTTATGAAGCAGATTCATCATCATATAGAAAAGGAGAAGCAGTGAATAATGACTTTGTATTATCAACGTCCTCTATCGATCACATCTTCATAGTGTGCTTGTGAGACATGTGCTACCCATATGTTGCTCATTGAAAATAGCATCAAGACTGATGATTACCTTCTTGGAGGATGGATTATAAAACTTCTATCCCTTAGAAAAAGTTGAATATCTAATGAGAATAACTTTTAAACCAGGAGGATCAAGTTTCCTTTGAGTTTTTTTGGGTACATGAATATAAGCAACATATCCAAAGGTTTGAAAATATGTTCCAGAAGGAGAAGTCATAGTAAGATGATTTTGCACAAATACTGCTGTTAAGATTGCTTCAGCCCAAAAACATCGAGATAAGGTAGAATGAATAGGTCCATCAGCTACAAGGGTATTATCATGAATGGGATCAATTGCTTGAGGGCAGACATTCAAAATTACCAAGAAAAATATCATGCAATTCATCACCTTCACAGATTAGCAGCATCTTGATTTTTCATCCTAGGAATCCTTGTCCTTGAAAGTGATGGACATAACATTGTGCAGAAGAAAATCCGTTGATGATAATAGAATGTGATATATCTAGCGGCTGAGAGAATATGTACAATATGAGATTATGGAATTAGCACAACAAGTCACATGCAGAAGCTATGTTGTTAAGAAAGACGTTTAGTTCAAAAAACATACTCTAAAAGAAAGAGACCCAAGATAGACAAAACGTGGGCAAGAATAAAGCGACCTAGAATAGACAAAAGATGTATGAGAATAAATAATCCCAACATAGACGAGAAATATGAAAAATTATCAAACTGTTATCGCTTTACTTTTTAGCCAAGAAAAGATGATGATCAGGCTTATTTTGGTAGAAACACAAAAGTGAGTAATCTTGATAGAGTAAGTAATCGTGATGAAACCTCTGTTGTAGAAGTTTGCACGAAAAGCTATTGTCTTGTTTGTGTTCTTGCCTGTTTACCTGAAGAACTGACATAACTTTTGACACAAAACTCCAAATTGCGCACAGATTTCTAGAAATAAAGCTTGTGACTCCTTAAGAGCTTCCCAAATAGAAACTTATGCACAATACATCAATTTTAAGTATGAAAAGAACATGAATCAATAATTGAAGCGATAGTACTACATAAATGTACTTTTTGATTATCTTTTTCAAGGAATTGGTTGTAGTTAATTGTGATAGCTCTGATACCATGTTGAGATATAGAGAGAGAAGATATGTAAAGATGCCTAAGGGAGAGAAGAGACACATCATATACACTCCCAAAGACTATTTCATATTGATAACAATCTACACATATACAGGTGAGACCTAGTCTAGATAGGGTGAGCTATATATAGCTCCAACATGCATCACTTATCATGTCGAGATCTATAACAGACTGAACATTGGTTCTAGTGCTCTAACCAAGCCTCCTATACTCGCCAACTCACCCTCATGACCTCACGGCCGGAGTGTTTAGAGGCTATACACTACTCTAAATAAATCACGTGTTTGTATATCGATTGTAGTTTAATAGTATTCCCTTCCCAACTCCAACAAAGGGAGTATCCCAACATATAGGTGAAGAACACCTTGATTCACATACATAAGAGCACCCCCCAACAGAGTGTTGAGGCTCCTATGACTCTTGTACACCTCACGAATGGGCCCTAGGATACACTATCTTACACATAGAATACAAATATAATAGAGTCCACTCATAATATAAGCGTAATGATCTATAAGAGACTATATATATTTCTCACTTAATCAATTTTCCAAGATATCACACTACCCTACAATAAAGAGAATCTTACACTCTCAATGTTGGTCATCACTTAGATATAAAATTACAATGTATCCATAATTTTATCTTAAGATTTAGATTGCATATGTAAAGTGTATGGTACTCAATGCTAAAAAAGCTTAAGTAAAAACTAGCCAACATGAGTGCCTAAACAATATTTTTATGATTTTTTTCTATTAGTGTCATGGTGTGTTGCTAAGGAATAATACTACCAGGCTAATTTGTAGTGCTGAACCTCTTAAAACTCATATAATCCATGGTCTATATACAAATATATACAAATAAATCAATAGTATAATCAAGCATCTTTTCATTTTAGTGCCACATCTCCTACCATTTATATTTAAATTTATTGTACACAAATGTAGGGAGATTTCATTGCAAAATTTTTATAGAAATTACAAGCTCTAAACACGTATTTTAATATGTAAATAAAGACAAATTGAGATAGGCCCTCATATATCACCTTCATTACACATTCGCAAATATTCTCCTATTTTTTGTAATTTTTAATACATAAAAGTTAGTTTTTCATATTTTTCTCTTATATTTGGCTATTTTCATAAAATTCTCAATTTATTTTAATATAATTTTTTTTTGAGTTTTTTGAATGACTTTTTGGAAGTGTTATCCCTCAATATATTTATTTTTATGCCATATAAACATCATTTGATTGACAAAACCCAAGAATATCCCCATTTTTTTCATTAAAGCTCGTGTTTCAAGTTTTTTATTGTTTTTAATGTACAAAAAGGAAAATAAATGGATCTTTGAAATAAAAAACATTAGCAAACATATTCCGAACATTTGCAATCATCTTTCTATCATATGCACTAACGATTTATCACAAAAAATAAATAAAGTTCACTTACTCGAAAATTCACATATGCACACCTTGTATTTCAAGAAAATAAAGGTGTTGATGTAATTTTCTAGCTACTAATGCATCGAATTATCCAATATACTTGCTATTATACTTTCAAACCATCAATCATTAGGGATTCATCAAATTAGCCTTCCCTCTCTCTCTTTCATACATAACTATATGAACGAGGAACAAAGAGGAGAGAGAAATACTAAAATTGGATCTTTTTTATTATTACATCAGTTTGCACAAGAAGTAGCATGATGGAGAGCAAAAAATAGTGGATCTCAAGCCTAAGAGGGTGGAGAGAATCATGATAGGTGTAAAAATTGCAATTTTTAATGAGAAAGAGGCACTGAAAAAAATGTTTCCCCTCATCTCATGAGTAATTTGTGAAGTTTGGCACCTTTAACATGATTAATACACAACTCCCAAAATAACTAGATCAAGTTTTCATATTTGCTTTTGATCATAAGTAGTTCTAACTTGGATAAAGGAAAAAATGGCCTCAAAATCATGATCTAACTAGATGGGCGACTTTCTAGCATCAAAATCTATCAGGTTGGCCTCTGTCACATGCCTTCAAGCTTTCTGATCTAGTAGTTGCTTCATAACGCCAAACCTTATGGCCATTAAATGGGGGGCCAAATGTTCTTCAATTGAAGAATACACACTTGCATTGGATTCTTAGTGTCAAAATGCATCTATGAAAACTCTAGCTCCTTGAACTGTAACTGTTTTATTTTGCATCAAAAATGCATTTTCTTTTGTCTCGGGGTGCTTTTGTACTTGAGTGTTAGCTTTAAAATATTCTCTCATTGGTGACCATGGGATAGAGCGACTCATCCCGTTGAGCCCATGAATTGATCTAAACAAATAGAAACCATAAAGAGCATTAAGGTGTTGTAAATAAAAATATACAAGAAAGCACAAACACAACTCTCACTTTACCCCCTTGACTAGATCAAAGCATGAGGTCCACGAGGGATAGGCCAAGCATAATTTGATAGAGATCCAAAGCTAGTCTCACTAACCAAGTGCTCTAAATGGAATAACAAAAAAGAACTATCAAACGAGTCATCCTAAGTGGTGGTCTGATCGGCCTACCTAACATATGACAACTAGACCACGAACTCCTACTAGGTGAGGACTTCTATAGCTTGGTCTATAAAAACTCACATATTTTTCCATTTTATCACATTTTTCCTTTAATATTTTATGCTCATGCATGTAAAAAGGAGGGAGCTAAGCATATTTTGACCTAAGGAGAACAAGGCATCGGCCAAAGGTCTTGTCTCGATATCCAAGAACCTACCAAGCTCTCACCAAGCGACACTAAATCATTTTCTTATGCTCACTTTTATTTTTGCTCCAACCATCCTTATTTTGTTTTTCGGCTAAATGCCACTCCAAAGAAGACAAAGGCATCTATCCCATTGTCCCTAGAAACCTACCAAACCTTCACAAAGCAACGCTTGTCTTCTCTTGGAAAGTTTTCTCTTTTATTTTCTTATTTGGGATTAGAAACCCCGGGTAGTTCACTATATGTATACCCTCTATATCACGTGTGTTCAAGGCCTATTTATAAATATCCTTATCTGTAAATTTTTTCTTAATAAAACATAACCCTTTTCTATTCAATCTGTAAGTAATCCCTTTATATGGGACCCTTTTGTATGTAAAAAAATGTGTAAAAATGATATTTTAAATATCCCTTATGTTGAACTCATGTGATACATACATATATTTATGACTAATCTCCTTGGGTTAGAAACCCTTTTTACACACCTCTATATCTTATATATTTTAAATATATTGATTGTTCTTTCTATTCTATCTGTTAAACTTCCTTAATTGTCTCACAACTAGCAAGGATTCCTAGAAACCACTGCCTAGTAGGTTAGTAGAACAAGATCATTGGAACTACCCTAAAAAACACCTCTTAAAGTGCTTGACAATGTCTTCATAGGAGGTAGATAACTACTCGAACCTCCCTGGACATACCTAACCTAAGCCTAGAGCTTCATGCCTTGACTGCTATTCCCCCAAGAAAAGTAAATATCCCACATATATATACAAATTTAGCATAAAAATAAAGGAATTATGAAGGAAGGACATCACTTGGACTTGTCCACAAGAAGCTTTTGAGTAGTAAGAGGCTCTTTATAGGTGCTCCCTTGAAAGTTTTTAGTGTAGGACTAAAATAAAAACCCATTAGCCCCACCCATACCAATGAAATAAATGGTCCACTTGGCCTAATGAGATAAACCATTTTACTGCAGAACAAACAACCCCCTTGGCCTAATGCAATAATCGTCAAATTCAAGAGCAACGTCTCTCTTGGCCTAACAAAAATATATATAAAGCACACCAGTTAGCATCCTATCGTTGAAAGTAAACCCTTGGTCCCCATATAAACCATATTGAAGCACAAGACTAGACTTAAGGGGTTGGGATGCTCAGGCCCTATACTAAATGTATCAAATTATTAGCTAACCACTCTACATAAATGGCAAGGGAAGCCTTGAAAATATGGTGTTGAATGATCAGAAGATGCATCCATAATAGAATAGGAAGATCAATCACTACGTGACTCATAATACATACTAACCATCAATGGCTAAAACACGACATGTTAGCAAGTAGTTTTCATAAAAGCCTTGGACTAACATCAAGAGGCAGTTGTAAAAACCCCTCAAGGCCACAATTAAGGAAAATATCTCCAAAAAAGCCATAATTAGCTAAGAAATCAGCAGAGTTATTCTAGTATATCGGGGAATCAAGTAGCAAGTCACTACCTCTAAGATTTCAAGGGCATTCAATGTTGCATGAGGGTACATTCTTAGAAAGGAATCTATTACACTATAGGTCCCATTTAATTGGTTAATCACAGGCTATGAATTGCTCTTCACTAATAATTGGTGAGTACCACTATGGTTGGCTAGATTTAACCCTATTAACAAGGCCTTATATTCTACCATATTATTCATAAAAACAATACCTAAATACAATCCCATTCTTATAATCCCATTCTTGCAATTATCCAGTGCACTTGGAAAGTATTTTCACAAACCCTTTTTCATTTCCGCTACAACTCATTCTAGAGATTTGCTTAATCTTATTCACACTACTATTTTTTTTGAACCTTTTCCTCCATCAAAATATCAATATCGGTATTGTAATATTCCGAAAGGCCGCATGTACCGCCTCCATCAAAACGAAATTGGATAATGAATTTTTTTTTTAAATTCCCCTTATCCCCCCAGCCGACTGACGAGCTGGAGGGGGAGGGGAATAGAAGGAGTGAGTAAGCTCCTTGGTGGAGCTTGGAGTGAGGGGGGAAGCATGCATGATGCCACACAGGGGAGGGAGGATCCCCCTCCCCTCCCCTATTTAAATCAGGGGCAGCAAGAATGTAAAGGGGCCGCAGTAGATGAAGAGGACGCTGTTAGCTGTGAGGGAGAGGGGAAGAAGATACGTGAGGACGAGGGAAGAGGGCGCTGCCACTTGAAGACCGAGAAGGGACGAATCGCTGTTGCTGGCCGCCTGGGGCAGTGGATAGGTGACGCCGTCGAGGGAGGGAGGAGCCGCCTCCAATTCGCCGTCAAGACTGACGGTCATAACCACCCCCCCAAGCTTCTGGAACCTTGGAAGCTTCCAAAGGGGGGGGCCTCATTAACCCCCCTTCCTGTACCCTACTACCCCCTTTCCCCCCCCCTTCCCCCCCCCCCCCTCGGGTTTAAAATCCCTTAAGCCCCCTTTCACCCCCCCGTGCTAAAACCCTTTTCCCGGGATTTCAAAAAACCTTCACCCCCCTTCTTGTGCCTCACCAAATTCTCCCTACCCCCCCCTCGGTTTTAATCTCTCTTAAGGGCCTTTCACCCCCTTCTTGTGCTGTATGAAGCCCCTTTTTTTTATTAACCCCCCCATGTCTAAAACCCCTTTCCATGGGTATTAGAACCCCCCCTACCGGGTTTTAAAAATCCATTAAGTCCCCTTTCACCCTCGTGCTAAAACCCCTTTCCTTTCACTTTGGAGTCACTCCCCCCAAGAGCACAAAGGCCTTAAGGGTCTTATTACTTCTTTCCCTGTGTATAACCCCTAAAAGACCTATTCCCTTGGCTTTGGAATCACCCCCTTCCTGTGGCCTCTTAAAACCACTTCTCCCGTGATTACCCCTTAAGCCTTTTCCTTGGCTTCAAAACCTTTCACCCTCCCCCATGTGTAAACCCCCATAAGCCCTTTTTCTCCAAGTTTGACCTAAGGGTCCTTAGACCCTTGCTTATAACCTTTACGGTTATTATTTTCCCTTGGAGCTCTCCCACGCCTTGTGTTTTTTTCCACACCTTTCTATTCCCGTTTGTGCGAAGTTTGCAAAGGCCATTAAGCCTTCCCCATGGCTTCAATGGGTCTTAGTCATAAAAGATTCTGAAACACCCTTTCAAATTTCCAACTTCAAGGAGGGAGCCTTCCAAAAAAAACTACTTTTGACGGAAACGGTGCAAGGGAGCGACGGTGGAATTCCGAAAAGGAGTGTAAAGCTTCTTCTACGTCTGAAAGACTACAATTGCGATGCCTCCTAAGAAAGTCCAAGGCGTAGCTGCGGGAGGGTCATCTCCCGGTATCCATGTGGATATCTCACCCCAAAACCAGGTTTTTCTTCTTGGCTTTAATTCGGTTTTAAGTCAATCATGCAAAGAGAAATTGTTAAGGATAGGATATATTTATTCGAGTTATTTGTAACGAAGGAGTTTAGCTTATGAATGATAATGTATAGAACTTAGTTTCCTTCGAATTGTATCAAGCATTATAAATTACGAGCAAGATTATCCATTTACTATAGTAGTATATTTTAGTTAAATCCTAAAGGTATAGAAATTATATCTTGCACCATTAGTCTTATTCCTTTTGCAACGAATCATTGTAAATGATTAAATTCATGAAAGGTTTCTTTCGTTGCTCAAATTACTAGGAAGTTATCATTGCTAATTGCACATCGTAGCAAGGGAAGTATTTGTTATTTGGCATGAGTTCATCTGCAAGGAAAAAGGAAGTTTAATTTGAACTGTATTGACTGAAAAGCAAATTGTCACAAGGATAGCAAAACTGTGACAAGACGATTAATATTACCTTCCAAAAGATATCCAAACCAATCTAAACATAGAAATATTCATACTCTAAGCACTTGACTACTTTCCTTATTGTAGGGTCAATAAATTCGTAAAGATAAAGAACTAGGGTTTGTCCCTAAGGTTCTTAAAAAAAAGAAACCCTAGGCTCGACATACGTCAGCTTAAAGAAAATTAAACAGATTATTTCAACACAGGACTTGCGCAGCAAGTACGAAGTCATGTAGTCTTGTGACTGGTTCACAAAACGAAAGAGTAAATAACCTCAACAAGGATGGTAGATCCCTACGCAAGTTATCTTGCAAAAGGACGTATTTTTGGATATCCTTCTAAATAAGGAAAGTTGTAAACCTGAAACTAGCATATCTAAGGAACTTTAGGGTTGACCAAGTTGGGTTAATAAGGTACGCCCTACACCGGAATGTAAAGGATCTTGCCAATTTACAAGACACCTTGGGAACGAGTGCTGATACACTCAAAAGGAAAGAACACTTCCTTAGCAGTTTGCCAAATAACTCGGTTGATTAATGGAAATGTTTGTGCTTGCTAGAGATTTTAGGGCTTTGTTTGAATTATGAATTACAAATTAAATGAGTACCTATACTTCAAGTTAAAGGCCTGAAGGAAGAGGCAGTTTCAGTTACCCCCGACTACCTGCCATCTGAATGCTTTGCTGGTAAGAAGCATTGTATGCAAATTCTACCAAAGGCAAGTATTGAATCCACCTCTTCGGCTCTCGACAGCAGTATGCCCTAAGCATATCCTCGATGACTTGATTTACTCGCTCTGTTTGGCCATCTGTTTGGGGATGGTAGGCAGTACTAAAATAGAGTTGAGTCCCAATAGCTTCAAAGATAGCTCTCCAGAAGTGTGATGTGAAAAGAGAATCACAATCACTAATGATTCTTCTGGGTAAACCATGTAGCTTGAATATCTCCTTGATAAACAATCTTACAATGTCTGAGGCTTTATGGTTTGTCTTTACTGGAATAAGGTGTGCAACCTTAGTAAGCATGTCAACCACAACCATGATGGAGTTGTATCCTCCATGGACTTGGGGTAGGCCTACAAAAAAATCCATACTGATGAATTCCCATTTCATTTGGGGAATATCAAGCGGTTGCAGTTTCCCTGGCATCATGACATGTTCGGCTTTGATACGTTGGCAAGACAAACACTCAGTGACATATTTGAGAACGTCACCTTTGAGCCTCTCCCAATGGTAGCTCTTCCTAACTGCATTAAGAGTCTTAGCATAGCCAGGATGTCCTGCGAAAGGAGAATCATGAGCTTCCCACAATATCTTCTGCTTAAGTGACTTGCTTGCTGGTATACACAGCCTTGTTCTGTAGTAGACAAGTCCACTATTAATGGAAAATTCCTGATACTTAGCCTGCAACTTTTGGTTCTGCTCCTTGATAGAGATCTCCTTTAGCATTGTTTGGTAGGCCAAATCATGGCATGCTTCCTCTCTAGCTAACTCAAGTATAGGGTTGTTTGGCATCGATACTTTTGTAGCTAGAGATCTGGCCGTTGATGGATTCTGCAAGATTAGGGAATTTAGGAATGCCTTGTGACTAAGTGCATCGGCAACTACATTCTCTTTCCCTGGTCGGTACTTGATTTCAAAGTTATATTCCTCCAATACTTCAATCCACTGACGTTGCCTCATGTTGAGCTCATTTTGGGTAAAGATCCATTTGAGACTCTTATGGTCAGTTACTAGAGTAAACATGTTACCCAACAGGTAGTGTCTCCAAAGATTTAGAGCATGGATGATAGCTAGTAATTCCAAATCATGCGTAGCATAATTATTTTCATGACTCTTCAATTTCCTTGAAGAGTATGCTACTGGATGACCTTCTTGTATAAGTACACACCCCAAGGCAAGAATGCTAGCATCAGTTACTACCTCGAACTCCTTATTGAGGTCTGGAAGTTTTAGAATAGGTGCTGATACCAAACTTTGCTTCAATCTGTTGAAGCTATTTTGTTCGGGAGTTGACCATGCAATGGAAGTTTGCTTCTTCAGTAGGTCCTTCAGAGGTGCTACAATCAAAGCATAGTTTTTGATGAAGACCCTATACCATCCTGTCAATCCAAGAAAGCTACGTATCTCTTTGACGGATACTGGTGTTGGCCACTCAAGCACATCTCTGACCTTGGCTGGGTCCACTGATATTCCTTCTACTGATACTATGAATCCCAGATATTCAATCTGACGCTTGAAGAATGCACACTTCTTCATTTTAGCATACAGCTTATGTGACCTCATTGTCTCAAGGACAATCCGAAGTTGTGGTTCATGATCTTCTTCCTATTTAGAATAGACTAAAGTGTCATCGAAGAAGACAAGCATGAAATCATCAAGATATGGCCTAAAGATATCCTGCATTAACCTATTGAAGGTGGCAGGTGCATTCGTAAGCCCGAATGACATAACTAGGAATTCAAAGTGCCCATATCTTGTATTAAAGGCCGTTTTTGGGATATCTTCTTCCTTGATCCTTATCTGATAGTAACCTGACCTGAGATCAATCTTGGAGAAGATCTTTGCATCCTAAAGATGATCAAGAAGCTCATCTATTCTAGGAATAGGATACTTGTTCTTGACTTTTGATTGATTCAACCCTCGGTAATCAATACATAATCGCAGTGTCCCATCCTTCTTTTTCTGGAATAGTACTGGAGCTCCCCATGGTGAACTGCTAGGCCGGATGTAGCCCTGATCTAGCACTTGCTTGAGTTTTTCCTTCAGCTCAATTGCTTCTGGTATGGACATTCTATAAGGTCTCTTTGCAATTGGCGCAGCTCCTGGTACTAACCTAATTTCATGATCCACTTCTGTTTGAGGCAGAAGTTCAGTCAACTCTTCAGGGAATACATCCATGTATTCCTTTAGCCAAGAAGGTCCTTCATGAGACTCTTACTTTTGATCTAATTTATTGAGTTTGATCAAGTAAACAGGTAATCCTTTTCTGACTCCTTTTATGATTCGAGATACTTTGGCTAGTTGGATTCTTGGCACTCCTGCCTCACCTTGAGTTGTGACTAATTCCCTTTTAGAGTTTTGAAAGGAAACTTGACCCTTTCCACAGTGAATGTGGGCATCGTTAGGTAAGCCAATCCATTCCGAGTAGACACTCATGGATACCTAAATTCATGACTCTGAATTTGACCAAAGTCTTCTTTCCTCCCAGAAAGAATTTCACCTTAGCAGTTTTCCTGGTACAAGTAACGTCACGACCATTTGCCAATTCCACAAGCATGGTAGGTGCTTCTACTGTGGCTATTCCTAATCTTTTTGCACATGCTGGTGAGATAAAGGAATGTGTACTGCCACAATCAATCAAGGTCTTGAAACCTTTACTTGATAGTTCGACGGTGTCTGAATCACCGAGACCTGGCGATTCATCCCTTTCTTGTGTAAAGCGGTATGGACTGTCGCCCTTTCGAATTTTGCTTCCATGGTCGGATCTTCCTCTTCTTCTTCTTCGCACATTTGCCTATTAGCAATGCAAGTGGTTCTTCCTCTTCCTCGGGTAGCAACTCCTTGATCATGGCCTGTTCCTTGGAAAGGCGCTTGGCGAGGTCCCCCACCAAGCTTGGGATATTTCCTCTTGAAGTGACCCGGTTCGTTGTTCCTACTAAAGTAATCTTCCTTACCCAAGAAGGATATCAAAGTACATATCCTCTTGCAAGATAACTTTGCATAAGGATCCGCCATCCTCGTTGCGAGAATTTGGCCTTCCTTCTTGTGATCCAATCACAAGATTATATGACTTCGTACTTGCTGTGCAAGTGCCACATCGTACTATGTGATAATGGAATCACGAATCAATCTGTTTCAGGTTCTTTAAGCTGACGTTATTAGACCTAGGGTTTCCTAGCTTCATTCTTGTAAGAATCTCAGGGACAAACCCTAGTTCCTTTTTCGATTACAATTTACTGACCCTACATTCAGGGAATGTGGACAAGTATTTAAGGTATAGACGTTTCCTGGAATTTTAACTCATTCCCAACGAATATTTCACAGAATAGGTATTTTTAAGTTTAATTTGGTTAACTCTAGAAGGTATATTCGAGATTACTTCCGTATGATTTGTTATCTACGTGTCAATTGACTTTTCAATCCTATACTTTATCGATTTGAGGTTAGGTTAAATCCAACTAATCTTCCCTTTTCTTTGCGAACAAACTCATGCTAAATAAGCAACCTTTTCCTTGCTAAGTTATGCTGTTAGCAACGATAATTCCCTAGAGTTTATGCATCGTAAGAATCCTTTCATGATTTGCATTTTCCATGCATAAAGCTATTTGAAAAAAAATTATGTTTATGCTTTATTTATTTTGCATGTTCCATTAAACTAAATTCCTTCGTCGTGAACAACTAGGACAAAATATATCCTATCCCTAACAATTCATCTTGCGTGATTGAATTACAACGATATAAAATTAGGAAGGAAAAACCTGGGTTTGGGGTGAGATATCCACATGGATACCGGGAGATGACCCTTCCGCGACTGCACCTTGGACTTTCTTAGGAGGCATCACAATTGTAGTCGTTCGGACGTGGAAGCAACTTTATAATTCTTCTTTGGAATTCACCGTTGCTCCCTTGCACCGCAATACTTTTCTTCTCTTTTTCGAGTACGGGAAAAAAAATCAAAGTCCCAAGGGTATTTTGAAAAGGTAAGGAACTGCTAAGGGTTTTAACCACGGGAGAAATGGGGAGTAATTCCTAAGTCCAAGAGAAAGGCTTAAGGAATTTTATAAAGCACACGAATTTTTAAAACCCACGGGAAACATGGGAGGGTTAAGGAAAAAAGAGACCTTAAGAGCTTTAAACATGAGGGGGTCTTCAATATGTCACAAGGGAAGGGGGATGCGGAATTTTACACACACGGGGGTGTTTTTGGCTTAAGGGATAAGAGGGACGATAGGACACAGGCAAAAAGGGTTTCAAAGCTCAAAACAAAGAGCTTAAAGGTTAAGTCATGGAAGGTATGGAAGGGTTTTGAAAGGCACGAGAAGGGGGTGAAAAGGGCCTTAGGAGATTAAAAATCCGGAGAGGGGGGGGATAAATGGGGCTTAAGGGTCTTAAAGACTCGGGGGGGGAATAAAAGGGGGCTTAAAAGGGAACACGAGGGGGGGGGTGAAAGGGGGCTTAACTAGCCCCCCCTTAGAAGCTTCTCATTAGCTTCTCATTAGAAGCTTCCACAGCTTCTACGTGGCAGGGGGGAGGATTTGGCACTGTGATGGCGTCGGCGAATTGGCGTACTCCTGGGAGGCGATGAGGGCTTGCAGATGAAGGCGGTGGTATCTCCACGGCAGCGCTAAAGTCACGACGTCCTTCACTCCCCCCCTTCCTCACGACCACAGCGGAAGCTGGATAGGGCCCTCATCAGTTCTCACGGCAGCACCTCTTTTTTTCTTCTACTCTCTCGTCTCTCAAATGGCAGCAGCCCCCCCTTGATCTAAATAGGGGAGGGGAGAGGGATCCTTCCTCCTGACGTGGCGAGAGGCATGGCCTTGAAGATGTATAAGCTCCAACGAGGAGCTTGCTATCCTTTCTAAATCCCTCTCCCCCTCCAGCACGAACCGTCGCCGACAGAGTAAAAAAAAAGAAAATTTCCATGAAATAGTTGATATATTACATATATTCTGTTCATGGGGCCCCACATGTGTTATGTTGTCTATAGAGCGGCCTCGCGAACGGTCTCTATAGACCTTGTGTTGTTCTAATGTCACTGTAACGTTTTTCTTTAAGTTTTGATGTGACAGATACTGCTTACATCCCAAGTTCAGTTGAAGGAATTTCATGGAGATTTTATCTTTTGCAATGATGTCGCTTATCCTTATTTTACATGTTGTATATTTAGGAGTGATAAAGCTCTTTTGATGCCTCCGAATAGGTTGTTGTAATTCAGGAGTGATGTATCTCCTTCTCCGTTGATGTTGTAATTCACGAGTGATGTAGCTCCTTTGACGCCTATGAATAGGCTCTTGTAAGTTCAATTTTGTAATTTTATATTTTGAATATTAATATAACGGTAGGCCTATATAGAGCTGTGGGTTTTTCCCTTGAGCCCCCAAGGGTTTTTTCATCCATAGTAAGGGACCTTTATTTGATTGTTAGCTATATATAGTCTGTCTATATATAGCGCCCCAAGTCCCCTCTATATATTCCTATCATGTGTGCTCAGTTGACACACTTTTGAGGTTTCACTTCTGGTGTCTCATATTCTCTTCTCTCCTCTCTTCCTTTCGTCTCTCGTCTTCCTCGAAGTTTCCAACATTTATACCTAGATGGCAAGGTCCAGTCCTATAGCTTAGTTGACATTACATCATGGGCTTGGGCTAGGCTCAACCCTATGGTCATTACAACACACACACACACACACACACATATACATATATACATACATGGGGAGTCCACCTATAAGAAATCATCTATATAACGTGAATTCAAAGGATCTTATTTCTTTACATGATATAAGGCCATAAAATTATCCCTTTTACTTTTCTAACCTTACAACTTTTTTTCAAATTGTAATTTAAAAACCCTTTTTGTAAATATAATCTTGTAAATTTTACTAAATATAATACCCCTCCTTTTGAACTCACATAGTATCTTACATATTCTATAAGGTGGACTCCGTGGGCATACATACATACATACATACATACATACATACATATATGTATATACATATATATATATATATATATATATATATATATGTGTGTGTGTGTGTATATATATATATATATATATATACACACTACCATATTAGAAAACTTGGGATTCTTCCAATTCTTAATTTTGTATATACTAGAAAAGTGGCAACCGATAAATATGTCTATATATTTATCAAAACCCTATAATGTGACCTATCATTAAAAAGCACACTAAAAATGGAATCTAATGAGCCATCGAGCTCATGCATTCAATTACATGCATTTCACCAATTCGATGTCCCGCTACAATACTCAATGTATATATTTTAATTTTTATTTTCAATAAACAACAAGAGTCTAATTTCCATTTAATTTAAAGTTTCAATTTCAAAAATTAACAATAAAAGAGAGATAGTGCTATTTACCATAATTCATGTTCAAGTTGAAATTGTAAATTTGTATCACTTACGCACCGGTCCGCGACCAACCTCTGCAATACTATGCGAAATAGAAACAATGAGAGAATCAAGAGAAATCACAAGTACAAGGAAGGGAGCACCAAATTAAAGATATATATATATATATTCATATATGATTTTGAGTATGTATATATAAATCTTGTTGACCACAAACGGAACAATTTCTAGTCGTTGCGTGCAGGTGTTGCTTAAGCAACATTGTCGCTTATGCGACGCTCGTCGTCGCTTAAGCGGCGTGTAGTTTTTATAAGAAATTTTATACAACAACGATGCTCAAGGGTCGCTAGGTGCCTTGCTAAAGCTCTCGCATATGCAACGAACAGAACGAACATCACCTGCATCGCAATGTGGCAACACTTTAGGATGCATAAGTAATGCTAAAGATGTCAATGTTGTACACCCAATGGCTAGTAGTGTTAAGTGAGGAATATATATAGTTTCCTAGATCGTTACACTTATATTATGAGAGGAGGGTGGTTTGGTGAGCACAAGAGGCCCGCAACTAGAGTCCTAGAGCCAATATCAGGCTTGTTTTAGGTCCCAACACACCACCACCTATGGAAAATTCTCTCCAATCTTGATGCAACATCATCTCTATTATTATTTAATTGTATATCATGGGACATGAAATTTTTTATAAGCATACATTATTAGACATGTTTATATAGAATAGCAAAGCACTTTGGATATCTCATCAAATGCTTACCACAAAATAAGATACCATTACTAACATATGCATGAATCATGTTGTTGTATGGATTGAGTTACGTCATTATCTTTTGAATCTCATCTCTAGATTTCAGGAGGATGCCATTTATTAGGAGAAATCAAGAGACTCCTATGAAAAGGAGAGAATAAAAATCACATAACTATCATCATTAATAGAACACTTCAGCACATTACAAGCAAGAGACACACTTTGGTGGTGTTGTAACATATGCATTGCT
This sequence comes from Lygodium microphyllum, assembly GCF_053477565.2. Lineage (NCBI taxonomy): Eukaryota > Viridiplantae > Streptophyta > Polypodiopsida > Schizaeales > Lygodiaceae > Lygodium > Lygodium microphyllum. The sequence goes on from NC_141154.1 coordinate 52,215,171, forward strand.
CGGAGGAGTTTGATGTGGGACATTGAGGAAAAATAAACTTGAAATTTGTTGTATCAAATTAGATGTAGAGTAGATAGGTTGGAGGGCTTCCTTTCAAAGATAAGCTTGCTTGCCTTCCTCACAATATTCACTACTTGCAACCTAGTTGTCAAGTAAATCATTCATAGCATCATCAATCTCATTATCATTGACATCTTTGTTGGATACTTATGCATGTTGATGTTTAGACCTTTCATATACACTTTAGTGAGAGTCAAGATATGTCTCATGCTTGCAACTATAGCTCTTTCCCTAGATCATAAATATACACATTTTTCAACTTGAACAAATTTCAATTGATGCACATGTAATACACTTATCAACTACATTGGATATTAGCATATACATACAACTTTTCTTTGAGATAGAACTCGTGATGATAAGTGCATTTTGGGTTGGCTCACATGATCAATATAAGAGCCAAGTTTTGAACACATTACCTTACTATGGTCAACTTAGCGCTAAGGTGACAATGGCTTATAGACTCTATTGGAAAAACTCTAAGACAATCCTTTGCATGGTGAGCAGTTCAAGTTCAGCTCACATTGCTTGTTGCCCCAAATTGATTGCATAGGGACTATATATTACAATTATTATCATGCAATCATTGAAAAAACATGCATATTTTGGCTGTAGTGCACCTCCTCTATCAACTTGGTTGTAGTCACAAGTTTTGTAAGGCTACTTGTCTTATAAAAATGTCTAATAATTTTAGTTAGATCATTAGTGAGAATCATGATATAAATAATCATTATGCTTGGAAGTTCAGGATGACAAATTTCTTAACAAGAAAGGTGCTTAGAACTATATTGAAGGATACATGGTAGTGGCACTTGAAGCTCCTCAACAACATGCTACTACATAACAAATAAACACTAACAAGGTTTAGTAAGGTAATGTATTGACTATTTGTGATTGTCATAGATAGTATGATGGGCTATTTTCAGGAATCTTAAACCCCCATAATTTCTTGGAAGAATTTGGCAAGGCAAGAGAGGGAACCTATCCATTAGTGATGACTATGAATTAAAGATGAGGAGCACTATCAATGTTGTTGGATCTATCAATGTTGCAATTGATGATGTTGATGTTTTGTGATAATGTTTGGATAGACTTGGAGATGAGTATAAGAGCTTTAATTTCTCTCTAAATACTAGAAATGATATCATTAACTTTGCAAATTTGATTTCTATGCTAATAATTGAGGAGAAGAACCTTAGCTTGGATTCCTCTTCTTCTCAAAGTAAAAGCAAGCATGAATAGGTAATTTACTCTACTAGCATAGATCAATATTGTGGACAAGGCCAAGGTAATGATTGTGAACAAAGTTATGGTGTAGAAAAAAATAGGGGAGAATGATTCAAAGGGGGTCAAAAGGGCAAGTTGTAGGCCTTAACTGATAGAGTTACAACAACATAATTTTAATGATAATAGAAAACATTGGTATTGTATTGAGAAGGGCCATATTTTCAACACTTGTTCCAAAGAGAAGAGTAAAATGTAAAAACAAAAAAAAGGTAACAATGTAATTATGCTTCAACTAGTGAAGACAATGATGGCAAAATGGAGTAGCTATTTATCAAGCAATGTTTTTTGAATGTTATGATTACTTCTAGTTGATATAAGAATGATATATGGTATATAGACTTAAGTGCCTCTAATCACATGACTTCTCATGGAGAGTGGGTTGGATAGCTATACATTCCAGAGTCTCCAAGCTATGTGGAGACAAGGATGATACAACGCATCATATTTATCACATTGAAAATGTTACTTTCAGTATGCAAGATGGTAAAACAAAGTTTTTGGTTGATGTGCTACATGTATCAAACATAACTAATATAGAGGAGTTTGGAAGGGTTGCAAGTTGATTGCAAAAGGTAAGCATGCTAGGATAGATTGTTTACTCTTGATGTAGCTTTGCCTAAAATGCATACTACTATGTTTGACAAAGGTTCATGTTGTTGTGGATAGTATTGAAATTTGGCATAAGTAGATAGCTCATATAAATGCATAATAAAATATGTGTAGCACATTCATTTGGAAATTAGTCAAGGCATGCATTTTCATATGAAAAGCATGCATGTAAGAAGCCACTTGAGTTGATATATTCTAATATGTGGGGTGCGATAAAGAAACTAACTATGAGAGGTTGGAAGTATTGCATCTCTTTCATTAATGATCATACTCGAAAAGTATAGGGTTTATTTTATGCATGAAAAAAGTCATGTGTTTACTCAATTTAAAAGATTTAAAGTGTTGATTGAGAGGGAGACAAGTTTTCATATTAAATACCTAAGGTGAGATGGAGGGGAAGAGTCCTCCAATAAGGCTTCTAGTATTTTATAAATAATGATATTCAAATGAAATCTGCATGTAGGTACACTCCAGTAAAATGGAGTTATTGACAAAAAAAATAGGCATGCAGAGGTGGCTTAAGCATTGATGTTTGAAAGAGATTTGTCTCATTACTATTGAGTTGACAAATTTGCTACTACTATATATATTATGAACATGATACCTATGATTATTGTACCTGGCATGATACCTAATTAAGGGGAGAAGTATATATGTGAAAACCCAAATCTATCCCATGTAAAAGTATTTGGATGCATTGTTTATGTGCATATTCTTAATGAGTTTCATGGTAAACTAGATCCCAAATCTAGAAACTCTATATTTAAGGGGTATCATCTTAAGTAGGATGGATAAAAATGCTATAATCTTATTACATGTGAGTTGAAAGTTAGTAGGAATGTTGTCTTTGTGGATAAAATGAGAAACTTGTATAAAAGGTGCTAGATAGAGTAGGGACTAATGTACATGAGAATATGGTTGTGCAAAAAATAGGTCAACAATCAAAAATATTGAATGGTTCACACGAGTCTCCTAGTCATGGGTCTATTGTTGATAGACCTTGTAAGGTATATTACAATCAGAGGTCTGTCCACCAAGTATGTTGCAAGTGTCAAGGAAAGGCAAGGTGAAAGTTGAGAAACCACCTATTGTGGGGCTGATATATTGTTAGATTTCCCTCATGTTGATATGGATTTTGATGGTTTTGAGTAAATTTTGGATGAAGAGTTTGGATTTGTGGTTTTTTTTGCTCTCTAAAACCTATGGCCTATGTTGTCAATGAGCCTTTATGTTGAGAGAGAGAGAGAGTATGCGAGAGATACACAAGACATGCTCCCAAAGAATGATTCATATTGATGTAGAGTTAGTATATATAGGTGAGACCCAAGTCAAGTGAGAGATGATATATATAGCTGTAACATCCCCACTCAAACAAAGGTCTCTAGCTGCGAGTGAAAAAACCCTTGGGGAGAACAAGGGAAGAACCCGAGCCCCTACACATACCTACGATACAAAAATGATTTACTAGAAAGTTTTCTTGAATACAATGATACATGCCTCAATCAGTGAGACAAGAACTTGGAACAATACCAAGTTCATGTCTTAATGAGCTAAAGCGAGCTTCACTAAGAGCTTTTGTGAAGATGTCTGCAACCATTTGATCACTGGGACAATGCTCCACCATAATGGAACCTTTATTGACTTCATGTCGAACATAATGATAATGAATAGCAATATGCTTTGATTTACTATGTTGTATATAGTCTTTGGTAAGACTAATAGCACTTTGGTTATCGCATCGAAGAGGTGTACTAGATGATGAAGGATGTCCCAAATCTGCAAGTAGTTGTCGAAGCCAAACTAGCTCACGAGCTGCTAATGATGCAGCAACATATTCGGCTTCAGTTCTAGAAACCGCAACACATCGTTGTTTCTTGCTGGACCAAGAAACCAAACATCCATTTACAAAGAAACAATTCCCACTTGTAGATCGCATGGATAAGTGTGAACTTGCCCAATCAGCGTCTGTATATCCAATAAGGTCAAGAGAAGTTGAAGAAGATAAAGAAGAATCCTCTCGACGACGATAAATAAGACCAAATTCCTTAGTACCCTTGAGGTACTTAAGAATACATTTTGCAGCACTCCAATGAATAGTGGAAGGGGAAGAAAGATACTGTCCCAAAAAGTTAGCTGCAAATAAAATATCTGGTCTTGTGTTTAAACCAATAAATTGAAGACAACCAACAAGATTAGCAAAAGGTTGATGAATGGCTGATTCTTCATTGCGTGTTGTAGATGTACCCTTGGTAGAGCTTGAAAGAATGGGAGTGTTAGCAGAGTGCGCATTTGTCAACCCAAACTTCTTAACAATATCATTAATAAACTTTGTCTGGCGAAGAAGAAGAATGCCTTGTTGTCGGTGTCGTTGAACTTGAATACCCAAACAAGAATGTATCTCACCAAGATCCACCATTTCAAATGCAGTCGATAAAAGCTTCTTCATAGCATCCAAGAAAGCAATATTATTTGACACAAGAATAGTATCATCAACATATAGAGCAAGAATAATAAAATATTTATCCTCCCTTTTGATGTAAAGATTTGGGTCAGCAAAACATGCAACAAAACCTTTAGATGTGAGGAACTGATCAATCTTAATATACCAAGCACGAGAGGCTTGCTTCAATCCATATAATGCACGATGAAGCTGACATACAAGATGCTCCTTTCCTGCAATCATAAAACCTTCAGGTTGCTCCATATAGATTTCTTCTTCAAGATCTCCATTGAGAAAAGCCGTTTTAACATCCATTTGGTGAATTTCTAGATCAAATAGTGTTGCAAAAGCCAAAATCATACGAACAGTTGTGGAGCGCACAACGGGAGAAAATGTTTCTTGATAATTACTCCTGCAATCTGTGAGTAACCTTTTGCAACAAGTCGTGCTTTGAACTTATCAAACGAGCCATCAGCTTTGGTCTTGGTTTTATAAACCCATTTACATTTGATAGGAACACGATTTGGGGGGAGTTCAGTAAGAATCCATGTACCTTTGGAGATTAAAGAATCGTACTCAGCTTGCATAGCTTCTTGCCATTGATCCCTTTGAGATGAATTGATAGCTTCCATATACGATATTGGATCCTCTTGGACAGACATAGCATCATCAAAGACATCATATTCAATAGAATAGAATCCATGCTCTATCTCAATAGGAAGATCAACATAGATCTCCAAATTTTCATCAATCTTCTTTGGAGGTGAAGGAGGTTTATGATCATCAGAATTAGTAGAATCACAAAGCAAGTAAGGAAATGCACTAAGCAAAGATTGTGTATCATCTGAAACATCTGACGACCATGTGCCACCCATAGTCTTCTCATCAAATATAGCATCGTGACTAATTATAACCTTTTGAGAAGAAGGATCATAAAATTTGTAACCTTTGGAATGATCTGAATAACCAAGAAAAATAACCTTCAAACCTGGAGGATCCAACTTATGTCGAGTGTCCTTGGGCACATGAATATAAGCAATGCAGCCAAATGTGCGAAAGTGAGAGACTGAAGGTGTCTTCCCTGTCCAAATTGTTATAGGAATTTTACCAGCAGGTGCAGTAGTTGGAAGATGATTTTGAATAAAAACAGCTGTTAGAAGTGCTTCAGTCCAAAACTTTCGAGACAAACCAGAGTGTATAAGCATGCAACGTATAGCATTAAGAATCGTGCGATTTTTGCGCTCAGCAACACCATTTTGCTTAGGAGAATAAGGAACTGTAAACTCATGATGAATACCTTGATCCTTACAAAAGTCATCAAATAGATTGGATACATATTCACCGCCGTTGTCACTGCGAAGCGTCTTTATAGAGAATCCAGTTTGAAGCTCCACACTTATCTTGTATTGTTTAAATATAGATAAAGCCTCAGACTTATGTCGAAGAAGATAGACATGTGTGTACCGTGAGAAATCATCAATGAAAGTTATAAAATATCGATATTGAGACTTTGAGGCAGGAAAAGGACCGCAAATATCGGTATGAACCAAATCCAAGAGAGCACAGGAATGTGATGAAGTAGAAGTGTTGAAAGGCGAACGATGGTGTTTTCCAAGTGCACAGTACTCACATATTCCCATACGTGGATGAGATTTAAGATCCATACCTTGCACAAGACCATGACGATGAAGATCAAGAATTTTGGCAAAATCGGAGTGTGCAAATCGTTGATGCCATAATTTGCAATCTGCATCTCCAGGGGCAGTAACAACATTTGCAACTGTATCATTCAATGATAGCTCAAATAGATTACCATGTGGAGGAGCCACTGCTATAGTATGCCCGTCTTTCTCTATACGACACTGATTATGATCAAAGCCAACAAACAAACCAAGATCAACTAGACGAGCAACAGAAAGAAGATTTCTTTGCAAATCTGGAACATGAAGAACTCCTCTTAATATTCTAGTGGATGAAACAGTCCCCAGATATAAATCACCCACTCCTTTGACTTGACAAGTCGTATCATCCGCGAGGTAAACAAACTTCTTGACAGGAAGAGAATGATAATTGTGAAGCCACTGCGATTGGTATATCATGTTTCCAGTGGCACCTGAATCAACGATGAATAGAGAACCATCATGAACATGAAGTACCTTTTCTGGACAGATATCATAATGGACGAAATTGAGCTCCTGATGAGTATGATCATCATCAATTGTAGTTTGTTGAACAATATAAGCTCGAGAACGTTCTTCATCATATCTGCGTTTATAACAACGACGAGATGGATGATCTGTATGTGCACAATAATCACAAGGAGGAAAACTTTTGGACGAGTGAGGTTGCTTTGTAGTAACTCCATGCTCCTCATCATATTGACGTGCCCAGCAATTAGAAGCCACATGACCTTTCTTATCACAATAAGAACAATGTTTGTTAGGATAAGCAAGACGAGAAGATTTACTACCTGGATTAGGGCGTCCACCCTGCTGAAAACGTGAAGCAGGACGCTTGCGAGCAACAAAAGCAGCATCAAAATCCCTTTGTTCCCGAGTGACCAAAACAGCATCAGATTTTTCCAAATGATGCTCATGACATTGAGAATATTCAATAAGAGATATACATGCTTTGTCAAAGTGGATATCATCATTGTTAGACAAAATAGTGATGATATTGTCATATAAAGGATCTTTAATGGTATGAAGAAGTTGAGTAACAATCTGATTTTTAGCAATAGGAGCGCCGGCAGCACCAAGCTGATTGATAATGTCTTTAAAAGCCTCGATATGAGAGTGCATAGAGGTACCAACCTTATATTGAAGATTCTTCAAACAAGTTTGGAGATATAAAATTTCGGTGACCGATTTCTTCTCAAACGTTGAGATAAGATACTCCCAAATAGCATGAGAGGTTTCCAGATGAAAGACATCCAACATAAGTGAGTCAGGAAGTGCAGACAATATATAACGACGAGCCGCTTTGTCACGACGAATCCAATCAGTATGATCAATTTTCCATTGTTCAAATAATGGACCATCAGTAATCACATAATTGTTATTCATCACATCAATAGGTTGAACTGGGCAAGACAGGTCGCCCAAAACAATATCAAATAATTCGTCACCTTCAAGAATTAACATCATCTTTGCTTTCCACCCAGGAAAGCCTTGTCCTTGGAAGAAGGGAACCGAACGTTGGCCAGACGGATATCCGTTAACAATTACGCAATTGGCCATGCCTGTATGTCGAGAGAAAACAAATAAGATGAGATCGCAGAATCTGCAAACCATGATCAAGACGAGCGTAGTTGAGACGCATGACAATCAAAATAGGGATATGCACGTAAGAACGACGAAAAGTATTGAGTGACTAAAAAGAAAGCCTGAAATAGAGAGGCGTAACGTGCAAGACGAGATGACGCATATAAGAAAAGTGCTATTTCGGTCGAGCAAAGAACGTGAACGATAATAAAACATCGCTAAAAATAGCAAGATGTTTGCTTGTCGTAATCAACATTATCAACGAAGATGAGCGATTAATAAACTGTAATTGGGGATTAACAAACTGTAATTAGAAATACAGTTTTAAATAAAGAATCGCAGATTTTGAGCAGAATTGCTGTCTTGAATCCTGAACTGTCATAACTTTTGATCCAGAACTCCGATTGACAAGCGGTTTTGACAGGATTCGAGAGCACGACGAGAGCTACGCACCCATACTTGGTTTTGTTTTTAAAGACAAAATTAACTAATGCTTCTAATTTGAACAAGTTCATGTATCAAATCATCACTTGTGCAAAGAATTCAATCAAGTATAAACAATGAAACAACTTATCTTCCTTGTTGTTGCTACACATCCATAGCTCTGATACCATGTTGAGAGAGAGAGAGAGTATGCGAGAGATACACAAGACATGCTCCCAAAGAATGGTTCATATTGATGTAGAGTTAGTATATATAGGTGAGACCCAAGTCAAGTGAGAGATGATATATATAGCTGTAACACTTTATGAATCTCCTCTTCTTTCAAATTGTGAAGGTTCAAGGAGTGAGTGAGAGATGCAAGAGGAAATTCTAGAAATCCTTCAAATTTTAGTCCAACTCTAGCCACACATACTAGATCAATCATCATATTAGTACCGCTTAGTAATAATATTAACTTCTTGTATTCTAACTAAGTTTGCTGAGAGAGGAAAACAATACAAGGACTTACCTAGATTAAGCTTGTGAAAGATTTTGGAATTTTGTAGCAATTTGCATGTCCTCATATTCCATTAATATATTTAATCATATCAGTAGGTGTAGGTAGAAAATGAATCATAAACAAATTAGAACTAATCCCTCTCTATCAACACAAATGGGCAGATTTCTCTCTCTCTCTCTCTCTCTCTCTATATATATATATATATATATATATATATATATATATATATATATATATATATATATATATATATATATATCGGGTAAGTTACTCATAAATATATGTGTGCATCATGTGGATTCAAAAAAATGTATTTTTAAAATACAATTCTTATACTTTTTTACATACAAAAGGGTGTAATATAAAGGCGTTATTTACAAATTGAATAGAAAAGGGTTATGTTTTATTCAAGAAAAATTCACAAATAAGGATATTTATAAATAAGCCTTGAATGCAAGGTATGTAGAGAATATACATATAGTAACTTCCCCGAGATATACACATATATACATACATATATACTACACACACATATACATATGCACACACACATAAACGTGTATATATATCCAACTATCTCTCTCTCCATAAATTGAAATCACTCTTACAATTATAGTTAATTGAGAGAAAGTGGGAGCCGCACCACCTTAAATATATGTGGAGTTGGAAAGTGCATCCATAATGAAGGTTGAGGAATATAATAACAAGCACAACAAAGAAAAATAGAAGGAAAGTTAGAGAAATAGTATTCTAAGCATGCTTCTCTTAAATAATGTTATGGAGTTTGTGAGAATCAATGTGTCTGTCATAAAGAATAATTTATTAAGAAAAAAACTTAGTGATGCTAAAAAATATTGTAATAAATATATATTTATTTTTATAAATTTAATGATGACAAGTTACTTGCATTACATATGCATTATTGTTATTGTGTAAGTAGTGTTGCTTCTCATCACATATGCAATGCCTACTGTTTTTCATTTCAACTCACCACATCATTAAGCCTATTAATTTCTAGTACTGTGTCACATGCAAAGTGTTCTTGTTATTGGTCTTCACTAAGACTATACTCTAGAAATATCTTCCTCTAATGACTCAACACAACCTTCATACAATTCATACTTCCTTTGAGCTATCTTTTTATACTATATCTCTCACTTCATCATACTTGTACAATGTCTTTTTCATCTCCCTTTAATATCGGCAACTCCCCAAAATAGCTCTTATAAGCCTCTTCACTTATGCAACCATACATTTTTTATTTCAATCATCTTAGCAGATATCCCATCCAAGTTACTCTCCTCCAACTAGCACAGAGCCTCCCTTACTACTACTTTGTATACCTCTTCTCTTTCATGCAATGCTCAAAATCAACCTACTTTTCTCATGCTTTCCACAAACCTTTTTTATTTACCCTAGAATATCCTAAACACATTGGTGCATACATCTTTGTGAGTTTACCCACAAATAATTGATCTTTATCTCATATGATCAAGTGTTATATCTATTTAGTGGATACAAAAAAATAAATACTCGAATGAATCTATTTATCTTAAGTATGTGTTCAAGCAATCCAAGATTGATTCTTCAACTTAGTGCCACTATCTATAACATTTTTCCTCCATTATTGATGCATCATTCTCTCTTATAATTTGGTTTATATGTAATGGGACATGGAAATGTATAAACAAATATGCATTCTTAGACATCTTTATATCATGGAGCATAGGACTTTGGACATGTTATCAAATATTTGTACTCATTGTAGCATAGACTAGGCTATGCCATCACTATGAGGTATGGTTAGTCTCTATGCAAAGATAGCTCAGTCCACCTGTGTGCCTTCGCTATGAAGCTTAGATGGTGATCTAGATAGGTGATAGGCAAAAAGCTTAGGGTAGCTAGAAGAACGATAATGACGTGCAAGATAGACTTAAGGCAGGTTTAGAGGGGTCTCTCTTTTATAGCCCATGAAGGTAGTCTAGTTGGCAAGTCCAACCATACTATGAACCTTTCTTAGTCTGCTAAATAATATTCCTTTTTATCATTAGGTCGGGGACATCACCCTCCTCGGACCCTCGTCTCAAGGAGGCCAATGGCCCCCTTGAGCCCCCCAGCCAAGGCCCACTTCCGTAGCCCTCATATCCTAAAAATAGGAGTCCTTGATAACTCCCAAACCCCGCAACTTGATCCATTGTGTCTCGACTTGCTACCTGCATAGTTAATCTATCTAACCCAAACGTTAGATCCAAAAAAGTTATCTTTTTAACATCCAATCACATAGAACTCATTTGACATACATGTCAAGGACCCACCCAATGTGCATTCTCACATGTGGCTTGTCCTCATAATGGGGGCCTTACGACTTTGAGAACCATGGATCATTGGTGGCACCTTACAAGGGTGGAGCATTGAGCATATCTAACACCCCTCCTTAATATCCATCCAGAGGTGAATTACATTCTCCACCCAATGCCAAGTCTCTGAAGATGAATTCCAAGAATATTCTTTGTAAGAGCTTTAGCAAGGATATTTGCTCCATTCTCCTCTATTGGACAGTAGACAGTAGACTAGGTCTATTATCCCATCCTCAATCAAGTCATGTACATGGTGATATTAGATCTCAATATGTTTGATGGGTGAATGAAAAATTGGATTTTTGACAACAGTGATACAAATCTAATTGTCACATCTTAGCATTGTTTCTTCTTCATCCTATACTCCCATATGCCATAGAATTCTCCTTAACTATATTGCTTCACATACGGCAAAGTAAGTTGCCTTGTACTTTTATTTGGTAGAAGACAATGCCACATTTGATTTCTTTTTACTAATCCTAGAAAAAATTCATAAATCTAAAGAGAAACAATATCTAGAAATTGGTTTCCTAGAATCATAGTCACTTGCCCAATTTAAGTCATAGTTCCCCATTAGAGCACTTTTGGAATTGTATGTGATACCATAGTCAAGATTTCCCTTCAAGTATATGAGCACCCGCATCCAACTTTCCAATGACTTTATTGTGGTTTGTTCAAGAACTTGCTCAAAATATGAACATCGAAACTGATATTGGGCTTGGTGTTACGCAAGTAGATGAGGCTACCAACAATCAAACTTCTATACCTCCCAATGTCTACTAGTGCTAATGTATCCTTAATGGACAACTTCACATTATTCTCCACAGTTGTAGCTATCTCTTTACACTCAGTCATGCCAAATGCTTTTAAGATCTCCCATGTATACTTCTTTTGGGAGATTAAGATTTTGCCAGCAAACCTTAATCTCCAAACAATATTGCAACAAGCCCAAGTCTCTCATTTAAAATTGAGAGCTCAAAGCTTTTTGAGTCTGATGGATCATATCTTCATAGTCACCTGTAATATGTCAGCCACATATAGGACAATCACTACTTATAGACTTTTCACTATCCTTGTAAACATACAAGTTTTCTTCTGAGGCACATATTTTGAAATTCAAACCTAGAAAGAATTAATCTATCTACTAGTACCATGCTTTAGGGGCTTGTTCCAGCACATACAATGCCATCTTCAGCTTAAAATTTGTTCTCAGAATGGGGGGTCTCAAACCCTAGTAGCCAAATACACCTCTTGCTTGAGATTACCATTCAAGAACATTGATTTGATATCCATTTGGTAAACTGGCCACTTCTTATGAGTAGCCACTTTAAGTACTATGTGAATAGTGGTCATTTTAGTAGTTGGAGATCTAGATTTTCTTTACCCATCATGGCAATGGATTTTTTTATAGCATGATTATAGTTTGATGAACTTTGTTCTCATCATCGAAAGACTATGATTCCTCCTCCTTGAGAGTAGGGATAACTCTTGGGATAGATTCATAGTGGACTACTTCTTTGCTAGATGATAAAAATGAATAACTTATATTCTCTTCCTCTACTATACGTGGCTACTCCTTGAGAACCACATCATGGCTTCCTCTGATCTTCATTGCCTCTTGGTCATATAAATTTTAAGCCTTTTTCTCATCACTTTAACTTAAGAAGATACATTTTGTGCTTGTTGGATCTAACTTGTTTCTCTTATCCTTTGGAACATGTGGACAACATTCACATCCAAAAATTTTAAAATGTAAGACAATTTGTTTCTTACTAGAATAGGCCTCATGAGAAGTTTTGCCCTTAAGAGCCTTTATGTAACTCTAATTGCACAAATGTAGAGTGATGTGTTAATAGCTTCTACCCAAAATTGGTTAGGTAATCACTTTCCCTTAAGCATGCACCTTGTCATTAATACAATGATGCATATTTGGCATTCAACAATAATATTCTATTGAGGTATATCAGGTGTTAATAATTGATGCTTAATCCCTTTGTTCTTGCAAAAGTCTTCAAACTCCTTTGAGTTGAGCTGACCCCACCATCATCTGTCCTAAACATCTTCGTACTTAGCCCTCTTTCATTCTCAACAAGTTTTAGCTATTCTTTAAACTTACCAAAAGCTTAAGCCTTATAAAAAAGGATGTACACTCACATCTTCCTACTATAGTCATTGATGATCAATATAAAATAAGAAGATTCTCCCAAGGCTTTTGTAGGCATTTTATTACACAAGTCAACATGCACCATCTCTAGAGAAGCCTTTTCTCTACTTTTGCCTTCTTGTGGAAATTATTTCTCTGTTGCTTGTTCGTCATACAAGCCTCATATGGTTCCTTTATTTCATCTTTACTGTAGGTAGATGAGCAACCACACCTTGCTCATGCACCTCCTTCAACATTGCAAAACTAATGTGACAAAATCCTTCATGCCAAAGTTTACTTATGCCTACACTAGTGGTGGTTGTAAGAGCATTTAGCTCATATAGGTTGTTCCTCCTTTCTCCTTTATTGATAACTTTGCTAGAACTATTGATAATTTTTGCACCTATCTTAGTAAACCTCACCTCATGGCCAATATCAACTATAGAAGAAATTGATATAGCCAATTTGTCCTAATTTGTGGAACATACAATACACTCAAAAGATCCTTGAGTTTACTATTTATAGTAACAAAAAAAATAGTAGGTATGCTCTCAACAGAGTATTTTGCATCATTTCCAATCGTTTGAGTGATGGATTCTTGTAGAGGCTTCATAGAAGTATATAGATCCTTCTTCTTGGTCATGTGATGGAAGATGCCACTATCTAATAGCCATAAGTCACTATTAGATATTTCTTGCAACGAGAAACATACTTCCTTAATAGTTGCTCTGAATATATAACTCTAACTCTACTTTAGTCGTATTTCATGTCTCATTCCCTTTAGTATTCATGATGCCATTCTTTTCATCTACCTTTGTGATACAATAATTTGCAATTGCATGTCCTTTCTTCTTATAGTAGAAGCACTCTCCTTGAAAGTTTTTCTTGCCACCCTTCTTCTTTCTATGACTATTGGAAGAGGAACCACCCTTAGCTTTTGTATTTGTGAAGAATGTAGCATCTCCACTGTTGCTACCTTCTCAAGCTTTAAGCCTCAACTCCTCCTCCACATTATTCGTAGTGCAAAAATTCCTCAAATTTCAAAGCTTGGGGTCTCACTTGAGTGTTTAGAGTAGTTATCAATCCTCAAACTTTGGTCGAAAAATATGAAGATACCTTTGATCTAGCACCTCACTAGTATTTTGTATCCTACCATAGCCATCTGGTGCCGTAGATTCTAGATCCAAGTGATGAATGTTTCAACTATCTCTCCTACAACAAACCTTTCTACTAGTTCATTCTCTAGTTATGAATTCTTGTTTGATTTAGAATCTCATACTAACTCTTCGGTATGTTCGAAGCCTATGATGCCTCTGTTATATGCTTAATTAAGGTTCAAACATTGTTAGAACAGCTTTTGACTAAGGCATACAATGCATCTACATTCTTTGTTTCGAAGCTTGTAGACGATCTAAATTTGAAGAAATAATAACACTCAAATTGAATGGGTCAGGGGTGGGTTGTGATTTTGGATCAATTCCTAGCACTATCTCCAAAATATCATAAGAATCAAGGACACTGGTGATTTTAAACTTCCACAAAGTATAGTTTGTATCATCTAACTTGCCTTTGTGATGAAGATTGGTGGATAAAACTTTAGTTTTTGAATTGTTGATATAGTAACTATGACCTGATGCTCTAGCACTACTACTTGATGTAGTAGGATGACATTTCTCCTCTTCTTTATTGAAGCCCTCGCCTCTTACGTACTCTTCACTCCTAAAACACCCTCAAGCTCTAATACCATCACTACAATATATACATGCTATAATGACATTTATAACGAAGTTTTCTTTATATATGAAAAATATCCCCGTCCTCTCTATTAGCGTCGCTACAAAACTATCGCTATTTGCCTCGCTAATTTTTAGCGACGAAAATAGCGAGGCAAATAGCGACAGTTTTGTAGCGACGCTAATATCGACGAAATTAGCGACGCTTACAGAGGAATTTCCGATGCTAATACCGACGATTGCATAATTATTTTGCGACGCTAATACTGACAGGCGGCTGCAGGCTTTTTTTTGTGTGACAGTGCTGCAGATGCATCCCTGCCACAGTTAGAGCCACACAGGGCTAAGAGACAATTCCTGCTGTCAAAGAAGTTAGACAATCGATCCCAAATAATGAGAAGACTTTGCAAACAAGTACTTTCATGACATTAATTAACACAAATGTGCACTGCATTGATAAAGAAAATAACAGAACTTAAATTGAGAAGTGCTACTGCGACAAAGCAAATATGTATACACCTGTACATCAATATGTGGTGAATAACATGGAGATGTGTATATGGAGTCATGCTAAAACATAGAAGTCCGAATCATATACACTTAGCTATTACATATGGAGGATAGAGGCCATAAGGCCTTACATAATACAAGATGGGGAGTAATCCTATGTAGCCTAATCTGCTCTCTACGACTGATCCGCATCAGACAACTCCTCTCGCTGTAGTGGTACATCGAAGGGAGCCTGCAATAGCAAATACATATATAATTGTGAGTACCAAATACAAACTGACATATAATGACAGATTTTTTAAATTAGGAATGATATTTATTACTACTTACCGGTCCTCCGCGAGCATAGAGCTTCTCGATCAGGGCACTCAAGCCATGCTTCTCCCCGTATGTCACCTCTAGTGCAGTCGGGTCGCGATTCATCGCAAAACCTTACTGTGGCACACAAACATTGAAAAACAACGTACTTGAGATTCATGTTCGAAATACATCCATCAACATGGATGTCATTAAATTAGAGTACTCTACCCTATTAATACTTACAAAATGTGCCAAGAATGTTGCGTAGCCGCCGCTACCAAGGTGATGCACCGATCCTGCGTCCAAGCGTGCCTTTGCTGCATCCTTTTGCTGCTTCCACTTGTTTGGAGTCAATCTCAACAAAGCCACTCAAATCGGTCCACTTCTTCGTTGAGTTAATCTCAACAAAGCCACTTGGCCCTCGCCGAACAGTTGCACCTGCTCCTTCGAGAGTAACCTTGAACCATTGCACATCAAATATGGTCACAGAGAAACTTCGATAGTCCACTGCAAGGATACTCTGTAAACATCCGAAATACTCCATCTCTGCAACTACACGGTTTGGATCTGTGGCACGTCGTCAGCTTTCCTGCTCAAACATTGCCATCACTCCACAATCCATTGTCGAGAGTAACTTGTCGATGTGCTCTACTCTAAAATGTCATCCACATGACCATGCTGCACTATGGACCTTATACTGGGAGAAGAATAAGTATATTAGTTGCGATTTACAGTATAGATTGTAATTTCTTGGGATTGCATACCTTGGGATTGCATCCATACCTTGGGATTGCATCCATGTGAGAGGTCCCACTCTGCTTCAGTAACTGTTTCTCCATCTTGAGATGCTTTGGTTAAGGCCTCATGTAGCCATCTAGTGGACATGAGTAGAGGCGTCTCCTCTAAGCCCTTCGGATATCAAATGGGCCGTTGCTGCGTACTCCGTCGAAAGTCAGATCTTGCAGACTCTCGCTCAGCTCGAGCATCCTCATACTGTTGCAGCCACTTCTCCATCGTAGCACTATGCAGCATACAAAATCGGTTCACCTTGGACTCCATGGATGCGTCCATATTCTTCTCTATTCCGTTTCCCACTAGGACATCTCCATTCAGACGATCATCCTCCTTAAGTGACCATATCAAGCCTTTGTCCCGGTCCATAGTGGACAACCACTCAGAATTAATGTACACCAAGGCCTCCGACACTAACCAACCTTCAGCCATGCTACCCTCAGGATGAGCCCGTTGTCGCACAAATCCCTTTAAGGTCTTCATGAACCGTTTAAGGAAAAACATCCATCGACTATGGACTGGACCTGCAACCTGCAATTCATCTACAATATGCACTAGAAGATGGGTTTGTATCGTGAGCATGCTAGTGGGAAGATACTTCTCCAAAAGACAAGCAGTCTCTACTGCCATGCATTTCGTGGATTCAATCGATGATGTGTGAATCTATGTTTGGGAGACAAAATGAACCAACTCGAATAATTTGTAAATGGCTATCCGTACCTTCGATGTTAGAGACCCCGCGATTGCGATCGGCAATACGAACTGTGAAAACCATGTAATTAATATTGTGTATAAACAAACTGAGATTCTGAAATCTAATATGCAGAATCATGCCATACGCAGCCTCATACCGTACATACCTGACACATCTTATGCCAATCATGGGATTTGAGTCCTGTGTAACGTTCCAAATTTCTTTTTTATATGAACTACCCTTATAGGAAAGGGGGATATTGATATGGCAATTTTTAGGATAATGCAATTTTTTTAAATTATTATTCCCCTCCCCAGCTGACTGTTGTGCTGGAAGGGGAGGGGAGTAACAACAAGGTGGAAGCTCCTCGGTGGGAGCTCACAGGTGTAGAGTGCCATGCCTCTCGCCACGTCGAGAGGGAAGATCCCCCCTCCCCTCCCCTATTTAACCAAGGGGGAAGGTCGCCACTAAGGGAGTAGGCTGCTGCCATGAGTGAGAGGAATTTTGCCTGTGCCGTTTGAAGGACGGAGAGGGGGACGCACTCGCTGCACTGGATGGCTGGGCAGAGGGATGCGACGCCGTCGAAAGAGGGAGGAGCCGCTGCCGTTATTCGACGCGACTGACGGTCCTTTCACCCCCCCTGCGGTAACTTTCTGGAAGCTTGGAAGCTTCCAAAGGGGGGGCCATCTTAGCCCCCATTCCCCTTGGCATTTAAACCCCTTACATTCCCCCCCTCTGTGTTAAAATCATTAGTTTTTGTTTTGGGCTTTATCAGCCCCTTTTTCCCTGGTTTTAAAACCCCTTCACCCCCCTTCCTATACCTTATTATCTTCCCCCCCCCCCCGGTTTTAATCCTCTTAAGGGCCTTTCACCCCCTTCTTGTGCCTTCTAAAAAAACCTTTTATTACCCCCCCCCCCCCCCCCGTATTTTAAGCCCCCTCTCCCATGGGTGTTGGAACCCTGGTTTAACCCTTAAGCCCCTTCTTTTGGGCTTATTACCCCCATGATTTAAACCTTTAAGGCCCTTCTTATGGGCTTTGAACTCTCTCCCCCCCCCCCCCCCCCCCCGTGTTTTATCCCTTGAAACCCCTTTCCCCTGTATCATAAAACCCTCCAAGGGCCCTACTTGTGCCTATTATTCCCCCCCTCCCACCTCGTGTTTAAAGGTCTATAAGCCCCTTTTTCCCCAATAAAGAGTGGGCTTAGAGGTCCTATTATTACTTCCCCCTCATGCTTTTAATCTCTCTTAAGCCCTTTTCCTTGGGCTTTGAAGGCCGTGCAAAAATACCCCTTGGAACTCTCCCGCACCTTGTGTCTTTTCCACACCTTTCTATTCCCGTTCATGCGAGTTTACAAATGCCATTAAGCCTTCCCCATGGCTTCAATGGGTCTTAGTCGTAAAAGATTCTGAAACACCCTTTGGAGTTCCAGACTTCAAGGAGGGAGTCTTCCAAAAACTACTTTCGATGGACAGTGCAAGGGAGCGACAATCGAATTCCAAGGAGGAGTTGTAAAGCTACTTCCACGTCCGAAAAACTACAGTTGCGATGCCTCCTAAGAAAGTCCAAGGCACAACCGCGGGAGGGTCATCTCCCGGTATCCATGTGGATATCTCACCCCAAGCCCAGGTTTTCCTTCCTAATTATTATTTGATATTGTTATAATTCAATCTTGCAAGGTTAATTGTTAGAAATAGGATATATTTTTGTCCTAGATGCTCACGACAAAGGAACTTAGTTGTTAATACTTTTAATGAAACATGCAAAATAAAGAAAACATAAAAGCATTTCTAGCAAATAGCTTATGCATTGAAATGAATTATAAGATTAGATTATTATCCATTAGAATAGTATACTTCGGTGAAGCCTAGAAGAATAAACTGCATCTCGCACTATTGACCCATATCGCAATGAATCATCATGGAAAGTGCAAAGCATGAAACGACTTTTTACGATGCATAAACTTTATGAAATTATCGTTGTCAACTGCATAAATTAACAAGAAAAAGGTTGCTTATCTAGCATGAATTTTGTTCGCAAAGAAAAGGGAAGATTAGTTGAAATTAACCTAACCTATGCTTGACCTCAAACCGACAAGTTAGGGTTGAAAAATCAATTTACGCATAGACAACGAATCATGTGGAAGTAATCTCGAAATTATCTTCTAGAGTTAACCAAAGTGACATAAACTTAAAACACCTAAGCTGCGAAATACTCATTGGGAATGAGTTAAATTCCAAGAAACGTCTATACCTTAAATACTTTCCCACATTCACTGAATGTAGGCATAGTGAATTGTAATCGTAAAAGGAACTAGGGTTTGTCCCTGAGAATCTTACAAAGATGAAGCTTGGAAACCTTAGGTCTAATGACGTTAGCTTAAAGAACCTGAACTAGATTGTTTTGTGACTCCATAGTCTCATAGTTCGATGCAGCACTTGCGCAACAAGTGTGGAGTCATATGATCTTGTGATTGGATCCCCAATCACAAGGGAATGGCCAAGTTCTCGCAATGAAGTTGGCATGTCCTTACGCAAGTTATCTTGCAAGAGGATGAATAATCATCCTAATTTAGTATCCTTCTTGATTAAGGAAGATTGTTTGAAAACTAAAGACCAACCGATAAACTTAATGTTTGACCAAGTCGGGTTAATAAGATACGCCCTAACCCAAGATATAGGGGATTTTTCCAAGTTGCAAGTCATCCCGAATCAAGTGCTGGATGCAATCGAAAGGAAGGATTCATTCCTTAGCAGTTTTCCAACAACAAAAACGATCAATGGAAATGTTTGTGCTTGCTACAGATTTTAAGCACTATTTAGCTTTGTTTGATCAACGAATTAAAAGATAAATGGATATCTATACTTCAAGTTGAAGGCCTGAAGGGAGAGGCAGCTTCAGTTACCCCCGACTGCCTGCCTGACCCTAACCAAGGGGGTTGTTGACCGCACCGGGAAAGTGGACCTAACCCGCTGCGAGAGGTCTCTCCGTTGAGCACTACTTGGATCAGGAGGACGCTTGGGTGCCAGGGGGGGCTCTGGCCGTAAATCCCTCACCTTCTAGGTCCTGCACAAGAGGCTAACGTGACTCGGGATTGGATCTCGAGGCCCGCATACTAGTCTACGAGTGGAAACTTGGAATATTGATCCCTGTGGATTGCTGGATAGCCTTCGGGCGGATTGTGGATAAGCCTACGGGCTGGACTCTTTGTATTTCAAAGATAAATATGATAACCTATTAATAAGGAACTTGTCTGATATTGTTTTTCTATGTCAAGTGATAAGATTACGTGAAGGAACTAGTGCCTAACTGGTTAATTAAAGAAGCTGGTTATTACATGTCCAACTAATGTGTTAGGTAATTAAATAACTAAAACAACCCGCGGAAAGTGCGGAGGATGGGGCATAGGTCCATCCTATGGATGGGTGGTCTCGGTTGGCCGGAAACTTTTCTTAAATCACGATGGACAACAGGAAGATTGTCAAAGAACACGAACAACTAAAGCATTGACCTAGAGTTAAGAGTGGACCCGATTCACACTGTTTTAGGGGAACGGAATGGGACTATGCCTTATCGCGGAGAGGTTGATTTTTGCATCCCTCTCATTTCCCATTCTCCTTGAACCAAGTGCAGCGTGAATCCGCTTTGGACCTAGCGTTTCTGCGTAAAGTAGTTCGCTTGGGTCCGACGCTAGTTGCTGTTAGGAAATGACCAATGAGGAAAACCCTAATTCAGGTCGATCCTAAGTGGGAACGGCCGGAATACTTCCACTACGTGGCAGACGTGGGAAGCCCTAGATCGCAAACCCCGTAACATTCCATGGGAGTGCCGGGCGGAGCTTTCTAGATATCCTTTCCGATGGACTACTAAGATGTGTCCTGGATGATACTAGTGGACACGTTACAGTTGGTATCAGAGCCGACCAACAACGGAATTGTTTTTATGAAATCTTAATAAGATAAAGTAAAGCAAATGTTGCTGTCCAAACATTTCCTTATCTTCAATGCTATCTTGCAGAATTACGAAGCGTGGAACAAGTTCTTAGTATTTCGAATCATGTTTATGACTGCAATGCACTCTCCGCATTATCGACAAAGGGTTGAGATGATGAACATCGTAGAGCAGATCTATAATCCATCACCCTTGTACATGGAACGAAGATGGACGGGTGCCTCAGGAATCTACTATATAGCCGCCCACCGGTTTGCTTATCTACAAACCAATCTAAAGAGGATCAAGTGGTTGGAAGACCTGAAAGTCGTGAAGCTGTTCATTTTTGTGGAAGCTCACGTAAACTCAACTTTACATATTCAAGGTTGGAGGGTTGAGATGAACTCATATGTATATGAGGAAGTAACTCGTGTAATCCCCCCGACAAGATTAAAGTGTTGAGCCGCTATGAGAAGAATGGATTCCAACGGAAAGGATATCCTGAACTTCCAATGATTTACCGATTCTTGAAAATCCATGACCCAAAACCATACTACTATACAGTTCCTGTAGATAAATGTAATACAACGTTGTTCTCCCCAAACTAAATGTAACAATTGGCTTATCATCGCAAGAAATGTTGTATTCCGAAAGGGCTATGCCCATATAAATACGAATAAGACTTCCTTTTATCAATGTTTGATTGTGCATGAGAATTGATAAAAAGTTAAGTAGCTACATTTCTTACGTGATAGCAGAATTGAAGATGTACCATAAATCAATAACAATTATCGTATAGTAACGTTAAGAAACTTTTATTCAAGCACAACCCCAGGTACAGGTTCCTAGTTCGCCTCCTACATCAAGTACTGCTGTAATCCAGGAGAAGAAGTTTCTTCTCAAGCAGATTAAGCCACCCGAGTTTGACGGGAGAGGCAGATTCGTCCAAGCTGATGCTGAAATTTGGATTGAATCCATGGAGGATTACTTCAAAGCAGTCGATACTGCACCCGCCAATCAGGCTATGCTCGCCAAGCTAAAGCTCATCGGCAAAGCCAGACTTTGGTGGAAGCAATGGTGCAGGGATCAAGGGATTGCAGAGGGATCCGTTACCTGGAAGAAGCTGAAGAAAGCCGTGCAGGGGAGATACTTGCCACCTGCATATCGCACGTAGAAAATGAATGAGTTCTACGAGCTAAAACAGCTGGGACTCACTCTTGACGCATACTATTCCAAATTTTTTTCACTTCTTAAGTATGCGCCGCAGATGGACATGACACAGTACGTGTCCAAATTTTGTTCGGGTTTAAATCCACTAGTCAATACCCGTCTCAAATCTATGCATCCATCATATCTTCAGGACGCACTCATTCGAGCGGCACCTATAATTCAGGAGGTGCAGTCTAGACCAAGGGGTAACAAAGCTTGGTCTTACAATGACCCGAACAGAGGAGCATTCAAACCTCAAATGAAGAGAGTTCAAGGTCATAATCAGGGACAAAGAAAGAAATCAAGGACGAATAACGTCAACAACTTTGTTCCTACTCAAAGTAATGGCCGAAACCTCTGTTGTTTCCACTGCAACGAACCCGATCACTTCAAGAGGCAATGTCCCAAGCTTGGTGGAGGACATCGCCAAGTGCCTTTCCAAGGAACAGGCCGTGGTCAAGGAGCCGCTACCCGAGGCAGAGGAAGAACCGCCTGCATTGCCAATAGGCAAATGTGCAAAGAAGAAGAAGAAGATCCGACCATGGAAGCAGAGTTTGAAAGGGCGACAGTCCATGCCGCTCTACATAAGAAAGAGCTGAATCGCCAGTTCTCGGTGATTCAGACACCGTCGGACTATCAAGGTAAAAGTTTCAAGACCTTGATTGATTGTGGCAATACACATTCCTTTATCTCACCAGCATGTGCAAAAAGATTAGGAATAGCCACAGTAGAAGTACCTACCCTGCTTGTGGAATTGGCAAATGGTTATGAGGTTACTTGTACCAGGCAAACTGCTAAGGTGGAATTCTTTCTGGGAGGAAAGAAGACTTCGGTCAAATTCAGAGTCATGAATTTAGGTATCCATGAATGTCTACTCGGAATGGATTGGCTTAAGCCTAATGACGCCCACATTCATTGTGGAAAGGGTCAAGTTTCCTTTCAAAACTCTAAAAGGGAATTAGTCACAACTCAAGGTGAGGGTGGAGTGCCAAGAATCCAATTGGCCAAAGTATCTCGAATCATGAAAGGAGTGAGAAAAAGATTACATGTCTACTTGATCAAACTCAACAAGTTAGATCAGAAGCAAGAGTCTCGTGAAGAACCTTCTTGGCTAAAGGAATACGCGGACGTATTCCCTGAAGAGTTGACAGAGCTTTCGCCTCAAAGAGAAGTGGATCATGAAATTAAGTTAGTACTAGGAGCTGCGCCAATTGCAAAAAGACCTTATAGAATGTCCATGCCAGAAGCAATTGAGCTGAAAGAACAACTCAAAAAACTACTAGATCAGGGCTACATCTAGCCTAGCAGTTCACCTTGGGGAGCTCCAGTACTATTCCAGAAAAGAAAGATGGGACACTTCGACTATGTATTGATTACCGAGGGTTGAATCAATCAACGGTCAAGAACAAGTACCCTATCCCTAGAATAGATGAGCTTCTTGATCGTCTTCATGGTGCAAAGATCTTCTCCAAGATTGATCTCAGGTCAGGTTACTATCAGATAAGGATCAAAGAAGAAGATATCCCCAAGACGGCCTTCAATACAAGATATGGATACTTTGAGTTCCTAGTTATGTCATTCGGACTTACGAATCCACCTGCCACCTTCAACAGGTTAATGCAGGATATCTTTAGGCCATATCTTGATGATTTCGTGCTCGTCTTCTTCGACGACACTCTAGTCTATTCTAAACAAGAAGAAGATCATGAACCCCAACTTCGGATTGTCCTTGAGACAATGAGGTCACATAAGCTGTATACTAAGATGAAGAAGTGTGCATTCTTCAAACGCCAGATTCAATATCTGGGACTCATAGTATCAACGGAAGGAATCTCAGTGGACCCAGCAGATGTGCTTGAATGGCCAATACCAACATCTGTCAAAGAGATACACAGCTTTCTTGGATTGACAGGATGGTATAGGGTCTTCATAAAAAACTATGCTTTGATTGCAGCAACTCTGACGGACTTACTAAAAAAGCAAACAGCCATTGCATGGTCAAATCCCGAACAAAATAACTTCGACAGATTGAAGCAAAGTTTGGTATCAGCACCTATTTTAAAACTTCCAGACCTCAATAAAGAGTTTAAGGTAGTAACTGATGCTAGCATACTTGCCTTGGGATGTGTGCTCATGCAGGAAGGTCATCCAGTAGCATACTCTTCAAGGAAATTGAAGAGTCATGAAAAGAATTATGCTACGCATGATCTGGAATTGTTAGCTGTCATCCACGCTCTAAAGCTTTGGAGACACTACCTTTTGGGTAGCAAGTTTACTCTAGTAACTGACCATAAGAGTCTCAAATGGATCTTTTCCCAGAACGAGCTCAACATGAGGCAATGTCGGTGGATTGAAGTGTTGGGGGAATATGACTTTGAAATCAAGTACCGACCAGGAAAAGAGAATGTAGTTGCCGATGCACTTAGTCGTAAGGCATTCCTTAATTCTCTAATCCTGCAGAATCCATCAACAGCTAGATCTCTAGCTACAAAAGTATCTATGCAAAACAACCCAATACTTGAGCTAGCTAGAGAGGATGCATGCAATGATCCGGCCTACCAAACAATGCTAAGGGAGATCTCTATCAAGGATCAGAATCAAAAGTTGCAGGCTAAGTATCATGAATTCTCTATTAATAATGGACTTGTCTACTATAGAACAAGGCTGTGTATACCAGCAAGCGAGTCACTTAAGCAGAAGATATTGTGGGAAGCTCATGATTCCCCTTTCGCAGGTCATCGTGGCTATGCCAAGACTCTCAATGTAGTTAGGAAGAGCTACCATTGGGAGAGGCTCAAAGGTGACGTTCTCAAATATGTCACCGAGTGTTTGTCTTGTCAACGTATCAAAGCCGAACATGTCAAGATGCCAGGGAAACTACAACCGCTTGACATTCCCAAATAAAATGGGAGTTCATCAGTATGGATTTTGTTGTAGGCCTACCCCAAGTCTAGGGAGGATACAACTCCATCATGGTTGTGGTTGACATGCTTACCAAGGTTGCACACCTTATTCCAGTAAAGACAAACTATAAAGCCTCAGACATTGCAAGATTTTTTATCAAGGAAATATTCAAGCTACATGGTTTACCCAGAAGAATCATTAGTGATCATGATTCTCTCTTCACATCACACTTCTGGAGAGCTATTTTTGAAGCTATTGGGACTCAACTCTGTTTTAGCACCACCTACCATCCCCAAACGGATGGCCAAATAGAGCGAGTAAATCAAGTCATCGAGGATATGCTTAGGGCATACTATTGTCGAGAGCCGAAGAGGTGGATTCAATACTTGCCTTTGGTTGAATTCGCCTACAATGCTTCTTACCAGCAAAGCATTCAGATGACCCCTTTCCAAGCATTGTATGGTCATGACTGTCGAAGTCCCCTAAACTTTTCTAATCCAAGCTTAAGGGTTGAAGCTTCAAGGTAGATGTTGGAAGACATGGATGACCAAATAAAGTCAATAATACAGGACATCCAAGCTGCCAAGGATAGACAGAAGGCATATGCAGATTTGAAACGTCAAGATAGAGTCTTCGAAGAAGGAGACATGGTCTTCATTCGCGTACGCCCTAAGAAGAGTTCCCTATC
Source organism: Lygodium microphyllum (assembly GCF_053477565.2). Taxonomy (NCBI): domain Eukaryota; kingdom Viridiplantae; phylum Streptophyta; class Polypodiopsida; order Schizaeales; family Lygodiaceae; genus Lygodium; species Lygodium microphyllum. Next base: position 52,241,032 of record NC_141154.1, read on the forward strand.
CTTAGGAGATTGCAAGAAGCTAAGTCCAAGATATTGTGGACCATACAAGATCCTCAAATTCCTAGGACCTAATGCTTATAGATTGCAACTCCCTGAGAACCTAAAGGTTCACAATGTATTCCATATCAGCTTATTGAAAAAGTATGTACCTAATCCTAACCATGTACTTGATGACCAACAAGTTGTAATGCCTAGTCAAGGAGTCCTTGAACTAAGGCCTGACAGGATCTTAGATGTTAGGGAGAGACAATTAAGATCCAGAACCCTGAGAGAATGCCTCGTCCAGTGGAAAGATTATCCCAAAGAGGATGCCACTTGGGTAGATGAAGGTACTCTCAACCATCAATATCCCCAGTTTATCTCGAGATGAGGACATCTCGATTCCTCTAAGGCAGATAAAATGTAACATTCCAAATTTCTTTTTTATGTGAACTACTCTTATAGGAAAGGGGGATATTGATATGGCAATTTTTAGGATAATGCAAATTTTTTTAAAAATTATTCCCCTCCCCAGCCAACTGTTGTGCTGGAAGGGGAGGGGAATAGCAACAAGGCGGAAGCTCCTCGGTGGGAGCTCACACGTGTAGAGTGCCATGCATCTCGCCATGTCGAGAGGGAGGATCCCCCTCCCCTCCCCTATTTAACCAAGGGGGAAGGTCGCCACTAAGGGAGCAGGCTGCCGCCATGAGTGAGAGGAATTTCGCCTGTGCCGTTTGAAGGACGGAGAGGGGGACGCACTCGCTGCGATGGCCGCCTGGATAGAGGGATGCGACGCCGTTGAAAGAGGGAGGAGCCACTATCGTTATTCGTCGTAGATTGACGGGGTCCTTTCACCCCCCCTCGTAACTTTCTGGAAGCTTGGAAGCTTCCAAAGGGGGGGCCATCTTAGCCCCCATTCCCCTTGGCCTTTAAACCCCTTATATTCCCCCCCCTCCGTTTTAAAATCATTAGTTTTTGTTTTGGGCTTTATAAGCCCCTTTTTCCTTGGTTTTAAAACCCCTTCACCCCCCTTCCTATACCTTATTATCTCCCCCCCCCCCCCGCCCCCCCGGGATTTTAAACTTCTTAAGGGGCTTTCACCCCCTTCTTGTGCCTTCTAAAAAAACCTTTTATTACCCCCCCTCCCATATTTTAAGCCCCCCCTCCCATGGGTGTTGGAACCCTGGTTTAACCCTTAAGCCCCTTATTTTGGGCTTATTACCCCCGTGATTTAAACCTTTAAGGCCCTTCTTATGGGCTTTGAACCTTCTTTCCCCCCCCCCCCCCCGTGTTTTATCCCTTGAAACCCCTTTCACCCCCGTATCGTAAAACCCTCCAAGGGCCCTACTTGTGCCTATTATTACCCCCCACCCTCGTGTTTAAAGGTCTATAAGCCCCTTTTTCCCCAATAAACAGTGGACTTAGAGGTCCTATTATTACTCCCCCCTCGTGCTTTTAATCTCTCTTAAGCCCTTTTCCTTGGGCTTTGAAGGCCGTGCAAAAATACCCCTTGGAACTCTCCCGCACCTTGTGTCTTTTTCACACCTTTCTATTCCCGTTCGTGCGAGTTTACAAAGGCCATTAAGCCTTCCCCATGGCTTCAATGGGTCTTAGTCGTAAAAGATTCTGAAACACCCTTTCGAATTCCCGACTTCAAGGAGGGAGCCTTCCAAAAACTACTTTCGACGAACGGTGCAAGGGAACGACGGTGGAATTCCAAGGAGGAGTTGTAAAGCTGCTTCCACGTCCGAAAAACTACAATTGTGATGTCTCCTAAGAAAGTCCAAGGCGCAACCATGGGAGGGTCATCTCCCGGTATCCATGTGGATATCTCACCCCAAGCCCAGATTTTCCTTCCTAATTATTATTTGATATTGTTATAATTCAATCTTGCAAGGTTAATTGTTAGAAATAGGATATATTTTTGTCCTAGATGCTCAGGAGGAACTTAGTCGTTAATACTTTTAATGAAACATGCAAAATAAAGAAAGCATAAAAGCATTTCTAGCAAATAGCTTATGCATTGAAATGAATTATAAGATTAGATTATTATACATTAGAATAGTATACTTCGGTGAAGCCTAGAAGTATAAACTGCATCTCGCACTATTAACCCATATCGCAATGAATCATCATGGAAAGTGCAAAGCATGAAACGACTTTTTACGATGCATAAACTTTATGAAATTATCGTTGTCAACTGCATAAATTAACAAGAAAAAGGTTGCTTATCTAGCATGAATTTTATTCACAAAGAAAAGGGAAGATTAGTTGAAATGAACCTAACCTATGGGGATGACGTCAAACCGACAAGTTAGGGTTGAAAAATCAATTTACGCATAGACAACAAATCATGTGGAAGTAATCTCGAAATTATCTTCTAGAGTTAACCAAAGTGACATAAACTTGAAACACCTAAGCTGCGAAATACTCGTTGGGAATGAGGTAAATTCCAAGAAACGTCTATACCTTAAATACTTTCCCACATTCACTGAATGTAGGGACAGTGAATGGTAATCGTAAAAGGAACTAGGGTTTGTCCCTGAGAATCTTACAAAGATGAAGCTTGGAAACCCTAGGTCTAACGACGTCAACTTAAAGAACCTGAAAAAGATTGTTTCGTGACTCCATAGTCTCATAGTTCGATGCAGCACTTGCACAACAAGTGTGGAGTTATATGATCTTGTGATTGGATCACAAGGGAATGGCCAAGTTATCGCAATGAAGTTGGCATGTCCTTACGCAAGTTATCTTGTAAGAGGATGAATAATCATCCTAATTTAGTATCCTTCTTGAGTAAGGAACATTGTTTGGAAACTAAAGACCAACCGATAAACTTAAGGTTTGACCAAGTCGGGTTACTAGGGTACGCCCTAACCCAGGATATAGGGGATTTTGCCAAGTTGCAAGTCATCCCAGATCAAGTGCTGGATGCATTCGAAAGGAAGGATTCATTCCTTAGCAGTTTGCCAATAACAAAAACGATCAATAGAAATGTTTGTGCTTGCTACAGATTTTAGAGCACTGTTTGGCTTTGTTTGATCAACGAATTAAAAGATAAATGGATATCTATACTTTAGGTTGAAGGCCTGAAGGGAGAGGCAGCTTTAGTTACCCGCGACTGCCTGCCTGACCCTAACCAAGGGGGTTGTTGACCGTGCCAGGAAAGTGGACCGAACCCACCGTGAGAGGTCTCTCCGTTGAGCGCTAGTTGGAGCAGGAGGACGCTTGGGTGCCAGGGGGGGCTCTAGCCGTAAATCCCTTGCCTTCCGGGTCCTTCACAAGAGGCTAACGTGACTTGGGATTGAATCTCGAGGCCCGCATACTAGTCTACGGGTGGAAACTTGGAATAGTGATCCCTGTGGATTGCTGGATAGCCTTCGGGTGGATTGTGGATAAGCCTACGGGTTGGACTCTTTGTATTTCAAAGATAAATATGATGACCTGTTAATAAGAAACTTGTCTGATATTGTTTTTCTATGTCAAGTGATAAGATTACGTGAAGGAACCAGTGCCTAATGGGTTAATTAAAAAAGTTGGTTGTTACATGTCCAACTAATGTGTTAGGTAATTAAATAACTAAAACAACTCGAGGAAAGTGCGGAGGATGGGCCATAGTTCAGTCCCGGTTGGCCGGGAACTTTTCTCAAATCACGATGGACAGTAGGAAGATTGTCAAAGAACACGAACAACTAAAGCGTTGACCTAGAGTTAAGAGTGGACCCGATTTATGCTGTTTTAGGGGAATGGAATGGGACTATACCTTATGGCAGAGAGGTTGAGCTTTGCATCCCTCTCGTTTCCCATTCTCCTTGAACCAAGTGCAGCTTGAATCCGCTTTGGACCTGGCGTTTCTGCATAAAGTAGTTCGCTTGGGTGCGACGCTAGTTGCTGTTAGGAAATGACCAATGAGGAAAACCCTAATTCAGGTCGATCCTAAGTGGGAACAGCCGGAATACTTCCGCTACGTGGCAGACGCGGGAATTCCTAGATCGCAAACCCTGTAACATTCCATGGGAGTGCCGAGCGGAGCTTTCTAGACATCCTTTCCGATGGACTGCTAAGACGTGTCCTGGATGATACTAGTGGACACGTTACATCCTGTCAGTTGGTCATCCTTTGTGAATGCTGTCTTGAGAGAATGCATTAGGCCAGTCGGCATGCGAAAGGACTTGATGTTTTCCTTTACTCGTCACATTTCATTGCCAGACAAAACCCAAGGAGTGCGCGGCAATTGCACTCGACCGTCGACGCCACTTACAAGCCAATATGGTTCCATCTTTCCCACTACTTTCAAATCCATCCTCGCTCCTAGTGTGTCTCGCTGCCCAATGAGGTGGTCCCATAGCAAGCTACCCACATTCTTAAAAATGTGCATGGGATCTAAAAGGTGGTTAATTTTCAGTTTTTTCCAAGAAGTCAGCTCATAGAAAATTGAGAAGCGTCGCATTACACTGGGAAGCGAGTCTTGGTCCACCATCTTGCGATCAAACCAACTCAGTGCGTTCATTCTCACAGGAGGGCGACCAAGAAATCCTTGTCTCATGACATGACCCTCTGGCAAAAAAGCCCGATGTCCCTCAAATACCATCTTCTTCATAGATTTTGACATACGAGAATCCAACCTTGGTCCACATAGAAAACATGCATGGTAACTTGACGTGACTAGCCCTGCAGAACACACATGTACAATGAGGCATGTCATAACACCAACATCGCTCAAAGAAAACTAGCAAAATAAGAAAACACACTTTACCAGAGCATTCTCCATAACCTGGAAAGTCATGCATGGTCCACATAAGAATTTCCCTTATGGTTGCGGATCGCCTACCAATATGTTTGCTCATGTCCTTCACTACAATTCCCTCCCACAACTCCTTTAGCTCATCAATCAGTGGAGAGAGGTAGACATCCATATTCTTGACTTTGTATCATCCTGGCACAAGCAAGCTGAGAAAAAGATGTCCTTTCTTGGTGGAAAGCCATGGCGGTATATTGTAGTTAACAAGGACCACGGGCCATACACTATAGGAGGTGAAACGTAAACCAAAAGGATTTACCCCATCCATGGCAAGACCGAATCGTAGATTCCTCGCCTCCTTTGCAAAGTCAGGGAAAGTCTCATCAATGTGATGTCGTGCTTCTAAGTTAGCTGGTGTACGCTGTACACCATCAATGGATCGATTTTTCACATGCAATGTAGTCAACTTTGCAAAACTCTTGGTTTGAAAAATTTGATGAACACGCCGTATTAGCGAAAAGTGCCTCAAAACCTTCTGCGAAACAGTCTGTCCTTGCAAGTCATTTCGATACCTATCCGCACCGCACTTGGGACATGTGGCCAACAATTCAAACTCTCCCCGGAAGAGAACACAATCATTGGGGCAAGCATGAATGCAATTATAATCCATGCCTAGCTTTCGCAGCACTTGTCTTGCATCATCACGAGACTCAGGTATCGTGTTTTGGGTAGGCAAAATGTAAGATTTCAACGTTCTACAAATTGTAATGAAGCACGTTATTAGAGTACTACATAACACATTTTAATGGCTTTCAATAAAGAATCATACACATCATAATATACCTGAATAGCTCTGTCACACTCGCATCGCTCCATCCATACTTTGTTTGTATGCTCAACAATGCAAGAAGTGTCTTCAAACGGGATACCCGACTCCCATCATACAATGGAATGGCAGCCTCCGCAATTAAAGGATCTTGGGATTCCGAGTCCGTCAGAAGCAATGATTCGATCATGTCCTCTAACTCGGGCTCCAAAAAAGCAGGAGGATCGTCCATGTCTCCAGCATTCTCACCCATAGAAGGGGGTTGAGGGTTATCACCTTCTATGAGACAATTAGTTATCTCGGACGACATTTGTATAGAGCGCGGACGAACCCGTCTTACTGGACGCAAGAGATCTGCGGACTGCAATGTATCGACATGGCCCTGACCCTGTAAAGGACGTTAAGGAGCTAACTTCTAAGATAACCCCAAACTGTTATACTTAAATCAATTACATGTCATATAGTAATGAGAGAGAACTTATCGCAATCTCGTAATTCAATAATGCTTGGTCGATTATCTCAACTCGAAACTCTCCATACCGTTGCACATGCTCTATGGACAAACGACATTTCCGACGAATGGCCAATTTGCATTGCGTGCATGGACAGGGGACACGTTGATTGAGCCAAGCCTCACGATCCCCACCATGTTGGTCGTGAGTGCTAGACATCTTGACTGCGATGTAATGGAATGATAATTTAATAACGATTCTATATTGTATATTGGGACCACTCCACTATATATATTTCAGATCTTTTTTTTAACATTTTCGTACATATCTCTTTGAGTTCGGCTCTAAACTTATCTATCTTCAAGGTCGGCTCTAAACTATGCTCACACACATATATTTTTATAACAGTTAATAGATCTTCCACTATGCCTTGAAATGCACAACTCCTTTTGAAGCCTTTATTGGTCAAACGCTAGTAGTGAGTTGTTTGAAAGTTTTTGGAAGTATTACTTATGCTCATAGAAAGAAATTAGACTCTAAATCTCTCAAACGTATTCTCATGAGTAATAGTAACATCACCAAAGCATTTTACTTTTATGATCCTAGAAAAAGAAGTATTTCTACATCTAGAAATATCATTGTGGATGAATATGTAGTTTAGAAAGATCTTGCAAAAGATACAATCCAAACAAAACAAGCATCTCATTTCTCTTTCTCTACATCTCTATCTCTCTCCCTCTCTCTCTAAAATTATAATCAAGGAAAACAAGCATCCCCCTTCACACTCCTTTCCATTTCTCTTTCTTTCAATACTTCCTACCCTATATACATTGCAAAGATTGAAGAGAACCAACACAAGAAAAAATATAAAAACACTCTTCCATTTCTCTCTTTCAACACTTTCTACATTGCAAATTAAAGCAACACAAAGATTGAAGAAAAACCAACACTTTCTAACCTACATTGCAAAGAATAAAAACCAACACAAGAAAAAAATTGAAAACACTCGCTTCCATTTCTCTCTCTTTCAAGACTTCCTAACGTACATTGCAAAGCAACACAAAGCAACACAAAGATCAAAGAGAAACCAACACTTTCTAACCTACATTGCAAAGCAAAACAAAGATTGTAAAGAAACCAAGACAGGGCATACCATCATGCTCTCTTCTTCTTCCACAACCTCTTCGTATGGGCGACGCTCCTCTCCTCGCGTGCGGCTCGCGGCTTGCTTCCTTGCTCACCTCACTTGCTGACCTCCCTTTCTCTTTCTCTCCGCCTTCGCCTTGCTTCTGCAGTTCGCGCACGCGTTTGAAAGAAACATTCGGATTTCCGCGAAATGTTACTAGAGTAAGTCGTCGCTAGTAGCGTCGCTAAAAACGTCGTTATTTGCATCGCTATTAGCTAAATGGCGACGCAAATAGCTAATATCGACGTTTTTAGCGACGCTAATACCGACGTATTTTTTGACTTAAAATATTTCGAGGATTAGCGACGTAAATAGTGACGCCGAAAAAAAAACATCACTACTTAGCATCGCTATATGTGTGTACCCTTGTAGTGCATGTGAAAACTATACATCACAACAAATAGAATATGAACAAGGAGTAGAGAACACACAACAAATATAAGAAGAATAGAGACTACTTTAATCTCAAACAAAATAATATAAAGATGGTTTGTCTACTTGTGCATTTTCACTTTGAAGCTTAGATGGAGATCCATATAGATAATAGGTGAACATCTTAGGGTAGCTAGAAGAAATTTAATTGGGTGAAATATAGATTTACAGCATGACTTTAAAGGGGTCTTCCTTTCATAGCCTAGGAAAGTAGTCTAGTTGGCAAGTCCGACCGTATTATGAAACTTTCCTAGTTGACCTGTAAATATTCCTAGAAATATTCCCTTTACTATAATTGGGCTGGGGATGCTATATGCAAACTTTCATTAGGGGGGACTAGTGGTCCCTTTGAGACTTCCAACCAAGGGCTACTTTCATAGCCCTAGGTCCTCAAAATAGGGGTCCTTGATAACTTCCACACCTCGTAACTCAATGCATTGTTCCTTTATTTGCTACTTATATAACTACTCTATCTAACCTAAAGGCTAAATCTACAAAGATCGTCTTTTGCCATCTGGTCAATTATACCTCATCTGACATATAAGTTAGGATCCACCCAATGTGTGTGCTCACACATGGCATCTCCACATAATGGGAGCCTTACAACTTTGAGCACCATGGATCATTGGTGGCACCATATAAGGGTGGGACATTGAGCATATCTAGCATACATGATTTGGCATCCACTATGTGCCTTGGTTGATGTGCACGGCACCATTTTATTTATTAGCATATTAGGTGAATGATACCCATATAGTCCATTTGGTTATGGAACATTTATTGTGTCATTTGTTATTTCTTAGTACAGTCACACTTAGTGACTACATGTACATAAGTTGTGGTATTTTCATATTAGGATTTTATCATGTTATAGACTTAGTTCTTTTGTATGAAGGTAAAGAAGATTTCTGCCCTATCTCTCTATGTTCATAAGTCTACATTGCTTTGGTGTGTGTGTGCTCTTGGGTGCTTTACCTCTCTTCCCTCTTATATAATTTCATAGCATCAGAGCTATCTCAAGGCTACGTGAAGCTTGATTGAAGGTCTAGGTTAAGGGATTGGAGTACAAAAGGAAGCAAGAAACAAATGGGTAAGAAGCTCGTCCATCTTGCTCAATTTTCCTTAGGTTATAGCCACATGAGGTTCTTGAGGCTAGCAGGGCTATAGGGGTAATCCAGCTAGCAATGATGCCACCAAGGCTACCCCACTTTGCTTAGCACTAGTACTGTCTAGAAATCTTTTCATGATTAGCTCACTCACTATAAGTTTGGCTTCCAAGGATCTCACCCTATCTGCATTGCCTCCTCTTTTGTTTCTACCTAAGATGGCTAGGATCTGGTGAACCTTGTTGATTTCTCTCTCCTGATGCAATCTCTAAGACCTTTGCTCTTGGATATAACTTGCAATGAGCTACAATGCGAATACTAGAGATAGAGGTTGTGGCAGAGAGGTGAAGGTGGTGGTTGTGGTTAAGGTATGATGCATAGTAAAATAGAGAAGGGAAGTCTCGAGGAAGAGGGAGCCAAAGGGGACAAGTTGTAAATTCTAATAAGCAACAGAGTTTTGGTGATAATAGATAATATTTGGATTGTGGTAAAAAAAGGCCACATTTCTAAAACTTACTTTAAAAAGAATGCTAAAATTAGAAATGGGTAAAAGTAGCAAGATTACTATACATTTAGTAGAAGCAAAAATAATGATGAGAGAAGTGAACAATTGTTTGCTATGTAGCACTTTATGAATTCTATGATTATTGATGGTTCATCAAAGAATAATATATGATATGTAGATTCAAGTGTCTCTAACCACATTTTTTGTCATGGAGAGTAGTTTAGATAGATGCATAATCCACAGCCTATGGGGTATGTGGCTAAAGGGGATGATATAGCTCATCCATTACACATGCTAGAAAAGTTCTTTTGAGCATGCAAGATGGAAAAAATCAATACTTGTATGATGTGTTGCATGTACTAAATATTACAAAAAAATTAGTTTCTCTTTGTTAGATGGTAGAATAGGGATTACAAGTTCGGTTCATATATGATGGTTACTATGTTAAACATCTTAAAAATGATTACAACTTGCTTGCAAAAAGAAAATGTGCTAGCATATTATTTACTCTTGATGTAAGTCTACCTTAAATGAATTATGTCATGTTTGCACAAGGTTTGGATGTTGTGGCTAATATTTAAATTTGGCATAAGAGAGTTCATCATGTGAATGTGCAACACAGAGACATCCAATCAAAACAGATTGTTGATGGATTGCCTAAGTTTAGAGTTGATGGATGCATAAAGTATATGAAGCATAGCAACTTGGAAAGAAAGCAAGGCATGCATTTTCACATGAAAAGCAGGTATACAAGAAGCCACTTGAATTGATACATTCTGTTGTGTGGGTCCTACACAGACTACAACTTTGAGTGGTTGCACATATTATGTTTCCTTCATTGATGATCATACTTGCAAAGTATGAATTTACTTTATGCAAGAGAAAAGTGAGGTGTTTATCCACTTTCAAATATGAAGACTTTGGTTGAGAAGAAGACATAGTTGCATATTAGATGCCTAAGGTTAGATGGATGGGGAGAATATATCTTCAATGAGTTTTTAGATTTTTTACAAAAAATGGTATACAAAGGTAGTATACATGTAGATATACTCCGTAGTAAAATGGAGTTAATGAGCAAAAAGAAATAGGTATATTGTAGAGACGGCTCATGTATTAATATCTAGAAGAAATTTGTCTCGTTACTATTGGGCTGAAACGGTTGCTACTACTGTATACATTACAAACATGACACCCACTATTGCTATACATAGTGTTACACCTAAAGAGAAGTTCATGGGTAGAAAGCCAGATTCGTCCCATTTGAAAGTATTTGGATGTATTACTTATGTGCATATTCTTGGTGAGTTACACAGTAAATTGGATCTCAAAGCATAAAAATAATAGTATAACATTGTTATATGTGAGTTGAGGGTTAGCAAGGATGTCATTTTTTATGAAATGAATAGTTGGTATAGAAATGTGTAGAATGTTATTGGGGTTGATGAGCATGGGAGTGTGGCCATATAGAAAACAAGTTAGTAGTTATGCATAAATTGAGTGGAACACAAGAGTCTACTAGTCATGGATCTGTTGATAGACCTTGGAGTGGTAGATTGAGGTCATAGGTTACACCACCAAGTACATCACAGATGTCAAGAAATGGTAAAGAGAAAGTTGGACTCACCTATTGTGATAAATGTGTCATCAGGTTTCTCTCATGTTGATGTCGGTTCAAATGGCTTTGAGTAGAACTTGGATGAGGAGTTTGGGATTCCATATATTAAAACACCTCGGGTGTGGAAAGTAGAAAAGGATGCTAAATACATGGTAGTAATCTAAGTCTATGCATGTTAAGCAAAGTCAGAAAGTCAATACAGTGATTGAAGTATGATAGCTATGTAGCTCATCACTATGCATACATGGCTAAGGTTGTGTAAGATGTTGAAATCACTTGTGTTGAGGATGAAATGCGTAATGAGTATTGGCATCATGTTATGGATGAAATAATAATTGCACTTATGGATAATGACACATGAACGTTACTATCCTTACATCAAGGCAAGTTAAGTATTGGTTGCAAATGGGTTTATAAGGTCAAGATGGATCTATTGAGCTCTATAAGTAATGGTTGGTTGCCAAATGGTATGCGCATGCTCATGGTATTGGTTATGAGAAGACCTTTTCTCCAATATCTAAAATGGCCACTAAAAGGACTATCATAGAAATGGCTACATCAAAAGGTTCAATCATGCATTAAATGGATATTAAGAACACCTTTTTCCAGGGGGAGTTACAAGAGGAAGCTTATATACAACAACCACCCAGTTATATGAATGAGAATAATCTAGATTATGTATATAGGCTTTGTAAGGCCTTGTATTGATGATTGACTAAAGCAAGCACCTAGGGCATGGCATGATATGATTGTAGAATACATTGTAATCATTGGATTTCACAGAGCATAGGCTGATTACTTACTCTATGTATGTGAGAATGGTGCAGGTATTCCGAACATTACTATATATTTGGATGATTTGATCATTGTGGTGATAGTAGTATAGAGATTGAAAATGTGAAGGATCTTCTCAAGGCTAAATTTTAGATAAAGGATTTAGGAGATTTGTGCTAATTTCTTGACATAAAGATAATTGGGAGTCTAAAGGGTATATGGTTGTCCATAAAACATAGTATGTGTTGGATATATTGAAGTATAGTATGGCAGAAGCCTATTTCTATACCTTTGGATATTAATGTTAAGCTTAGTACACATGAAAGTAACTTGATTGAGGATGCCACTATATGTATTACAAGATTTTGGGTAGCCTTATGTATTTCATGATCATTAGGCTAGACCTAGACTACGTGATTGTTTTGGAGAGTCAGCTAGCTTCAATGGAAGCTACATTTGGATGCAGTGTGGTGCACACTGTGCTATGTCAAGTCCACATTGGACTATGCCTTATTCTACGGTACATGTATTAGAATTACATGGTTATATAGATACACATTGGGCTTGTAGTATTTCATATAGGAGATCTAATAGTAGGTAGCTTGGTTACGCAAGCTACTTGGCAAATTTGGGAATGTAGGTGGATAAGAAGGTTATCATCTACTGTGATAATCTTAGTAGCATTCAATTAGTTAGAAATCCAATGTATCATATGTGGACTAAACACATAGTGATCCATTATTATTTCGTTCAAGAGTGAGTTCTAGTTGGTCATATTGGTTTGATTTATGTTAGCATAGAGGATCAAGCTACTGACATTTTCACCAAGGCCTTGGGAGTTGAGAAGCTTCAACGAATTATGTTTGGAGTTCACAAGCTCATGTTGAGCTCGAGGGGGAGTATTGAGACATTGAGCTCTACATAAGAAGACATCCACTATGTGCCTTGGTGATGTGGCACCATATTATTCACTGACATGCTAGGTGATTGACATGAGGATACATTAGTGATTCTATAACTAGACTACATCCATGTAGTCCATCCTTGGTTATGGCACATTTATTGTACTACCTCTTTTTTCTTAGCAAGATCACACTTATAGCAACCACATGTATATAAGTTGTGATACTTTTATATTAGTATTTTATCATGTTGTAGACTTAGTTATCTTGTGTATGGTATAAGAAAGAAGAAGAAGAAGACTTCAGCCCTATCTATCTATGTTCTCAAGTCTCCATTGCTTTTGTGTGGGTTTTCTCTTGGGTGCTTCACCTCTCTTCTCTCTTTTCTATTTTCATATATCATTATACATTGTAAACCATGAGATATAGTTAGTTCCTATGTAGAATTTTTGTAAAAGATACTTTTCATTATTGTACATGTGGAAAAATAAAGTATATATATAGCCAATTGTGAGATGTATGCAAGTGGTTGCAAAATAAAGAACTCTTAGACAAGAGCTAGAGCTAGATTTTGACTTGCTTGCAACAAACACATCAACCTTGAATTGGATTGCAGATAAGGAATCCATGCTTGCCTAAATGAAGCATAATTGTAGCTCTAACCATGGTTTCCTTGATGTAGTTGTTTGCATTGTCATGGTTCAAGGACTTTCAAGAGAAAACTAGTGCAAAGCTCCATGAGAATGTAGGTGTGCAACACCCAATGGTATACTGTTGAACCCTTTTCATAAATTATTCAATGGATACAATCACTTAGTTGTAGAATCCATATGTCTCCTAATTTCAAGAAAACTTGAAAGCTGAGGAACCAAGGGAAGATATCATTAGCACCTACAAGGCTACCAAAGTGTTGTAGTTCAACTCATATTTACTTTCTCTTATCAATTTTTTTCCATTCTCATAGCGATCACTCTCTCTCTATGCAATTTTGATGAAATAAGAAATATACATACCATAACAACCCCCATTGAGGAGATTGCTATGGAGGAGAGAGAAAGAAAGAAAATATTAATGAAAACCTGATGCGAAACTATAATATTCTTGTTAATATATATATATATATATATTATAAAGGCCAGGTGAAGTCTCGGGGAAGTGACAATGTTACATTGGGACGGGTTAATCCAATACACTCGCCACCGAGCCCAATCGAGACATAGCCTAGCAAAACCCCGTATTTCTCATGGGAACCTCCTCTTGGGAGGAGGATAAGGGATGAATATTGATTTAATGCAAATTTTTTTAGTACCTTCCCCCAGCCGAAGCGTGGCTAAGGGAAGGGAATGGTACTAAAATGGGAGAGTGAATGAGGTGGAGGGGAGAGTCTACATGCGGCTAAACACGTGGGGGGAAGGGAAGGCCTTATCCCTTCCTATAAATACCCCCTCTAAGGGGGTGAGAAGGAAAGAGGGTGGTGGTGAAAGGCTGGTGGATCGATCGCTGAGTGGAGGTGTCTACGCAGGCAGGGATAAGGAGGAACTCCGCGGGCCGTGTCGTTGAGTGGAAGGCCGAGAGGAGGACCGAACGTGGCCTGCCGTCGCCTCTCTTGATGTGTCGGACATTGGCGTTCATCCCCACAGGAAACATCAATAGCAATAAGCTCGCCTCTCTTAACGTGTCGGACGTTGGCGTTCATCGCTGGCACGAAGAGCCGCCACATGCGCCGTTGAGGTCATGTCCGCCTGGCCACGTGGAAAGTTGTCATCCCATCTCCTCTCCTTGCCACGACTGTAACCAGGAAACTTTAGAAGCTTCTAGTAACTTCTAAAGGCCTCCTACCCACGGTTTGCAAGAAAGAGAGGCTAAAATTTGGGCCTTTCCCGTGGTGCATTAACCCTTTTCTACGGTAGACTTAAGCCTTTTTCGGGGTACAATTAACCCTTTTCCGGGGTGCATTAAAGCCAAGTCCCTTAAAATTCACCTTACTCTAGGAAGAGAAAACCCTTACTCTAATGTGACTCGGGATTGGATCTCGAGGCCTGCATACTAGTTTACGGGCGGAAGCTTGGAATAAGTGATCCCTGTGGATTACTGGATAGCCTTCGGGCAGACTATGGACAAGCCTACACGCGGAACTCCTTGTATTTTAAAGATAAAATGATGAAATGTTAATAAAGAACTTGCTTGATATTGTTTTTCTATGTCACGTGATAAGATTACGTAAAGGAACCAGTGCTTAACGGATTAATTAAAGAAGCTGATTGTTATATGTCAAATTAATGTGTTAGATAATTACATAACTAAAAAAAACCGAGGAAAGTGCAAAGGATGGGCTATGGGTCCGTCCTAAGGTTGGGTGGTCCCGGTTAGCCGGGAACTTTTCTCAAAACCTCGAAGAACAGCGGGATGATCGTCAAAGAAAACAAATAACGAAAGCAATGACCTAGAGTTATGTCTTAACCGATTTATGCTGTTTTAGGGGAACGGAATGGGACTATGCCTAATGGCAGAGAGGTTGAGCTTTGCATCCCTCTCGTTTCCCATTCTCCTTGAACCAAGTGCAGCGCAAATCCGCTTCGGAGCTGGCGTTTCTGTGTAAAGTAGTACGCTTGGGTCCGACGCTAGTTGCTATTGGATAATGACCAATCAAGATAACCCAAATTCCGATCGATCCTAAGTGGGAACGGCCAAGATACTTCCGCTATGTGGCAGACGCGGAAAGACCTAGATCGCAAATCCCGTAACATTCCATGGGAGTGCCGGGCGGAGCTTTCTAGACATCCTTTCCAATGGACTGCTAAGACGTGTCCTGGATGATTCTAGTGGACATGTTACAGAAACAAAAGATCTAGACATGTAGATTCACCATGGATATCAAGGTCATCAACTACTTTGCACAGATGATGATCATAACTATTGAGATGAAGAGAGAGAATATATGTAGAGACACGATAGGGAGAGAAGAGACAGAACATATATACTCTCAAAGACTACATCATATTGATCACAATCTGCATATATATAGGTGAGACCTAGTCTAGATAGGGTGAACTATATATAGCTCCAACACCCCCACTCAAACAAAGGTCTCTAGTTGCGAATGAAAAAACCCTTGGGGAGCACAAGGGAAAAACCCGAGATCCTATATATAAATTTACAAACGTGATCAAGAAGGATTATTGTGTGCATGTACAGTGAGTCCATACATGAGGTGAAACTGAATATGTATGTACAAAGATGACCAAGAGGTCTGAGTTGTACGTGCATATGTGAAGTGTATGGTGGCACTACAATGTCATAGTACATTAATCCCCAAAGATTTAAGTTGAGACAACTTCAAGTTCCAAGCGCAATAGAGTGAAGAATGCTTCATTGAGTCCTTTGATGAATATATCTGTAGTCATTTGATCACTTGGACAATGGTCAATCATGATCGTGCCTTTCTTTACTTCATATCGAGCATAATGATAATGCACTGCAATATGTTTAGACTTGTTATATTGAACATAGTCTTTAGCAAGACTAATAGAGCTTTGGTTATCACATCAAAGTGGTGTGCATTGGAGAGAGGAGGATGGCCAATATCTCATAGAACTTGTAAAAGCCATACTAACTCTTGAGCCACTAAAGATGTAGCTACATATACAGCCTCTGTATAGTGGAAATACAACACAACGCTATTTCTTGCTAGTTCAAGAAACAAGACAACCATTGATAAAGAAACAATTTCCACTAGTGGAATGCATAGATAACTGAGAGCTCGCCCAATCTGCATTTGTATATTCCAAAAGTTGAAGTGAACGTAGAGAATCAGAGTTCTGTTGGCGTCGATAAACCAACCCAAAATCTTTAGTGCCTTTCAAATACTTCAAAACTCATTTAGCTACAATCCAATGTTTAAGGCATGGAGAACTAAGATGTTTTCCAAGAAAATTTGCAAAAAAAAGAATGTTAGGGCGAGAATTTAAGCTAAAATTTTGAAGACATCCAACAAGATTAGCATAAGGTTGATGTTATTCTAATTGTCCATCATTCTGCAAAAAATGAGAGTTTTTGGTAGAGCTCATAAGATAAGGAGTACTAGCATGATGTGCAGAACCCAAATCAAACTTTTGAATAATATCTTCAATGAAATTTGTTTGACGTAGTAATAAAACACCCTTTTCTCGATAGCATTGAATCTGAATACCAAGACATGAGTGTATGTCTCCAAGATCGACCGTGTCAAACGTAGAAGATAAAACCTTCTTTACTTGTTGAAGGAAGTTAAGATTGTTAGAAACAAGTATGGTATCATCCACATATAGAGCAAGAATAACAAAACTATCATTGCACTGCTTATAATTTAGGATCCGAAGAATAAGAGATAAAACATTATTTTGTAATAAAGAGATCAATCTTTTGATACCAAGCTTATCAAGATTCTCAGGGAGTCCACCTTATAGAACATGTAAGATACCACGTGAGTTCAAAAGAAAGGGTATCATATTTAGTAAAATTTACAAGATTATATTTATGAAAGAGATTTTTTAATTATAATTTGAAAAAAATCCATAAGTTTAGTAAAGTAAAAGGGCTCATTTTAAGGCCTTATAGTATGTAAAGAAAGGGTATTTCTTAATATCTTTTGAGCGCATGTTATATAGATAATTCTTTATAGGTGGACTCCCAAGGTGAAGATTCTTTGAGACCATAGAGTGCTTAATGAAGTTTTCAAACAAAATTTTTCTTATGTTTGATTACAAATCCCTCTCATTGCTCCATGTATATCTCTTCCTTTAAATCACCATTAAGAAAAGCAGTTCTCACATCCATTTGGTGAACCTGGTAATACGAACAACAAATGAGAAAGTTTCTTGATAATCAACTCCTACAATTTGTGAGAAACCTTTGGCAACTAGCCTTGCTTTGAATTTGTCAAATGTTCCATCTACTTTTGTTTTAGTCTTATATCCCCACTTGAAATTAATAGTAGTACGTCAGGTGGTACCTTAGTTAGAATACATGTACCTTTAGAGAGAAGAGATTCATACTCAACTTCCATGGCCTCCTACCATTGTTCCTTTTGTAGGGATGACATGGCATCACTATAAGAGACGAGGTCTTCACAGATATTGAGAGCATTCTCAAGAATATCAGCATCATAAATATGAAAAATACCATGCTCATTATCAATTCAAAGATTGAGAGGGGCATTTAAAGCTTCTGAAAGTGTGGAAAAGAAGCAAAGAGGTGCAAATTTAAGGTGGGAATTGAACCTCATCGGAAGCAGTAGAGATGAATTTGGCAATTTTTACGAGCCGCGGAAGACGTGATTTCACAACACTTTTGAAGATCACTTGCAAAATTTTCATACTTTTTCTAGATGCCAAATCGAGCTATAGCAAGTGATCGCAGTTCTAGACCTCAAGATGTACTGGCACTTTTCAACACTCAAAACGGAGGCTGAACAGGACAGGCAAGATTCAAAAGATGAGCAGTGCCAAAGTTAAGAGAACTTTGGGCATGGGCATTCTAGGGGGGCCTTAGGCCCCCTAAAAATAATTTGATTTGTAGGTGCGAAGGGGGGGGTTTCAGAACGGCATGACGCCAGGCTTCTGCCCTCGCAAATCCATGTCGATTTCCTCCATGAGGCCATATGAGGACTGTGAAGAACCCCCCGAACTAATGAGCAATGAACTCTCACATTTTCTCGCCTCCAATTGCCAGTCTTTGCTCGTGCAATGGCCGCCTGATTGAAGAGCACAAAATTGAATCTTTCTCTCTTCTTCTCCTCTCTCCTCTAAGAGACTGATCATACGGAGAAAACTAGAAGCAAGGAAGATGAAGAATGCTTGTCCGATGCGACAGGGACCAGATTGATGTAGAATGTGAATATGATTTTCTAGACACAATAGTTGTAGCAACAACAATAAAAATAGATTAATGCTTTTACAAAATTAGAGTCTACACTAGCTAATACCTTCTAGACTATAGAACATGAGATAAAATGGTTTAATGGTTGAAATGTATCACCATACTTGCATCTATATGCATTGAAGATGGAATTCTATGGAGTAGCTCAAGTTGCATGGAGCCAATATTTTGTGTGAATTATTGTTTAGGAATAAAAGACACACATTGTGTAATTGTATATATAGGATGCTAATTTGCATGTGTTAAAGAAGGCATTAAGAGAGTATTTTTAAATACAAGACGCCAATTTAGTTACTCTCAAATAACATTTCAAGATCAGGTCATGATGTCAAATAAAGATTTTATAGCTTACAAAAGTTTGAAAGCAGATTTAAGTAGTTGGATATTGTAGATTAATAGGCTCTTGAGTCCCAAAAATTTGAGATGTTTAGCTATAGATCCTATCTACAAGAGAGGCTAGATGATCAGTTGAAGATAAATCTACTAAAATGGGGCTTAAGACAAAATGGTAACATGTCAAACATGTTGTGAATGCATTTGTCTAGAAGCACATAAGAATAGAAATATTGCATGTTGGGGCTTTGCCTATTACTTTTGGCAAGAAAATTGAAACTACAATAAATCCATGTGTATCTATGGATGTTCCTATGGCTTTATGTGATCTTTCAATAGTAAAAGAGGTACACAGATGTATGTGGTGTGATAGCCCTTAGCATGAGAAATGTGACTGTGATTTGTATTGTGATAAATTAGAAACGTAGATTATCTTTTGGAAGGATCATAGAATCCATGCACAAGGGATAGGTTTAACTCTTTCTTTGAACTTTGTAAAAGGAACAATGCAAAAATTGATGGAAGAAATGGCTGGCTAAAATGCATGCGTAGTGTGCATGCTATTGCCTTTGGTTGGCCGATAGAAAAAGGAAATGAAAGGTCATTACTATTGCAAAAGTTGAAATACGGTCTCATACGATGCATGAAATTGAGAAGAGAAAAACTGTAAAGAATGAAATGACTCATGTAGGGAGAAGCATCCTTGACATGATTGGTTGGGACTCAATAGTTGACTCTTACTCAATGTATGCATACTTAGCTAAGGTACACAATACATATGTTATTGTGAATGATAAGAGAAAGAGAGATGAAGACACAACATGGAATTCAAAGAGGGTGATACAAAGAATTTTCAAGCAACCAAAGGCTACAATGTAGCTTACTCCTAAGCATGTGATGGAGGATGTTGCATCATCAAGAAAGCAAGATGGAAAACTTGATGGGAAGAACAAGGATAAGCATCCAAGCTAAAAGCTAAAGTCTGACATGGAGACTACAACGGATATCAATAAATTTCTTGAAGAACATATTCTTAATGATAGGGTGGAAATCATTCTAAGGAAAGTTATTGGTATTGATAAGTGTGAGTTTCACGAAACCATTCATATATTATAAAGAGAAGGAGATAGGAAATGCTTTGATGCATGTAGAAGAGAAGATCACTTTGCAAGGAATATGAGAAAAATACATTTGTTGTTTTGAGAGGGTTGATGTTGTGAATCAATAGTTGAGTGTAAAAATGATGATATAGCAACTGAAAGTTTAGTTATTTGAAGTAGTACTCATATGGGAGTTAGGAAAATGTAGCATACTAATGATGAGTCTTTGAGATGTATGCCCACAAATCATTATATGCAAAAAAATTAGGCATGGGATATGAAAAAAATTGTGGGTAAGTTGGGGAGTGTCAAGGATATGCATTAAGGATGAAGGCATGATTATGGATGCAGAAGAAAGGGTGAGTTTCTAGTTGAAAATTATTGTAGTACTATTAAGGTTGAATTAGAAATTGTTGTAATTGTAGGTAAGACTCTCATTAATGCAAGGACATCATTGAATACAGAAAGGTTATCAACTAAAATGATAGTAGAAAGTGTTGTAATAGTGAAAACAACAGTTGATAATGTGGTTATAGTGATAGTTAAAGCTTGGATAGCAAAGAAAAAGTACTTTAGGTGTTATGTGACAGCTTTAGAGGTGTTTTTGGAAGACACACTATCAAAGAGATAATACTAGTCAAAATAATAGTATAAGTAGATTAAAGGGAGGTATGTGGATTTTATCTAAAAGATGGGTATCTTTGGAAGCATGCAAAGAAGAAAAAAGGGGTTCCATTGGGAATCTTTGGTGATAGAGCTAGATAGATACAAGTGATGCAAAAGTTTCATGAGAGTTTGTGGGTTGGCCATAGAGGTGTTTGGGACACCTTTGAAGGCAAGACATTGGTGGAAAGGGGTATATTAAGATATTGCACACTTTACTAAATCATGTACTACTTATCAAATCTATTCAACAATGAAACATAGAGATGGATTGCATCCAACTTATCCATTTTTTATTCATTATAAATGGGTGATGGATTTGGTGACTATGCCTACATGTATGTGGAAGAGGATATATCTCATTCTTGCATGTAAGGATTTGACAAATCAAGTATAAGGGAGAGCTCTTAGCACAAAGATAACACAATCTATATGCGCTTTTCTTTTGAAAGATCTCTTCTGTCGTCTATCATCAAAGCATTGACAAAGTCATGTAGAGGAAGAATAAAGGAGTGGCCTTAATTGTTACCATATGCCTTATGGGTTGAGTGGAGGATGCATAGTGTATGGATACATGCCTACTAAATTAATGTATGGACAGTAGCCCATCATGCCCATTGAACATGTGCTTTCTACTTGGAGTGTGTTGCCTTGGGAGGAGGGGATGAATAGAGATAAAACTTTTGCTCTATGCATCAGGTAGCTAGAGAGTAGACATTCAAATATCATTGCAAAGACTATAGGAAACAAGGTTTTAGAATAAGAATATGTTTGATAAAAGGCATAGGTTCACACCAAAGGAAATAGTGAGATAAAACTTTGGTTCTATGCATCAGGTAGCTAGAGAGTAGACTAGAAGACATTCAAATATCATTCCAAAGACTGTAGGAAACAAGGTTTTAGAATAAGAATATGTTTGATAAAAGGCATAGGTTCACACCAAAGGAAATAGTGGAAGGTGATTGGGTATTGATTTATGATAGCAACTTAGAAAATTGGCATAGCACTATTCGAAAAGGTCCCTAAAGGGTGGCTTGGCTTGTATGTGGCAAGACATACATGAAAATGCTACCAATCCAATTACATGGGATCGCATTGATGATTCCTATTATAGTAGGGAAGTGGATGAAGGTCCTCAAGAGATGTGAGACCGATATATACGAGGTATAGGAGTTCAAGAAAACAACTAATCATGAAACTATTGAAGAGGAGGATGAGGATGGTATTGAGGTCAAAGAGAATGTCTTTGAACCTCCAAAAGATTGAGAGTCTGGCACATACCAAAGGATTTGTAGGTTTGGAGGGAATGGATGTCATGAGGTTTTTGGTCTCACCTCTGAAAGTGGATGACTATCCATACCTTGTAGACTTTCATGCCATGCTTACACGACATGAGGAGACACGCTTATGGGAGAGTTTACTTAGTGCATGTACTTAGTTTACAAGATGTCTTAAGTGTGGCTAAGTTAGGAGAAGGACTTGATAAGTCATGGTCTACTTGTGGCATGTATATGGTTTAAGGAGGAAACTTAGAAAGCTAAGGGGAAGATGTTATAATCAATATCAAGAATGAGGAGATCAAGGAGGGATTCTACCAAATTTGTGCATGCAATGCTATTTGGGACTGCATCGATCACATGCTATAAAAAAGGAGATCTAACATAAAACGCTCAAGTTTGAAGCAACATAAAGTAGGATCCATCATCAAGGAGGGTAATTTTTGTATCTTGGGCATGAAGGGAAGAGTTCTTTGACTTCTATTGGTTGAGATTGATAGGGTAAAACATGCTATACAATAGGACAACTTGTTGTCCATAGGGGTTTAGCCTTCTTTTATTTGATCCACAATCATCTTTACAAAGCATGCCACTCTATATTATAGGGAGATGCTTTGTATTTATGAAAATAGATAGTTTTGAGAGGATTTGGAGTAGCATATGAGCATTTTATTTTTGTTGTATTACAAAGTAAAAATGGTGCTGAAGTTCAAAAATAAGGCCCGTGCAAATAGGGTTTTCTTCATCTTTAACAATTTCTATCATGATACTATTTTTGGGTTGCTGGGATTGATTATTACCCATCAAGTCCTATATAGCTATATAGAGATTTGAAGCTTTTTCCTATCCCATAAGCCTATGGACAATAGGTTCTAATCTCTTCTTATTGAGAGTCACAGCTTATGTTGGTGGGCTATTGATTTTGAGTTGATCAATTATCTCAACAACAAGGGGTGGAGTGATCTTGCACTATTGTACTTAATAGTATACAAAGGCTTGGTTTCATATGTGTTTTAGTTCACTTTCTTTAACATTGAGGGTATCAGAACATAATTAGCTACAAAAGTACCTAGTTAATTTCTTATTATCCCACAATGCTTCCAAAATTTGAATTCCTTTTGAGAATTGTAGGCCAATTTTGGATTTCGCTGTAACGTGTCCCCTAGAATCATCCCGGACACGTCTTAGCAGTCCATCGGAAAGGATGTCTAGAAAGCTCCGCCCGACACTCCCATGGAATGTTACGGGACTTGCAATCTAGGTCTTCCCGCGTCTGCCACGTAGCGGAAGTATCCTGGCCGTTCCCACTTAGGATCGACCTGAATTTGGGTTTTCCTGTTTGGTCATTAGCTAGCAGCAACTAGCGTCAGACCCGAGCGAACTACTTTACGCAGAAACGCCAGGTCCGAAGCGGAATCACGCTGCACTTGGTTCAAGGAGAATGGGAAACGAGAGGGATGCAAAACTCAACCTTTCTGCCATAGTCCCATTCCGTTCCCCTAAAACAGCGTAAATTGGGTAAAACATAATTCTCGGTCATTGCTTTCGATGAACCTCCCGCTGCTCTTCCAGATCTTTGAGAAAAGTTCCCGGCTAACCGGGACCACCCATCCGTAGGACGGACCCATGGTCCATCCTTCGCACTTTCCTCGGTTTGTTTTAGTTATGTAATTATCTAACACATTAATTTGACATATAACAATCAGCTTCTTTAATTAACCCTGTTAAGCACTGGTTCCTTCACGTAATCTTATCACGTGACATAGAAAAACAATATCAAACAACTTCTTTATTATCATTTCATCATTTTATTTTTGGAATACAAGGAGTTCCGCCCGTAGGCTTGTCCATAGTCCGCCCGAAGGCTATCCAGTAATCCATAGGGATTACTATTCCAAGTTTCCGCCCGTAGACTAGTATGCGGGCCTCGAGATCCAATCTCGAGTCACGTTAGCCTCTTGTGCAGGACCCGGAAGGCGAGGGATTTACGGCCAGAGCCCCCCCCTGGCACCCAAGCGTCCTCCTGCTCCAAGTAGAGCTCAACGGAAAGACCTCTCGCGGCGGGTTTGGTCCACGTTCCCGGCGCGGTCAACAACCCCCTTGGTTAGGGTCAGGCAGGCAGTCGGGGGTAACTGAAGCTGCCTCTCCCTTCAGGCCCTCAACCTGAAGCATTTAGATATCTTTTCATCCTTTAGTTCCTTGAGCAAACAATGCAAACAGTGCTTTCTAAACTATTACAAGCACAATCAATTTCAGTGGTCGTTTATTTGGCCAACTGTTAAGGGGTGAATCTTTCTCTCCGAATGCATCCAGCATTCGATCTGGGATCAATTGCGACTTGGCAAGATCCCCAAGGGTTTGTTTGTTCACCCTTTTGTCCTTGGGTTAGGGCCATACCCTGTTAACCCAACTTAACCAATACCTTAGGTTTTATTAATAGTAAATCCTGGCGACCATGTCGCTTCAATTTATTGATTGGTCATTTGCTTCCAGGCAAATACCTAACTCTCCTTTTCTCTTGGCAATTATTCCCCAAGAAAGGTGATGAAACAGGATGATTACTCATCCTCTTGTAAGTTAAATTTGCGTAATAACCTGCCAACCTCATTCCAAGGAATGGCAAAACTCTCTTGTGAACAAATCACAAGTCTATGCGATGTTGCAACTTTTTGCACATGTGTTGCATCTATTCCACGGGATCATTTCACCCATTGAATGGCGTTTTCTGGTCACGGAATTACCTTCAGCCAAGTAGCAGGGTTTAGGGTGTCTTCTTACCCAACCCATTCCTAATTATATTGGGCCACGGTCCTAGGAATTTCCAACTCAGTCGGAGTTTCATTATTTGAATGAATGATCCTTAGGATAGAAACCTTAGATCATTTTATGCATGAGCATCCAATTGACTCAACATTTCGTGAATGTGTGTATGATCTTTGGGTTTGAGGGTTTTGACTTGGCAACAAGTGTAAAACTAGGTCGAATCCTTATCGCGCTAAACCCTAGTTAGCACTTGGGATATTTGTCATATCGACTGAACCATGCCCATATGAATCCCTTGTGGGTTAGGTGATTTAGACAACTCAATATACTTGTCTTGCGACAAGGATGAACCTTTCCCAGGGATAATAAACTAGATCTAAAGGAGGAAAAATAGTTACAACTACACCAATACATGTAAACATGCGATTCATTGCTTCTACGCATCACATGGTTCACAATAACCCTATCTTTCCTTGGTAAAGTAAAAATGCCTGATTATCTGGACACTAACTTTCCTAGGTCCTATTAGGACTTACATCAAATAATAATGCCTACAACCTTGTTGTCTACACTTTAGAATCTTATGCTTTGATAAACCATGTAACCTTTCCTAAATGCGGCTCCTGATGAATGACATTTTTGCATGACGACTATGCAATACGCAACTTTCTCCTAGCTACAATGTAGTCAATGAAGCTCATACAAAAACTAAAACTAGTGTTAACTTATTCCATTTTACATGCCACTTGCAAGTCCATAGATCATTCTCGTGCTCTTCTATTTCTTTTCGAATAACATCTTATGGGTGTTAACTTTTCCTCATGAATCATTACAAGGAAGATTTATCTAAAAATGTGACATGCCATTAATCTTTCCAGGCCTAGTAAAAAGGTGTACCTCAATAATTTCAACCTTGTAATGAGCAACAGTTGTCCTAGGCTCATCACTTTTGAATGCACAAAAGGAAACTTACTGATAAGGTCCTACAAATGCATAGACACCTTATGCTCTTTTCATTCATTCCATTGAACGTACCAATGATCAATTTTCATATCTTAAGCTATTTCTAATAAATATTCAAATAGCCAATTCATTTTCCAATTGCATTTAACTTGACTAGTTGAATTTGAACATGCATGAGTGCTTCCTAATTCCATGAAGTTATCGTGATTAATTCAATACTTTTGTGTGGAATCCAAATAGATAAAACCTGGACTTGTGGACTCCGGGAAATATCCACGTAAATACTAGGAGAAGATCCTTCCGCAGGCGCGTCTTGTGACTTTTTAGGGCCCATTGTAGGCGTGATTTTGGCTTTCGGATTGCCTTCGCGGCCTATAAATTTACTCGCCTTGGTATGCAGCCTCAAGATCTTGCCCTTCTCCCTCGTACGCAGGAGATACCTTCATGGAACTTTGGATCTTTAAAAGGCCGGTCTGTGGGACTTGGGCCTATAGGATTTGGGTATATGGGACTTGGAGCTTATGGAAGGTTCTTGGGGAAGAGCTTTATGAGCCCGGTTTTAAAACCGGGAAGGTCGTAGGAACAAGGCCCAAAGCCTTATCCTTTAGAAGCTGTGGGAATGGGACTTATGGAAGCCCGTCCCTCCCTTGGAAGCTGTGGGAATGGGACTTATGGAAGCCCGTCCCTCCCTTGGAAGCTGTGGGAATGGGACTTATGGAAGCCCGTTCCTCCCTTGGAAGCTGTGGGAATGGGACTTATGGAAGCCCCGTCCCTCCCTTAGAAGCTGTGGGAATGGAGCTTTACGAGAAGGCTTGCGGTCTGTGAATTTTCTCTCCTTCGCGGGATCAGGCCCTTGGAAGCTGGGGTCATGAACCCCGGGAATGAAATGTATGCACAAGGCCTAGGGAGGCTGGGATTTTTACCCTCGGGGTCAATCTATGTGCAAAAGGCCTTAAACCTTGCCTTTGGAAGCTTCCATGAAGCTTCTAGGAAGATTCTCCTTCCCAGAACCACGTGGGGAAAAAGATAATGATTGAGGAGAGGGGAAAAATAGTCGGTGACAGGAGGGGTTTCATGACGGAATGGCGGCGGCCTAACGGTTGGGCGTGGCAGGGCGGTCCTTACGGTGGCTTGGTGGCGGATGGCGTGGCGCTGGTGGCAGGTCTGGGAAGCCTCCTCACGGCCCTCCGCGGCAGCCTCCTCACGGCCCTTGGCGTCCTCTCAGCTTTTTCCACCACCCCCCCCCCTTCTCACCCCTTAGAGGGGGGTATTTATAGGGAGGGGGGTAAGGTCTCCCCCCCCCACGTGGTGCCTGCATGGCTCCTCTTCCTCCACCTCTCCTATTTCCCCTATTTCAGTCCATCCCCTTCCCTTAGCCACGCTTGGCTGGGGGAAGTAATATAAAAAAGAAAATTTGCAATTACCTTATCCTCTTGACCTCTTCCCAAGAGGCTGTTTACCTATGGTTATGCGGGTTATTTAACCCTCGGTCCCGTTTTGCCAGTGGAGAGGTCATGATTCTTCGGTCCCCATTTACCAATGCGGAGTACTCCATTTCTCGCGTACGGTCACAAATCAGCTACCGGAAATGGAGATAACCTTTTCACAAATTTACGATGCGCGGGAGGTTGGTCTAGTAATATTTCAAACGGAAATATTACATTCTCTCCCCCTTGGAGGAATCGAGATGTCCTCATCTTGAGATGAGCTGGGGATATTTATGGTTGAGAGTGCTTATCATCCACCCAAGTGGTATCCTCCTCGGGATAATCTTTCCACTGGTCGAGGCATTCTTTCAAGGTTCTAGATCTTAGTCGTTTTTCCCCTAGCATCTAAGATCCCATCAGGCCGTAGCTCAAGGACTCCTTGACTAAATATTACAATTTGTTGGTCATCAAGTAATGGTTAGGGTTAGGTACATACTTCATTCTTCAATAGACTGATAGGGAATACATTATGAGCCTTTAGGTTTTCCTAACTGTAATGAGAGTCTTGGCATAGCCAGGATGTCCTGAGAAAGGGGAATCATGAGCTTCCCACAATATCTTCTACTTAAGTGACTGGCTTGCTGGTATACATACTCTCGTCCCATAGTAGACAAGTCCACTATTGATAGAGAATTCATGATACTTAGCCTCTAGCTTTTGTTCCTGGTCCTCGATAGAGATTTTCCTTGGCATCCTTTGATAGGCTAGATCATGGCATCCTTCCTCTCTAGCTAGCTCACGTATGGGGTTGTTCGGCATTTATACCTTTGTGGCTAGAGATCTAGCTATTGATGGATTTTTAGAGAATTAAGGAATGCCTTGCGACTGAGTGCATCAGCAACTACATACTCCTTTCCAGTTCGGTACTTGATCTTAAGGTCATACTCCTCCAGCACTTCAACTAACATTGCCTCATGTTGAGCTTGTTCTAGGTAAAGTTCCACTTGAGACTTTTTATGATCAGTCACTAGTGTAAACTTGTTGCCCAGCAAGTAGTGTCTCCAAAGCTTGACAACTAAAAGTTCAAGATCATGGGTAGCATAATTCTCCTCATGGCTCTTTAGTTTCTTGAAGATTATGCTATAGGATGATTTTCCTACATGAGCACATATCCTAAGGCAAGCATGCTAGTATCAGTTACTACCTCAACTTCTTATAGTGGTCTAGAAGTTTTAGGATCGGTGCTGATACCAAACTTTGCTTCAGCCTATCGAAGCTAGTTTGTTCGGCAGTTGACCATGCAATGGACGTTTGCTTCTTCAATAATTTTGTCAAAGGTGCTGCAATCAAAGCATAGTTTTTGATGAAGACCCCATACCATCTTGTCAATCCAAGAAAGCTGAGTATTTCTTTGACAGTTGTTGGTATTTGGCCACCCTAGAACATTTCCAACTTAGGCTGGCTCCATTGAGATTCCTTCTACCGATATGATGAATCCCAAATAACCAATCTAATGTTTGAGGAATGCATAATTTCGTCATCTTAGCATACAACTTGTGTGACCTCCTTGTCTCAAGGAAAATCCGAAGTTGGGGTTCATGATCTCCTTCCTGTTTGGAATAGTCTAGAGTGTCATCAAAGAAGACGAGCACAAAGTTTATCAAGATATGGTCTAAAAAATATCCTGCATTAACCTATTGAATGTGTCAGGCACCTTCGTAAGCCCTAATGACATAACTAGAACTCAAGTGTCCATATCTAGTGTTGAAGGTCGTCTTTGGGATATCTTCTTCCTTGATTCTTATCTGATAGTAACCAGACCTAAGATAATCTTGGAGAAGATTTTGGCACCCTGAAGACTATCAAGAAGCTCATCTATTCTGGGAATATGATATTTGTTCTTGACTATTGATTGATTCAACCTTCTGTAATCAATACATAGCCGAAGTGTTCCATCTTTCTTTTTCTGGATCAGTATTGGTGCTTCCCATGGTGAACTGCTAGGACGGATGTAGTCCTAATCTAGTAGTTGCTTGAGTTGTTCCTTCAACTCAATTGCTTTCGGTATAGACATTCTATAGGGTCTCTTCGCAATTGGCGCAGCTCCTATTACTAGCTTGATCTCATGATCTACTTCACTTTGAAGCGAGAGTTCTGTTAACTCTTCAGAAGCTACGTCCACGTATTCCTTCAGCCAAGTGACCAAATCACTTTACTTCTTTATCAATATTCATAGTCAAGACAATCGAAAAAAAAAGTTTTATTCCATTCATATCAACATAGCCCTTTCGAGGTATAATTATTTCTTGGGGCGATGGAACAAGTTAATACATTAATTCGAGGAGAATAAGATGTTGTTGCATTCAGCTACAGGAACTGAGTAGTAGTACGGATTGGGGTCATTGATTTTCAGGAATCGATAGTTCATTGGAAGATTAGGGTATCTCTTCCTTCGATATCCATTCTTCTCATGACGTCCCAAAACCTTGATTCGGTCGGCAGGGATTCTTTGAATCACTTCTCCGTACACATACTTATTCTGGTTAACCCTTCGACCTCCGACCTGTAGGGTCGCGTTTGCATGAGCCTCAACAAAGACGAACAGCTTTACGATCTTCAAATCCTCCATCCACTTGATTCTCTTCAAGTTAATTTGAAGGTACACAGGTTGATAGGCAGTTATGTAATAGATCCCTGTAACACCCATCCATCTCCGTTCCACGTACACAGGCGATGGATTGTAAATGCGGTCTAGGATGTTCATCATCTCAACCCTTTGTCGATAATCCATGGAATGCATCGCGGTCATAAACATGACTCGGAACACTAAGAACTTGTTCCATGCTTCATAATTCTGCAATACAGCATTGAAAGTAAGGAAATGTTTGGGACAGTAGCATTTGCTTTACTTCGTCTTATTAAAATTTCCTAAAAACAAGTCCTTTGTTGGTTAGCTCTGATACCAACTGTAACGTGTCCCCTAGAATCATCCCGGACACGTCTTATCAGTCCATCGGAAAGGATGTCTAGAAAGCTCCGCCCGGCACTCCCATGGAATGTTACGGGACTTGCGATCTAGGTCTTCCCGCGTCTGCCACGTAGCGGAAGTATCCTGGCCGTTCCCACTTAGGATCGACCTGAATTTGGGTTTTCCTGTTTGGTCATTAGCTAGCAGCAACTAGCGTCAGACCCGAGCGAACTACTTTACGCAGAAACGCCAGGTCCGAAGCGGAATCACGCTGCACTTGGTTCAAGGAGAATGGGAAACGAGAGGGATGCAAAACTCAACCTTTTTGCCATAGTCCCATTCCGTTCCCCTAAAACAGCGTAAATTGGGTAAAACATAATTCTCGGTCATTGCTTTCGATGAACCTCCCGCTGCTCTTCCAGATCTTTGAGAAAAGTTCCCGGCTAACCGGGACCACCCATCCGTAGGACGGACCCATGGTCCATCCTTCGCACTTTCCTCGGTTTGTTTTAGTTATGTAATTATCTAACACATTAATTTGACATATAACAATCAGCTTCTTTAATTAACCCTGTTAAGCACTGGTTCCTTCACGTAATCTTATCACGTGACATAGAAAAACAATATCAAACAACTTCTTTATTATCATTTCATCATTTTATCTTTGGAATACAAGGAGTTCCGCCCGTAGGCTTGTCCATAGTCCGCCCGAAGGCTATCCAGTAATCCATAGGGATTACTATTCCAAGTTTCCGCCCGTAGACTAGTATGCGGGCCTCGAGATCCAATCTCGAGTCACGTTAGCCTCTTGTGCAGGACCCGGAAGGCGAGGGATTTACGGCCAGAGCCCCCCCTGGCACCCAAGCGTCCTCCTGCTCCAAGTAGAGCTCAACGGAAAGACCTCTCGCGGCGGGTTTGGTCCACGTTCCCGGCGCGGTCAACAACCCCCTTGGTTAGGGTCAGGCAGGCAGTCGGGGGTAACTGAAGCTGCCTCTCCCTTCAGGCCCTCAACCTGAAGCATTTAGATATCTTTTCATCCTTTAGTTCCTTGAGCAAACAATGCAAACAGTGCTTTCTAAACTATTACAAGCACAATCAATTTCAGTGGTCGTTTATTTGGCCAACTGTTAAGGGGTGAATCTTTCTCTCCGAATGCATCCAGCATTCGATCTGGGATCAATTGCGACTTGGCAAGATCCCCAAGGGTTTGTTTGTTCACCCTTTTGTCCTTGGGTTAGGGCCATACCCTGTTAACCCAACTTAACCAATACCTTAGGTTTTATTAATAGTAAATCCTGGCGACCATGTCGCTTCAATTTATTGATTGGTCATTTGCTTCCAGGCAAATACCTAACTCTCCTTTTCTCTTGGCAATTATTCCCCAAGAAAGGTGATGAAACAGGATGATTACTCATCCTCTTGTAAGTTAAATTTGCGTAATAACCTGCCAACCTCATTCCAAGGAATGGCAAAACTCTCTTGTGAACAAATCACAAGTCTATGCGATGTTGCAACTTTTTGCACATGTGTTGCATCTATTCCACGGGATCATTTCACCCATTGAATGGCGTTTTCTGGTCACGGAATTACCTTCAGCCAAGTAGCAGGGTTTAGGGTGTCTTCTTACCCAACCCATTCCTAATTATATTGGGCCACGGTCCTAGGAATTTCCAACTCAGTCGGAGTTTCATTATTTGAATGAGTGATCCTTAGGATAGAAACCTTAGATCATTTTATGCATGAGCATCCAATTGACTCAACATTTCGTGAATGTGTGTATGATCTTTGGGTTTGAGGGTTTTGACTTGGCAACAAGTGTAAAACTAGGTCGAATCCTTATCGCGCTAAACCCTAGTTAGCACTTGGGATATTTGTCATATCGACTGAACCATGCCCATATGAATCCCTTGTGGGTTAGGTGATTTAGACAACTCAATATACTTGTCTTGCGACAAGGATGAACCTTTCCCAGGGATAATAAACTAGATCTAAAGGAGGAAAAATAGTTACAACTACACCAATACATGTAAACATGCGATTCATTGCTTCTACGCATCACATGGTTCACAATAACCCTATCTTTCCTTGGTAAAGTAAAAATGCCTGATAATCTGGACACTAACTTTCCTAGGTCCTACTAGGACTTACATCAAATAATAATGCCTACAACCTTGTTGTCTACACTTTAGAATCTTATGCTTTGATAAACCATGCAACCTTTCCTAAATGCGGCTCCTGATGAATGACATTTTTGCATGACGACTATGCAATACGCAACTTTCTCCTAGCTACAATGTAGTCAATGAAGCTCATACAAAAACTAAAACTAGTGTTAACTTATTCCATTTTACATGCCACTTGCAAGTCCATAGATCATTCTCGTGCTCTTCTATTTCTTTTCGAATAACATCTTATGGGTGTTAACTTTTCCTTATGAATCATTACAAGGAAGATTTATCTAAAAATGTGACATGCCATTAATCTTTCCAGGCCTAGTAAAAAGGTGTACCTCAGAAATTT
Organism: Lygodium microphyllum; assembly: GCF_053477565.2. Classification (NCBI taxonomy): domain Eukaryota; kingdom Viridiplantae; phylum Streptophyta; class Polypodiopsida; order Schizaeales; family Lygodiaceae; genus Lygodium; species Lygodium microphyllum. The sequence goes on from NC_141154.1 coordinate 52,273,480, forward strand.
CAACCTTGTAATGAGCAACAGTTGTCCTAGGCTCGTCACTTTTGAATGCACAAAAGGAAACTTACTGATAAGGTCCTACAAATGCATAGACACCTTATGCTCTTTTCATTCATTCCATTGAACGTACCAATGATCAATTTTCATATCTTAAGCTATTTCTAATAAATGTTCAAATAGCCAATTCATTTTCCAATTGCATTTAACTTGACTAGTTGAATTTGAACATGCATGAGTGCTTCCTAATTCCATGAAGTTATCGTGATTAATTCAATACTTTTTTGTGGAATCCAAATAGATAAAACCTGGACTTGTGGACTCCGGGAAATATCCACGTAAATACTAGGAGAAGATCCTTCCGCAGGCGCGTCTTGTGACTTTTTAGGGCCCATTGTAGGCGTGATTTTGGCTTCCTGATTGCCTTCGCGGCCTATAAATTTACTCGCCTTGGTATGCAGCCTCAAGATCTTGCCCTTCTCCCTCGTATGCAGGAGATACCTTCATGGAACTTTGGATCTTTAAAAGGCCGGTCTGTGGGACTTGGGCCTATAGGATTTGGGTATATGGGACTTGGAGCTTATGGAAGGCTCTTGGGGAAGAGCTTTATGAGCCCGGTTTTAAAACCGGGAAGGTCGCAGGAACAAGGCCCAAAGCCTTATCCTTTAGAAGCTGTGGGAATGGGACTTATGGAAGCCCGTCCCTCCCTTGGAAGCTGTGGGAATGGGACTTATGGAAGCCCGTCCCTCCCTTGGAAGATGTGGGAATGGGACTTATGGAAGCCCGTCCCTGCCTTGGAAGCTGTGGGAATGGGACTTATGGAAGCCCCGTCCCTCCCTTAGAAGCTGTGGGAATGGAGCTTTACGAGAAGGCTTGCGGTCTGTGAATTTTCTCTCCTTCGCGGGATCAGGCCCTTGGAAGCTGGGGTCATGAACCCCGGGAATGAAATGTATGCACAAGGCCTAGGGAGGCTGGGATTTTTACCCTCGGGGTCAATCTATGTGCAAAAGGCCTTAAACCTTGCCTTTGGAAGCTTCCATGAAGCTTCTAGGAAGATTCTCCTTCCCAGAACCACGTGGGGAAAAAGATAATGATTGAGGAGAGGGGAAAAATAGTCGACGACAGGAGGGGTTTCATGACGGAATGGCGGCGGCCTAACGGTTGGGCGTGGTAGGGCGGTCCTTACGGTGGCTTGGTGGCGGATGGCGTGGCGCTGGTGGCAGGTCTGGGCAGCCTCCTCACGGCCCTCCGCGGCAGCCTCCTCACGGCCCTCCGCGGCCTCTCAGCTTTTTCCACCACCCCCCCCCTTCTCACCCCTTAGAGGGGGGTATTTATAGGGAGGGGGGTAAGGTCTCCCCCCCCCACGTGGTGCCTGCATGGCTCCTCTTCCTCCACCTCTCCTATTTCCCCTATTTCAGTCCATCCCCTTCCCTCAGCCACGCTTGGCTGGGGGAAGTAATATAAAAAAGAAAATTTGCAATTACCTTATCCTCTTGACCTCTTATTCGTTACTTTGTAATATACAAAAGCAACTTGCTAAAAATGCATGGACACATTTCGTTCATTTCGTTGGAAAATTACAAATGACCAATCTTTAATCGTGAGTTATTTCTTTTTGAAATAGCCAATGTAATTCTTTCTCATCAAACTAGGTGGATTTGACAAGCATAAGTGTATCCTAATTCCATGAATTAACCATGCGTGATTGCAATACTTCAACGTAAATCAAGAAATAGGAAGAAAACCTGGACTTGTGGGCTCGGTGAGATATCCATACGCGGAGATCCTCTTGGAAGTACGGATCCTTGACAGAAGTACCGACTTGCGAAATTTGGCTTTGGAAGGCCTTAGGGTTCTTGTGAAGGCCCTTGCGAAAACGGAGGCTTGAGAGATTCTTCTCTTTGAAATTTCGGCTAGGAATGGTTTTGTGGGCCTTGCGGAAAAGGGAACTTTAAATCCCAAGCCTAGGGCCTTATACTTATTTTCTTCAAAAATCCCGAGGTAAAGATCTTGTGAAAAAAAAGGGGGTTTAAGGAAACCCTCTTCTTCTCTACAAGACCCGAGGCGTTGAGGGCTCGTGAGCGATTTTGTATGAAGGTTTTATAGGCTTCTCTTCGAAGCTCGGGGGGGCAAAAATTGGCTTTTGAAGGGCTCAATGGGAAGGGACCTTTAAACTCGGCAAGGGAATGGGCTTGAGATGGAAGCAATGGGAAAGGGGCTTTAAATCTCGGGGGTAAAATGAACTTATGGAGATCCAATGTGAAGGGGGCTTTAAATCCCGGGGATAAAATGGGCTTTATGGGGAATCCACGAGAAGGGGGCTTAGAGAAGCCCCCTTAGAAGCTTCCTAGAGAAGCTTCTAGGGAGCAATACACCACGTGGAAAGGGGGGAGATGATAATATCGTGGAAAAGGAGGAGGTGGTACTGATGTCTAGTGGGGAGATTTTCTTGTCAGGAGATGGCGACGTTGGCCCGCAGCCTCTGCAGCGGTTATGGTGGCAACCTCCCTCTCTCATGGCGTTGACCTCCAGTCTCATAGGCGCTGGCCCTTCACAAATTGGCGGCGGCTCCTTCTGCAGCACGGTGACTCAGCTTCCTTCTCCTCCCATATAGCACTCAGCTTCTCCTCCTCTATGACATCGCCTGCAACCTTACGCAGCACGTCTCCTCCTTTACTTCCTCCTCCTTCACGGCTGCCTCCTCCTTCACGGCCTCCTTCTTCACGGCCTCCTCCTTCACGGTCGCCTTCTTCACGGCCGCCTCCTCCTTCATGGCCTCCTCCTTCACGGCCTCCTTCTTCACGGCCTCCTCCTTCACGGCCGCCTTCTTCACGGCCGCCTTCTCTTCATGGCCCCCTCCTTCACGGCTGCCTTCTCTTCACGGCCCCCTCCTTCACGGCCCCTTCCCCCTGGCTATCCCATACCACTTAAATAGGTGAGGGGAGGGAGTCCTCCCTCCCCCACGCGGCATCATGCATGCCTTCATCCCCTTGCGAGCTCCAGCAAAAAGGAGCTTAATAGCTCTTGCTATTCCCTTCTCCTCCAGCACGACAGTCGGCTGGAGGAGAGAGGGATAATTAATAAAAAAATTTGCCTTTATTCAATTAATGACCTCCTATTAAGTAGAGGTTCATGTGAGGAATGCGTGCCTAGAAATCGGGAATGTCACATTCTAGTTGAGATCATTGTCCCATAAAACCCATTAGGATTTTCATGAAACACTCCAAGAAGAATATCCATAATGTATGGATGGGTCCTGTAATCTCCACTTAATCTATAAGATGTACCAAGAGGTAAGTTTGTATCATGAGAATTCTTGTAGGTAGGTACTTCTCAAAGAGACAAGTTTTCTCCATTGCTCCCTGCCTTGCGCAGTCAATAGAGGATGTCTTAACCTCCTTTTATGAGATCCATTTCACTAAATTCGATAACCTATAAATCGCCAAGCTTATTTCTAGAGTGAGACACCCTATGATCGTGATTGGTAGTATAAATTGTCAAAAATGGAGAAGCATTAGGAATATCAAATAGTCAATAAATAGCGAAAGAATGAGGCTAGTTGCTATCAAGGTCAAGACAAACTTGGTATACCTTATGCTAGTCATAGGATTTCAATCATGATAGTACATGGTGGTCTTTAAAAAAGCAAAACTTGAGGAAACACATCATACCCATCGAGGTGCACATAGACCTAATAATCTGCTTCACAATGTGCACTTCTTTAGTGGAAAGGATCCAGGGAGTGCATCCATCTTTCCTACCTCCTCCAAATCCATTGGTGCCCCTACAATGTCTCTCTTTCCTATGATATGATCCCATAATAAGCTGCCCACATTATTTATAATATGCATGGGATCCAACAAATGATTTATTTGTAAGTGGATCTTATATGGGAACTTGTAGAAAACTGAGAACTGTCACATTCCACTTGGATGGGACTCCTCATATACTATTTTCAATTCATACCTGCTTTGGAAATTCATTTCTACTTGAGGTCCTCCCAAGAAAACCTTTCCTCAATTCCTAACCCTCCAACAATATAGTAGCATATCCCTGATATACCAGCTTCTTCATGCTTCGTGACCTTTGGGATCCTAATTATTGTGGCTCATGCAATGGACATGCATGATAACCTAAGGTAACTAAGCATGCCATAATACCCGTATTTAGTCAACAAAAACTTGAACGAGCCATGTTAGATATCGGTAACAAGAATAGCAACCCACTTACATGAGCACTCCTCCAATCTTAGAAAGCCATTTATTGTCCATATGAAAATGACTCGTATATAAGTGGACTGTTAGCCATGATGGTTGCTCATGTCTTCCATAGGAACCCCCTTCTTCCACAAAATCTTGAGCTCATCAACTAATGGATAGAGGTAGACACTACAAGATACATGCCTCATACCGATGTTCAAAGTGATGAGAATGTTCATAAAAAAAATTTCCCCCATCATCGCAAAAAATGTTGGTATTAGCGCCATAAAGAACAATCGCTATTATCATCACTATATGTGTCTCTAATAGCGACGCATATACCAATGATTTGCAATGCTAACTATGATACTAATAGCGATGTGTGCAGTAAATTTGTGATGCTAATAGTGATGGTTACAAGAAAAAAAAATTTGTGGTAGGGCAACACTATGTGCTTTATTTGGGCCATACAAAAGAGTTACAGTAAAGTGTACAATGCTCATCTCCATGAAGGCAGAGTATACTTGAATTCATAATATTGATACATAAAATAAATACAAGATCACATAATGAAAATGATGGTAAAATCATGATAAGATACAAAGGATGATAATAAGATAGTGCATAAAAAATACCTACATAAATCACATGACAAAAAAAAGAGAGGATGTGTGCTCCATGGATGTGTCACTCTCAAGATGATGGACCACTCCTACCTCCACTCATGCCCTCGCCCCCTTGCACTACTATCTCCAACATCTTGGAGAATCTGTAGCCTCCTCCCTAAGTTAGTGCCAATCATTTGCGTCTAGCCACTTGGGCTTTGAGGCCCCACTCTTAAGTGCCTTGCATGTATCCGATTGTCTGTGATACATACACGCACGTATGCACTCCATCATCCAGCATGTGAAAAACCTATCTGCTGTGGTGGGTACCTGAAACTCTTCATGCAAGGATACTACTATGTAGTCCTTGCTCCCCTCCAATATGTTCTTGCAATGATCCAAGATGTGCTGAAAAACTTGTTGACACAACTCTCTTATACAAGCCATCACCCTCCTCCCCTTATCATTCATGATGACGACTCCTGTCCTATCATCTACAAGGTATCCATACCCCTCTAGGGTATGCTTAAGATGTGTCCTCTTCCACGTGTGACCATGCTCCTGGGCATATCCAAGATACCCCTGTACATCTGGTGTAACTATGGGGGTAGTATCTCTCAGAGTAGCACCTATAGGGTTCCATCTAAGAAAATGTTGGAGTGACTAGAGTAGACGTCCCCACAGGTGTTACAAATCCCATAGGTGACACAACTCTAGCAGAAAAACAAGATGGAGACACTGCTTCGGTACCTCCACAACAGCCACCTTAGCCACACTCTCTCGAACCTGTATGAGAGTGAGGAGTAGATCCACATATCCATAATATCCACATCTCTGCAGCATCCCCCAGAACCACTCCCTCCATCCGGCCCAAGTCTGGAGTGTCGACCTCTTCTACTGGAAACTGAAGCATCAGAGCGTACCAAAGTAGATCTAATAGAACGGCCTAATGGTGTCTAAGATATCTCATGGTCTGCTATATCTCTGAGTAACTCTATCTAATCTAGAGACATACGTGTGAAGGTCTCCTGTAACTCCTCATCGCTATTCCCTCAACCATCATGCGGATCCAAATATTCACAAAGGTCACCTGCACATCCAAAATTGATGTTAACATAATCAATATAAATCAAGAAAAGCACAGTTATATAAATCTTCAAAAAATGGTCTTACTTAAAAGACATATCTTATGTACCCTTATATGTGATTCGTCAACAAATTGAGTAGGTGGATGCTCCAAGTATGAAGTACCCTATGTTCCCACGTCAATCTCCTGACACAACTCTGTATACACTGAAAGGTTGATAGAAAGGTCACCACAAAAGGATGAGTCGACCTCATTCTCAAAGAACTCTTGGACTCTTGTATCGTTGATACATGCATGGATGATGTTGTAGTCCATGCCAAGATTTTGTAAAACATGGCGTGCATCATCACAAGACTTAGGCTTGGTATTTGTAAGTGATAATATATGATACTTTAGTAACCTGAAAAAAAAATCATAAAACACCTTGAAAATGAATAATTTTTTTTTATGATAGTGGCGAAAAGAAATCAACAAAGCGTACATAGAAGGTACCTGAACACCGGTCACACTCGCATCGCTCCACCTGTATTTTACTTGCACACTTAGAAGTGTAAGCACAAAGTCTTCAGGTGAGATACTCGACACCCATCGTATAATGGTATGGATGCTTCCTCTCTAAGAGAATCAGATATCTCAACATCCATGGGCATTAATGCATCGATCATTGCCTCCATCTCAAGCTCCAAGACTATAGAGATTTTTGGAAGGCTTTTTGTCTCTTGTGGTATTGATGGTATAGATTGGGTAGTACCTTCCAAGTGGTGAATTGGCTTATGTACTCCATCCATCACATACCCATGAACTCTTCTAACTGGCTACAAAGCATGTACTCCTCCTTGGGATGAGACGTCACCTCTCTATAATGAATTTTACAGCCATATCCAATGTTTATATATATGATATTCAATTAGTTTGCAAATAGAATGCATGATTGATATACACTTTTCTTACCGTTTGCTTAAAATAAGAGATCACCTGATCAATGATCTCTGATTGAAACTCGCCGAGGCATCGTATTTGTTCCATAGACAATCAACGTTTTGGTCTAGTTGCCAACTTTCGTTGAGAGCAAGGACATGGGACACGTTGATTAAGATACGCCTCGCAATCTTGGACATCACGACCTTCATCATTTTCCATTTGGTCTACATTATGAGAAACAATTTCTTTTTGTTATCATTCTTTTTTTATTTCTTAAATTGTTTGAGAAGGGATTTCTTCTTGTGTAACTCAACAAAATTAACATATATAAAGTCTCCACCTACCTATGGACAGGCCTACAGTATGTAAAGTCTAATATGTTTTGCATGGGGACGAGGGAGTAGCTATCGTATATTGGAGTGTTTCCCGTCCTTGGTATTGCACTGGACCACTACTACTACTAATACTCGCCTTCTTGAACACACCAAAGGTGCACCTTTAACAAAACCTCTCTCTCTCTCTCTCTCTCTCTCTCTCTCTCTCTTTCTCTCTCTACTACTACTACCACCACCACCACTACTACTACTTGCCTTCGTGAAGCATTGACAACACCCAAGGTTCACCTTTAACAAAACATCTCTTTCTCTCTCTTCTTCTTCTTCTACTACTACTGCTACTACTACTGCTACTGCTACTGCTACTGCTACTGCTACTGCTACTGCTACTGCTACTGCTACTGCTACTGCTACTGCTACTGCTACTGCTACTGCTACTGCTACTGCTACTCCTACTACTACTACTACTCGCCTTCCCGAAGCATCGAATACACCCAAGGTGCACCTTTAACAAAACATCTCTTTCTCTCTCTCTACTACTACTACTACAAAAAAAAAAGATGAAATTCAAGAACTACTACTACTACTACCACCATCACCACCACCACTACTACTACTCCACCACCAAAAAAAAGAAAAGAAGAAATTAAAGAGCAGTAGCAGCTAGTGTTGTTTGCTGCTACTCCTGCTACTGCTACTGCTACTGCTACTGCTACTGCTACTGCAACAACAATAAAAAATAAGAAAAGAAGAAATTAAAGAACTACCACTACCACTACCACTACCACTACCACTAACACTACCACTACTACAAACAAGAAAAGAAGAAATTAAAGAACTACTACTACTACTACTATTAGAATATCAAGCTCTTGTTACTCTTCGGTCTGTCTATCTTTATGTGTGTGACCGACATTAGTTGGATACAACTGTACACGTGTGTGTCATTCAATAAGTCAATGTAGTCAGTGACTTAACCACACTTAGTCTTGGTTACTGATATCTATGTGTGTAAGTCTCTTTCAATTAGTATGATGGAAGAATAATGGAAGACGAACAACAATGAGCTAAGGCTCATCTTCCGCTCCACTCTATCTCTCTCCCTCTCTTCCAACATGGTAGGAGAGCTTGAAGGCCTGAAGCTTGAAGGCTTGGCAGTGGCCATTTGACATCAAGACATCAGATCTGAAGAAAACATTATCAAAGCAGACTATGCCTGCAGCACGTCTTTTTGCAAAAGCTATATCTTGCTACAGAAATGGTTTTTGGAGAAGCGCCTCGTGGTCCTGACCGTTTCCATGTGGTCTATAAGGTTGTAGAAGAATTTTTTTTCAAATTCTTCACAGATTTTGAGATACTTAGCACAGACCTATGCACACTAGCTATTTACTACAGTAAATAGCATGTGATTCTAGGGCACTTGTGGCTTTTATCCTAACAATGTATATGCCCTCATTATCATGCATTTGAGCATGATATTGGAGTGTTAAATGCTCAATTTTGGAGCTTATTTATAGGCTGAAAATAGTGAACTGGTTGCTATCTTGAGTTTGGAAACAATATACCTACAAGGTTGAAGTATCTGTGATGCTTATTTGCTACTCACAAATGCTTTGATCATACCACTTGAGTGGTAGATGATTTTTGGGATATTGTGAGTACTCAAAGTCCAAAGTTTGGATTGATTTTTTGCTGGTTATACCGGGGTATTGACTGGTCTGCAGGAAGGATACCTATCCCCTGGTTGAAAATGAGACATGAGAATTTGTTGAGTTGCTTGAAGGCAAAGTTTCCATTAGCTGAAAATGGGTGTATAAGTTTAAGTGCAAGTCAGATGGTTCGCTAGAATGCTATAAGGCTAGGTTGATTGCAAAAGGATATGCACAACAATATGGCCTTGACTATGAGGAGACTTTTAGTCCAGTGGCTAAAATGGTAACATTTAGAACTATCATTGCTTTGGTAGCATGCAAAGGCTAGAAATTATGGCAAATGGACGTCAAGAATGCTTTCTTGAACAGTTATTTGGTTGAGGAAGTATATATGGAGCAGCCTGAAGGCTATGTTCATGTGGACTTTCCTACACATGTATGTAAGCTGAAAAAGGATTTATATGGACTGAAACAGACACCTAGATCATGGAATGCTTGAACAAGAAGTTATTTATAGCAACATGGATTTAGATTGGGTGATGCAGATCACAGTCTGTTCACGAAGAAGATAGATCATGGATATGTATTTCTAGTGGTTTATGTAGATGATCTTATCATCATTGGAGATGATAAAGAGGGCGTTGCTGAAATTAAATCATGTTTACAGGTTGAATTTGGAGTCAAAGACCTTGGTGAACTAGAGTATTTTCTCAGGATTGAGGCAATCTCTACGCCTCAAGGTATATGGCTGCTACAGAAGCAGTATGCTCATGACATGTTACAGAAATATGGTATGGCTGAATGTAAGCCTATGGAGACATCTCTTGATCAAAATGTCAAGCTGTAGATTGATGTTTGGAATGTCATAGAGAATGTGACCATGTATCAACAGATGGTGGGCAACTTGATATACTTGACTATTAGGCATCCTGACTTATGTTATGCAGTGGGGTTTATTAGTCAGTTCATGCAGAAGCCTCGCAAACCACATTTAGATGTAGTCAAGAGGATCATGAGATATTGAGAGCAGAGTTTTGATGCTAAGAAGTGCTTAAAAATAGCTAAAAAGTATGAATATCAAGGGAAAAATATTCAATGTCGAAGGCGGCGGCTCCAGCTAGGACGATTTTAAGCACCAAGTGGAATACAACTCTTAAAAGGCACCCGAGCGACACTTGTTGATTTTTGATAATTTTTCAGACTGTCGTGCGGGTTGTCAGGAGTTGCCGACCAATGCGTGATGTCAAGATGGATGTGCAGAAATTTACAGCACTCGATTAAGACACCGGATGGGGAAATGGCCAACAAATGGACAAGATATGAAAAGGTGGACATTGGAGAAGACCAAAAGGGGTGCTCTTTGGGACATTTTAACCCCCCCCTTCAAATTTTTGATCAAGAAGCATGAAAAAATGTGGAGAGAGAATGAGGCATGAAGGCGCCATCTTCACACCATTTTTTTGCGCCTCCATGGATGGAGATGGAGATGACAGGCTGTGAGTACCCCATACAACCGATCTTGGGGCTGATCTTCTCCTTCTTGGCCGATTTTATCGCCTATCTTCGCCCGTCCAATGGTGGCCTGAATGAAGAGAGCCAATTCTAATATTTCTCTCTCCTCCCTCTCTCTCCCTTAAGGGGCTGTTCTTGTGTGAAAGAAGACAATGAAGAATGATGGAGGAAAGCTTGTCTCCGGATGAGACCGGATTGCTTCCCAATGGATGGAGACATGAAGAGTGCTGTTGTTGAAGATGCTGAGCATTAAATGCATGCTGGAAATCAGTCTCGTAATCAAGACCAAGAAACCGAGACCTGAAAATAAGCGGTAATGCTATTTTTATAAAGAAAAATGATCTTTTTATGTTATTTACTTTATGAAACCTTGTTCATATGGGATGAAAGTTCATTATGACATTGTTTTCCATGAGTTTGATCAGTTTATGCTTTGAAAATCAGAAAATATAAGGCTACATAGCCGGAAATAGTGTTAAAATACATGAAAAACACGCGTTTTAAGGGTAAAATTGGGGTTTTTGCTATATAAATGAGAAATATGATATGTCACACCAACTAAATCTAATTTTTTGCTGTCAATGAACCTAAGGGCCACAGCCCAAAGCAACTTTCATTTTAAATCATTATTTATTAAAGAAAAATAGGAAAAAATACCCAAAATGAGAAAAATGGGTTTAAAATTAGGAAAAAATGGAAAATGGGATGAGGAATATTAAGGAAAATTATATCTATGTCTGTGCAATGTATAACGATGGCAAAGCACGAGGTTGGCCTCAGTTTGTCCCCGTTTCTATGTTTTGTGCGTATTTATCGTTCTTTTAAAAGGAAAAAATGCATAGAAACCCTATCTAACCGATCAATGATGCAAAATGCTAAGAGTTGGATGAAGAGGGGCTAAAACACTGAAAGATAAAGAAAAGATTTGATTTATGCATTGCACTTGGCATATAGGAAACGGTTTAAATAAAGAGGATGGTAGCATGAGCATATGGCTCGGTGCCTCCTTTCAACGCAACACGCGTTAGTGAAATTCATGGAAATAATGCTTTATGCACCATGCACGATGCTGATCTTTCTTCTGTCTGAGCACATATCCATACATGATTTGCATTAAGCATAACAATTAAAAGGTATCAAAAAAACCTCCTGGATCCATGGCACTTGTCTTCCTTAGGTTGAGACCAACGATGAGCGTGAGAAATGTCCTAAGCTGTAGGTTAGTCGTTGGGTCCTAAGGGAAAATTATTGTGAGGAATGGTACATCCTGGAACGTAAAATATTGGTACCTTGAGAGGAGTTTGTGCTCGTATGTGTTATATGTCTAGCAGCGCATCAAAGGGCTAATCCCTGCAATGTAGGAGAGCTGCAGTGGGGCTCCGACTATTAGTCGGTGGAGTGCCTCCTATGTGTGTGTGACGAGGCGTTATGCCTAAGTACTTTAGGATCTCCCTCTGAGGAGTTTAAGGGAAATTTTGGACTATAAACTATAAATGAAGGAATTAAGCTTTAGTGCAGTTTGTCCTTTAGCATTAGATTGACGCTCCTGGTCCGCGAGGCCATGAGGGTGTTTGTGTGTCATGAGCATGAGGTCCGGCTATTGCTATAGCCAGTGCCGGCCCATTTCAGGTCCCATCAGTGGTGCGTCTGCCGGGAGCCACCTATAAGTGGTGGTTTTCGAATCTAGGGTTTCTAGGGACCAAAAGAAAGTTGATTTATGTCCTTTGACAAGGACCGTCAAGCCGAAATCCAAAGAGCAGAACGTGCTGAGAGGGCTAGGCGGCGGTTAGAGATTGTAAGCCGTTATTCTCCTCAAAGGAGTAGCCCAGTACATATAAGAAGCAGTGATCTTAGTCACCCAATTGCTCCACATATTCCGTTAGGTGCAGGAGGAAGCGTAAGTTCTTCCTCTCCTCCACCAAGTCTACCCACTTCAAGTAGGGGTGCGAATCCATCAGTTCAAGCTCCTACTGCTAATCCGATTGTCATCATGGCACATCCTATTGCCATTCCTGTAGGGACGCCGGATTTACCAGCCTTAGAGTTCCCTTGCCCATTTTTAATGGGTTAGCGAAAGAGGATGCAGAATTTCACATTTGTGAATTTCAAAGATTGATGTTCAATTATCGCATCCAAGACGAGGGAGATCTCATGATGTTCTTCAATATGACGTTAAAAGGAAGGGCTGCAGTATGGTATCACAGCATAGAGTCTGGAACCATAACCACCATTGATCAATTCTATGCAGCTTTCCGAGCGGAATATGCCCCTGAAAGAGGTGGCCAATATTGGTTGCGGGTCTTGAATGTAACGCGCCCAGATCCTCACGAGAATGTGAAAGCATATTCCAAGAAGTTGAAGGAAGTATTTCGTAAGTTGCAAACTTACATTCCCATTCCGCTGGCTACCCAATTGCAATACTTTTTGCATGGGTTGGATTTTAATATCCAAGTACAATTTAGCAGTGTGGCCTTGGCAGACATAGACACCGCTATTACGCGAGCAGAGGGAGTAGAAGCACGATTACAAACGGCCTACTCCTCTCAAATGAATGTTAATGGGGGTTTAGTACCTAGCGGAAATCCATCATTCACGAATGGAAGTCAAGGGATGCCTATGACTAACCCTATTGGGAGAGGGAGTATAGTTTAGAATGTACCTTTACTGCCAGCTCCTCCCAGTGTGACTATGCCTATGGCAAGTCAGTTGGCTCCACCAAATGTTGGAAGCCAAGTTTCAAATTCGAATGTTGTTCCTGTGGGTCAACAGCCAATGCCAAATTAGATTGTTAGGCCAATGGAACGACGGGTCGACGACCAAGGCTACGAGTCGAGTGCATCTAATGTCCTTGGCAAAGTTAAGGACATGATGAAGCATTATATCGATATGATTTCTGAACAATATCGACAAATAGCTGTCGACATTAATTTCTTGAAGAAGCAACAAAATCTGATAGGGAGTCGACGCCGTGAAGAGGGTGGACCCTCTAGATTCAGTTGTAAATGGTGTGGCGGACAATAATTTCCCAGAAACTGTCCAAGTGTGAAATGTGACATTTGTGGGAAGTCGGACCACTTAGCTCCTACCTGTTGGAGTAAGATTAGTTCTCTCCAACAAGGGAGTAAGCAGCCAGGCCTAGTGAATCATAGAGCGCAAGGAAATAACTTGCCAGAATGATGCACCAAGACAAATATTGCAAAGGGGAAAAACAACTGTAAAAGAGTTGCAACAAGGCAACGGAGTCAGCCTTATTGAGGCTGTACGAGTCGATGATGCTGAAACCTCTAACTTAAGAGCCGTGACAAGAGGCCAAAAGGCTAAAGAGGTTGACAAAGATAATGCAAAACCGGTTGAGGGAAACCCTAAACAAGGGAATAAGGGGACGCAAGTCCAGAGTCCTAGCATGGAAGGTGGACCCCTAAGGCCGGTTGACAAGAAAGGCGACCCTAAGAAGGATGAGGAAGTGCCAAGAAAGAAGGCAAGAGCCAAGAAAAAAGCACCAAAACCAGTCCAAAGACCAAAAGAGAGGATGGTTTGGCGAGAAAAGAGGGCTTTGGCTACCTATCATGATTTTGATTTAGCAAGTTCTCTTTGCGAAGTCAAACCAGATGTGAACCTCTTGCAATTGATCAAATTATCTCCAGAAGTACGCAAGGAATTTAAGAAGATCCTGTGTATTGGGTATATTATAGAACCCTTGGGCATAGCACGAGTAGGGGAAGATTGGTTTGACCATGCTGAAAAGAACTGCCCTAGGGTCCTAGCTTATGTGGATAGAATATTAGTGGAACATGCCATTGTAGACACTGGATCCTCTAATAATATCATGAGTTCAGAATTGATGGAGAGGTTGGGCCTAGGCATCCAGAAAAACAACTCCACCCTTCTTAGAATGGTTGATGATAGTCTAAGACAACCAGAAGGTTGCGTTACTAGAGTCCATGTTACAGTTGCGAGTGTAGAATGTTTCTTGGGCTTTAGGGTGATAATATTTGCAGGAGATCCTAGCTATCGAGTCTTACTAGGTAGGCCTTGGATCTTACGAACAGACTGTCAAGTCAATATATCCGCCGGTCGAGTGGTTCTAGGTCGAGGTGCTAATCGAGTAATAGTCGATGCTTATCCTGAGTCTCCTCAAAGTGAGAGAGCTCCTTTATCTTCTACTGAATTAGAGACAGCAGACAATCCATCTGGTAGTGAGACATCATCCAGTGATGAATCTAAAGAGGGGTCCTGGTACACAGATTGGTCACAGATAGCTCACGTGGTGAATCCCGGAAGGTCCCCAAGAACAAAGTACTCTACTTTTTAGCACAAAAACCCATGTAAAAGCAAGCACGACAAGAGGCAAGAGACAAATTGGGTTCAATCTCCCCCATGCCTTGTGTGAGCACTTCACAAAGCATGTATTTTATGTATATTTCCAATCTTCATGCTCAATAATAGCCCAATTACAAAAATATGACAAGCTTTTAGCTTTTGAGTTTGCTTTCTACAAAAATAGTAAAATAAAGCTAATGGACGGTGCCCATAGAGTCTGGCACGCCCAATCTCAATGTCCAAATAGAAATAACATATCTAGGCGTATAAGCGCATACAAAATAATAATAAATAATCGATGTCTCAATAGACATAACAAAATATAGGCGTGGCGCCTATCAAAATATAGTCCAAAGGTCGAATACCCGCTAGACTCCAATGCTTTCCTCCGCCACTGCTGCTATCTCTACACATCAACTGAAGCATTCACAATCGTTAGTAAAATAACACAATTAAACCAACAAAAGTGAATACCTAGCAGTCTTCAGCTACATAAATAAATTAACTGGTTAGAAATAAATCCTAACCTTAATTTATTACGAGTGCGCACTCTAAACTCATAAACGTTTATTAATTTAATATGCATTTTGCGGAATCACCCGCTATGGAATCACCCATGTACACACTAAATTAATGAAACGCCCGAAAAGGACAGGCGTCCCCATCAACTTCTCGCACAAAGAATCCTCTTTGCGTATGAGCCCCGGTTATCTAAGTTTACGGAATCCACCGTAAAACCTCACGGAATCCACCGTGGAATACCCACGATGCCAGGAATCACCCGCTATGGAATCACCCATGTACACACTAAATTAATGAAACGCCCGAAAAGGACAGGCGTCCCCATCAACTTCTCGCACAAAGAATCCTCTTTGCGTATGAGCCCCGGTTATCTAAGTTTACGGAATCCACCGTAAAACCTCACGGAATCCACCGTGGAATAGGAGGCATATTCCACGGTGGATTCCGTGAGGTTTTACGGTGGATTCCGTAAACTTAGATAACCGGGGCTCATACGCAAAGAGGATTCTTTGTGCGAGAAGTTGATGGGGACGCCTGTCCTTTTCGGGCGTTTCATTAATTTAGTGTGTACATGGGTGATTCCATAGCGGGTGATTCCGCAAAATGCATATTAAATTAATAAACGTTTATGAGTTTAGAGTGCGCACTCGTAATAAATTAAGGTTAGGATTTATTTCTAACCAGTTGATTTATTTATGTAGCTGAAGACTGCTAGGTATTCACTTTTGTCGGTTTAATTGTGTTATTTTACTAACGATTGTGAATGCTTCAGTTGATGTGTAGAGATAGCAGCAGTGGCGGAGGAAAGCATTGGAGTCTAGCGGATTTTCGACTCTTGGGGACCTTCCGGGATTCATCACGTGAGCTATCTGCGACCGATCTGCGCACCAAGTCCACTACAGAGGATATCT
Organism: Lygodium microphyllum; assembly: GCF_053477565.2. Classification (NCBI taxonomy): domain Eukaryota; kingdom Viridiplantae; phylum Streptophyta; class Polypodiopsida; order Schizaeales; family Lygodiaceae; genus Lygodium; species Lygodium microphyllum. The sequence continues at coordinate 52,289,538 of NC_141154.1, forward strand.
ATCAGATAACTCTAAATGAGCCGATAGAGCCGCAAGATAGGATAAGAGATGCGGATGTGATTGAGTTGGACCTTGGCACGCTGAATGATTCACGGCCAATTAAATTAGGTTCCATGCTTAGTTCAGCAGAAAGGGAGGACTATGTGTCCTTGATTCAAGAATTCCGCGATATCTTTGCTTGGAGTTATGATGAGCTGAGAGGTATTCCTCCCAGCCTGGCTGTTCATACTATTTCTGTAAAAGAAGGCAGTCGTCCTGTGCGTCAGAAAGTAAGGCGTATGCCTTTTGAATTGAGGGACAGGCTGTTTGAGAAGTTATAGAAGTTAAGGAAAGCGGCTTTAATCTTCCATGTACAACACATAGAATGGTGTTCCCCAATTGTTATCAGGAAGAAGAAAAATAACCAGATCCGACTATGTGTGGATTTTAGAGAGCTGAATAAGTAGACGGTTAAGGATTACTACCCGTTGCCATTTATTGACCAGATTTTGGATCAATTAGTGGGTAGGGAGATATATTCATTCATGGATTGCTTTGTAGGATAAACTAGATGGCAATTGCAGAGAAGGACAAGTTGAAAACAACTTTTATTACTGTCTTTAGTACTTTTGCGTACCATGTGATGGCCTTTGGTTTGTGCAATGCACCTGGATTGTGGCAGCGAACAACAGACAAGACCTTCAGTGACATTTCCTCAGATGAGTTGAAAGTATTTATTGATGACTTGGGGGCAGCCACTATAAGGGAAAGGATGTTGGTTATCTTAAGAAAGTGCTTTGAGTGTTGCAGACAATTTTGTATTGCTCTTAACCCACGGAAGTGTCTTTGAAGTACCTTATGGGCTATTGCTAGGCCATGTGGTCAGTTCAGTAGGGATAGCAGCTGACCCTAAAAAAGATCAAGGTTATAGTTGCTATGAGTCCACCACGCACTTCGAAAGAGGTTCATAGATTTCTGTCATCAATAGGGTACTATCGAAGGTTCATCAATGACTTGGCAGAAAGGACGTTGCCATTAACGAACTTATTATCCTTTAGCTATTCATTTGAATGGAGTAGCCCTTGTAAGGTAGCTTTTGAGGATGTGAAACAGAAGCTAGTAAAAGCATCTGCTTTAAAAGCACCTAAAAGGGGTGAGGTGTTCTATATATTTTCAGTAGCCACTATGCATAGTATCAGCTGTTGTTTAGCCCAAATCTGGGAGGAAAAGTGGTATCATCCGATAGCTTTTGTTAGTCGAAAATTGGGCATTTCAGAGATCAATTATACCTACATGGAGAAGTTGTATCTTGCGATGGTCTTTGGGACTAAGAAATTCCGACACTATATCCTCTATGAAAAGGTAGTGTTTTATACGAAGGCGGAAGGGCTTAGATTGCTTATGAACAAGCTGCAGTCGCCTGATCATTTGGCATAGTGGTTAATCACTTTGTAGGAGTTCGATTATGATATCAAGAGTAAGCCACCAAGGTTGCAGGGTATTGTGGAATGCCTTGTGGATTTCGAGGAGCCGAAAGAGATCTTAGCTAAAGGAAGTGATATTGAGGAAATGTTTAAAATTGATACAGCTTCTATCCCATCTTGGTATGCTGCTATTACACACTATTTATCAACAGGAGAGACGGGAGCTGGTTTGTCAAAGTCTGAAAAGAGGAAAATCAAACAACAGGCATTGAAGTTTTGCTTGATCGCAAGGACACTATATCGGCAAGGTGTTGATGATATCTATCGCCGATGTGTGATGCCTGACGAGGTTTCTTTTATCTTGGAGGAGTGTCATGACTCTGCATGTGGAGGGCACTTTGCGGGATGGTTGATGGCGCAGAAAGCTTTACGAGCTGGATATTGGTGGCCGTCCATCTTCCAAGATTCTTTTGAGTATGTAAAGAAATGTGATACCTGTCAAAGACATGACAATAGAGAGAATAGGAAACGCCCACTTACGCCTATCATGGCTATCCTTCCATTTGAGAAGTGGGGCATTGATTTTGTGGGTCCTATTACCCCGTCGTATACTACCCAGAAGAGGTACATTATAGTAGCCACTGATTATTTCACAAAATTATCAGAAGCGCGGGCGACGAGGCAAGACAATGCAAAAGAGATTGCAAGTTTCCTTTTAAAGCAAATTATCTGTCGTTTCGGTCCCCCGAAGGAACTAGTGTCGGACCGTGGAACGCATTTTTTGAACAAAGTGATCAAAAGCTTAACTGAGGCTTGGCAAATCAAGCATAATAAAACGGCTCCTTATAATCTGCAAGCAAATGGGCAAGTAGAAAGTACTAATAAGCAGCTTATGGGTATCTTGTCTAAGATAGTCTCTGAGAAGAAACGAGACTGGGACAGGAAGTTGTATGTGGCAGTATGGGCGTATAATACCACGTTCAAGTGAGCTACCGGCCATACTCCATTCAAATTGGTTTATGGGGAAGAGTGTGTGTTACCCCTCGAGATCGAGTTGCCAACCATACGGTTTGCAATTAACCACTCTTTGGGAGATGAGGATTCCCTTTTTGAACGTTTCACGACTATAGCCCACTTGGATGAGCTGAAATTGCAGAGCTTATTACACCAGGAGGTGGCTAAACGTTGGATAAAGCAGTTGCATGACCTTAGGGTGAAGAAATATACCTTTAAAAAAGGGCAATTAGTCCTCTATTATGATGCGCGTAGGGAGTTGTTTCCAGGGACGCTGGAACCTAAATGGGATGGCCCCTACAAGATTGTTAGGTTAGGGAAAAATAGGTCTACGGCCCTATTAGCTGATCTACAGGGAGTAGAGTTTAAAGATAAGGCTAATATTAATAAGATTAAACCTTATTATTTCTAAGTATGCTAATACAAAGAAAATGCATTGCAGGTCCATGCTGGGGATGATTTGAGACCTGCAAAAGAGTTTAAAGCCGGTTGATGGGGCGGTTAATCCTTATTTGGAGCACCCATATCTGGAGCAGAGATACCATCAGGGGAAACTCATCTGGTGGAGCAAAGGATACAAATTTATTGAGCAAGAAGACAGAACCTTTGTGTGGGAGATTAAAGTCTTTTGCCATCACTGCTTACGATTGTTGACAAGTATCCCTGTTGAGTTCAATGAAGAAGGTGGGATGGAGCCGTCCGTTCATCCTCTTAACATGCTAAACTTTGATTATCATAATTACAAATAGAGGAGTTCGTGATGGCAGGCTGTGTAAACCCATTATGGACGTACACATTATATTTTGACGGAGTGTCTAGGGGCCCTAATAAAAAAGGAAGTGTTAGAGTAGTAATCCGAGATCCCCAACGTAGAGTTACGAAAAAGTTAGCTGCTTATCTCAGGGTAGGATTCACTAACAATATGGCGGAGTATAAAGCCTTGATTATGGGATTGCATATTGCCAAACAAGGTGGTATTCATCGGTTCTTAGTAAAAGGGGATTCCTAGTTGATCCTGAATCAGCTAGATGGGACATACACAGTGCGGAATCCCATTCTCTATATGTATCATCGAATTGCAATGACCCTACTTGAGGAGTTTCAGAGAGTGTCTTTTCAGCTGATTCCACGTTACTGGAATCAGTTTGCGAATTCATTGGCAAATCTTGCTTATGAGGAAGACCTCTTCTTCAATTGTGGTCCTAGTCTGGATAGTGTTATCAATGATGAAACAAGACCTGGTCGTTTGTGGGGAATGTTATCAGAGCATGCAATATATGGCAGACGATGGTTGATATGGGTGATGCAAGGAGTAGCCGAGACCAATCTACCGTTATTATCTTGGACCCATAGGCTGATTAGAAAACATGTTATGCGTACGCCTCTTGCTATATATGCAGGAGGGATGGCTCATAATCTTATGCATTTAGTTTAGGGCTGCAAGCCTTTTTTTCCTCCTTGGAAAGGGGCATGTTATTGTATATTTGTGCTATTTCGGGGAGGGATGTGTAGGTGCTATTCTGTTTTATTTCATTAGGCCAAGAGGGTCTGTTTTGCGAGGTTTTGAATGTTTTATTTTGTTAGGCCAAGAGGGCCGATCAAGTTTTGTAGTGAAGTGCTTTATTTCATTAGGCCAAGAGGGCCAGTTGTCTGTTTAGTGCACGTGCAGTTAATGGTTTCTTGTTTTAGTTTTGTGCTAGACAGGTTCGAAGAAGAGCTTGGAAGGAGCCTTTTGTTGCGTGGGAGCTTCTCGTGGCCCTATCTAGGTGATATCTTCCCTTTATGAGTACTGTGGTTTTTATGCTATATATGTCTATGTACTTGTAAGGGGGTCTTACTTTCTTGTTGGGGACCGGCGACCAAGGCATGAAGTCCCAGGTTTAGGTTAAGTATGTCTGAGGGAGGTTTGAGTAGTCGTTGCCTCCTGTAAAGACATTTTCAAGCATTGAAAGACCTATTTTAGACAGGAGTCCTAGTGACCCTGTTCTGCTAGCCTGCTAGGCAGCCGTTCCAAGAGTTCTTGTTAGTTGTGAGGCAATTAGAGAAGCCTGCTGAAGGAAAAAATAATGATGATAAAGGAAAAGAAACCCTAAATATCCCAAAAGAAAATAACGATATACAAAGGTGTGTAAAAAGGGGTTCTAACCCCCTATAAAAATAGAAAAGAAAAGAAAGAAAAATTTATAAGTAGTTGATCATTGCCTTGTGAAGGCTTGGTAGATTCCTGGGCACGAGTCAGACCCAGGGCCGATGCCTTGTCTTCCTAGGGGTGGCATCTTGCTGGAAAAGAAGATATTAAGGAAGGTTGGAGCGAAAATAAAAGTGAGCATCAGAAAAGGATTAAGTGTCGCCTTGCAAGGGCTTGGTAGGTTCTTGGGTACGGAGACAGGTCCTGAGGCCGATGCCCTGTTCTCCCTGGGTCACTACGCTCAGCTCCCTCCTTTTTATATGCCTGAGTATGGAAATATAAAACCCTAAAGGAAGAAATGTGCTGACAGGAAATACCTCTTGATCAGGCTATAGGAGTCCTCACCTAGTAGGAGCTCCTGGTTGTGGTGTCCTTAATTAGGTAGGTAGTTCAGACTACCACTTAGGGTAACTTCTTTGATAGTTCTTTCTAGTTTGGCCGTGTTGGAGCGGTCAGTTAGTGACTAGCTTCAGATCTTCTATCAGATTATGCTAGACCTACTCCTTGTGGATGTCATGCCTTGGTTCTGTCAGGGGGTAGGGTGAGCATTGTGCTGTGTTTAATATGTATCTATTTTGTATCAGCTTCATGCTTCCTTTGGTTGTTTTGTGCAGATCTTCTGTGGGATTCGACGGGTTGAGTCGCCCTATCCCATGGTCGCCAATGAGAGCAGAGTTTTGATGCCGAGAAGTGCTTAAAAATAGCTAAAAATTACAAATATCAAGGGAAAAATATTCAACGCCGAAGGCGCCGGCTCCAGCTTTAGGACGATTTTAAGCACCAAGTGGAATACGACTCTTAAAAGGCACCCGAGCGACATTTGTTGATTTTTGATAATTTTTCAGACTGTCGTGCGGGTTGTCATGAGTTGCCGGCCAATGTGGGATGTCAAGATGGACGCGCAGAAATTTACAGCACTCGATTTGGACACCGGACGAAAAAATGGCCAACAAATGGGCAAGATATGAAAAGATGGACATTGGAGAAGACCAAAAGGGGTGCCCTTTGGGACATTTGGGTGTAACCCCCCTTCAAAGTTTTGATCAAGAAGCATGAAAAAACATGGAGAGAGAATGAGGCATGAAGGCGCCATCTTCACGCCATTTTTTTGTGCCTCCATGGATGGAGATGGAGATGACAGGCTGTGAGTATCCCATACAACCGATCTTGGGGCTGATCTTCTCCTTCTTGGCCGATCTTATCGCCTGTCTTCGCCCGTCCAATGGTGGCCTAAATGAAGAGAGCCAATTCTAGTATTTCTCTCTCCTCCCTCTCTCTCCCTTAAGGGGCTATTCTTGTATGGAAGAAGACAATGAAGAATGATGGAGGAAAGCTTGTCCGGATGAGACCGGATTGCTTCTCGATGGATGGAGACATGAAGAGTGCTGTTCTTGAATATGCTGAGCATTAAATGCATGCTAAAAATCAGTCCCGTAATCAAGACCAAGAAACCGAGACCTGAAAATAAGCGGTAATGCTATTTTTATAAAGAAAAATGATCTTTTTATGTTATTTGGTTTATGAAACCTTGTTCATATGGGATGAAAGTTCATTATGACAATGTTTTCCGTGAATTTGATCAGTTTATGCACTGAAAATCAGAAAATATAAGGCTACATAGCCAGAAATAGTGTTAAAATACATGAAAAACACGTGTTTTAAGGGTAAAATTGGGATTTTTACTATATAAATGAGAAATATGATATGCCACACCAACTAAATCTGAGTTTTTTCTGTCAATGAATCTAAGGGCCACATCCCACAAGCAACTTTCATTTTAAATCATTATTTATTAAAGAAAAATAGAGAAAAATATCCAAAAAATAAAAAAAATAGATTTAAAATTAGGGAAAAATGAAAAATGGGCTGAGGAAAATTAGGGAAAATTATATCTATGTTTGTGCAATTTATAACGATGGCAAAGCATGAGGTTGGCCTCAGCTTGTCCCCGTTTCTATGTTTTGTGCGTATTTATCGTTCTTTTAAAAGGAAAAAATGCATAGAAACCCTATCTAACCGATCAATGATGCAAAATGCTAAGAGTTGGATGAAGAGGGGCTAAAACACTGAAAGATAAAGAAAAGATTTGATTTATGCATTGAACTTGGCATATCGAAAACGGTTTAAATAAAGAGGATGGTAGCATGAGCATATGGCTCAATGCCTCCTTTCAACGCAGCACGCGTTAGTGAAATTCATGGAAAGAATGCTTTATACACCATGCATGATGCTGACCTTTCTTCTGTCTGAGCACATATCCATACACGATTTGCATTAAGCATAACAATTAAAAGGTATCAGAAAAACCTCCTGGATGCATGACACCTGTCTTCCTTAGGTTAAGACCAACGATGAGCATGAGAAATGTCCTAAGCTGTAGGTTAGTCGTTGGGTCCTAAGGGAAAATTGTAGTGAGGAATGGTACATCCTGGAATGTAAAATATTGGTACCTTGAGAGGAGTTTGTGCTCATATGTGTTATATGTCTAGCAGCGCGTCAAAGGGCTAATCCCTGCAATGTAGGAGAGCTGCAGTGGGGCTCCGACTATTAATCGGTGGAGTGCCTCCTATGTGTGTGTGACGAGGCGTTATGCCTAAGTACTTTGGAATCTCCCTCTGAGGAGTTTAAGGGAAATGTTGGACTATAAACTATAAACGTAGGAATTAAGCTTTAGGGCAGTTTGTCCTTTAGCATTAGATTGACGCTTCTCGTCCGCGAGGCCGTGAGGGTGTTTGTGTGTCATGAGCATGAGGTCCGGCTAGTGCTATAGCTAGTGCTGGCCCATTTCAGGTTCCATCAGATATGTAAAGGGTACTACAGATTATGGGATGTTTTATGCATATGGAAAATCTCTTGACTTGACACGGTTTACTAATGCTAATTGGGTTGGTTGTGCTTATAACAGGGGGTCAACTAGTGGTTATGCATTTGGATTGGGCAACAGTATGATTAGTTGGCAAAGTAAGAAACAACCTACTCTTGCATTGTCTAGTAGAGAAGTTGAGTACAGAGAAGCTATCTTAGCGGCTTGCGAAGCAATTTGGTTAATGAAACTGCTGAAACACTTGGAAATATAACTGAAAAGCAGAGTGGGATTGCATTGTGATAACCTCATTAGTGTTATATTGGCTAGCAATCCTATCTACCATGCTAGGTCCAAACATATTCTGGTTCACTACCATTTCATCAGAGAAATGGTTCTTACAAGGAAAATTGACTTGATTCATATAAAGACTAAAAACCAAGTAGTAGACATATTTACCAAGTCTCTTGGTAAAGAAAAGTTCATATACTTCAGACAACTACTTGAAGTTTATCAGATGGTTTGAGCTTGAGGGGGGGAGTATTAGAATATCAAGCTCCCATTACTCTTGAGTCAGTCTTTATTTATGTGTGTGACCGACATTAGTTAGATACAGTCGTACATGTGTCTGACATTCAATAAGAGCGTAGTCAGTAACTTAACCATAGTTGGTCTTGGTTAGTCATACTTATGTGTATAAGTCTAGTTAGTATGATGGAAGAATAATGGAAGAAGAACAACAATGATCTGAGGCTCATCTTCCGCTCCACTCTGTCTCTCTTCCTCTTTTTCAACTACTACTACCACCACCACCACAAACAAGAAAAGAAGAAATTAAAGAACTACTACTACTGATCTAGTTTTTTTTACAAACCGGATTTCTACCACAAAATTTGACCAAAACCCCTATCAAGAGCCTTATCCATAGCTTAAACCCTACATCTTATCACTTTGGGTTTACTCTTCAAGCACTAGATATGCTACATTGCTTCTCGGTTATGATAACTCTAGCAAGTGAGGAAACAAGTTCTTAGGAGGAATGTCAATGTAAAGATTAAAAGGGATGGGTTATCTTAGTGAATGTGAAAATGGATTACACCTAGGGGTTGAGTGAGTGCATAGATTTTTTCAAAGGACTAACCTCCAACTATACTTGGGTTCCACCTACATCAACAAGATTTGGGATCTATCACTATCATTAGAGGGCACCTCACCTTGTACACAAGTCAATGTCCACATCATGGTATCATTTGGATCTTACACAAAAGCTTACAAGCATGGACCCCCTCTGTCACTTGCTTATATGTATATAAAGAATTAAAGTCCAAGTAGCTTTTGGAAGTCTTTTTTTAAATAATTTCAATAAATCACAAGACAAATCTAATTTCAAGAAAATTCTCATGCTATTCGATCGGTTTCGACTTGGCTTACAAAGTTGCAGTAGAAACATTTTTTAGATTCTTCACCGATTTGAAATAATGAAGGCACAGACTACTAGGTGCATGCAATTTTCTTCTCTCTTTCACCCTTATCACATCAACTTTCTATTTTATCATTCTTGTAAATATATTAACATAATATGCTTTGGGCATCCACCTCTTGTAATCTAGCTCCCTTTCTCTAGCTTGTCTATCACCACCCTTGGCTTCTTGCATGATGACCAAGGTGGGGACTTGTCCCATCCACTATTCTCCATATGATCAAAGATACCATACATCATCTAAGATTATGTTAATCAAGAAGATTAGATTATTATAATCCGTCATGGAGGCTATTTAAGGTGCCCATTGAGATGTAAAGAAACATAATCACAAGCACATGAGAGCACTCTAGATCACCAAGCCCAAAGGGGAGCCAGTAAGAGTACATTGTGCAACACCCTTATGCTAGTCCATCTCGTTGAGGTAAGCTATAAGTGAGTCTCTTTTTTTATATAGTATTTCATGAATACATAATGACAAGTTTCCTCTACCTCTTCTCCTCTTTTCTCCCTCTCTTCTCATCTCTCTCCCTGTCTCTCTTATTCTAATATGACATCTAGAACATATAGTGTTCAGATCATATGTACTCTCTTCTAATTCTCCCTCTTCATTCATACTTAAACTTATTAAGTGAGAATTTCCATATGCTCTATTGGTGGAGAATCCTTATTTTCTCATGTTATATATGTTCATGGGACAAATTAGGAGCCATGACCTCTCTTAACCTTCCATCATCTTCATTTCCCTTAAGATGGGCTACAAATTCTCTCTTATGAAGTTATGTTTTTTTTCTTTCCATTCACTTAGAAAAGGGATGTGCTAGCCCATCCTCCCTTTGGCTAGGTGGTGCCCTTCTTTAGCTCTCTTAGTGAGGTCTGGAGGCTGGGTGGGTAAGAGAGGTAGCCCACTCATCTTTTCAGCTCTCAATTTTGTGCCCCTATTGAGAAACTTCTCAACCTACACTCTATAATTTCTATGAAGGAAGAAACATCTAAGGAGTTATCCTATTCTTCAATGAGTATTTGTCAAGGGATCACTAAGGACAAATCCTCATCAAACCTTATTCAAGGGATTCATTGCTCAAGATTACCACTACAATTTTTAAAAGAAGCTCAAGAGAAGAAGATTTTTTATAAGAAAATGGCAGTATGTGGTGTAGAGACACTCCCTAAGGAGCCTCATCTTCAAGTGGTGAAGGCACTTTTAAATTTAGGAATTAAGAGATTTTTGGAGGGGGCGTTACACATCAATGGTGTGTGGTATTGGTGAGAGGTTACATATGGTGATGTGCTTCAACTACTACTAGCAAGAAGGCTCAAACAAATTGAGAAGGTAGCTATCAAAGCCTATGAACTTTACAAGGCTGATGATGGTCACACCAAAGCTAGGCTAATCACTAATCAGCAAATCTTTCGCATCTCTTGAGTGGTGGGATCTAAGATGCCAAAGCTTCAGCAACACGCTTCATGAAAGTTTGTAGTGGAAATTTGTAGTTATTGTATAAAGGAATAATCCTATTTTCTACAACTTTCAATCGGTTCAAAACATTAGGGTGGATATTTGCATTAGTAGAAAGATATATTTTCAGCAAAGGTTGTCTTCTATTTTGGAGCTGAGAGGTTGAGAGAGATCTTGTTGTTCCTTGACCCCATAATATTTCATATTTTGGATTATAACATCTCCTTTAATGTGCATATATTCATTGTAGTCTAAATGCATCCCATGAACCATAGGGATTTGTACAAACCTATCCGTTCTCTTTCTAGGCAAACTATGCACATAATATCTAGCACAAAGCTCAGGTTCCAAAATATCATAAGGGACTTATTGTACATTGTCATCTTGCTGAGATTAATGCATCTATGAATCTATTTATTCTACCCTTAATAAAATATGACTTGGGCCTAGACGTGTTCATCTTTGTTTTGTATTGAGATAGATCATTATCTTCCTATCCTGGCTTTTCCAAGCTTTTTTGGGCACAAAGGGAAGAAAGCTCTAGACTTTCTAGATGACTTAGAAATGGTCTTCCTAGTCACAGGCTGTGATGATGAAGCAACCAAAGTATGGGCCTTCTCTTTAGTTCTAAATGTGATTCTCGAGTGTGGTATCAAGCTCTCTCAATGGCTACAAGGGGTAACTAGAAGGATCTCAAGACCGCATTCTTACATGAGTACCAAGATACAGAGCCTCTTGAAGATATTTGGAGACAACTCCTAGATCTTCACCAAGCCTTACGAGGGGAGCACCAAGCATATGAAGACATATTTATAAAAATGTGGGATAAATGGAAAACCTCCTTAGACGAGGGAGAGAGAGTACCTGATTGCCTTAAGAAAGATTTTTTTCTAGCAGGATTCCACCCTCTACTAAGGTAGAAGATCAAAGGCAAGTTTCCCACATCCTATGAAGAATTAATCACTTATTCTTGGAGAAAGATAGGAAATTGAGGTATCAAGCCCAGTTGAAGAGGGGAATTGAGCCCATGCAAGTTATATCGACCGGGCCAAGGCCTAGAGAAAGATAGGAAATTGAGGTATCAAGCCCAGTTGAAGAGGGAAAAGCCCATGCAAGTTATACCAACCATGCCAAGGCCTAGAGAAATAGCAGAGGCCCCACACAAACTAGAGATGCCACAGCAAGATGCTCCTACAACACATTACTAGTCAACTTGAAATCCTTTTTTTGAATTTAGTGCAAGGAGTACGGCCCCCTCCCCTCACAAATGAAGACAATCGGGGCCCAAGGAGACAAGAAAGAGAGTATGTTTGCTATAGTTATGGGGAGACTGGCCATGGTATATACTTTTGCCCTCATCCCAAGTGTCTGCCAGGAAATGGATTCCAACCAAGGAGGGGACAAGTGACGCCACCTAGGGAGAGGATTGTTCCACCAAATCCAGGGCTCCACCACCAGTTCAAGTTCTCTAGCATCCTCGACCACTTGCAGAAGTGTAACCCTTGCCTATAGAGCCGCCAGAGAATCGTGACATTAGGATGATTAGTTTGGATAAGAGTGATGTCAAAGGGAAGGCCAAAGTAGTAGAGGTTGAAGAAATGCCGTTGAAGAAAGCCCGTAGAATTGAGAGGATGGAGCCTACACCACCAGAGGAAGTTGAAAATATGAAAGAAGAGGTAGAGTCTTCTAAGGCTTCAAAGACACGCGGCAGTAAAAAGAGGAGGGCTCGCTCATGCCGACGCATTGAGATAGATGATTTTTACATGGGTAAAGGTACTAGAGCTTATGAATTTATTGCTGATATGAGGGATTAAGGGCCAAAAATTTCATGGCCACAATTACTGCATCTATCTCTAATAGTGCGATGACAATGGTCAAATGTGGTAAGCATTGAACCCATGAAGAATAGATACGTGAATGCAGTCAAGGCTAGAAAGACAAAAGATATTGTGCCTCTATGGAATCCAAAATCAATGAGCAGAGAGTGTAATATTTCTGCTAAAAAATATTACTAAACTTGTCTCCCCACACGCCGCATAATACATGTGCAAGGCTATCTCCCGCATCGTAATTACCGGCAACTTAATCCATACCCCGCACATGCAAAGATGAGGCCTCCGCATTGTGAAAGTGAGCCCAGCGGTTCAAGACTGCATAACCGCAGGGAAACACCCCTTTGGAAGAAGGCAAAATGGATAATGATGAAAATAAAGCAAAGTTTTTTTACTAATTCCCCCAGTCGATGCATGGCTGGAGGGAAGGGAATGCGAGAAGGAGGTGATGTGGTGAATTTGGTGTATGGGGGGAGAGCCATACACCAACCATGTGGTGGCTTCCCTCTCCCCCCCTTAAACTATAAAAACCCCCCCTTAGCTTTGGACTGGGGAGAAGAGGAGCCTCAGATGCTGCCGTGCCTCACGATTGTAAAGGGAGGAAAGAGGAGAACGCTGCCATAGCCGCCATGCTGGAAGGAAGCTGCCGTGAGGACCGCCCAAACCTGCCGCCAGTGCCACGCCATCCGCCACCAGGCAACCGTGAAGACCGCACTACCACACCCAAAAAAGAAGATCAACGCTTTTGTTGTTCGTGTCCTTTGACAATCATCCCGCTGTTCTTCAAGATTTGAGAAAAGTTCCCGGCTGACCGGGACCACCCAATCGTAGGACGGACCCATAGCCCATCCTCCACACTTTCCTTGATTTGTTTTAGTTATGTAATTATCTAACACATTAATTTGACATGTAACAATCAGCTTCTTTAATTAAACCGTTAAGCACTGGTTCCTTCACGTAATCTTATCATGTGACATAAAAAAACAATATCAAACAAGTTCTTTATTAACATATCATCATATTTATCTTTGAAATACAAGGAGTTCCACCCGTAGGCTTGTCCACAATCCGCCTGAAGGCTATCGAGTAATCCACAGGGATCACTATTCCAAGCTTCCGCCCGTAGACTAGTATGCGGGCCTCGAGATCCAATCCCGAGTCACGTTAGCCTCTTGTGCAGGACCCAGAAGGCGAGGGATTTACGGCCAGAGCCCCCCTGGCACCCAAGCGTCCTCTTGCTCCAAGTAGAGCTCAACGGAGAGACCTCTCGCGGCGGGTTTGGTCCACATTCTCGGCACGGTCAACAACCCCCTTGGTTAGGGTCAGGCAGGCAGTCGGGGATAACTGAAGTTGCCTCTCCTTTCAGGCCTTCAACCTGAAGTATAGATATTCATTTAATTTGTAATTCATAAATCAAACAGTGCTCTAAATTCTCTAGCAAGCACAAACACTTTCATTAACCGATCTTGTTGTTGGCAATTTGCTAAGGAATTATTCTTTCCTTTCGAATGCATCAACACTTGTTCTAGGGTGTCTTGCAACTTGGCAAGATCCCTTATATTCTGGGTTAGGGCGTACCCTATTAACCCAACTTGGTCAACCCTAAAGTTCATTGGATACTTTAATTTCCGGTTTTTAACTTTCCTTATTTATAAGGATATCAAAGAATACATCCTTTTGCAAGATAACTTGCGTAAGGATCCGCCATCCTTGTTGAGGGTATTTAACCTTTCTTCTTGTGAATCAATCACAAGACTATATGACTTCGTACTTGCTGCGCAAGTCCTGCATCGTAATATACGATGAAACAATCCGTTTTAGTTTCTTTAAGCTGACGTTTGTCGGACCTAGGGTCTCTTTTTAAGAACCTCAGGGACAAACCCTAGTTCTTTTACATTTACGAATTTATTGACCCTACAATCAGGGAAGGTAGTCAAGTGTTTAAGGTATAAATGTTTCTTGGTCTTTAAATCATTCCCAAGGCATATTTTGCAGCATAGGTATTTGTAAGTTTACATTAATTCGATTATCTTTTAGAAGGTAATATTGAGATCACCTTGGCACGATTTGTTATCCTTGTGACAATTGATTTTTCAATCCTAAACTTTAATGCTTTGAGGTTAGGTAAATTCAATTAATCTTCCTTTTTTCTTGCAAACAAAACTCATGCCAAATAACAATCTTTTCCTTGCTAAGATATGCAGTTAGCAATGACAACTTCCTAGAATTCAAGCAACGTAAGAAACCTTTCATGAATTTCATCTTCTATGATGATTCGTTGCAAAAAAAAAGAATAGGGATTAATGGTGCAAGATGCAATTTTTATACTTTCAAGATTTAACCGAAATATACTATTATAGTAGGTAGATAATCTTGCTCGTAATTCGTTTCAATGCATGATGCTATTCGAAGGAAACTATGTTTTATACATTATCATTTTTGCATGTTCAATTAAACTAAACTCCTTCATCGTAAATAGCTCGAAAAAAAATATATCTTATCCCTAACAATTCATCTTTGCATGATTGACTTAAATCCGATATAAAACCAAGAAGGAAAAACCTGGTTTTGGGGTGAGATATTCACATGGATATCGGGAGATGACCCTCCCACAGCTACTCCTTGGACTTTCTTAGGTGGAATCGCAGTTGTAATCCTTCGAACGTGAAGGCAGCTTTTACTCTCCTTTTCGGATTTCCACCGTCTCTCTTTCGAGGCAAGGATCCATTCAAAGGATTGACCACGAGAAGGGTAATAAGACCTTTAAGGTCTTAGCTTCTTCGGAGAGGGAAAGGTTTATAAAGCCTAAGAAGGCCCTATAGGGTATATATATGGCAAAAAGGTTATGGGTGAGTGTGGCTTCGCAACCATATGAACCTTGGAAGAACTTTGGGCTTGGGGTAAAAGGTATAGGAAGGGGGATTTTTAGAGAGGTTTTAGGACACGGAATAGTAAAGGTTTTAGGTATTTTAACCCGGAGTGATAGGGGAAAGGTGAAGGATGAAGGCTTCTAGCACGGGGGGAAGAAAAGGGTATGTAAGGAAAAAGGGACACGGGGGGGGTAAGGGGCTTAGGGGGGAAGTTTTAAAAAAAGGAATATGAGAGGGTGTAACACGGTTTCAAAGAAACACAAGAAGGGACCTTACAAATTTAGGCACGGGGAAGGGATTTGTGGGTTATAATGCCAAGGGTTGTGGGGGTTTAACGGCCCTCGGGAAGGGGTTAAGGTCTTAAGACCGGGGCGGGTTGAAAGGATTTCTAAGGGATAGAACTGGGAGGGGGGAAAAGGGTAAGGGAAGGGTATAGGAAGGGTGACTTGAGGGTTTTTTAAAAACCCGGGAGGGGAGGGGGAGAATGAAAGTGTAGAAGGGATATGAGGGGGGTGAAAGGGGGCTTAATTAGCCCCCCCCTTAGGAAGCTTCCACTAGGAAGCTTTTCTGATGTGGCAGGGGAGTAACCAACCGTCCAACGGCTATGAGGCGGCAACGAGGGCTCAAGGGCTTCTTCCACGAGCTTTGGCAGCGACGCGACACTGATGCTCTCCCCTCCTCTACGTCCATCCGGTAGTATGGCAGCATCGACGTCGTTCTTCCCTCCCCATCCCACAGACTGTCAGTGCTCCCTCCTTTATATAGGGGAGGGGAGGGAATCCTCCCCCCTCGACGTGTCCCTTTGCATGATGGTGGAGCCGAGCAAGCTCCAGCGAGGAGCTTGCTGGCTCCTCTATCCCTTTCAGCCTTCCAGCTTGATGCAACGCTGGAGAAAAAGAAAAAAAAGAATTTATTTGAAATATTACAATAACCATATGAATATGCATAAACATCAAGGTGGCATCATCCAAATACATTAGCATATCATCTCGAGTAGTCGGAAGCATCCGTAGACCATAAGCCGTCCCTAATAAAACCTTGCTGCCCAAACAATGCACAACAATAAATCCTTGCATAAATAGAGCTATGGAAGCGCAAACCAAGTTTCAAAGCATCTCAAAACATTGAGCAAACATCTCTAAAGCATCTCTGCATCAAATACCAAGCCTCGGGAGCATCACATAAGCTAAGAGCATGAAATTTTCTTATGGTAAATCAACTCAAATCTATTGCAAAAAAAATCTTTGATTAGAATTTGGCCAATCAGACATCGCCATTTTGTTTGGAGCATGCCAAAACCCCAAGTTAGACTCTTACCTTGCCTAAATTGGGTTCTGGATGCCCAAGATATGAGAAAAAATGGGATTTTTTAGTCAGATTTTGAAACAAGCGCAAAAAAAAATGTGACCTACTACTGTGGGGCCTACTACTTATGCTAAGGATAAGGGGGCAAATGGGGGCATACAAGGTTCCCAATGAAGCCAAGGAACATGTGCAAAGAGTCTATGAGGACCAGGGAGAGGCGGGAGATAAAATCTTACCTCAGGGGGAAGAAGCCATGGCTGGCATTGAAGTTCCAAGCTCCTTGGGTAAGTTACTCATGAATATATGTGTGCATCATGTGGGTTCAAAAGAATGTATTTTTTAAATACCTCGTTTATACGTTTTTTACATATAGAAGGTTATAATATAAAGGAGTTATTTACAAATTGAATAGGAAATGGTTATGTTTTATTCAAGAAAAAATCACAGATAAGGATATTTATAAATAGGCCTTGAACGCATGTGATGTAGAGGATATATATATAGTAACTTCCCCGAGCTAAGCTCTAGGTCTTCAATCCGGGCTAAAGTAATGCCGGGCCAAGCTCCACGATCAAGCTCTGATCAAAAGCTCTAATACAATTTGAAGGAGATACAATGGCAGTGGAGAAGGAGAAGAGGAAGATGTGGGAGAGAAGAGCATGCACAATGTAGGTGCTGTCAAGAATGATAAGATAGCCTTATTGCACTATCTCATATATATGAATAAAGAATATGGGAGGTGTCATGCCACTACACGGACACAGTGTGAAGAACTCTGAAGTGCATCATCATCCGACTTTCTTATCGATCAAGAGATTCAATGACATCTAAGTTATTAGTGCTAGCGTGAGTGGGATGGATGGTCCAAAATTTAGCCAATTTTAGATATGTTGGATATTATTTATTGTAAATATCCGAAAAAGCTAAGAAAACTTCTAGATTAGGATGGCAAGCAAAAAGCAAGTTGCTTTTTTAGTTAGTTATTGGTTTTTTCATAAGAAAGATTGATGGGAAAAATCGTGCACGTCGCAATCGCACTTGACTGCCATAAAATAACACTTCGAACTAGAAGAAGAAGAAGAAGAAGTGATCTAGGAGATCCCTAAGCAGGCAGGTGTGTTGGATTTTTACTCCCCTCTTTTGGAGCCAATGGAGCCATTAGATTTGGGTTTCAAGCAGCAAAGAGCAAGCTGTTATTTTGATGCACGTTTTTTGTCTAGGAGGGACCTCTAGGAGATCTAATGCCTGGAGATTGCTTTTGAGTAGTGCCAGACAAAGGATTTTAGGTTTTTTCAATACATATTGATTCAATTCATTGGGTTTTGTCTTTATTGTGTTTACCTCTTGTCTATTCTTTTTCTTCTCCTCCACCTCCTATCTCTACTTCCTTCTATCTTTGATCCTCGGTGGATACAACCTATTCGTGAACCCGACGTGAAAGATCGTCAAAAGAAGGAAAGACAAGATGGGAGAACCTTCAAACACAATCTCTAATTATGATTTGCAACAGTTGGTGCAGAATATGAATATGCTTATGCAAGTATAACAACGACAACAGGTGATAAAAGCTTTTGCTCAAATAGAAAGTGATGTGATGAATGCTCTGCAAGCAATTAAACATGAGATGAAGTTATTCAATAGCAGGAATGTATCTGCATATGTACATACCTATGCTCAAAAGATGGAATTCTTTGGGGTGGCTCAACTTGCATGGAGTTGTATTTTGTATGTGTTACTCTACATGAACTGAAAGTGCGAATTACTGAATTATACATGCAGGATGCTGACTGGGTAGCTTTTAAGAAGACACTCAGGGAAGAATTTTACATGCAGGATGCTGACTGGGTCACTTGATGGTTGGTCAAAAGGCTGAAATATGGACACATGGTTTACATGCAGCTGAAAAGAGAAAGGTTACTAATAGTGAAATGTCTCATGCAGGGCAAGACATTCGTGACATAACTAGTTCCGAATCATCGGTAGATGCATATTGAGTGTATGCATATTTAGCAAAAGTACAAAAGACGGATGTACTTGTGGAAGAGAAATGAAAGAGAGATGAAGATAAGGTAGGGATATCTAAAAGAGTGACAAGAAGAAGTGTGGATCAGCCTGAAGCTGCAAATCAACCACCTCCCGAGCATGTTATGGAAGAGGTTAGTTAGGAGCAAAAATAGGATAGAAAACAAGAGGGCAAAAATATGAGCAAGCAACCAAAGTATAAGTTGCAATTTGACATTGAGACAACCACAGATCTGAAGAAGGTTCTTAAAGAATGGATCTTAAACAGTTGGGTGGAATTCACCTTGGGAGAGGTGCTTAGCATCGCCAAGTGAAAATTTCATGATGAGATCATTGACATAATTAAGGGAAAGCGTCAATTTCTTGGTGATACCAGTAGTGCTGTAACGTGTCCACTAGAATCCTCTAGGACACGTCTTGGCAGTCCATCGGAAAGGCTATCTAGAAAACTCCACCCGGCACTCCCATGGAATGTTACGGGTTTTGCAATCTAGGTTTCCCCACGTCTGCCACGTAGTGGAAGTGTCCTGGCCGTTTCCCACTTAGGATCGACCGGAATTAAGGTTTTCTTGTTTGGTCATTAGCTAGCAGCAACTAGCGTCAGACCCGAGTGAACTACTTTACGCAGAAACGCCAGGTCCGAAGCGGATTCACGCTGCACTTGGTTCAAGGAGAATGGGAAACGAGAGGGATGCAAGGCTCGACCTCTCTGCCATAAGGCATAGTCCCATTCCGTTCCCCTAAAACAGCGTGAATCGGGTAATAGGTAATTCTAAGTCATCGTTCTCGTTATTTGTTTCGGCGATGATGATCATCCCTCTGTTCGTCGAAGATTTTGAGAAAAGTTCCCGGCTAACCGGGACCACCCATCCATAGGACGGACCCATGGTCCATCCTCCGCACTTTCCTCGGTTTGTTTTAGTTATGTAATTACCTACCACATTAATTTGACATATAACAAACAGCTTCCTTGATTAATCCTGTTAAGCACTGGTTCCTTCACGTAATCTTATCACAGGACATAAAGGAAACAATGTCAAACAACTTCTTTATTATCATTTTATCCTTTTATCTTTGAAATACAAGGAGTTCCGCCCGTAGGCTTGTTCATAATCCGCCCGAAGGCTATCCAGTAATCCGCTAGGGATCACTAATCCAAGCTTCTGCCCGTAGACTAGTATGCGGGCCTCGAGATCCAATCCCGAGTCACGTTAGCCTCTTGTGCAGGGCCCGGAAGGCAAGGGATTTACGGCCAGAGCCCCCCCTGGCACCCAAGCGTCCTCCTGCTCCAAGTAGAACTCAATGGAGAGACCTCTCACGGCGGGTTCGGTCCACGTTCCCGGCGCGGTCAACAACCCCCTTGGTTAGGGTCATGCAGGCAGTCGGGGGTAACTGAAGCTGCCTCTCCCTTCAGGCCTTCAACCTGAAGTATTTAGATATCTTTTCATCCTTTAGTTCATTGAGCAAACAATGCAAACAGTGCTTCTAAACTGTTACAAGCACAATCAATTCCAGTGGACGTTTAGCTGGCAAACTGTTAAGGAGTGACTCCTTCTCTCCGAATGCAACCCGCATTCGATCCGGAATCAATTGCAACTTGGCAAGATTCCTATCGTCCCTGGGTTAGGGTCATACCCTGCCAATACTTTAGGTTTTGTTTATGGTAGATTCCGGCGACCATGTCGCTTTAGTTTATTGACTAATCATTTGCGTCCAAGCAAATACCTAGCTTCCCTTAACTTGACAAATTTTCCCTAATGAGGATGGAGTAAGAGGATGACTACCCTTTCCCCTTTGCAAGTTAAACTTGCGCAAGAACCTGCCAACCTTAATCCACGGAATGGCAAAACTTCTTACGATCAACCCGCAAGACTAAGTGACGTTGCAATTTACTGCACAAGTGTCGCCTCCATTCCAAGAGATCATTTCGCCTAATGAATGGCGTATTCAGGTCACGGAATTAGCTTCCGACGAGAAGGAGGATTTAGGGTGTCTTTTTACCCACCCCATCCTTAATTTCACTAAATCGACAACGTTTAGTCCTAGGGATCCAACTCAATTCGAGTTTCATCATTTTGAACACTTGGTCCTTAAGGTAGGAATCCTAGATTATTGTTTACATGAGCATCCAATTAGCTCAACATTTTGGGAATGTGGTTAGGACTATTGGCTTGAAGGTTTCGACTTAGCGACAATTGGAAAACTTGGCCGAATCCTTAACCTAGTTAGTGTTCGGGGTGTCTATCGTACCATATGATTCCTTTGTGGCTAGGTGATTTGGGTAATTCATTATGCTTGTCTCGCGACAAGGATGAATCCTTCCTAGAGACAATAAACTAGATCTAAAAGAGGAAAAATAGTTGCAACTAACACAATACATGTAAACATGTGATTCATTGCTCCTACGCATCACATGGTTCACAATAACTCTATCTTTCCTTAGTATAGTAAAAATGCATGATAATCTGGATACTAACTTTCCTAGGACCTACTAGGACTTACATCAAATAATCATGCTTACAACCTTGTTGTCTACACTTTAGAATCTCATGCTTTGATAAACCATGCAACCTTTCCTAAATACGGCTCCTAATGAATGAAATTTCTGCATGATGACTATGCAACACGCAACTTTCCCCTAGCTACAATGTAGTTAATGAAGTTCATACCAAACTAAAGCTAGTGTTAACTTATTCCATGTTACATGCTACTTGCAAGTCCATAAGATCATTTTCGTACTCTTCCATTTCTTTTCGGATAATATCTTATGGGTGTTAACTTTTCCTCATGAATCATTACAAGGAAAATGTTGCCTAAAATGCGGCACACGCTTATTCCTACCATGTCTAGTAACCAAATGCACTTATCAATTTCATTTCTTTGCCCTATATGTTTAGACTCATTACTTCGATAATGTTCCAAAATAGCAACATGCAGCTAGTCTTCTAAGGCGGACAACTCTGGAAATGCAACCGTTTCAATTTCATGACATGCATCAACCTTGTCTAATGTTTAAAGAGATAATTTATCAAATGTATTTTTAACGCTGCCACATGCATTAAAAATAAGCGTAAAATGCATTCTCCCTTATGGAATTAAGCGTGCCTAAACATTTCTTTATGCGAGAATAAACTCGAATAAACCTGGACTTGTGGGCTCAGGGAGATATCCACTTGAATGCTTGGAGATGAACCTCCCGCAGGCGCACCTTGTGACTTTTTAGGGGCCATCGTCGGCGTGGTTTCGGCTTCTGGGTTGCCTTTGCGGTCTATGAATTGACTTGCCTTGGTATGCAGCCTCCAGACCTTTGCCTTTTTCCCTCGTACGCAGGAGATTCCTTTGCGGGACTTTGGATAAATGGTGCTTGCGGATGAATTCTTTAGGAAAAACCCGAGTGGCTAGGAATGGGTTCACGGATGGCTTGTGGCCTTTGAAGTCTAATTGCGGGAAGCCTCTTACGAAGGATCTTGCGGGAGGGCTTTATAGCTTATTCCTCTTCTCTTCAAAGTCCCGGGGGGGGTATGAATAGATTTATGGGGGATCTAGTGGGAAGGGGGCTTAAAAAATCCCCCTTAGAAGCTTTTTAAGAAGCTTCTAAGAAGCTTCTAGTTGACTGCAGCAACGTCGAGGGGGGGGGTATCCCATGATTGGGAAGGGGTCGTCGTGAAGAGGGCGGAATGGCGGCGGACTATGGCGGGCTGGCGGACTGTGGCGGCAGCGCGGCGGCTTCCTGCACGACGGCGACGGTCTGATCTCCCTCCTTTCCCCAACGGCGGGGCAGCAGCGTCCTCTCCTCCTTCTCACAGCACCGTCCCCCTCCTCCCTCTTCTCTCCCTAACGGGAGTTCATATAGGCAAGGGGGGGGAAAGGGAAGCTCCACCACGTGGAGGATTCATGCCATTCCCTCATGCATTCCCTACTCACTCTTCCTTAGGCCATTCCTCCCCACACTCCCTCTCCTCCAGCCATGCATCGGCTGGGGGAAGGGATAATTTAAAAAAATTTGCCTAAAATTTATCCAATTGCCCCTTCAAAAAGGGTGTTCCCTCGCGGCTTTTACGGTCTTCAACCCCAGCCTCTAATTCACAATGTGGAGGCCTCATTTTTTTGAGCGTGAATGGTATGGATTAAGCTACCAATAATACGATGTAGGGGATACCCTTGCACAGGATTTACACGGCGTGCGGGAAGTCAATATTTACGGTACGCAGTGTGCGGGAATATTACAAGTGCATTGCTGTAATTTGAAGAGGAAACTGGTTTGTTGGGTATTTCAGACTGAATATGAGCATGAAGTAAGTACTGCATTATCTATGCAGGATGCTACTAATCGGCAGCGGATAGCATGTGGAAAAGAGAAGAAAGTGACTGAAAATGCATTGTCTTGTAGCAATATACATGGTTGAGTAAGGCAGATGCAACAATATGGGGAAGAGACTCTAGGATTTATTCCTCAAAGAAATTACACAAGAAATCATTGGCCCAGGGCTATCACTGAAATGGTAGTGAAAATAGGGGAACATGAAACTCCTTGTGTTGCTTTACTTGACCATGGGTTTGAGATAAATGTCATTGAGCGTGGATTGTATGAGAATGGTGCATGGCTTGTGGACATTGATCATGGTTGGCATATGAGGGTTGCAAATAATTTTTCGAGAGAGCTCTATGCTGCATGTCCTAATGTAAAAGTGATGGTTGGTGATGTACAAGAAGAGCAACACTCCTTTGTGCAAGTAATTCCTCATATGCAGTGATTTTGGGACAGCCCTATATTACAAGAGTGCGTATGGAAACAAAGGTGCTTGATGATGGTTTTTCTTATGCAAGAGTCAGCAGCAAGGATGGGAGGAAAGCAGTCCAATTTCTTACTATTTGTGTTAATCATCCTAGAAATTGGGATATGCTTCGAGACTCTCCTTTGGCTCCAAATGCAAGGGAATTCAAAAACCTGGATTTTCATTAAGCACTACTATAATGCGGGGCTACAATAGTGCTTTTTAGAGGATCTACTCGCCCCTTGATGGAATGAAGTATGTATTTACTATTGATTATTCTCAGTTTACAACAAATAGTTCATGTTGGTTTAAGCTTATGGAAGCTATGTGCAAGGCTGAACACATGTCTATGAAACTGGCTACTAAGGAACTGAAAGCATTGGGATTGTTAGTTAAAAATGAAGGCATTTTAGGCATCTTTTATGGGGTTAATGTTAATGACACTATGGCTAAAATTTCAGCAACTATATATGCAGAAAATGAGGTTGAAAACAAAGTGATGTCAGTATGTTCTTTGGACATGTATGATGTTATAGCATTGTTTGCTCAGCAGGAAGGATTAAAATAAGTTGAAGCACTTGTGGAGACAAAGTATAAGACAATTGAAAAAAAGGTAAAACCAATTGCTTTGCCACTTCCACCAAAAAGTGAGGGTTTGTATGAAAAAGTATCAAGGCAGCCAAGCTTACGGGATCCTAAAGATATAGTTCATCAGTTTACAGCTGAAACATTACAGGAATTGAAAGTTGGTGTAGCAAGATGTACCATGGAATTTGAGGCCTATTCCAGTGCCTAAATCTTACTTGCCAAAGCTGATGGATTTGCTAAATAAAAGATTCACATGAATATCTTGGAGCCCTCTTTAGTCCTGTACTCAAATTGTTGGTTTACTGTGCCCAAAAAGAATGGGGCTTTGAGATTTATTCAAGACATGCAACTAGTCAATAAAGTGACCGTAAGAAATTTGGGTGCAAGTCCTGTGGTTGATGAATTTGCAGAGGCTTTTGCAAGCAGAGTGATCTATTCTTTGGGTGATCTTTACTCGCGGTATCATCAATTTCAACTTGTAGTTGAAAGGAGGATATCACAACCATGAAGACTCCCTTGGGGTTAGTACGGATGTGTACTCTCCCATAGTGTGCAACAAACTCAGCGGCACACATGACAAAAGCTATGAATAGGATACTCATGGATTTTATACCACAATTGACAATGCCCTTCTTGGATGATATTCCAATCAAAGGGTGTGTAGTGGATAAAAAGAATGAAGATATGGATGCTCGTGGGTGCAAAAAATTTGTTGCAGACAATATTGTGGATTGTGAGAGGATTTTGACATGTCTAGAAGAGGTGCATCTAACTCTTTATGGACAAAAGTCCGTCTTTGGAGTTGAAGAGGTTTTGATTGTTGGTCATATGTGTGGGTCCTATGGGCAAAGACCATCACTAGCAAAAATAGATGGGATTGATAAAATGCAAGATGTATGCATGAATGTATCAGAGGTGTGTAGATTCTTGGGTGCATGTGTGTTCTATTTGATATGGATTCCTCATTTTGCACATGTAGGTGATGCTCTATATCAGCTTCTGAGAAAAGGTCAGAGACTTTATTAGGAAAGGAGGCACCAGAAAGTAATGAAGAGATTGAAGCAGCTCTTAAAATCTGCTCCTACGTTGAGAAAGGTTGACTATTCACATGGAAAGCCTATCATTATTATTGTTGATATAAGCCTAATATGAATTGGACGGGCAATTGGGCAAGATGATGAGGAAGGGAAAAGATATGCAATATGCTTTGGTGCTAAAATATTGACTGAACGATAAAGAAGGTATCCACATGTTGTAATATTACCACACAAAATATAAATGAATTTTGACCACTACAC
This sequence comes from Lygodium microphyllum, assembly GCF_053477565.2. Lineage (NCBI taxonomy): Eukaryota > Viridiplantae > Streptophyta > Polypodiopsida > Schizaeales > Lygodiaceae > Lygodium > Lygodium microphyllum. Next base: position 52,314,575 of record NC_141154.1, read on the forward strand.
GCCCCACACAAGAGCAACTTAAAATAACCTCCATGCGACTAGAAGAACCCTGGGCTAAATGCTCCACCCTCGCACGTTAATAAACTCCACCCGTATGGTGCATGAGGCCGTGGCTTGAAGACCGCAAGCCCACACGAGAAGACCTCTTCTAGAGGAAAAAAGGGGATAATGGGTAATTTTGGTGCAAATTTTCTTAATTATTCAACCCCTCCCCTCAGCCGATGCATGGCAGGGAGAGGGAGTATGAGTGCAAGGAGAGTTATGTAGAGAAGGAGCATCGGGAGGGGATCATGCTGACCCGACACTTGGAGGCTACCGTTCCCCTCCCCTTAGCCCTATAAAACCACCCCCTCCCCAAGCTTGAGGGAGGGGAGAGAGGAGAGAAGAGGAGGCAGTCGTGCTACCCACCATCGTCGCCTCCACGCCGTGCTGCCGTGCCTATTGCCGCGCTGCCGCCGCCTACCCCATTCCATCGCCATCATCATCACCTTCATAATCATCATCTTCGTCTTCATCTTCCTCCCTTTCCAATCATTTCCCCTCCCTCCACGTCATTCTGTTCCACACAGAAGCTTCTTTAGAAGCTTCTAGAACAAAGCTTCCATAAGCCCTGTACACACGGCCTTCCCCGTGTTCTTTAAAAACCACGTCTCCAAGGCCTTGGTCCTGTGCGGTGTCAAGAATTTTTCTGAAAACTGAAATCCCCTAGTCAAATTGTAGTTAGATTTGATTTTTTGCTAGTTTAGTTGTTGTGTGACAGTTTGTTTTGTTGTTTTGTAATTTGATTTATTGTGTTTGTTTAGCTTAGGATATGTTTCTATCATTTTGTTTGATTTGTTGAGTGTGAAACTTGATAGCCTTGGTTGAGTTTGGTATTTTTTGAACAGGATAAAGTTGGAGTTTGCTATTAGCTACCGAACATTGAGGAGCTAGGTATGTATTCTTGTCGAGACTCTTGCACATCACAGGGATTATGGGTTCACAAGAACTTCACATTGCACTTATTGATGCACTGCACTCAGGGGTCGTCTCGTGTCCTTCTCAAATATTTCCATGCCATGGGTTGGGATTAAGCACATTTTTCACCATCATTGAGCACTAGCATGGCATGAGACCCGCTGCAACTATATTCAGTAAATCTTAAATGTACGCGCACATGAGAGAGCACCTATCATTGAGCACGCATGTTTCTTGCACGCACCATTTGGGATGTTCATCACAAAGTTAGGAACCTCTGGTTGAGAGGGTAAGGTGGTTGGGTGAGTTCGAGGGTCGTGAAGGATGCCATCAATTGTGAGAAGGGTTGTTCATATTTGGTCAACATAGGTTAGCTTGAATAGTGTCTACCCTACATCCATCTTGTACAGTGTCCTATAGGCCCTTAGCACTACGATGAGGTTATTGTCCTAGTCACTAGGTGAGGTGGAGACTACCTTAGTTAAGACATTTACTAGGATCTTATTCATAGATTTTGCATGATCCTTAGCTTGAGGGTAATATGATGAGGATTTCCTACGGATGATCAAGAAGCTGGATAGAAAATGAGCAATCCCTTCATTAATGATGTGCATGCCTTGATCAGTAACTAGCTCAATTGAGCAGTCAAATCGGAAGATCACCTACTCCCAAAGGAACTTAGCCCTGGTTCTAGCTTCATTCTTTCTAGTGGCCTGAGCTTTAGCAATTTCATGATATAGTTACTACAATTATGTATTTTGCCTGTGAGTACTATGTTATGGGACTAATTGGCCCAATGAAGTCAAATTTTCACTTTTTAAATGGTTGTCATACTATCACCGTGTGCTCAATTCAATTTTTTCCTTTTGGATGGGGACTTTGATTCTCTACTAGCACTCGTTGTAATGCTTCATGAACTTAGTTGCATCATGGAATAGGGTGGGCCACCACAATTGATATTGCAACACCTTGCATACCGTAGTATCCCTATTGAAATATCCACCAGTAATTCCACCATGAGCTTCAGCAACTATATCATGCATCTCGTGCTCACACATGCATCTTCATAATAACCCATCTAGTCCTAGTCTATAGAGTTGGTCAATTATCAAATGATAGGGCTAAACCTTAGGATAAGGCAGTTTAGCCTAGCTTGATCTATGGGCCTCTGAGGCAATCCATGCTCTAGGATTTGAACTATGTTATCCACCTAATATGGTGTTAGATTGGTCCCTAACAAGTCTCTCTCACTAGATACTTCAAAAAGATGTACACCTGGTAGATCATCTATAATGCCCTGGTTAGCAGTTTGTCATGAAGATATGCAAAACATATGGTCTACCATGTAGTGTTGCTTATCCTTATGCAGAACCATATATTGATAGAACCTAGGATGATAAACATAATCTGTGAGTATTCAAAGCATTATGTACTCGAAAGCAATCTTTAAGTATTAGATCTCTTAGAGCTCCCTAGTAGACCAAAAACATGCACCAAATCCTAGCTCCTCCTTTGCTACTCAGATGGAAAATCTGATTTTTCCATTGGCTCCAAAAGGATGATAGAACTCAAGGACACTTGATCAGTATTCTCCTAGATTTCCTTCTTCTTCTCCTAGTCTAGAGTGTTATTTGCTGCTTGAAAATTGCAATCTTGCCATGCATAAATTTAGAATCTCCTCCTTTTGCATAAGATCTCCCGAATTTCTTTGAAAAGTCACTTGTTTTTTGCATGTCACTGTATTCTAGAAGTTTTCTACTCCTTTTTAGAATATTTACAAAAAATAATATCCAAAATATCAAAAATACGATAAATTAATAAAAAATCTTGTATTTTGGAACTATCCAAACTATGGACACTAACACTAATGACTAATATGACATTGACTCTCTAAATTAATAAGAAAGCTAGGGTTTTTCACATTGTGTCAACATAGGAGTATGACACCATCATGAGATTTTCCATGCAATTTGGAATTGAAATGGGATGGTCCTTATAAAATTGTTTGTATATGAAAGAATAGCCCCAAATGGGATGGTCCTTATTAAATTGTTCGCATAGGAAAGAATGGCTCTGTAGTCCATTTTTAGCACTTTCCATGGGATAGAGCTCAAAACTAAACCATATATTCAATAAAGTGAAGTCCTATTATGTATACGAGCTAATGTAAAACTTGGTGCCTTTACCTGTCCCTCAAGATCCAACTTAAATTTACAAGAGGTATCAAGAGTGTTGGATAGAAAAAGCCATTCCTTAGCTTAAGCATCCATATTTAGAGTAGCATTACCACCAAGGCAAAGTGATCTACTGGAGTAAAGATTATCACATTATTGAGTGGCAACATAGATCTTTTACGTTGAATATTCGAGTCTATTGCCACCACTATCATAGGATTCTTACTAGAATCCCTATTGTGTTTAATGAGGAAGGAGGGATTGTACCTATCTTACACACTCTCTCTCGATTAGGCTTTGATTGTCATAAGTACGAGTAGGTTGATTTCCATGGCAAGTTGTATCAATGAAGTGTGGCTTTATACATTATATTTTGATGGAGCTTCTTGGGGACTTGCTAAGCATGCGAGTATTGGTGTTGTCATTAAAGCTCCCTATCATTGACTAGTTTTTAAAATGGAAGTGTATTTAGATCTCGGGGGGTTCACTGTATATATATTCTCTATATAACGTGTGTTCATGGCCTATTTATAAATATCCCAATCTGTGAATTTTTCTTGAATAAAACACAACCCTTTTCTATTCAATCTATAAGTAACCCCTTTATATGACACCCTTCTATATGTAAAAAATGTATAAAAATGGTGTTTTAAAAATCCCTTATTTTGAACTCACGTTATATATATATATATATATTCATGAGTAACCCCCCCGAGATTTAGATAGTGCTTTTAATGTTAATATGGCAGAATATAAGGCCTTGTTGATGGGATTAAATCTAGCTAGATGTAGTGATATTCAACAATTATTGGTAAAAGGAAATTCATAGCTAGTGATCAACCAATGGAATGGGACCTATAGTGTGAGAGATCCCATTCTAAGGATATACATTTGTATAACCTTGGATGCCTTCGAGATCTTTGAGGCAGTGTTGCCGATTAAGTCCTCGATATAGTAAATCACTTCGTAGATTCCTGATTGATTATGCCTTTGTTGAAGATGCATTTCTTAATTGTGGTCCTCTTGAGGGTTCTTTACAATTGCCTCCTTATGTTAGTCTAGGACTACTATGGGTGTATGAGAATTTTGAAGTAAGTGATCTTTATTTAGTTTTTATGATAAATTGTTAGTGCATACAATGGAAACATAATTAGAAGTGATCAAAATATATATATTATATATATAATTTCAAAAATTCATTTACTTTCCTTTCCACACATTAAAAACAATTAAACCGCAAAACTCAAAACACGGGCTTTCATGAAAAGATGGGGTTGTTCTTGGGTTTTGTGGATAAAATGATGTTTATATGACATTTAAAAAAATATGCTAGTGGATTACACTTAAGTCATATAAATCTAAGAAGTTTAAAAAAATCTATAATTTATATTGAAGTAAATAAAAAATTATGAAAATTTGTGACATCCCATACGTACCCCCCTTTCTTTTCAATTTCAAAGAAAATTTTTCTAATATATATTACCAGTTCAAAATTTTTTTACTCCCCCTCTCTCCCCGCCCACAACAGTTGGGGAAGAAGGGGGAGAGAGAGTGGGAGTGGTGGATGATGGGGGGGAGGCATGCAGCCTCTAGGTGGAGGGGTGGCCATGCCAACTACCTCCTCCCCTCGCCTATATAAGGGGAGGCTTCTCCCCTCCCCTGGTAGAGAAGGAGGAGGCTACGTCCTCACTTGTACCACCCCCCCGACCATCTGAGCAAAGTCTTTCCCCCCCCATTCAGTCAAGGGTTTTTCCCCCCTTCTCCCTCGCTGGTGGCGCTGCTGGGCCCTCCAACTGGGCATTCCCCCTTCCCGTCCGTGCAGCTGAACGGCCCTGGGCCTTCGATGCTAGGCACCAGCCCCTCTAGTTACTGTCGGCTGTTGCTGAAATGACTCGGCTACGGACCCCCTCCTTATGACACACCACCCCATTTACTAAAGGCTACGGACTCTCTCCCCCCCCCCCCCGGGGCCCCCCAAACTAGTCACCTCCCTTCCTAGTTGCTAGTTTCGAGCCCCCCAAACACGCCGTCTCCCTCCCTGGTTGCCACCCTGACCGTTGCCACCCTGACCGGCCATGAGGAGAAAGGGGGAAGGAGAGGATAAGAAGTAGAAGGAGGGATGAGAAAGAAGGAGGGAGAGAGAGAAGAGGAGGAGGAGGAAGAGAGAAGGATAAGGAGAGGATAAGAAGGAGTGAGGAGAGGAAAAGAAGGAGTGAGGAGGGAAAAAAAAAGAAGAGGGAGAGAAGGAGAAGGAGAGAGGAAAAGAAGGTGTGGGAGAGGGAAGTAGAGGGAGAGTAGTAGAAGAAGAGGAGTAGGAGAGAGGTAGAGGAAGGGGAAGTAGAGGGTCAGAAGTAGGAGAAGAGAAGGAGGAGGAAGAGAGGTAGAGGAAGAGGAAGAAGAGGGAGAGAAGGAGGAGAGGAGAAGAAGAAGGGAAAGGAGAGAGGTAGAGGAAGAAGAAGAAGAAGTAGAGGGAGAGGGAGAGAAGTAGGAGAAGAAAAGGAGGAGGAAGAGAGGTAGAGGAAGAGGAAGAAGAGGGAAAGAAGGAGGAGAGGAGAAGAAGAAGGGAAAGGAGAGAGGAAGAGGATGAAGAAGAAGAGGTAGAGGGAGAGAGGAGAGAAGTAGTAGAAGAAGGAAAAGAGGAAGAAAGAAGTGGGAGAAGGAGAAGAAGAGAGGGAGAAGGAGAGAGAGAGAGAGAGTAGAGGAATAAGAGAAGTAGGAGAAGAGAAGGAGAGGGAGAGAGAGTAGGAGAGTAAGAAAAACAAAGAAGAAGAAAAGAGAGAGAGAGAAAGAAGGAGGAGAGGAGGAAAAAAAGAAGAAGAGAGAGAAAGAGAGTAACCGCTACGAGTCACCCAAACCACTCTCTCAGCAACGAATCCCATCCAGTGGTCTTTCCCGACTGAACGTGTCAACCCGAAACCCATCAAGGACCAGACTACTCAATCTCCGTGAGGCGAATGGCTCCCAAGAAGAAAGTTGCAAGAAGTATAGGTGCCCAAGCCATCGGTAATGTTGGAGGGGCGAGCGGAACGACCAACACAGTACACACGAATCAAGCCCAGGTTCTAAGCGTTAAAAATTAATTTAGGAATTATTTCTTATGGAAGGGATGAAAGGATTAATGTCATGCATAAGGTTTTGTTTATTCTAAGAGCTAAGTTGCATGCGCGAAATGGTAGAGGTTGAATTCGCATAAGATTTTACTCACGTAAAATGATAAGGTTAATGCCTTACCTCACATGAATGATAGCTTCTACACACATAAAATGATAAGGTTATCACCTTACTTCACATAAAATGATAGCTTTTTAACCAGTTCAATGCATGTACAATCATTTAGAATTTAGGTTTCGCAATGATGGTTAGAAGAAACACATGAAATGTTAATTTCTTCTCATTAGATACACTTGCATTGTTAGACAGAACCCTATCATAGACACAAATCACATGTGATCCGATGCATTAGAAATTAGTACTCATTGCCAGGAATAAAGAGAGATAAAATTCATTTAGGGATACAACTATACTAAACGCACAACGTGCATGATGGTTGGGAAATCCTACATAGAACTGCACTAAGAGAATTGGAAGGATCGCATGCATCTAGACCGCATCCTGAAAGTTTAAATGAGGAATCATGTGTTGCCATGTGTGCTAACTGAGCTTGGCTGGAATTAGAGATTAAAAGACCCTTGATTGGGTTGCGAATAAGGCATGTCCGTTGCCTTGACTGACCAGCTAATGCTTGAGTTAGAGATTAAGATACCCTAAGGTAAAACCCAAGGAAAAGGGGCAAGTATAAGTCAACTTACCAAGACCATTTGCTTGCGTATTTTTTTGAAATTATTGGGATCTCACCAAGTCACAAAAAGACCCAAGATCGGGTGCTGGGAGCATCCGAGAAAAAAGGAGTCACACCTTAGCAGTCGGTCGCACAAACGACCTCCGAAATGTTCATGCTTGTACTTAGGTGCATCATTTGATCTCTTTGCTCAAGGAACTAATTCAAGGAAAACACTTAATGCTTCAAGTTGAAAGCCTCGAGGAAGAGGTAGGAACAGTTACCTCTGACTGTCTGCCTGGCCCTATCCAAGGGGGTTGTTAGCCATGCCGGGTATATGGACCTAACCCGCCGCGAGAGGTCTCTTCATGGGTACTTCTTGGAGCGGGAGGATGCTTGGGTGCCAGGGGAGGCTCTCGCTGTAAATACCTTGCCTCCAGATCCCGCACAAGGGATGGACATGACTCGAGATGGGATCTTGAGGCCCGTGTACTAGTCAACGGGCGAAACTTGGAGCAATAATCCTGTAGATTTCCGGGCTAGCCTTCGGGCGTGATATTGGATGTACTCCAGGATTTTGATAAATAAAGAGCAGTTATTGGAGAAAAAGGAACTTGTTTGGCATTGTTTTTGTGTCAGTGCCTAAGTTACATGAAGGAACCCATGATTAATTTGTTTAATTAAGGAAGCTAATTTTGCATGTCAAAACGTAATGTGTTAGGTAATTAGATAACTAAAGCAAACTGAGGAAAGTGCAGTGGATGTGACTTAGGTCTGTCCTACGGAAGGGTGGTCCCGATTAGCTGGGAACCTTTCTCAAATGATGAGATAATAAGACAATGAAGACCTAGTATCAGTAGATGTAGAATCTCCAATTTATTGTGTTTTAGGGGAAAGGAATGGGACTATGCCGTATGGCAGAGAGGGCTTCGCATCCCTCTCGTTTCCCATTCTCCATGAACCAAGTGCAACTTGAAACCGCTTCGTCCTGTTGTCCTTACGAAAGGTGGTACAACTGGAGCTCCATGCTGGCTCGTTCCTAGAGACTTTGTTGATAGGAAAGGAACCCTGATCTCAGGTCGATCCTAAGTGGGAACGGCTGGACACTTTCACTCGGGGCAAACTCCGAAAGACCTAGATCGAAAACCCTATATCACTCCCTGCGAGTGCCAGGCGGAGCCTTCTAGACCCTCCCCCCGATGGGCTGCTAAGACGTGTCCTGCAAGCGGACAAGTGGGCATGTTACAGTTGGTATCAGAGTGAACCAATGGAATCTAAGATTAACAAAGAAACTTAATGGAGGAAAGTAAAGGGAATAAGGGGATAGCCAGGGGAAGGTAAGTGGAATAGAGCAGTGTTTTCTATTGAAAACATTTTCTTACTCACTTATGGATGCTGGGTTGCAGAGTCACAAAGCATAGAACAAATTATTAGTGTTGCAGGTTATGTTTATGACTGCAACGCATGCTTCAAATTATCAACGGAGGCTAGGCATGATAAATATTCTAGACCACATCTACAATCCTTCACCCCTGTATGCGGAATGGAGGTGGACAGGAGAATCAAGAATATACTACATAGAAACCCACCGACTTGCATACCTTCAGACCAACTTGAACAGAATCAAGTGGATGGAGGATTTAAAGATCGTGAAGCTTTTCATCTTTGTCAAAGCTCACGCAAACGCAACCCTGCATGTTGGCAGACGGCAAGTCAAGCAGAACAAGTATATGTATGAAGAAGTGACTCGGGTGATCCCTACCAACAAAATCAAAGTGCTAGGGCGCTATGAAATGAACAGGTATCAAAGGAAGGGTTACCCCAAGCTTCCTATGGCTTATTGTTTCCTAAAAATCCATGACCCCGCTCCATATTATTATTATGTCCCTGTAGCCAATTGTAACACAATCTTATTCTCCCTAAACTGATGTACCAAACAGTTTGTTATACTTTCCCAAAATAAATGTACTCAAAGGGCTATGCCCTCATGAATGAATAAGACTTCTTATTATCATCTATCTTGATTGTAAATGTTGGCAAATGAGTTAAGAGATTAGGTCACTTGGCTAAAAGCTGTGATGGTCATGTTAACGTAATATGGGGAATGCTTGATAAGTTTTTTTAAAACATAAAGAATCTTATTGTCCAGGCACAACCCCAAGTGTAGGTTCCAAGTCTGACCCCTGCACTAAGTACAACTGTGATTCAAGAGAAGAAGTTTCTTCTCAAACAAATCAAGCCACCTGAATTTGATGGCAAGGGAAGGACTGTTCAAACTAATGCCGAGATATGGATCGAGTCCATGGAGGATATTTTGAAGCAGGGGAACTGCACCTGCTAACCAAGCTATGCTCGCCAAACTTAAGCTTACAGGCGAAGCAAGAATTTGGTGAAAATAGTGGTGCAGAGACCAAGGGATCTTGGAAGGGATAGTCACTTGGGAGAAGCTTAAGGAAGCTGTGCGAGGGAGGTATCTTCCACCTACCTACCGCACAAAGAACATGAATGAATTCTATGAATTGAAGCAACTTGGACTATCCCTTGATGCATATTATTCAAAGTTCGTCTCTCTCTTAAAGTACGCGCCTCCAATGGATATGACACAACAAGTGCCAAAGTTTTGTGCTGGGTTAAATCCACCCATAAACACTCGCTTAGAATCAATGCACCCAATGGACCTACAAGGCGCACTCATTCGAGCTGCACCAATAATACAGGAGATGCAGACCAAGCCAAGGAACAACATGACTTGGCCTTATAGGGATCAGAACAAGGGAATGTATAGGGCTCAGACTAAGAGAACGCAGGGTCAGAATCAGGGACAAAGGAAGACAGCTAGGACCAATACTGTCAACAACTTTGTTCCTACACGAGGTAATGACTACAATCTTCGTTGTTTCCATTGCAATGAGCCTAGACACTTCAAGAGGCAGTGTCTCAAGCTTAGTGGAGGACAACGCCAAGGGCCATTCCAAGGAGCCGCCCATGGCCAAGGAGCCACCATCATGGCCAGAGGGAGAACCTCTAGTGTTGCCAACAAGGAGCTGGGTGATGAAGAAGATCCATCCATGGATACTGACATTGAGAGGGCAACGATTCACGCCGCTCTTCACAAGAAGGGTCCGAATCGCCCATTCTCGGTGATCCAATCTCCATCGGGTTATGAAGGTAAAAGCTTCAAAACCCTAAGCGATTGTGGTAGTACACATTCCTTCATTTCACCGATTTGTGCAAAAAGGCTAGGGATAGCCACAATAGACATACTTACTTTACTTGTGGAATTGGCAAATGGTCGTGAGGTCTCTTGTACTAGGCAAATTGCTAAGGTGAAATTCCTACTGGGTGGGAAGCCGACTTCGGTGAGATTCAGGGTAGTGAACCTAGGTGTCCACGAATGTTTGCTCAGAATGGATTGGTTAATACCCAATGATGCCCACATCCACAATGGAAAGGGCCAAGTCTCCTTCCAAAATTCTGAAGGAGAACTAGTTACAACTCAAGAAGAGGCTGGTAAGCCAAAAATTCAGCTGGCAAAAGCAACACAAATAATAAAAGGAGTTAGAAAGGGCCTACCAGTCTATCTGATTAAACTAAATAAGCTAGATCAGAATCAGGAATCTGGGGAAGAACCACTACAACAAAAAGGCTCCATAGACGCGCTTGTAGACGCAATATTTGAATTGTGAAAAAAAAAGTCGGGCGCATTTATTAACGCGTCTATTTTCGCCTCTACAAAATCGCATCTAAAAGCACGCTTATAGTCAGAAGTAGATGCACACTTAGACGCGCCTATAGACGCGCGTATAAACGCGCTACGTAAATATATAATCATGTTAATAAAAAAGTGGATATATTCATTTTATGCATCTATACACGCGTGTATCTACGTGTCTAAAACCGCGTTTACTCTGAAAGTTTTTGATGAGAATAGATGCGCATTTATCTTGCAATTTAGACGCGCTGATAGACACGCAAAACAGAGGTATGAAAAAAAAAACTATCAACATCAAATTGTATACTTAGGGAAAACTGAGAAAGATTATTTCGAAGATTGGATACTGAAAACGAAACAATGTATGTAGCACACGAAATTTCATATATATAGATGAAACGTTTTTATATTATGAGTTCTAGTGCTTGTGACGTCATGATCGCAAGCACTAAGCTGAAAGTAATACATATCAAAAATGAAATTTACAAGCCAACGGGAGGCATGCATTCATGGGGCTCATGTATATCTCCTCAGAAGAGGCATCATCATTGCTACCACCACCGCTGCCTGTGCCGCAGTCGTTGCTGCCACCGCTACTGCTAGTCCCCCCTTCGCTATTCTCAACTGCATCAGGGTTTGCCTACACAAAGGATTAAAGTATATAAATACCATTACAAACAATAAATCATATTGATCTATACTTTTCATGTAAAAAATAAAACATACCTCTTCTGGTGGTGGAATCCTCATGGCGCGATTATATTGCTCCTCCGTGATGAGTCCCTCCTCGTAGAAATGCTGCCAAGTGGACGCTCGGTTATGACTTCGATGGTAGCCTACCTCTCTAGGAGTAGGCATCCTACCAATGATATGGAACTACAAAACAATTTGAACATACAACGTATTAAAACACGCTGCATAATGAAGTGAAACAAATTACAAAATTTAATTTAAAAAAAGAAATCAAATAATACTTACAAACTCAGCCTCCCATGACTCCCTGCCACCCGATCCATAATGTGACGATCCAATGGTTGCCATCTGGATACGTCGCGCCTCTGCATGCTGGCGACTTGTCATTTTCTCCGTTGCTCTCTTCTTGGCCTCTTTCCACTCCTTGCGGTGGCAATTGGGTGGTTGGCCATATCCAGGGCGCCCCTGCTCTTGTCTCCGCAATGACTCCTTAGCACGCGTCATAAGGTGAGACCTCTTGTTATGAAGCACGTCTCTCACCTTTGACCGTCCCCAATCATCTGAGAATCGTGAATTCTCAGGATTAGGGTACCTTTTATGTACTGCCCGCAGCACCTCTTGCCACAAACCATTTTTTTGGTGCTTGAAGGGAATCATGCAATCTGTGTATGTGGTATGCACGATACTCCTCAAGTAGGCTATCACTTTCCTCCCCTCGAAGTCATGCAAGATACCACCAACATCAGTGATAGAGTAGTACATTTGTGGAAGCTCATCTCTCTCATTTTTCGGTGAGGGTGATCGAGAGCCACCACCTAGGCAACCCCCACAAAGCCTTCGACCTCCTCATCCTCCCGCACCACTCTCCCTCCTCCCTCGACGTGCACTACCCTCTACCTCACTCGATACACGTGCCTCTGCAGATGTATGTGCTTCGATCGATCCATGTACCTCAGCTGATCCCTGTGTAGGCAAAGATGTGATAGGTGTCCCAAACATCACACTGAAAACCTCATCTGCAATGGGAGGGTGACCAAGATAATTGGTCACCTCCCCCATGAATTGCTCCTTGTTGAATGGGGTGCTAGAGGATCCAGGATTCCACATCTACACAAGAAAAATCATATTACCCTGTGTAGATAAAACATATTACATACAGTGTCTATACCTGCGTCTCTGTGCGCGTCTATACCTGCATCTCTGTGGGCGTCTGTCAGCGCATGTATCCCTGCGTGTACACTGCAGAGCACACATGCTCGCACACGTGCTCAAAGACGCGCCCCCAGAGAAATGTTTTCTACGTCTATGTCTACGTCTACACTGAGATGTAGACGCGCTATCAGACGTGCTTGGCCGGCTGATTTTAGTAGACGATTGCCATTATTGATTTACAAAATGCAATACATAATGGAATCACAAATCCTAAATACACAGACAGAGCAGAGAGAGGAAGATAGAAAGAAAGAGAAAGAGAGAGAGAGAGAGAGAGAGAGAGAGAGAGAGAGAGAGACTCACCTTGGGTGTTTGGTGTGGCGGGTGGTGGCGCTTCTTTCTTCTCCTTCTTCCTTTCCTTGGTAAGTTACCCTCCCTTGATGCTTACTTCCTTGCTTGCTGCTTCTTCTTGTTCTCCTCTCTCTTGTTCTCTCTTTCTTCCTCTCCTTGGCTTTTCTTTTTCCCTTCTTGTGTGTTTGAAATGAAAGAAGAGGTGAGTCATGAGGAGGTAAGGCATGAAAAGACTAGGTGAGACATGAAGAGACTGCATGTCGGCTAAACTCAAGCTTCAGAAACCGCAAAAAACGTAGGAAAGGAAAGGCGTAGTTTGAAAAGAAATGATTTAAGTATGATTTGAATTTTGACGTGTGCATCTATTTTTGCGTATATAAGCACGTCTATTTGCGTGGATATATAGACGCAAAAATCGCATCTATTTACATGCACGTTTAGACGCACCTATAGACGCAGCGATAGACGCGCCCGAATTTGCGCATCTAGCATGCGCGTCTATGCCTCGTTTCTGTTGTGGTGAACCATCATGGTTAAAGGAATACGCACATGTATTTCCCGAAGAGCTAACAGAACTTCCTCCTCAAAGGGAAGTCGACCACGAAATGAAGCTGGCGCCAAGAGCTGCACCAATCGCAAAGAGACCATATAGGATGTCCATCTTGGAAGCTATTAACTGAAAGTGCAACTCAAGCAATTGTTAGACCAAGGCTACATCCATCCTAGCAATTCGCCATGGGGAGCTCCAGTGCTGTTCCAAAAGAAGAAAGATGGAATGCTTCGGCTATGCATTGACTACAGAGGGTTGAATCAATCAACCATTAAAAACAAATACCCCATTCCAAGAATACATGAACTACTTGACTGTCTTCAAGGTGCGAAGATCTTCTCTAAGATAGATCTTAGATCTGGATATTATCAGATAAGGATCAAGGAAGAACATATCCCGAAAACTGCGTTCAGCACAAGATATGGACACTTTGAATTCCTAGTGATGTCATTCCGGCTGACAAATGCTCCTGCTACCTTCAACAGGTTAATGCAGAATATCTTTAGGCCCTATCTTGATGACTTCGTACTCGTCTTCTTTGACAATACCCTAGTCTACTCTAAACAGGAAAAAGATCATGAACCCCAACTTCGCATTGTTCTTGAAACAATGAGAGCACACAAGATTTATGCCAAGAAGAAGAAGTGTGCATTTTTCAAGCAGCAGATTGAATATTTGGGATTCATTGTATTGGCGGAAGGAATTTCAGTAGATCCAACCAAGGTCAGAGACGTTCTGGAATGGCCAACACCAACTTCTGTCAAAGAAATACGTAGCTTTCTTGGTTTGACAGGATGATACAGGATCTTCATCAAAGATTATGATTTGATTGCAGTGCCTCTGACTAATCTACTAAAGAAGCAAGTAACAATTGTATGGTCACCTATCGAACAGACCAGCTTTGAAAAGCTCAAGCAAAGCTTAGTATTAACACCCATCCTGAAACTTCCTGATCTTAGTAAGGAGTTTGAAGTGGTAACTGATGCTAGTGCACTTGCCTTAGGATGTGTGCTTATGCAAGAAGGTCATCCTGTAGCATATTCTTCAAGGAAATTGAAGAGCCATGAAAAGAATTATGCTAGCCATGATCTGGAGCTGTTGGCTATCATCCATGCTCTCAAACTTTGGAGACATTACTTGCTAGGTAACAAATTTTCCTTAGTGATGGACCACAAGAGTCTTAAATGGATCTTCACCCAGAATGAGCTTAATATGAGGCAACATCAATGGATCGAAGTGCTGGAAGAATATGACTTTGAAATCAAGTACAGGCTTGGAAAAGAGAATTTAGTTGCTGATGCACTCAGTCACAAGGCATTCCTAAATTCTCTTATTTTGCAGGATCCATCAACAACAAGATCTCTAGCCACAAAGGTATCAATGCCAAACAACCCAATTCTTGAGCTAGCTATAGAAGAGGCATGTCATGACCCAGTCTATCAGAAATTGCTAAGGGAGATCCCCATCAAGGATCAAGACCCGAAGCTTAAGACGAAGTATCAAGAATTCTCTGTCATGAGTGGACTTGTCTACTTTAGGACAAGATTATGTATCCCTGCAAGCCAATCTCTCAAGCAGAAGATACTTTGGGAAGCCCATGACTCCCCTTTCTCAGGACATCCTGGCTATGCCAAGACCCATGATGCGGTCAGAAAGAGCTATTATTGGGATAGGCTCAAAGGTGACGTTCTCAAATATGTCATGGAATGTTTGTCTTGTCAATGCATTAAGGTAGAGCATGTCAAAATGCAAGAGAAATTGCAACCACTTGACATTCCCCAAATGAAATGGGAATTCATTAGTATGGACTTTGTTGTTGGCCTATCCCAACTTCAGGGAGGATACAACTCTATTATGGTTGTAGTAGATATGCTCATCAAGGTTGCACATCTCATCCCTATCAAGACAAACTATAAAGCGTCAGACATTGCGAGATTATTCATTAAGAAAATATTCAAACTTCATGGATTACCCAAAAGAATCATTAGTGATCATGACTCTCTCTTCACATCTCACTTCTGGAGGGCTATCTTCAAGGCCATTGGGACTCAACTCTGTTTCAGTATAGCTTATGATGGACCTAAAAATGGGCCGGCACTGGCTCATGCACTAGCCGGACCTCGTCACTATGCACAAGACAACCCCTCGGCCTCGCGGCCAGGAGCGTCTATCAAAATCTCTGCCTTCCTACACATTGCGTTTGTAATAAGTTGTAGTCCAACTGATCCTAACCCAATATTACTCCTCAGAGGGAGTCCCTTTCACATAGCCAAAAGGCTCGAAGCACATACACATGGGGTTCCTCCTACGGCTGAATTCCGTCAACCCTCTGCGACTCTCCTACACCTTGGGGATTGGCCCCTCGATGCGCCGCTCAACATTTAGACATTTCGCACAAACGTCACTCAAGGTACCAAATAAACGTGTCCAGGAATGTACCATTGTCCTTACTTGACTTCCCCTTTATGATCCCACGACTAGCCTACAGCATGGGTATCTCACTGCCTCTCAACGTAGGTCATGTCCTCATAAACCAATTGCAATGCATGTCCAGGAGCTAACTCTGATACTTTCAATTTCCTCTAAATGATCATGCAAAGAGGTGGATGCCTAGTGCTCAAACATTTAGCAAAACAGTATCGTGCACAAGTGCAAATCATTCTTTCATGTTTTTTCTTTCTAACCGCTTTATGCTTCGTTGCATGGGCTTAGCACCGAGGTGATCCTCGTGCTACTAAGCTCTTGATCTTAATTATCACCCGTCCTAAATGCTTATGCAATGGAAATCAGCAACTTTCCCATCACTTCACACGGCATTTAGACATATTTCAACTTCTCTACCCTTCCCCGTTTAAGTATTGCATCGTTGGATAGGTGTATAGGGTATTTTAACATCATTTTATGTATAGAAAGCGGAAAAAACCACACTAGAACAAGAAGGCGGGGTTGAACTAAGGCAAATCCTCATGCTTCAGTCCCCACAAACATTCACAAACATTGCTCTTATTTATCCTTATTTTTCGGAACCCAAAATACATTTTTCCCCTATTTTTCATGGTTTTTCCCTATTTTCCCTTATTTTCCTGCATTATTTAATTACTGAAAATTAAGAACAGGTTATGGGCTGTGGCCCTTAGTTCCTTCTTGCAGAAAAATGAAAGTTTAGTTGATGTTCCTATCCATTTTTCCATTTTTATGCCAAAAACCCTCATTTTCCCTTGTTTTTCATGTTTTACGTGTTTTAACATATTATTTTGAACCACAAAATGCATATTTTTCTGATTTTTTGATCATGACCAGCAAGAACTCATAGAAAACAGCATCATGAACAATTATTATCCCACATGAACACCATTTCATCCATAAAAAACCATAAAAACTCAAATTTCCTTTGAAAATCTTAAATTACCGCTTATTTGCGTGTTTCGGGCTTTGTATCCATGGCTGTAGATTTGGAAAACAGCAACACTTCATGTCCAGCAACATCACAAATCACCATTCTCAGCCCGTATAGCAATCCGGTCCATGCCGGACAAGCCTCCATCATTCTTTCTTCTTCCTTCTTCTTCCCACATGATCTTGCCTTTAGAAGAGAGAGAGGGAGGAGAGAGAAAGACTAGAATCAGAAATTTCAAACCAGGCCACCATTCGACGGGCGAAGGGCGGCGATATGATCAGCATACGGAGTGTAGGCAAGGGCCAATGTCAAACAGGAGGGTTGTTTGCAGGCAGGGAGGAGCCATGATCAACATGGGGCGCAAATTTCGGCGCCATCTCTGATCACGCTTTCTCCATCTTCATCACGATTTTTTTCATCTCTCCTCCCCAAAGTTTCATGTGACATTTTAATTTGGGCTCCCAAGGGTCATGCCCACTTGGCCAAACTCATGTCCACCTTTTCAAATCTTGACCGGTTTGTGGCCTTTCCCCCGTCTGGACTCGGAATCGAGCTCTGAAAAATCCTGGGCGTCCGGCTTAGCATCCCGCATTGGCCAGTAGCTTGTGTCAACCCGCACGACTGTCTGAAAAATTATGAAAAATCACCAAGTGTCGCTCGGGCGCCTTTAAAGCACTTTGGCGCTTAAAATCGTCCTAGATCGAGCCGCCGCCTTTGACGGTGAATATTTTTCCCTTGATATTCATAATTTTTAGCTATTTTTAAGCACTTCCCGTCACCTAAATTCCGCTCTCATTGGCGACCACGGGATAGGACGACTCAGCCCGTCGAATCCACGAACATATCTGCACATAAACAACCAAAGAAGCATCAAACTGATACAAAACAATTATCATCATAAAACTCAGCACAATGCTCCCCCTACCCCTAGACAGAACCAAGGCATGACATCCACAAGGAGTAGGCCTAGCATCATTTAATACAAGATCCGAAGCGAGTCACTAACCAGCTGCTCCAACACAGCCAAACAAAAAAAACCTATCAAAGAGGTTGCCCTAAGTGGTAGTCTGAACTACTGACCAACTAAAGACAACACAACTAGGAGCTCTTACAAGGCGAGGACTCCTATAGCCTGAGCAAAGAGTAATTTCTTTCAGTACATATCTTCTTTTAGGATTTTTATTGGATGAACATACTTGGGCATGTAAAAAGGAGGGAGCTGAGCGTAGTGACCCAAGGAGAACAGGGCATCGGTCTCAGGACCTGTCTCGGCACCCAAGAACCTACCAAGCCCTCGCAAGGCGACACTTAATCTTTTTTCTAACGCTCACTTTTATTTTCGCTCCAACCTTCCTGGTTTTGATATTACTTTTTCCAGCAAGAAGCCACCCCTAGGAAGATAAGGTATCGGCCCCGGGTCGGACTCGTCCCCAGGAACCTACCAGGCCTTCGCAAGGCAATGATCAACTGCTTATATATTTTCATTTCTTTTCTTTTCATTGATAGGGGTAGAACCCCTTTTTACACACCTTCGCATTTATATTCATCTTTTAGGATATTCAAGATTTCTTAACATCATTATTATCATCTTCTAGCAGGCTTCTCTAACTGCCTCACTACTAACAGGAACTCCTAGAACGGCTGCCTAGTAGGCTAGCAGAATAGAGCCACTAGGGCTTCCTTCTGAAACAGGTCTTTCAATGTCTAACAATGTCTTTACAGGAGGCAATGACTACTCCGACCTCCCTCAAACATACTTAGCCTAAACTTGGGACTTCATGCCTTGGTTGCCGGTCCCCAACAAAAAGTATCCCCTCAACAAGTACAAATACACATATAACAGGAAAGAAAGGTACTCGTAAAGGAGAAATATCACCTGGAGTGGCCACAAGAAGCTTCCATCGCAGCAAAGGCTCCTCCAGGCTCCTCAAAATTCCACAACCCGCGAAACCTGTCCATCACAACACTAAACAAAAACCCAATTAAACGCACCCGCACTAGACAGGGAAATGGCCCTCTTGGCCTAATGAAATCAGACATGACTTTGCGACAAAACTGAATCGGCCCTCTTGGCCTAATGAAGTAAAACAATACTATGCAGAACATCCACCTGGAAACAACTATGATAGACAGCAAAGCATACTATTCCCAGGGGAACAGGGCTTGTAGCCCTAAACTAGGTGCATTAAATTATGACCTATCCCTCCTGCGTATATCGCAAGAGGTGTTCGCATCACATGTCGTCGAATCAGTCTGTGGGTCCGAGATAATAAAGGCAGATGAGTCTCGCTTACCCTCTGCATCACCCAAATCAACCATCGTCTGCCAAAGAGGGCATGTTCAGAAAGCATACCCCACAAACAACCAGGTCCTGTCTCACTATCAATAGATATATCGGGACAAGGGCCACAATTAAAGAAGAGGTCCTCTTCATACGCAAGATTAGCCAACGAATCGGCAAACTGATTCCAATTCCGTGGAATCAGCTGAAAAGACACTCTATCGAATTCGTCTAGCAGGGCTATGGCAGTGTGATGGTACATACAAAGGATCGGGTTCCGCACCATGTACGTCCCATTGAGTTGATTTAAAACCAACTGAGAGTCCCCTTTCACCAACAACTGGCGGATACCACCCTTTTTTGCAATATTCAAACCCATGATCAGGGCTTTGTATTCTGCCATATTATTAGTAAAATTCGCCCCGAGATAAGCAGCTAACTTCATGACAATGCGTCGTCGGGGGTCTCGGATGACAATTCCTACACTTCCTTTTTTGCATGCACCCCTGGACGCCCCATCAAAGTACAAGGTGTACGTCCATAAAGGGTTTACATATTCTGCCATCCTGAACTCTACTCGTAATTATGGTAATCGAAATTCAGCATATTCAACGGGTGGACTGTAGGCTCCATCCCTCCATCATCATTGAATTCAACAGGGATGCTCGTCAAAATTTGTAGGCAGTGATGGCAGAAGACCGTGATTTCCCAAATAAATGTCCCGCCTTCTTGCTCAATCACCTTGTATCCTTTGCTCCACCAAATGAGCTTTCCCTGATGATATCTCTGTTCCAAATATGGGTGTTCTAAATAAGGGATCAGACGACCCATCAACCTCTATCACGATCTCCTTGCAGATGTTTGATCAATCTTGCCTAGACCTGCAAGGCAGTAATAGCATTAGTGCAATCAGACATAATAAGGCTTAATCTTATTAAGATTAACCTTATTTTTAAATTCTATCCCCTCAAGGTCAGCTAACAGCACTGTAGATTTATTCTTTCCTATCCTAACGATCTTATAGGGCCCATCCCATTTGGGTTCTAGCTTGCCTGGGAATAATTCTCGTCGTGCGTCATAATACAGAACAAGCTGTCCCTTCTTGAAGGTGTATTTCTTGGCTTTGAGGTCATGTAGCTTCTTCATTCGGCGCTTCGCCACTTCTTGGTGTAATAAGCTCTGCAACTTAAGCTCATCTAAATGTGCCAATGTCGTCAAGCGCTCAAAAAGTGCGTCTTCATCACTCAAAGAATGATTGATGGCGAACCGAATAGTCGGCAGCTCAATCTCTAAAGGCAAGACACACTCCTCCCCATATACTAACTTGAACGGGGTATGGCCAGTGGCTCGTTTGAAAGTCGTATTATAAGCCCACACTGCCACGTATAACTTTTTATCCCAATCCCGTTTCTTTTCCGACACAATTTTGGACAGGATGCCTACAAGCTGCTTGTTGGTGCTTTCAACCTGACCATTGGCTTGCGGATTATATGGGGTTGTCTTGTTATGCTTGATGTTCCACAACTCTGTCAAACCTTTGATCACCTTATTCAGGAAATGAGTTCCGCGGTCCGACACTAATTCTTTCGGTGGACCAAACCGGCATATTATCTGCTCTAAAAGGAAACTAGCAGTTTCTTTAGCATCATCTTTCCTTGTTGCACATGCTTCTGACCACTTTGTGAAGTAGTCAGTTGCGACAATGATGTACCTCTTTTGCGTAGTCGACGACGGAGTAATAGGACCCACAAAGTCTATTCCCCACTTCTCAAATGGAAGTATCGCCATAATAGGGGTGAGTGGTCGTTTCCTATTCTCTCGACTATCATGTCGTTGGCAAATATCGCATCGCTTAACATACGCAAACGCATCCTGGAAGATGGCAGGCCACCAATAACCTGCTCTTAAAGCCTTTTGTGATGTAAGACGTCCAGCAAAATGGCCACCGCAAGCAGAATCATGGCACTCCTCCAAAATGAATGGCACCTCGTCAGGCATCACACATCGGCGATAGATATCGTCAACCCCTTGCCGATATAATGTACCTGCGATCAAGGCAAACTTTAACGCTTGCTGCTTAATTTTCCTTTCTCAGCCTTAGATAATTCGGATCCCGCCTCTCCTGTTGATAAATAATGCGTTATTGCAGCATACAAGGAGGGAATAGATGCCGTATCTATTTTAAATATCATCTCCATGTCACTACCTTCAGCCACAGATTCTTTCGGCTCCCCAAAGTCCACTAGACATTCCACGATGCCTTGCAACCTTGGTGGCTTACTCTTGATTTCATAATCAAATTCCTGCAAAGTGATTAACCACTTTGCTAGACGATCAGGCGGCTGTAGCTTATTCATCAATAGTCGAAGTCCCTCCGCCTTCGTATAAAGTACGACTTTCTCATAGAGAATGTAATGCCTGAACTTCTTGGTCCCAAAGACCATCGCTAGACACAGCTTCTCCATGTAGGTGTAATTGATTTCGGATACCCCCAGCTTCCGACTAGCAAAAGCAATCGGGTGGTACCACTTCTCTTCCCAAATTTGGGCTAAACAGCAGCTGATACTATACATGGTGGCTGCTGAGAATATATAAAACACCTCACCTCTTCTAGGTGCTTTTAAAACGGGCGCTCTTGCTAGCTCTTGTTTCACATCCTCGAATGCTACCTTACAAGGGTCACCCCACACAAACGAACAGCTAAAGGACAATAAATTTGTAAGCGGCAACGTTCTTTCTGCTAAGGCGTTAATGAATCTACGGTAGTAACCAACCGAAGACAGAAAGCTATGAACCTCTTTCGAAGTGCGTGGTGGACCCATGGCAACTATAACTTTCACCTTCTCGGGGTCTGTCGCAATTCCTACCGAACTGACCACATGGCCCAGCAATAGCCCATAAGGTACTCCAAAAGCACACTTCCGTGGGTTTAGGGCGATGCAAAATTGTCTACAGCGCTCAAAGCATTTTCTCAAAATGATCAACTGCCTTTCTCTCACGGTGGCGGCCCCTAAGTCATCAATAAACACCCTCAACTCTTCAGGGGATATGTCACCGAATGTCTTATCGGCTGTTCGTTGCCACGAACCAGGCGCATTGCATAAACCAAAAGCCATCACGTGGTAAGCAAAAGTGCCAAATACAGTGATAAAAGTTGTTTTTAACTTGTCCTCTTCTGCAATTGCCATTTGGTTGTATCCTGCAAAGCAATCCATAAACGAATATATCTCCCTACCCGCTAATTGATCCAAAATCTGGTCAATAAATGGCAATGGGTAGTAGTCCTTAACTGTCTGCTTATTCAGCTCCCTAAAGTCTACACATAAACGGATCTGATTATTCTTCTTCTTTCTAATCACAACTGGCGAACACCATTCCGTGTGTTGCACAGGAAAAATCAAGCCCGCTTTTCGAAGCTTCTGTAACTCTTCAAACAGCCCGTCCCTCAATTCGAAAGGCATACGCCTTACTTTCTGCCGTACAGGATGACTGCCCTCTTTCAACGGAATTGTATGAACAGCAAGACTAGGAGGAATGCCTCTCAACTCATCATAACTCCAGGCAAAGATATCACGGAATTCCTGGATCAAGGCCACATAGTCCTCCCTTTCTGCTGTGCTGAGCATAGAGCCTAATTTGATTGGCCGCGAATCATCAAACGTACCAAGGTCTAGCTCGATAACATCAGCATCTCTTATACGATCTTGGGCCTCTATCGGCTCATTCAAAGTGATCTGATAGATGTCCTCTGTGGTGGATCCCTCTTTGGACTCATCACTCGATGATGTCTCACTGGCAGATAAATCTTCTAATGTCTCCAATTCTGTAGAAGATAGAGGAGCTCTCTCACTCTGCGGGGACTCAGGATAAGCATCAACCACCACATGCTGGGCACCTCTACCGAATATCAATCGACCGGCGGGTATATCCACTTGGCAATCCGCTTGCAAGATCCAAGGTCGTCCAAGTAATACTTGGTAACTTGGCCGCCCTGCAAAACGAATCACCCTAAAGTCCAACATGCATTCTACATTTGCAACAGTGACATGGACCTTAGTAATGCAGCCTTCCGGCTGTCTCAAACTGTCATCTGCCATTCTAAGAATTGTGGAGGTATCTTTCTGAATCGCAAGACCCAACCTTTCCATCAGTTCAGAACTCATAATGTTAACAGATGATCCCGTGTCGACAATAGCATAATCTACTAATATCCCATCGACATAGGCTGCAACCCGTGGGCAATGCTTCTCAGCATGCTCGAACCAGTCATCACCAACTCGCGCAATACCCAAAGGTTCTACAATATACCCAGTACGTAGAATCTTTCTAAATTCCTTGCGTACTCCTGGGGAAAGCTTAATAAGCTGTAAAAGATTCACATCCGGCTTGACTTCGCAAAGAGAGCTCGCCAAATCGAATTCATGATAGTTTGATAGAGCTCGCTTTTCACGCCAAACCATCCGCTCTTTAGGTCGCTGAACTGGCTTTATTGCCTCTTTCTTAACTTTCACCTTCTTCTTTGGTGCTTCCTTATCGGCTTTACTCTCTACGGGCTTCAAAGGTCCCCCTTCTAGGGCAGGATCCAAAACTTGCGTTCCTTTGTCGCCTTGTTTAGGGTTTCCGTCGACAGGCTTATCCATGTCGGCTTCTCTACCCTTTTTACCTCTTGTAAGAACAGCACGCAAATTAGAGGTTTCAGCATCATTATCGCGTACAGCCTCAATCAAACTAACCCCACTACCACTTGGTAGCTCCTCCACTGTAGTCTTTGGTCGTTGAAGTATTTGTTTAGGCCCATTTTCTGGCTGGGAATCATTTCCTTGGCCACAATGATTGACAGGCCCTGGTTGCCGACTACCACGTTGGAGAGAACTGATCTTACTCCAGCAAGTAGCTGCTAAATGGCCGGATTTTCCACAAATGTCGCACTTAACATTGGGGAAATTTCGTGGGTAGTGCTGCCCACCACACCATTTGCAACTAAACCTCGAAGGTGCACCCTCCTCTGGGTATCTACTTCCTATCAAATTTTGTTGTTTTTTAAGGAAGTTGACATCAACAACTATTTTTCGATACTGCTCCGTAATCATGTCGGTATAATGCTTCATCATGTCCTTAACCTCGCCAAGAACATTGGAAGAACTCGACTCATAGCCTTGGTCATTACCATGTCGCTCCATCGGCCTAACAATTCGATTAGGCACAGGTTGTTGAGTCACAGGCATGGTATTAGAATTGACCGCCTGGCCTCCACCATTTGGAGCCATTTGACTGCCCGTCGGCATCGACATGCTAGGGGGAGCTGGTAATAAAGGGACATTCTGTATCATGTTCCCTCTCCCATTAGGGTTAGCCATCGCTATCCCTTGGCCACTACTGCCATTGGCTATTGCCATATTGTTTCCCAATACTAAACCCATGTTCGAATTGCCTCGAGAAGCATAGGCTGCTTGTAGTCGGGATTCCACCTCTTGTGCTCGTGTAATGGCAGTATCTATATCCCCCAAGGGGACACTACTCAACTGCAATTGGATATTAAAGTCCAAACCATGCAAGAAATATTGCAATTGGGCAGCTGCAGGAATAGGGATAGAGGTGTCCAACTTACGGAAAACCTCTTTTATCTTCTTCGCATAAGCACGAATATCTTCGTGTGGGTCTTGGCGGGTCACGTTGAGTACACGCAACCAATATTGCCCACCCCTTTCAGGGGCAAACTCCCTTCGAAAAGCTCCATAAAATGCATCAATGTTCAATATGGTTCCGGCTTCTAAACCATGATACCATATAGCAGCTCTTCCTTTGAGAGTCATGTTGAAGAACATCATTAAATGCCCTTCTTCTTGAATGCGACAGTTAAACATCAGCTTTTGAAACTCCCTAATGTGGAGTTCCGCATCTTCCTCAACTAACCCATTAAAAATGGGTAGCGGGTAACCTAGAGCCGGCAAATCCGTCGTCCCTGCTGGAATTGCAATAGGCTGCGCCATGACGAGGATTGGATTTGCACTAGGAATAAAGACCGGTGGGGTTACACCTCCCGTACTTGACGTGGACTGGCTTATAGAAGGAAGGGGAGCACTAGAGCTTCCGCCTTCTCCTAACTTACTACTCGTGGTACTAAGACCACTAGATCCACTCCCTCGTAAGGGTTCAGCGCCGCTACGCTTAGGGGAATATCTCCTAAAAATTTCAGCACGTCGCCTAGCTCTTTCGTCTCTTTCTTGCTTTTGGATTTCTGCTAGATGATGCTTATCAATAAATAACGGATCAATCTTAGTATCCTTTGGCATAAACTGCTAGTTGGTCCTTAAACAACCAGGATTCGAGAACCGCCACTTTTAAGCAGCTCCCGGCAGACGCACCACTGATGGACCTAGAAACGGGCCGGCACTGGCTCATGCACTAGCCGGACCTCATCACTATGCACAAGACAACCCCTCGGCCTCGCGGCCAGGAGCGTCTATCAAAATCTCTGCCTTCCTACACATTGCGTTTGTAATACGTTGTAGTCCAACTGATCCTAACCCAATATTACTCCTCAGAGGGAGTCCCTTTCACATAGCCAAAAGGCTCGAAGCACATACACATGGGGTTCCTCCTACGGCTGAATGCCGTCAACCCTCTGCGACTCTCCTACACCTTGGGGATTGGCCCCTCGATGCGCCGCTCAACATTTAGACATTTCGCACAAACGTCACTCAAGGTACCAAATAAACGTGTCCAGGAATGTACCATTGTCCTTACTTGACTTCCCCTTTATGATCCCACGACTAGCCTACAGCATGGGTATCTCACTGCCTCTCAACGTAGGTCATGTCCTCATAAACCAATTGCAATGCATGTCCAGGAGCTAACTCTGATACTTTCAATTTCCTCTAAATGATCATGCAAAGAGGTGGATGCCTAGTGCTCAAACATTTAGCAAAACAGTATCGTGCACAAGTGCAAATCATTCTTTCATGTTTTTTCTTTCTAACCGCTTTATGCTTCGTTGCATGGGCTTAGCACCGAGGTGATCCTCGTGCTACTAAGCTCTTGATCTTAATTATCACCCGTCCTAAATGCTTATGCAATGGAAATCAGCAACTTTCCCATCACTTCACACGGCATTTAGACATATTTCAACTTCTCTACCCTTCCCCGTTTAAGTATTGCATCGTTGGATAGGTGTATAGGGTATTTTAACATCATTTTATGTATAGAAAGCGGAAAAAACCACACTAGAACAAGAAGGCGGGGTTGAACTGAGGCAAATCCTCATGCTTCAGTCCCCACAAACATTCACAAACATTGCTCTTATTTATCCTTATTTTTCGGAACCCAAAATACATTTTTCCCCTATTTTTCATGGTTTTTCCCTATTTTCCCTTATTTTCCTGCATTATTTAATTACTGAAAATTAAGAACAGGTTATGGGCTGTGGCCCTTAGTTCCTTCTTGCAGAAAAATGAAAGTTTAGTTGATGTTCCTATCCATTTTTCCATTTTTATGCCAAAAACCCTCATTTTCCCTTGTTTTTCATGTTTTACGTGTTTTAACATATTATTTTGAACCACAAAATGCATATTTTTCTGATTTTTTGATCATGACCAGCAAGAACTCATAGAAAACAGCATCATGAACAATTATTATCCCACATGAACACCATTTCATCCATAAAAAACCATAAAAACTCAAATTTCCTTTGAAAATCTTAAATTACCGCTTATTTGCGTGTTTCGGGCTTTGTATCCATGGCTGTAGATTTGGAAAACAGCAACACTTCATGTCCAGCAACATCACAAATCACCATTCTCAGCCCGTATAGCAATCCGGTCCATGCCGGACAAGCCTCCATCATTCTTTCTTCTTCCTTCTTCTTCCCACATGATCTTGCCTTTAGAAGAGAGAGAGGGAGGAGAGAGAAAGACTAGAATCAGAAATTTCAAACCAGGCCACCATTCGACGGGCGAAGGGCGGCGATATGATCAGCATACGGAGTGTAGGCAAGGGCCAATGTCAAACAGGAGGGTTGTTTGCAGGCAGGGAGGAGCCATGATCAACATGGGGCGCAAATTTCGGCGCCATCTCTGATCACGCTTTCTCCATCTTCATCACGATTTTTTTCATCTCTCCTCCCCAAAGTTTCATGTGACATTTTAATTTGGGCTCCCAAGGGTCATGCCCACTTGGCCAAACTCATGTCCACCTTTTCAAATCTTGACCGGTTTGTGGCCTTTCCCCCGTCTGGACTCGGAATCGAGCTCTGAAAAATCCTGGGCGTCCGGCTTAGCATCCCGCATTGGCCAGTAGCTTGTGTCAACCCGCACGACTGTCTGAAAAATTATGAAAAATCACCAAGTGTCGCTCGGGCGCCTTTAAAGCACTTTGGCGCTTAAAATCGTCCTAGATCGAGCCGCCGCCTTTGACGGTGAATATTTTTCCCTTGATATTCATAATTTTTAGCTATTTTTAAGCACTTCCCGTCACCTAAATTCCGCTCTCAGCTTACCATCCCCAAACTGATGGTCAAACGGAACGAGTCAACCAAGTCATTGAAGATATGCTTAGGGCATACTGTTGTCACCAACCTAAAAGGTGGATTCAATATTTGCCACTGGTTGAGTTTTCCTACAATGCTTCTTACCGACAAAGTATTCAGATGATCCCTTTTCAAGCATTGTATGGGTACGATTGTCGTACTCCTTTAAGCTTCTCGGATCCAACCATGAGGGTAGAAGCTTCAAGGCAGATGCTGGAAGACGTGGATGATCAAATCAAGTCAATAAGACAAGACATACAAGCCACCAAGGATAGACAGAAGGCTTACACGGACTTGAAAAGGCAAGATAGATCCTTCGTTGAAGGTGATATGGTCTTCATCCATGTACGTCCCAAAAAGAGTTCATTATCCTTGGGAGAGTTCAAGAAGCTAAGTCCAAGGTATTGTGGACCTTATAAGATCACTAAGTGCATAGGACCTAATGCTTACAGACTACAACTGCCCGCAGCCCTAAAGGTTCATAATGTATTCCATGTTTGCCTATCGAAAAAGTATCTACCTAGTCCAAATCATGTACTTGATGATTAGCAAGTTGTAATGCCTAGTCAAGGATTCCTTGAGCTATGGCCTGATAGAGTCCTAGATGTCAGAGAGAGGCAACTAAGATCAAGGACCTTGACAAAATACCTCGTCGAGTGGAAAGATTATCCCGAAGAGGATGCCACCTGGATGGACGAAGATACTCTCAACCAACAATACCCCCAGGTCCTCTCGAGATGAGGACATCTCGACTCCTCTAAGGGGGAGAGGATGTGAAATACCATAGGAACCCCCCTTTCTTTTCAATTTCAAGGAAAATTTTTCTAATATATATTACCAGTTCAAATTTTTTTACTCCCCTCTCTCTCCTCGCCGATAGCAGTTGAGGGAGGGGGAGGGAGAGTGGGAGTGG
This sequence comes from Lygodium microphyllum, assembly GCF_053477565.2. Lineage (NCBI taxonomy): Eukaryota > Viridiplantae > Streptophyta > Polypodiopsida > Schizaeales > Lygodiaceae > Lygodium > Lygodium microphyllum. Next base: position 52,343,057 of record NC_141154.1, read on the forward strand.
TGGATGATGGGGGGGAGGCATGAAGTCTCCTGGTGGAGGGGTAGCCATGCCACCTATCTCCTCCCCTACCCTATATAATGGGAGGCTTCTCCCCTCCCCTGGCAGAGCAGGAGGAGGCCATGTCGTCACTGCTGCTGTACCAACCCCCTGGCCATCTGAGCAAAGTCTTTTCCCCCCGTTTAGTCAAGGGTTTTCCCCCCCTTCTCCCTCACTGGTGGCACTGCTGGGCCCTCCGACTGAGCATTTCCCCTTCCCGTCCCTCTACTGAATAGCCCTGGGCCTTTGACGCTAGGCACCACCCCCTCTGATTACCACCGGCTTTGCTGAAACGACTAGGCTACGGGCCCCCTCCTTATGACAGCCCCCCAATTTACTAAAGGCTGCGGACTCTTCCCCCCCCCCCCCCCCCCCCCCGGGCCCTCCAAACTAGTTGTCTCCCTCCCTGGTTGCCACTTCCGGGCCCCCCAAACACGCGGCCTCCCTACCTAGTTGCCACCCTGACTAGCTGTGAGGAGAAAGGGAGAAGGAGAGGATAAGAAGTAGAAGGAGGAAAGAGAAAGGAGGGAGAGAGAGAAGAGGAGGAGGAGGAAGAGAGAAGGAGAAGGAGAGGATAAGAAGGAGTGAGGAGAGGAAAAGAAGGAGTGAGGAGGAAAAAAAAAAGAAAATAAGAGGGAGAGAAGGAGAAGGAGAACCTAAAAGAAGGCGTGGGACAAGCAAGTAGAGGGAGAGTAGTAGAAGAAGAGAAGGAGTAGGAGAGAGGTAGAGGAAGGGGAAGTAGAGGGAGAGAAGTAGGAGAAGAGAAGGAGGAGGAAGAGAGGTAGAGGAAGAGGAAGAAGAGGGAGAGAAGGAGGAGAGGAGAAGAAGAAGGAAAAGGAGAGAGGTAGAGGAGGAAGAAGAAGAAGTAGAGGGAGAGAAGTAGGAGAAGAGAAGGAGGAGGAAGAGAGGTAGAGGAAGAGGAAGAAGAGGGAGAGAAGGAGGAGAGGAGAAGAAGAAGGGAAAGGAGAGAGGTAGAGGAAGAAGAAGAAGAGGTAGAGGGAGAGAGGAGAGAAGTAGTAGGAGAAGGAAAAGAGGAAGAAAGAAGTGGGAGAAGGAGAAGAAGAGAGGGAGAAGGAGAGAGAGAGAGAGAGAGAGGAATAAGAGAGAAGTAGGAGAAGAGAAGGAGAGGGAGAGAGAGTAGGAGAGTAAGAAAAACAAAGAAGAAGAAAAGAGAGAGAGAGAAAGAAGGAGGAGAGGAGGAAAAGAAGAAGAGAGAGAGAGAGAGTAACCACTCCGAGTCACCCAAACCACTCTCTCGGCAACGAATCCCATCCAGTTGTCTTTCCCAACTAAATGTGTCAACCCAAAACATGTGGACTGCCCAATCTTTACGAGGCGAATGGCTCCCAAGAAGAAAGTCACGGGAACCATAGGCGCCCAAGCCATCGGTAATGCTGGAGGGGCAAGCAAAACGACCAATGCAGCACACACGAATCAAGCCCATGTTCTAAGCATTAAAAATTAATTTAGGAATTATTTCTCATGGAAGGGATGAAAGGATTAATGTCGTGCATAAGGTTTTGTTTATTCTAAGAACTAAGTTGCATGTGCGAAATGGTAGAGGTTGAATTCGCATAAGATTTTACTCACGTAAAATGATAACGTTAAAGCCTTGCCTCACATGAAGGATAGCTTCTACACACATAAAATGATAAGGTTATCACTTTACTTCACATAAAATTATAGCTTTTTAACCAATTCAGTGCATGTATAGTCATTTAGAATTCACGTTTCGCAATCATGGTTAAAAGAAACACATGAAATGTTAATTTCCGTTCATAATATACACTTGCATTGTTAGACAAAACCCTAGACTTTCATAGATGCAAATCACATGTGATCCGGTGCATTAGAAATCAGTACTCATTGCTAGGAATAAAGAGAGATAAAAGTCCTTTAGGTGTACAACTATACTAAATGCACATCATGCATGATGGTTGGGAAATCCTACATAGAACTGCACTAAGAGAATTGGAAGGATCGCATGCATCTAGACCGCATCTTGAAAGTTTAAATGAGGAATCATTTGTTACCATGTGTGTTAACTAAGCTTGGCTGGAATTAGAGATTAAAAGACCCTTGGTTGGGTTGCGAATAAGGCATGTGTGTTGCCTTGACTGACCAGCTAATGCTTGAGTTAGAGACTAAGATACCCTAAGGTAAAACCCAAGGAAAAGGGGCAAGTATAAGTCAACTTACCAAGACCATTTTCTTGCTATTTTGTTGAAATTATTGGGATCTCGCCAAGTCACAAAAAGACCCAAGATCGGGTGCTGGGAGCATCCGGGAAAGAAGAAGTCACACCTTAGCAGTCGGTCGCACGAACGACCTCCGAAATGTTCATGCTTGTACTTAGGTGCATCATTTGATCTCTTTTCTCAAGGAACTAAATCAAGAAAAACACTTAATGCTTCAGGTTGAAAGCCTGGAGGGAGAGGTAGGGCCCACCCCTAACCTTCTTGGGTATGGCATATGCATGGGAACATTCCTGTCGAAGGGTAGTGTATTGCAAAATGACATCCTAGTGTCCATGTTGTAGTCCCAAATTCTCCTTCTCCACTTTGGTTGTTGGGACTCGTATTCGTGTATTTTCCGAGGCATCTCCATGACTTTGTTTTCCTAGTATTTGGGTGCTTCCATTCCCCATCGTGTCGGGTTCTTCTCTCTCTTTCTCTCTCTTGGTTCCACCTATTGGCTAGCCTTCCTCCCAAGCTTATTATCTCCTCCACCACTTTGGTCGATATCACTCTGCATAAGATGGAGGGGAATTCAAAGGTGAAGTTGAAGGGTTGGTTGGCCATTTTCTTTTTGCTCCCACACTATGAACTCCGCATTCCAATGCGCTAGGAAGCAATTTGCTCGTGGTGGAATGGGTGCTTTGGGGGCTATTGTTGCTTGGGCTTTTAATCTTCTCCTTGCCTGCTCCAACATCCTTACCCTTTTCTCTTGAGTTCTGCTTCTCTCTTGGTAGTGGTGTATGATAACTACTTATTTTGTACCATTTTTACACTATTTTTTGTTAAAATTCAAGGGCTTTGGCTCTATATTATGCATTATTTTTAATCAAAAAGTAAGAATAAGGTTGTAAAGCCGTATTTGGGTTGTGCTGAGGTGGAATTAGAAGTTGAGAGTCGGGGTATTTTTAGATGAAGAATTTAGGGAGTGGAAAAATAATAAGTGATAGAAGGCGGATGCAGAAAGTTTTTTAGTGAAAAGCATAGATATTTTGGAGACGAAAAGAAATACTTGTATAATTTTGCATGCATACATGGAGTTTGGGTCAAGAAGTTGTGGGCAAGGACAAATTAGGTCCATAGATGTGAAGAGATGCCAAAGAAACTGGTTCAAGTGGGAAAACTATCAGTTTAGAAAATAGGTTATTCAAGAAGTTGAAGGGGGGGGGTTATCATGTGAAGAAGGGAGCTGAAGAGAGAGAAAAACACAAGATAAAATGAACGCCATCATTGGGGAGTGTGTTGTTGATTTTACTACGGATGTTGCCTCATTTTGCGGCATGGATTGGCTACATTTGATTCTCTCTTACATCTCCTCCAACCTCATACCATTCTTGATCATGATTCTTCAGTGTAGAGAGAGAAATTTTTAGTAAGATTAAGGAGAGATTAGTGTGTATTAGTGGAAGAAGCGAAAGATTAAGGATTTTGAAGATTGCTCGAAGTGAAGGGAGAGGAGGAGCAAGCACTAGCACTCTTAAATACAGTGGATCATCCTCCTTAATTATATTCTTAATCATGTATGAATGCTTTCATTGAAAAGTGAATAAAAAATGGATAGAATGTATAATTTATGGTTGTATGCATTCATTTTATCAATCTCTGAAGGTAAAATGGAAGAGAAGAATTAAAGTTCTTACATTAGTTGCATTGAAATGGTAGAGAAATTGTTGGAATTAGGATAAAAACTGCATTTTTAGACTATTATTAGAGAAATATAAGAGTTCTGTATAATGTTAATAAGAAAATGAAGTTTTATATGCTAGAGATGAATCTACTAATTAAAAGGATATATGTATTTTAGTATAAAAATAGAAACTTTTACTTGTAATTAGAGATAATTAAGATTATTAATAAAAGATTAAGGATGAGGACCCAAAACATAACTAAATTCGGTCATGATGATTTATCTATTAATTATTTATTTAAATAAACTTCTAAAATTAAAGTTATTGAATCTTAATGGTGAGAATAGCAGTTTTTGGGTAGTAATTAGTAAATATTATGAGTAAATGAAAACTTTTATGGATGAAAATTGATATTCAAATTACATTTAGTATAAGAAATGTTTGATTAATAGGTTTTGATGTATTGTGAATAAATGTAATTATTATAAATATTTTTATTTTTTTAATTAGTAGTAATGAAAAATCAGTAACTTTTGACCATGAGTGAGTTAGAAGAAATATTAAAATAAGACTAGAGTTTATTTATTTTTCAAAATCTTCTCATAAAGTTTTATTAAGAATTGACTTCATTTGTATGTAGTTCCTTTGTTAAATATAGTTCGGGACTGAAATAATAATTAGTAAATATTAGTGATAGTATTAAGGTATTAGTATAAACTAAGCATGGATTAAGAGTTTTTAAGTAAGTTATTTCTCTAGGAGAAATCTTGAAGATAATGGCATTTATAGATTATAGGTTGTAGTTCAAAATGAAAGTTAGATAGTGATGTTTTGTGAATTGTAAGTATGAAAAGAAGGTTATTAGTTGGACTACTAAGAAAGAGGATGATATGACTTTTATGCTGAATATTTAAATATGAATAATATATAAATATCTACATTAAACCTTAATTAATACAATGACTTTACACATAGTCATTTTACCTGCGTATTTGGGGGGCTTTCTAGGGGGCTGTCTTTTTTGTGTGTTTGTTAGGAGTGGAAAGTGTGTTAATTAAGAAGAAGTAGAGGTAGTCTTGGTTGGTTTTAAATCTTAACATAAGCTAAAAAGGAAATAAATTTGAAGTCGAAGATAAGATATTAACAAGGAACAAAAACCACTTGAAGATGGATCTTTCAATCACTTGAAAACCACACTCTCTTTAAAAGTTCAACATCTCGAAAGGGGCAGATAATAAACCGCCACAAGTATGGTAGGAGCAACATATAAGGTGTCTTCCTTGAGAGATTGGGAGAAGCTATAGAGCCTAGGATTAGAATCTTATGCCTATTTGACTTTGCCGTGGGATTTAACTTGTGATTGTGAGACCTACCCAATGAATTTTTGATCCAACCTAACAAGATTCTGATGTACCGATACAATGAAGCTTTGTTGTGAAGTTTCTTTCCTGAATTGCCAAAGGATATACAACACATTATTGTCAATAAGGCATGGGACACCGATTTGGTGGATGGGGATAAGCATTTCAGACTTCAACTGTGGGTTGATGTTGAGAAATTGTGCACTCCGAATCGGATGTTCCAAGATGAGGTAAAGGGGATTGTCCTATTAGCATCACATTTCAAGCTAGTTGATGAAATTCAACTAAATACAATTAGTGTGAAACATCACTATGATTGGTTCCTTGAGAGGAGGATATAAAATGTTCAGAATAATAGATTGGGCCCAAGTGTCTCAATGCGTAGTGTTAACTAAGGGTGTCAAAGTGACATTTGATACTAGGGACATGAAGATGTGGCTAAGATTTTGGGGATAGTTGAAAAGACTAGTGAAGGTATACCTTATGGCATGGAAGATAAGGAGCTACCAGAAATCCTTCATAAGTTAAGCCTACATAACCAAGGGCTTTTGTAATAGAGATTGATAAAAGGATGTGTTTGATAGGGAAAACCATCAATGCGAGAGTGAATGAGTGATTGTCAAAAGTTAGCACGAGATGAGAGATCAAGATGAAGATTGGAAAAGAAGGCTGAACGAATGGTGGAACAATTCAAAAAATTGAATGTTGAGCTGTAAAATACCTTGCAAGATGGGATGGATTTGTCCCATTAGAAACCAAAAAAAGTCACTCAAGAGACATCTTCTGTTGAAACTGAGTCAGATTACAATTGGGAGAGGCAAACAGGAAGCTCTAAGGCAATGAGTGGTACCAATAAGGGTAGCTTGAAGAAAGGCTCAATTGCTAGTGAGAAGAAAGAAGAAGATACAAAAGAAGAGGGTCAAAATAGTGACGATTTGGTGGGTTTTGATTACGCTTCCATGGTAATAGTAGGACATAGAACATATGACACTCCTATTGATCATATGATAGAAGATAACAAAATAGAAAACTTTGCTAAATATGGGGGTCTTAGTAGAGTATTTGCTGACTCAAAAGAGTGGGTTCCAATCTTGGAAGGTTTAGAGGAAGTCTTAAGAATATTGTATATGGTTGTGAGAGCACATGTGCGACTTACATATTTCACACAATACTCTAGTTGTGAGGATGATGATCCTAACATGCATATCCAATAGTTTGAGGTTACATGCATAGCAAATGAGATCACTGATGATGATAAAAAACTTCACATATTCCCATTAACTTTGAAGGATGAAGCAGGCTTGTGGTATGGGAACCTTCCTATCACCACAAGGGCAACTTATATAGTTTTAAGACATGTAGTTTTAACTAAGTTTAGGCAACAAGGGTTTCGATACCGTTTAGGATTGAAATTTGACTATTTAGCGCAGAACCCAGGAGAAACTATGGAACATTACATTCAGAAGAGGGAGACATTAATTAGGAAGATGGAACAAAATGCTCCTTTAGAGGATATGCAAAAATGAATATTTATTGAAGGATTGCAAGAAATAGTGAGGAAACATGTGAGCCTAAAGTGACTAGCTAATTTAGCAGACGCAAAGATAGAAGTAGAACGGTGAAAGGAAGTATAATTAGGATAGTTGAGGAGGAAGGAGTTGTACAATAACCTTGGATTAGTTCCCTTAAGTATGTCACCATCCATGGTAGCTAGTACTCTGTATGTAGGAGCCGCGGTAGCTACTCATGCTGTTACTTACATAACAAATGTAGGCATAGCACCATCATCAATGCCATACTCACGATTAAATCCATAATTGGTACCACATATATATTGACCACCATCAACACTAAGTGCATCTACATTGCGGAGTTTAGATGAGTTTAAGGTGGTTGAACTGAGAACCACATCCCTAGCAGATATGAAGAAATAGATTCTGGCTGAAGTAAACCCCAATGTGAAGAGTATTTATGATATGAGCTAGCCTACTAGTACAATAGGATCAACTCCAGTATCTGGTCAAAAGAATCCCACACCAGCAAGGTCTAATATATGGTGCAGAAAATGCCATGGTTTTAATCATTTAGCAACAGAATGCCCCACACCAAGTAGAGTAGTTTCTCATCAATCAAGAAATTTGTTTTGCAAGTATTGTTAGAGAAACAATCATGGGGAGGATCACTGTTAGGTTAAGCAAAATCATCTACAATAGCAAGAAGTCCAAATGCAAACAAATTAAAATTATATGGATAGTCAAAATGTGACTTCTTCGATAGGACCTCCGAATAGTCCATTTATGCCAAGAGGCATGCCAACCCAAGGGACACCTCCTGTGCTAAGTAATCAAGGACAGGGAGGATATTTAGGGAATGAGAGGAGGCCCTTATAGAAATCCTAATTTCAGAAGGAATAATAACGTAGAAACAAGTGTAGTTTGTTGGAGATGTGAGTAACCTAGATACGTGGCTAGATTTTTCCCAAATGAGTAGAAGAGGAAGGATTATGTCCCTTTCTGTGCCAAGTGTGACTGTGAGGGTCATTATGAAAAGGATTGTCCAGGAGGAAATACATCTTCACAAAGCCAAGAAAAGGGTAAAGGCATTGTTGACTCAACAATAAGCTTAGTGGAAATCGTAGCAGATTTGGAGGTGAGACCAATCAAGAAAAAACATGTCTCTTTTAACTCAGACGTAATGATTCAAATCGAGTGATTATTTTGGAGAATAAACAAGGTATGGGACTAAACAAAACTATTAGTGCCAAGACTGAGACTTCAAAACAAGGAACATCTTTATCAAAACATTCAGAAGATCATGATGTAGAAAAAGATGCGATAGATTCGCCACCCAATTTAGAAGATCAACCTGTTTTTCCCATTCCTTTAAGTTCTCCAAAGATAAAGGAAGAAGTGACTCTGTTCCCTCAAAGATTGAGAGGATCAAAAGCGACTAAAGACAATGACAAGGATAGAGGAAAATCTTTTGATGTATGCGATGAACAGGAAAGTTTATATTTGTCTATTAATTTGAGACAATTACTTGAAATTACTCCTACTTGTAGAAGAGAGATATATCGTAGATTAGTATGGCGAAGGGCTAAAAGGAGCAATTCCATGACTATCTTGCCTAATGCAAAAAGTGATACTAAAAATATGGGTGTTTGATCTGTAAGAATCATTGATTTATTCTTAGATCCTGGAGCTCTAGTCGTAAACATGGAGGTGATAAAGCACATGATATTTGGGGCTCAGTTGGATAACACAGTAGCATTGAATTTAATGATAGAAGAGACAATGCTTAAATTGGGATTGCATGGTAAGAAGGAGATTACAAGTATTGTTCTACAATTAGCTGATCAACGAAAAGTGACTCCCTAGGTCTCTTGCTTCCTACAGCACACCCTTACAGTCCATGACTACATCCCTTGTTTTTTAGGACAAAAACTTTATGAGACGGGATGGTTTGTAATGAACGGGGATCACGGGAACATGGCATGGGAACATACCAGTCACACTAATGGTATATAAGGTGTAAGAGGGTATTTTGAGGCGTCACAGAAATTATCAAGAAACTCTCTTTTCACCTTCTCAAGCTTCCATGGCTTCTTCGTCTTCTTCCTCTTCTTCTTCCTTTTTCCCTCTTTCTCTCTCTTCTTCTTGCCTTTCTCTCTCCTCTCCCTCTTGTCCTACAGTCCTCTCTCTCCTTCCCCTTAGTTAGGACAGTTAGGTCTCTTTCATTACACATGGTAATGGGAGTGGTAGGTCTTTCCAATTTGTATATTGTAAAGAAGATGGTGATGATTCTCCCGATGGTGGAGTTGTCTCTTGTTATGTTACCATGACAGACTAGGAAGAGAAGTGTGGGGATGAGGTTAGTTATCATAGTAAAGCTATGGAGATGCCTCAACAAAATACATTTTACTCAGTGGATGCGTTAGAGGAGAAAATTTTGCGTAATAAAGGCGAGGTAGCAAATTATAGTGATCTCATTCAATCGTTGTTGAATAAATTCACTCAACTACAAATAGATAAAGCTTTGCAAAGCATGAAGTATTAAAGAATAAGTAATTGGCTCAATCTTTACAATTATATTATAGCAAGGAGATAAATCTTCTAGAGGATATTGTAAGTCAAACTGAGAATTTTTCCGAGCAAGTGTTACAAGAGAAGCGACATATAGAACAAGTTAAATTTCAATGGATGGAATATTTAACAATGAGGGATGCAACCATCACTACTTTGCAACGTAACAACTTGTTTTTAAAGAGAAAATGTGAAAGTGTCCTAGTGTCTCCCAAGGGCCAGGGGGCTACAAATGTCCCTTGGCTCTATCATCAACTACGTGGAATAGATCATCCAAAAGGGGAAGTGCCTTGGAGATCTAGGATGGGAAATTTATTTTCATGTGTAAGTGACAAGTGTGGCAAGATAAAGATTTTACCACATCCCCTCAAAAAGATTATGGACTTTACAGTTTATGGTAATGGGATTGAACCACACCTCTCATGGCATGGACCAGTGGCTCCAACAATTTTTTACAGAGCTAAAGAGAATTATTGACTATTTAGGCTGTCAATACAAGGATAAGAAAATGAAAATCATCGCTTGTTGACACTTAAGCTAAAATGTAAGAGATGGAACTGGACTTTTTAGGATCAATGATGTCTTGAGTTTCATAATTAGATTTTGCAACATTTCCTCGTGAGGAAATTTATTGAAGGTGTGTTTGAGAAGATGAAGTAGTACAAATCTTAACTACATTACATGATTAATATTGTGGTGGTCATTTTGCAAGAGACTTGACAGAAAGTATTGTTTGCTGGTTATTGGTGGCCTACTTTATACAAGGATATATATGAGCATTGTAGAAAGTGTAATAAATTCCAATGTACTAGGAGACCGACTAAGCGCTCTGAAATTCCATTAACTCCTGTATTGGCATTGGCACCTTTTGAGAAATGGGTTATAGATTTTGTTACTCCAATTGATCCGCCTACACGGTATCTTTCTAATATATATATTCTAGTGTGTGTTGAATATGTAAGTAAATGGGTAGAGGCTAGAGCAGTTAAAACTGATGGAGGCAAGGATGTCGCTCTATTGCTTTACGAGAACATTATTACTCGCTTTGGCTGTCCCCTAGAGTTGGTTAGCGATCTTGGATCTCATTTTTTCAATAATTTAATTTCAGAATTGATGGATTTTTATAAAATTAAACATCGAATGTCTACTCTTTATTATTCACATGAGCCAATGGTTCTATAGAAGTTACTAATCGTATTGTGATGACAATTCTAACCAAGACAGTAGCTGAGAATAGATGTGACTGGGATGAGCATTTGCTAGAGGCACTCTTGGTGTATCATAGCCTACAAGATGACAACTAATAATACACCTTTTAGTTTGGTTTATGGGATTGAGATTAAATTTTCTATTGAGTTGGAAGTTCCTACTTTGTGTGTTGTGTTGTCTAATCGTCTTGGAGAGCAAGAATCTCTTACCAATCATCGCTGGTGTAAGTTAGTTAAGCTTGATGAAGATCATATGTTTGCTTTATAATGTATTGAAACCCGTTATAACCAATGCAAAGCTTGACATGATAGATGTTTGAAGCTTGAGGATTTCCAGTAGAACGATTGAGTTTTGTTGTATGATAGCCATTATTATAAATTTCTTGGAAAACTTCATATACGATGGTTGGATCCACTTCAAGTTAAAGAGGTTTACGATAATGGTTTTATGAAAATTCAAGACTTAAAGGCACTGCATGAATCTTTTCGAGTCAATGGTCTTTGCTTGAATTCTTTTATGAATTAATTGAGAAGTTTGAGTGGATGATGTGGATATACTAGTTAGAATGCTTTTTTCCTTTGCTTATTTTGGTGTTTTATTTTGTTTTTTCATGTGATGCACGTATGGAGATTCTTTGGATGGATGCTCTTACCCCTCATCCTAACACTAAGAATCCTAATCCTGCTCATGCTTCATCTTATAGTATTCTATGATTTTAGATGTATGACACATTTTTATATGGTCCACGGTGCGAGGCATGTTGTGGTACATCTTTTGTGGTTCTCTTTGGTTTACAATACCATCCTCAATTTAGTTGTCGGCCTTGTCAATAGCATCTTTATACACACGCCTAGGTACTGTGTGGGCAATGTCGAACTTATTTCTAACGTTATGGTAACATTTCCATGCAACAAGCTATTGGGTACACTTATCAACGCTACGATTATGCTAGTGTATTTTCTCTTGAGTGTGGTGCTGTCCAATGTAGGGTCAATAGAGAGCAATAGGATTTCCTCATTATTACGCTGTTGTTTATTGTTTTACTCCCTCTTATCTTGATCTTGTGGGATTATATTTGTGCTCACATGGGTTTGCTTGAGGGAAGTACCTTAGGAAGTTTTCATGTGGCACCTATGCCACTTTATAGTTTGGTAGCTGATGTTCCCCTCCATGTCGGAAAAGTTACTATATGCATATCCTCTACATCATGTGTGTTCAAGGCCTATTTATAAATATCCTTATCTTTGAAATTTTCCTGAATAAAACATAACCCTTTTCTATTCGATCTGTAAATAGCCCCTTTATATTACACCCTTTTTTATGTAAAATAGTATATAAAAATGGTATTTAAAAAATACCTTAATTTGAACCCACGTGATGCACATGTATATTCATGAGTAACTTACCTGAGCCCTCCATGAGATGATGGAGAATTCTAGTGATACATTTGATGATACTTTTGATATATCTGATTCGAGGGTATGCTAGGCATTCTTTAGGATCATCGTGACTGTTGTGATTTGCTTGATAGATTTGATGTTGATAGTTTAGATAATTTCGGGTTACGTTTATTGTTTGGTTTAGAGGATTTATGGAATTGTGATGATTTTTGTTTAGATTCTTTGTTTCCTTATTTTGCTTAGTTTGTGTTCTGCTTTACATGAATTTAAAAGAATACCAAACCAAAATAACAATAAAATATAAAAAACATAATCCTAAAAAATGATTCACTTTTATTGTAAGGTTTTCTTTGTTGTTTTTAGTTTTTCACACATTAGCTTAGTTAACTTTCACTTAGTTTAGTAGTTAGATCCATGCACAATTGGGTTTACCATTTAGTGCATGTTTTCTTTTCAATTGGCTGTGGGCACTACAAAGTTATGACACATTATTACAAGGTGTTTCCTTTTCTTGTTTTGTTTTGAATTTTTTGTTACTACATTTTCACTTTCTAGATATTTTGTTTTGTTATGATAAGAATGTTGTACTTATGAATGCTAAGTTCTTAAGAGGGGGGAGGGGGGTTCCTAACTCATGCATGATTGCATATTTTTCCACTTTGAACTCACTAACTAGAAACTCACTAGAGTATATCCCCTATGGATTCATTTCATTTCTTGTTTGGATTTGCTAAGTCACAAACCATCTCTCCGTGAAATTTTGACTAGTTTGTCTATGATGAAGTTACTTTTGTTGAGTCTTGTGAGATTAGCCTAGTTGACAGCTGATTGGTTAGCATAGCTTTCCTGATTAAGTTTCTCAAGGAGGGTTGTTGAGCTAAAATGTTTATCGGTTCAATGCTAAATAGTGACTCTTAAAGAAAAACTCTTAAATAAATTTAAACCCCTAAATTAAGACTAGAAAAAAAAAACAAGGCCATGAAAAGAAATAATTTTTTTATAAAAAAATCTCAAAAGAAGATAGCCATCGCCTTTTGAGGTCCTTTGAGGTTGTAGGTATTTCCTTGATGGGTGCCTTGAGTCTGATGCCTTGCATCTCTTTGGGGTGAAACCTTTTGAGCATGACTGAAAACAAGTCTTTGAAAGAAAAACAAAACAAAAGCTCTTATAAAAGCAGATAGAGGTGTAGTAAGACTTATATTCTCTATCGTAACCAGTTAGTAGCTAGACACATTGTCCCTTACTCCATGGAGGGTTACAATTCTGCCCTAGAGACTCTATCTTGTGGAATGTCCTATATCGCTTTTGTTGAGGTCTAGTGTTGGTCTTGCAAGAGTAAGAAAAGTCTTTTGTTATGGATATCTAGAAGGGAAGTAGCATAGCATTTCTTTGCTTTCAGGAGGTTTTTTGTAACTTGATAGCTCTTATGATTTTCTTTTTGGTTGGATTCTTACTTACGAATTGCAATGTCATGCATGTCAGTGGACAGAGTGGTTTGAGGACTGGTTTTATTATCACATTAAGTTAGTTCTTAATTATAGAAGGCAAAGATTATTATTTGTTGGAGTATACTTATTTCCTTTGTGTTCCTTGCAAGATTGTTGTAGATGTAGCTATGCTCATGGGGACGCTCATGGTTTGGAGGGGGAGAATAATTATTTTTTCACATGAACTATTGAAGCTTTGTTGGATGCTATTGTTTTTGAAGATGTTTTTGAAGACTGGAACAGTTGTCCTTTTGTTAGTTTGTGGGAGCTCACTCAAGCTAGTGAGGGAGGAATGATAACTGCCTATTTTGTGCCATTTTTACGCTTTTTTTGGCAAAATTATTATTCGATTTATTGATTATATTGATGGGCGCATACCTTAGGCATGACGCCTATATTTTGTCACGCCTATTTATTGGGGCGTTGGATATTTATTATTATTTTGTATGCGCATGGGCGCATGACTATGTTATTTATACTTGGACATTGTATTGGGCATGCCAGACTCTTTGGACACCGTCCATTAGCTTTATTCCTATTTTGTGTTAAAGCAAACTCAAAAGCTAAAAGCTTGCTATTTTGTAATTTGGGTTATTATTTGAGCTTGAAGATGAATAATACATAAAATACATGCTTTGTGGAGCGCTCACACAAGGCATGGAGGGAGATTGCACCCAATTGGTCTCTTGTTCATGTCGTTCATGCTTTTTACCTTGTAATTTGTGCAAAAAGTAGAGTTCTATTGTTCTTGGGGACCTTCCGGCATTCACTACGCAAGCATACAGCATCCGATCTGCGCACCAATGGTATCAGAGCGAAGCTGAGATCAAGAGCTTCCAATCGCTACCCATCTTGTGCGAAGGCGGAGCTCCTGGAACGATCAGGCTCTACGGTCAATCTCATCGCGAACGGTCGATACAGGCAGATTCCTGGCGATCAAGAACCCTTGTTTCCATCATCAGACTACGAAGGACCGGTCTACAGAGGCGGAGGACCACTCCTACATCCTCTTCTTCAAGTCGTCAAGAACAGAGAGATAAGTCATAAATTCCATATCTCAAAGCTTTAAAAATTAAAGCTTAGGAAGCTTAAAGCTTCAAAACGTCAATGCGTAGTATCTCAGGAGCCTTCGAAATTTTGCGCCGCCTTTCAAAAATGGCCCCCCCTCCACGATTTCGACTGTCTGCTCTTTAATTAAGCTTAATCACTTAAGCTTTTAATCAGCTAAGTCATCTTAAATCTCCAAGTCATACACAACCAATCAGATTCTGCAAGTTTTTCAAGTCAAGTTCTGCAAGTTCCATAAAGCAAGCAAGTTCTGCAAGTCTACAAACTCTGCAAGTCACATTAGTCTGGTACTCTGCAAGTCAAACAAGTCAACTGGAGTCAAAACTGACTTCTGTTCAAAACTCATAGAAGGGTTGTTCCTGCGCAGAAACTCCGAATTGCAAAGTTGTTCATTGGAAAGTACTCTACGCATACGCAGGTTTGCTGAAGCATTTTCAGCATATGAAGAAGGATAAAACGCAGATTTTTCAAAGATTGTGAAAGCCACACCCAAAAATATATAAGCCTTGTATTCCCGAACTTGAGCTACGCTCATCCCGCTAACTTGATTTTGAGAGTGAGAGGTCTTTTGAGTTTTGCAGGATGACGGAATCACATATGG
This sequence comes from Lygodium microphyllum, assembly GCF_053477565.2. Lineage (NCBI taxonomy): Eukaryota > Viridiplantae > Streptophyta > Polypodiopsida > Schizaeales > Lygodiaceae > Lygodium > Lygodium microphyllum. The sequence continues at coordinate 52,358,163 of NC_141154.1, forward strand.
ATGATTTAATGGCTAAAGGCGACCTACCTGAACCTATGATGGAGCAAAAGCTGGACTTAATTATGATGCAATTGGATGAAGAACGACGAGTTAGGCAAGCATTGCAAGTTCAATTGGCAAATTTACAAAGATCGACTACCGACAAAGAAGAACCTCAATCTGAAGATCTTATCCGACGTACCATCGACGCGACTCTCGAAGCTCAAACCATCCGCAAGGAATCAAAGATAAGTAAAAGAAATTTCAAATTCCGTACTTTCAATGGCACTCAAGAGGGAAAAACTGTTCTTGCATTCATTAGTCAGTTTGACGACTACTTTCATGAGGAAACCTATGCAGAAAAAGATAAAATCAAGTGTGTGACTAATCATTTAGTGGATAGAGCATCTCTTTGGTGGATTGTAGTATGCAAGAGTATAGATTGTCCCACTACCTGGGAGAATTTCAAGAAGAAGTTTATGCAGAATTTTCTTCCTCCTCAATTTCATGAGAAAGCTATAAAACAATGGGATCTTCTTCAGCAACGGGATCGTGAGCCTATTCCTCAGTACAGAGAGCGTTTTTTGAATGCATTACTCCAGTTACGCATGCTTGAAGACATACTTGAAGCGACACACAAGCGCAAGTATATGTCTGGACTCCTTGGGCATTACTACACTGAAGTTAACATGTTCAAGCCTGCTACTCTTGAAGACGCAATTTCATTAGCTCACGACACTGAAGACAAATTGCGAGGTAGAGACAGACGTCCATAGCAATTCCAAGCCAATGGTAACTATGGATCTAAGCAATTCAACTCAAACTTTAGAAGATTTAATCAAGGTCGTTTCACTTCATCATCTTTCCGTAAAAATTGGGCAAAACCACCTACTTTACCATCTAATGTCAATCAAAATCCTAAGCCAATTCCACAGCCAAATCCTAATGTACCTAGACTTCCTGCCATTGCAAACAATGTAATCAAAGCCAAGCCAATAGTATGTTATAAATGCCACCAGCCTGGACATCTAGCAGCAAATTGCCATTCGAGGAAGCCACCTGCCCATATCAACTACCTTGGAGCAATGGAAGAAGACGAACATGAAGATATGCCTGATTTCACGGAAGATGAGGACGACACTACTACTCCTTCAGATACTTTACCAGGTATGACAACCCCACATTCTTTATTGACTATGAAATGTTTGGTGCATGGAAAGGAAAAGATTATTTTGCATGATGACGGTAGTACTCATGATTTTATTTCAGCAAAGTTCGTAAAGGAATTGAAGTTACAGACTGTACCTACGCATTATCGCATCAAAGTAGCATTCTTAGGCACTAGGTATAATGGTACACAGGAAGTGCATGATTTAGAAATTCAAATGGTCAATACACTGAAAGAAGAAATTTTCTAGTTGTTCCATTACAGTCGAGTGACATTATTTTAGGTATGCCTTGGCATCATCAGCATAATCCAGATATAGATTATTCCACACATTCAATTAATATTCAATTTCAAGGAAAACCTATTACATTGTATGGTATCCATGCATCTAATGCTTTTCCACTGCTTTCGCATACTCAAGCTAAATGTGCATTATGCAAGAGTAGTAAATCTTATCTCATTTGGGTGAATGAACTGCAAGTTAAAGAAAATCATATGCATCCTAGGCATAAAGAATTTCTTGCACATTTTAAAGACTATTTTGCCGAAGATCTACCACCTGGTTTACCTCCTTCACGTCCAGAAGACCATAAAATAGATTTGATTCCTGGTACACAACCACCTTGTAAAGCACCATATAGGCATAACCAGATAGAGCAAAAAGAAATTCAGAGTCAAGTTGAGGAATTACTAAATAGAGGACTGATTAGACCTAGTTCTCCATTTGGTGCACCTGTTCTGTTAGTCAAGAAAAAGAATAATATCATATGTGCATTGACTATCGAGCTTTAAATAAGATCACTGTAAAGAATAGGTATCCAATTCCTAGAGTCGATGACCTTATGGATAAACTGCAAGGATCTGCTATATTTAGTAAAATAGACCTTAAGTCTGGTTATCATCAGGTGAGACTAGATAAGTCTGACATATTTAAAACTGCATTTAGGACATAGTTTGGTCATTATGAATTTTTAGTGATGCCTTTCGGATTGACTAATGCACCTGCTACATTTAGTAGAATGATGAACCGTATATTTTTGAAATACCAGTATTGTGTAATTGTCTTCTTTGATGATATTTTGGTGTTTAGTCAAAATGAGAAAGAACATTATGAGCATTTGCCATTGGTTTTCTAGTTACTAAAAGATAATCAACTGTATGCAAATCCTGAAAATAGTGAATTCTTTAAAACAGAAATTGAGTATTTAGGTCATATTGTATCATCTGATGGAATTAAAGTTGACCCTAAGAAAATAGATGCAATATTGAATTGGCCTGTACCTAAAAATGTGCATGAGTTACGATCTTTCCTTGGTCTTGCTAGTTTCTATAGGAAGTTTGTACGTAATTTTTCATTACTTGCTTTACCATTAACTAAACTTCTGAAGAAAGGTATTGTTTATCATTGGTCCGATAATCAACAGAAATCCTTTGACTTATTGAAACATGCATTAACCCATGCCCCTGTTTTACAGTTGCCTGATTTTAATAGACCATTCTTTCTAGTAGTGACTAATGCTAGTGGATCAGGAATAGGAGCTGTACTTATGCAGGACAATCATCCTATAGCCTATTCTAGTTGTAAGCTGAAACCCTCTGAACTAAAATATTCCACATATGACAAAGAATTATTAGCTGTTGTACAAGCATTAAGACAGTGGAAACACTACTTACTGGGTTCAGAATTTATGATTATGACCGATCAGCAAAGTATTAGACATTTCAAAGTTTTCATCCTATCATTCAATATCAACCCGGTAAAGAAAATGTAGTGGCTGATGCATTAAGTAGAAGACCTGCCATTCATAATATTTCTGTTATATCTTTTGATTCTTTGATTGCTATGAAAGATACTTATCATCAGGATATTACTTTTCATGCTGATTGGAATAAATTAGTTCAAAATAACTTGATTCCTATTGATTCATTATCATATAATGATGGATTTATATTTTATGAAAAGAGATTGTGTGTTACAGTTCCATTCCGATCTTTTGTTTTGAATGAGATTCATTGTCCCCCATGTCAAGGTCATAGAGGTATCATATCTACTTTACGTACATTAACTGAAGATTTTTATTGGCCGCATATGGACACTAATGTATCTAACTTTGTTTCTGAATTTTTGATTTGTCAAAGAGTTAAGAGACATCATGGTAAACAGTATGGATTACTTATGCCTTTATCTATTCCATCAAGACCATAGGAACAAAAATCTATGGATTTTATTACTGGTTTACCTAATACTAAATCTAACCATGATATGATTTGGATAGTAGTAGATAGGTTTAGTAAACAAGCATATTTCATTCCATGTAAGAAAGCTTTAACAGCATCACAAGTAGCACAATTGTTTTTGAAAATTGTTTTTACTAACCATGGATTACCAAAAGTTATTATTTCTGATCGTGATTCTAGATTTTGTAACAACTTTTGGATTACTCTATTTGCTAACCTAGGCAGAAAGATTGATTTCTCATCTGCATTTCATCCTGAAACTAATGGACAAACAGAAGCCACTAATAGCATTATTCTAGATCTTTTACGTGCTTATACTATATCTAAACCACAGACATGGGATATACATTTGCATTTATTACAGTTTGCATATAACAATACACCACACACATCTATAAAGAAGGCACCATTTCAAGTGATTTATGGTTATAGATTATCTACACCTGTTGCATCTTTGTCAAATAGAATTCAGAGTGCTGATGATATTGCTAGTATGCATAATACTATCTTTGATGAGGTTAAAGACATGATTGCCAAAGCCCAGCAATCATATACCAAAAAAGCCAATAAGAAAAGATAAACAATGAATTTCAAAGTTGATGACTATGTTTGGCTGAGAATAGAAAAACGTAGATTACAAAGTGTAGATAGACACCCAGTTGTGAAATTAGCCCCTAGATTTTATGGACCATTTAGGAACATTCATAAAATTAATGACAATGCATTCAAGTTAGAATTACCACCTCACTGGAAAATTCACAACACATTTCATATTAGTTTATTAAGACCCTTTAGAGGCCAATTACCTGTACACCATGTTTATGAAAAACCACCTTTGTTAGAGAAAGAGACTGAATACTTGAACCTTAAGCTATCATAGATACTGACTTTCTGACCACCAGAACTAGCCGAAGATATTCTAGATATCTAGTTAAATTTAAGAACCATCCTGTAGAGGAAGCACAATGGATGCACGCTAGAGACTTAAATTCTTTCCCCACTCTGTTAGCTCCACATTGAGCTAATAGCAATTGAGGTCAATTGCTATCCTACCCCGGGGGTATGATGCCAGGAGGCATATTTCACGGTGGATTCTGTGAGGTTTTACGGTGGATTCCGTAAACTTTGATGACCAGGGCTCATACACAAAGTGGATTCTTTGTGCGAGAAGTTGATGGGGACGCCTGTCCTTTTCGGGCGTTTCATTAATTTAGTGTGTACATGGGTGATTCCATAGCGGGTGATTCCGCAAAATGCATATTAAATTAATAAACGTTTATGAGTTTAGAGTGTGCACTCTTAATAAATTAAGGTTAGGATTGATTTCTAACCAGTTGATTTATTTATGTAGCTGAAGACTGTTAGGTATTCACTTTTGTCGGTTTAATAGTATTATTTTACTAACGATTGTGAATGCTTCAGTTGATGTGTAGAGATAGCAGCAGTGGCGGAGGAAAGCATTGGAGGATAGCGAGTATTCGATTTATTGATTATATTGATGGGCGCATACCTTAGGCATGACACCTATATTTTGTCACGCCTATTTATTGAGGCGTTGGATATTTATTATTATTTTGTATGCGCATGGGCGCACGATTATGTTATTTATACTTGGACATTGTATTGGGCGTGCCAGACTCTTTGGGCACCGTCCATTAGCTTTATTCCTATTTTGTGTTAAAGCAAACTCAAAAGCTAAAAGCTTGCTATTTTGTAATTTGGGCTATTATTTGAGCTTGAAGATGAATAATACATAAAATACATGCTTTGCGGAACGCTCACACAAGGCATGGGGGGAGATTGCACCCAATTGGTCTCTTGTTCATGTCGTTCATGCTTTTTACCTTGTAATTTGTGCAAAAAGTAGAGTTCTATTGTTCTTGGGGACCTTTCGGCATTCACTACGCGAGCATACAGCATCCGATCTGCGTACCATCTATAGTGAATACGGTCTTGTACCTACCATCTAGATGCACTTCCACTTGATTGTATCTAGAGAAGTCATCTAGGAAATTGTAGGCCTCTTTACCTACCACCCTCTCGAGCATATGCTTAGTGTACAACACTAGATAATTGTCTCTCTTTGTGGCAGCATTGACTTTCTTGTAATTGATGCACACTCTGATTTTTCCATTCTTCTTCATTACAATCACTATGGGTGATACCCACTCTGTGTGCTTGTTTCATAAATGAATCCTTCTCTCAATAGCTGATCGATTTTCTATTTGACAACGTGAGTGTGTTTAGATTGATTGGATATGATCACTACTTGATCAATGTTGCATCGAGTGTCATCGAGATGTTATGAGTCACTACACTCGGATCTACCCCCTTCAGCTCATCAAGGGACCAAGCAAGCATATCTATGTACTCTTGTAAGAGAGTAAAAAGAGCTGCCTCCTCTTTCTTACTTGAGTCCTTAGCCATAGAAATAGATCGGGGTGTCTCCCCTTCCTTAGCTAGATTGACTTCCCTGACTTTGGCGGGTCCTTGTATAGTCTCACTTGCTTGCCCCCATCTTTTGGCTCCTAGCAAGACCACTACCCTCTCACCTTTCTTAGATCTTGTCAATCAATTTGGCAGTTCTTGTGGCTTCCTCTACTCCTTAGCTTTCCAATCCCTAGGTTGTTTCCTCCTTTCCACCTTCAACCTTTGGTGCCTTAGGTGGACAGGTAGGTCTTCTCTTGTGTGTTTTTTCCTACGTGATTCAGGTATCTCAGGATCACTATCTCAACTTACTTTCAACTCGGAATCAAACTCACCGTCCTAAAAGAGGGAATCTCTTGTGGAGGTCATAGCTCTGATATGGTGATTTTTCTTTGAGTATTGATGTGACAATTAGTTGGGCAAGAGCTACTCCTTCATAAATAAATCACTCTTATGTGCTCGAATCAGGTGCCATCCAACCCATCTGCATGACAACTTTGTCAATTCTGAAGATGGTCTTTTTCTATGGTTTGGAATCTGTCCATATTTGTTCAAAATCTCATGTCCCTTCGTGTCCTAATCTATTGTGTCGATCTCTTCTTCACTCTTGTCATTGGAGAAACAACAGTCTTTGTACTCATCATCAGAACTCTCTCATGATTACTGAAGAGATCAATATGCAAGGCGATTCATCTGAAAGAAATGGTGAACATGTCCAAGCATTTTATTCGAGTTCAAGAAGGGGACGTGGTAGATCCTCTTTGAGAGGTCATAGTATGGGACATGCTGGCGATAACTAGCAAAACAAGTTCAATCAACAGTTTGGTTAAATGCAGATTTCTGGAGGTAGAGAAAACTTTAGAGATAGGGGGAGCTCTAGAGGAAGAGGTGGATGGCAGAATAGAGGTTTTGGAAATTCTGCTATTGTTTGCCATTATTGTGGCAAAACATGCCTTATTGCAACCCATTGCTATGCAAAGAAGGATGATATTCACAGTGGTAAATAGCAGCAAGGAAACTATGCATCGTCTTCACGACAGAATGAAGACAAAAATGAGTGTTTGTTTGTTATGAAGCATATGATGAATGCAGTTACAGGAAAGGGGAAACATGATGATGTATGGTATGTCGATTCAAGTACATCTAATCATATGACCAGTCATGTTGAATGGTTTGGAGAGATGCAGGACTTATAAAACCCAGGTTATGTGCAGACGGATGATGATTCATGCCACCTAATTTCACACATTGGAAATGTTCCCTTGTCCTTGTATGATGGCCAGACAAAGAGTCTGACAGATGTATTACATGTGTCTTCAATTACAAAGAATCTAGTATCTGTTGGCCAAATGATAGAGCAAGGGTTGCAAGTCCAATTCAATTCAAAAGGTTGTTTTGTAGAAGACTTTAATGATAAGTGCAGGTTGGTCACAAAAGGAAGTAGAGTTGGCCGAATGTTCACTTTAGATGCTGGAATTCCTGCAATGGATGCTGCTATGTATGCTAAAGGAAAAGAAGTAGTTGCAGATATTGAAATATGGCATAAATGTATTGGACATGCAAATGTGCAAAGGCTAAAAATAATGCAGTTCAGAGGATTGGTTACAGGGTTGTCTTCTTTTAGAGTTGCAGAATTGCATAAAGTCTGTGAAGCATGCCAGTTCCGGTAAGCAGGCAAGACAACCCTTCTCACATGATAGAGAAGTGAGCAGGAAATATACTTGATGTAGTACATACAGATCTTTGGGGGCCTACACAGAATGTATCTCTTGGTGGCAGCAAATACTTTGTCACATTTATTGATGATTGCTCAAGGAAGCTATGGGTATACTTCATGAAGGAAAAGAGTGATGTGTTTGAGCACTTGAAATCTTTTAAGGTAGCTATTTAACAGAAATAGGCTTAAAAGGGAAGTGCTTGAGATCAGATGGAGGGGGAGAGTACCTCTCTAATTAGTTCAATGGCTTCTTGAGGACTCTTGGGATAAAGAGGCAATTTACATGCAGGTATACCCCACAGCAAAATGTTGTTGCAGAAAGAAAAAACAGGCATATTGTAGAAGTTGCACGGGCATTAATGGCTGAAAAGAATATACCTAACCAAATATTTTTGGTCTAAGGCTGTCCATACTACTGTCTACATTATGAACAGAACTCCCACAGCTGCAGTTCATGGGATGACTCTTGAAGAGTGCTTTACTGGCAAGAAGCTCAATGTATCGCACTTGAAGGTATTTGGATGTGTTGCATATGTTCATGTGCCAGATGAGCTACGGAAGAAGCTTGATCCAAAGGCTAAAAAATGTATTTTTATTGGGTACTCTTTAGAGTAGAAAGGGTATCGCTGTTATAACCCTGTCATAGGTGAGTTCAAAGTGAGCGAGGATGCTATCTTTTATGAGATGGGCAGCTAGTATGCACCACCTAGTGATGTACTAGATGATGATAATGATCAGGACAGCTATGTGCAAAAAGAAAAACAAGAATCATAGAGTCTTAGTGGACCAAAAACATCATCTAGTACTATACCTACAGTGAGCCCTTAGTCTTCTAGACTAAGGAGTAGTCCCACATCTTCATGTGGATCTATAAGTGTTGCGGAAAGGACAAAGAAAAGAAGAAAGTGTTGGATGGTAATGATGCATCTACTAGTCATTTGGGATTTGATGGAGATTCTAGTGGTTTGGAGAGTTTGGATAATGAGCTTGGCATTCCTTCATTCAGGACACCAGGTGTAGAGAGAGCTCATAGTAATGTAAAGGCTCCATTGAGTGATCCGGTGGTACGCAGATCTAGCAGGGTCAGATATCCTGTTAAAAGATTTGGTTTTGAAGGTTATGCAGCTCACCATTATGCTTACATGGTGAAACTAGTTGAGGATGTTGAATCCACTTGTTTTGAGGATGCTATTGGTCATGCTCATTGGGATGCAACAATGGATGAGGAGATGGTTGCATTAGAAGCTAATAAGACTTGGGATTCAGTACCCTTACCTAAGGGTAAAAAAGCTATTAGCTGTAAGTGGGTTTACAAAGTCAAGCATAATGGAGATGGTTCAGTTAGCAAGTATAAAGCTAGGATGGTTGCAAAAGGCTATGCTCAAATATATGGTATAGATTATGAAGAGACATTTAGTCCAGTTACTAGGATGGCAAATATTAGATGTGTGATTGCCTTGGCAGCAACCAAATATTGGAGTTTGCAGCAAATGGATGTTAAGAATTCCTTCTTGCATGGTGAATTGCAAGAAGAAATGTATATGGAGCAACCAGCAGGTTATGAGAATTTAGAGCATCCCACATATGTGTGCAGGTTAAAGAAGACACTCTATGGGCTGAAGGAAGCACCTAGAGCATGGTCTGACAAGATTGGAGAGTATCTTGTTAATATTAGATTTTGTATTTCTAATGCTGATCACTCACTTTATATGAGAAAGGAAGATGTAGGTTTGGTCATCATAGTCATCTATGTGGATGACTTGATTATTAGAGGTGACAATGACAATGGGATTACTGAAGTTAAGGACTTCTTGAAGAAGAATTTTGAGATGAAGGATTTGGGTGAGCTGAGATACTTCTGGTATTGAGGTGATCAGATGTCATGAGGGTATATGGCTATCCCAAAGGGAGTATGGCTTGGATATGTTATCCAAGTATGGTATGACAGCATGTAAGCCTCTTTCAGTACCATTAGAGCAAAATGTGAAGTTAAGTACTAACGTTGGGGATGAGATAGAAGCCCCTACTATGTTCAGGAGGATAGTAGGGAGTTTGATTTACATGACTATCACAAGGCCAGACTTGAGCTATGCTATTGGCCTTGTCAATCAGTTTATGCAGATGCCTAGAAAGCCTCATTTGGATGCAGTTAGATGCTCGGGGGGGTCACTCATGAATATATGTATATATAACGTGAGTTCAAAATAAGGGGTTTTTAAAACACAATTTTTATATATTTTCTACATACATAAGGGTGTCATATAAAGGGGTTACTTACAGATTGAATAGAAAATGTTTTTTTTTAATTCAAAAAAATTTCATAGATTAGGATATTTATAAATAGACCATGAATGCACGTTATATAGAGAATATATATATAGTAAACCCCCCGAGGTTAGATGTATATTGAGGTATGTGAAGTCCACTTTACATTATGGACTTTTTTATGAGGCAGGTAAGGACGTACAAGTCTTTGGATACACAGACGCAAATTGGGATGGTAGCATGTCAGACAGAAGATCTACAAGTGGATTCATGTTTTCCCTTGGTAGTGTGGCAGTTACATGGAGCAGCAAAAAGCAACCTACATTTGCTTTATTGAGTACGGAGGTTGAGTATAGAGGTGCTGCTATGGCAGCATGTGAGGTGGTATAGATGCAAAAGTTATTAGGTGATTTGGATGTGCAGGGAGATGGTCCAGTTGTCATTCGTTGTGACAACATGAGTAGCATACAGTTAGCTAGGAATCGAGTGTTCCATGCTAGGACAAAACACATTGAGGTGCACTACCACTTTGTGAGAGAGAAGGTACTTGCAGGAGAGATTGACTTGGTATATGTCAAAAACACAAGATTAGATAGTTGAAATTTTCACAAAGGCATTGGGTGCAGAGAAGCTTCAAAAGTTCTGAAGCTTACTTGGAGTTGCAGAGATAGAGTTAAACTTGAGGGGGAGTGTTGAGATGGCAAGCTCAACACATGCGGATATTGATGATGGACTGCCTGGCTAGATGAATCCGCACATCTACACTTAGCACGTTGGTGGTCATTATGATACTCACATGGCCATTGACTTATCACTAATTATATTTAGTTTGTTACACCTACCTACAACTGGCAAAGATATAGTGCCAGTTGATTAGTGTAGTCAGTTATGCACTATTTGACTTAGAAGTCCACTTTCCTTTATATTACATCTTATCTATACTTTGTGTACATTGTATAATGTGTGGAAGAAGAAGAAGAAATCAGCAAGAAAACGTTTTGGCCTCCACCTCTCTTCTTGTGTTCTTGAGTGAGCTTTCTCTTGTGTTTATAGTGTGTTTTTGGCGCAGCACCTCAAGCGAGTCCCCCCACCACGCGATTCTTGACATCAATGACTACACGAGAACCTATAAAATACTCCTTATCACATTTAAGGGCTATCACAATTCCTCATAATTCTCTTTTTACTTGTGGATACATTCTCTGTCGTTCAGTCTATACTTTAGCACTAAAGCATATTGCATATATTTGCCCTTCCTCATCATCTTGCCCAATTACCCATTCAATTCCGATTGGGATTGTATCAACAGTAATCATGATAGGCTTTCCATGTGAATAGTCAGCCTTTCTCAATATAGAAGTAGACTTTAAGAGCTGCTTCAATTTCTTCATTACTTTTTGATGCTTCCTTTCCCAATGAAATCTCTGACATTTCCTCAGAAGCTGATATAGAGCATCAGCTACATGTGCAAAGTGAGGAATCCATATCAAATAGAAAACACATGCACCCAAGAATCTACACACCTCTGATACATTCATGCATACATCTTGCATTCTATTAATCCCATCTATTTTTGCTAGTGATGGTCTCTGCCCATAGGGCCCACACATATGCCCAACAATCAAAACCTCTTCAACTCCAAAGATAGATTTTTGTCTAGAAAGAGTTAAATGCACCTCTTCTGGACGTGTCAAAATCCTCTCACAATCCACATGGAACATCATCCAAGAAAGGCATTATCAATTGTGATATAAAATCCCTGAGCACCCTATTCATAGTATTTGTCATGTGTGCCAATGAGTTTCTTGCACCCTGCAAGAGGGTACACATTCGTGCTAACCCCAAAGGAGTCTTCATGGTTGTGATATCCCTTCTTTCAATTGCAAGTTGAAACTGATCATACCCTGAGTAAAGATCACCCAAAGAATAGATCGCTCTGCCTGGAAAAGCCTCTAAAAAATCATCAACCACAAGATCTGCACCCACATTTCTTATGGTCACTTTATTGACTGGTTGCATGTCTTGAATAAATCTCAAAGCCCCATTATTTTTAGGTACAGTAAACCAACAATTTGAGTATGGGACTGAAGAGGGCTCCAAGATCTTCATGTATTTTATGTATTAATCATCTTCAAGCTCAAATAATAGCCCAAATTACAAAATAGCAAGCTTTTAGCTTTTGAGTTTGCTTTAACACAAAATAGGAATAAAGCTAACGGATGGTGCCCAAAGAGTCTGGCATGCCCAATACAATGTCCGAGTATAAATAACATAATCGTGCGCCCATGCGCATACAAAATAATAATAAACATCCAACGCCTCAATAAATAGGTGCGACAAAATATAGGCGCCATGCCTAAGGTATGCGCCCATCAAAATATAATCAATAAATCGAATACTCGCTATCCTCCAATGCTTTCCTCCGCCACTGCTGCTATCTCTACACATCAACTGAAGCATTCACAATCGTTAGTAAAATAATACAATTAAACCAACAAAAGTGAATACCTAGCAGTTTTCAGCTACATAAATAAATTAACTGGTTAGAAATAAATCCTAACCTTAATTTATTACGAGTGCGCACTCTAAACTCATAAACGTTTATTAATTTAATATGCATTTTGCGGAATCACCCGCTATGGAATCACCCATGTACACACTAAATTAATGAGACGCCCGAAAAGGACAGGCGTCCCCATCAACTTCTCGCACAAAGAATCCACTTTGTGTATGAGCCCCGGTTATCAATGTTTACGGAATCCACCGTAAAACCTCACGGAATCCACCGTGAAATATGCCTCCTGGCATCACACAAGTTCATGGCAAATAGATAAAACCAAAAAAGTACCCCCCTTGCTTTCAAAAACTCGTCTTCCAACAGCAGCGGCAGCAACAGGCCAGGGTTTCAGCTCTGATACCATGTTGAACAGTGCGCGAAGGAGACGAGGAACTGAGGAAGAGAGAGGAGAAAAGAGACATGAGACACTGGAAGTGAAACCCCAAAAGTGTGTCAACGGAGCACACATGATAGGAATATATAGAGGGGACCTGGGGCGCTATATATAGACAGACTATATATAGCTAACATAGCAATCTGGGACGCTATATATAGACAGACTATATATAGCTAATAATTTGTAGATCTACTACCAAATGATGTATTTGGTCTACTAAGGGTCCATGAATCCTATTTTTTGAATCTTCAAGGGGCACTAGTGGCACAAATACATATGGTGATGATTATTAAGAGACATAACTTACACTAGAGTATGACTATGGGAATCACCAAACGTCAGAGCATGCAAGGATAAGACAATATGAAGTGTATTATTTTGGCACAAAGTAAATGAATTAAAGGGGCATTCCTGGCACACATGCGTCTATTGATCCTCATCAAGAGGCATTGCTCACAATAGAGTAGAGCTTTGGAAATCACAAAATGTCAAAGCATGCTTGGATAAGACAACATGAAGCAAAGAGAAAAAGAGAATACCACCAAAAGATACAAGAGAGAAGACTCCAATAGGTTAGAGGTGAGGTCATTGAAGAGGAGAGGAGGAAGATGGCTAGAAATGTGGCCAAGGTCTTTGTCAAAGAGACCTTTTGGTATAGATGAAGCAACAATGAAGAATATTTTAAAGAACCTTTTCCTTCTTCCATCAAAATTCACACATTGGCTACATGAATCAGAAGAGCTCCTGGGAGAATTAATACAAGGCTTGAATAATTGATACTATTTTTCAAAAATTATGTAGCTAAAAGGTCTAATGTTCTCATGCTTCTTATCCTATTAATAGAAGTTCCAACATGCTAATGCTAATGCTAATGAATGGGCTCTCAAATGGTACCACAAGGTGTCCTCTAAGCATTTAAGTAGCATCCTATTTTTTAAATACATAGTGTATGAATCTTTATTGAGCAAGAACAAGGCTAGCTACCATCCATGATGAAGATATTCATTGGGATGTGCAAAAGGAAATGATAAATAAGCATCATCACCCATCAAGTAAAGGAGTTAGTTTTCCAATATTGGGCTACAAATGCACGAGTATCTCAAAACAAGAAGGATGTATGTAGAATGTGCATTGGAAGAAAATCATAAATAAAACATCTAATTCACCATCTCGAGATGTCTCAAGCAAGTCTTGAATATGTTACCAATTGAAATATCCAAGTTATTGGATAGATGTTTTTTAATTCATTGGCTATAATTTATTATGTTTGCAAAGTGTGGTAGCCATAATATCCATAAGCATCATCTCAGCTTCTTAAAGCAAAAATATTTGATGACTTATTGGCAAATAGTTGAATGCATGCTTTCTTATTTTGGCGTTAACAAATATACATGCAATATCATGCTTACATGAAACCACATGCATGTTTTGTATTGGTTGTCCAAAAAAGTATGGATAGATAAAATAACATTTGGACTTGCTATCCAATGAAAAAGGCACTATCTATTCACTACACCCACCAAATAGGTGAATGCTATTTAACTAATGCCCTATTTCAAAACATCCTCTCACTCATAGGATTCTAAGTAGTTGGGTACCTACCTACTTATCTTTTAGTTGGGTGACTTCCAAACTTGGAACTATCTTGGCTTGTGTTTCAGGAACTTACATGTATGAGGCCTCGTTAGGCACCCTACACCACAACCAAATCATCATGTGACTACCTAGTTATCCAATAAATTTTCAAATGATGAATCAAATAATAAGCTAGAATTTGAGTTAAAGAACTACCTAGGGAAATGGTTATTTCACTTGCATGTTAATACCTAGCTTAGTGGATATACTTCTAAGTGTGTGACTAGCTAGTTTGCTAGGTAGTTATTAGATAAGAAACTACCTAGGTGGCCATACTTCAAATAATGAAGATAGCTAGGTGGCTAGTTATTTCTAAGGTGGCAATACTCTGAACAATGAACCTAGCTACGTAGCTAGTTTAACCATGAAAAACTAGCTACCTTACTAACATTCTAGTTGCCTAGACTATCTAGGTAGCTATTGGGTGGTTTTTAGGTTGAGAGCTTCTTAGGTTGCTAGTTAAGGGATGGTTATGTCAGGGAATGCTTGGTTTAACAACTACCTTGTTATTCAAGGGATACTAAGGTCAAGGATGCTTGATTAAGATACTATCTTGTTAGTCAGGGGATGCCTAGACCAAGGAATGGGAACTACCTAGTTAGTCAGGGGATGCTTAGTTAGTTAGGAGAGGCTTGGTTCAAGAACTACGTAGGTAATGAGGGGATGCTTGGGTTCGAGATGGGAACTACCTTGCTTGTTAGTGGAAGGTTGGTTCATGAACTTCCTAGTTAGCTCTTACTACCTAGGTCACCCCCTTGTTTCAAGAACTACCTAGTTAGTCATAGGATGCTTTGTTAGTAGGTAGTGAGGGGATACTTGTCAAGTTTCTGGGAGAGAAGGAAGGAGTCTCACTTGTAGCTTTCTCGCTTGCACAATGAGGAAATACACACAAAGGTGAAGGCTGAAAACAATTTTCCTCTTCTTAGTTGTGTAAGCCAAAAAGAACTCAAGTACAAAGAAATAGAAGAACCCTATATATGGGTCTCAAACCAAACTTAACTAACTAAGGTGGCATACTAACTGAGCCACGAACTAGAGTAGATAAGGATAGCTATCATCTAGCTATTATTCATGGGCGGTGTACCAACCGCATCTGTAGCTAACAAGTCGGTGACATAAATGCACAACGGTCACCCTGGCATATCACGAGTGGAGCTCGATATCTCAACAATACTTAGTCTAAGAAATGTATTTCAAGAATTACCTGTGATAGATAGTTAGGGGAACTTTCTTTCAAGTACTACCTAGTTAGCCATGGGATACTCAAGTTAGGGTTTCTTAGTTAGGGAATGGGATCTACGTAGTTAGTTAAGGGAAGCTTGGTTTAGGAACTACCTAGTTAGTTAGGATATTCTAAAGTCAAGGGTGCTTAATTTAGGAACTATCTAATTAGTTAGTGGATGCTTTGTCAATAGCTAGTGAGGGGACGCCTAGGTCACAAAATACCTAGTTAGTCAAGGTTGCTTTATCAATAGCTAGTCAAGAGAAGCTCCGTGGTAGACCAAAAGTGTGCACAAAACACTAGCTTCTTTTCCACTACTTAGATCGCAAATCTTGACTAACTAGGTATTTTGTGACCTTGACAAAATAGCTCCGTGGTAGACCAAAAATGTGCACAAAACACTAGCTTCTTTTCCACTACTTAGATCGCAAATCTGATCGCTCCGTTGGCTCTGAAAGGGGGATAAAACTGGAGGAAACCTACTCAGTATTGTTCCAAATCTCTCATTCTTCTCCTAGTTTCAGAGTGTTGTTTATTGCTGCCTATAGAGTGCAATCGCACACTGCACGATTTTGCAAGCCCCTCTTTTGGCATGATCTTTTCCAAAATTGGCTAAAAAGCAACTTGCTTTTTGCATGTTATCCTATTCTAGAAGTTTTCCATATATTTTTAGAATATTTACAATAAATAGTATCAAAAATAGGCTAAACTTGTCCAAAAATCTCATATTTTGAAACTATCCATACTATGGACACTAGTACTAATGACTAAAGTGACATTGACTCTCTAGATTAATATGAAAGTCAAATGACGATACACTCTAGAGTTTTTCACAATCTGTCTACATAGTGACATAACATCCATCCCTCTGAACATGCACATCCTCCGGTATGTGCCACTGATACATCACCTGAGTCAAACAACCACAGCATCAACTTGTTGCTCATCATGCTTATAAGAAGGCATCCCCTTGGATCATAGATCAAAATACCAAGTATCCACATAATTCTTGAACCAAACCTAATACCCCTCTAGGATCATAAGGTCTTGGGTTTGTATCATACACTAGAGGTTGTTGATTCTCCATATACAAGCTATCAATGCACCCATCAATAAATACATAGCAAAATGTCCACTCTTTCAAAGTCAATAGTATGGAAATTTTCTTATATTGAGTATTTTGTACCACATCAACCATAAATTGAGCCTCACTTACATCCAACACATTCTCACCATCACCAAAAATAGTGGAGTCCATATCTTGAAGCATCTTTGAATTTCCTATCAAGGCTTTTGACAAAGCATCTGAAACATTCTCCATTAGTGGAGCATCACATCTAACATCCTCTAAAGGCATATCCTTGAGCTTTGAACTATCTCATAATAAATGATAACTGTATCGTGCAAATCATGTGTATCCAACAAGTAACCAATCTCCCTTTGAGTTCATGTATCAAGTAAAACATGGGCTTTGCAATCCTCTTTAGATGCATTAAGAAAATCTACGTATGCAATGACTGAATCTTCCACTATGGGATCTTCCAAGGCATTTGTGTCTTTCTCAATATCAGGCTGTAGCTTATATCTTGGTTGCATGCCCTTCTTTTTGCCCTCTTTTTTGGTATCTTATTTTTGCTCCTGCCCAACCCCTTCTGTAACACGCTTGGGAGGTTGTTGATTTGTAGCTCTAGGTTGATCCACACTTTTTCTTGTCACTCTCTTAGATATAACTACATTATCTTCATCTCTCTTTCATTTCTCTTCCACAAGTACCTCTTTGTTTTTCCCTTTTGCTAAATATGCATCCACAAAATATACATGTACAAGTGATTCCCAGCTAGTTTTGTTACTTATATCTTGCCTTGCATGAGACATTTCACTATCAATAATTTTTCTCTTTTTAGTTGCACGCAAAGCATGTGTCCATATTGTAGCCTTTGGACATTACTTGACTAGGAATTCTATCCAACTGCAGACCAAAAGTAGAAGCATATACAATTGCACAAGCATTTCAGATAGCCATGTCTTCTAACAACTTTTGCATACCTCCCTTTCCAAAATTCAAAGCAAGAGACAATCCCATTTCTTGTGCATGGATCTTGCCATCTTTCCAAAAGATGAGCGATCATACCAAGGTCTCTTGTTAAGCAGCACAATCCTTCCTTTCATACTGCAAACTATCACACCATATATATATTTTCCCTAGTTTAAGGGCTATTGCACTTCCCCTTTCATCTTGTCCTTTCTCATCTAATTTAGCAACCTTCAACTAAAGATCTCGCATGCCTTTGACCAATTCATCTAATGCATCTTTCTCTCTAACATTGGAAACAACAAGTTCAACCATAGGATCAGAAGTGGATGACTTATTGGATACATTAACTATTTTTCTTGTAACAGTGGGCAAGCTAGATGCATGCAATATTTCTCTTCTTCTATGCTTTTTCACCAATGTAGTAATAGCTTCCTTAACATGCCTCCACTCTATTTTAAGACATGTCTCTGTAGCTTGATCCTCTAGCAAATCATTAAGCTTCTCTTGAAGCTTAGAATCTGTCGCTTGTAGAAACAATTCAATTTTTTGACTTGCAAGAGCTTGTCGTTTTGCAAGATCTAACTGCTCAATTTGACTTTCAAATTTTCTTAATAACTCTCTAGCCACCACAAGGGCCTTATTGGGTTGTAGAATCCACTCCTAGAAAGTCTTGTGAGTAATCAAACTGGTGTCTTCAATGTAAAATTCTTGATGGAGTGTCTCATTGAAAGCTACCCAATCAACATCCTGCATGTACAATTCAGTAACTCAGGCTTTCAATTCATGCACAGTGACTGGTACAAAATATCGACCACCCCAAAGAACTTCATCTTTTGAGCGTAGGTATGTAAATATGTAGATAATTCCTGCCATTAAATAGGTTCATCACTAGGAAACATCACTAGAAATTGTGCTTCAAGGTTTTCCCATCCTTTCTTTTCTTCTAATGACCTTTCACGTCAGGTTCACCAATGTTAGAGGGGTTTTAGTTGAAAGGTCATATCCACCACGGATCAGAGAGAGAAGGAAGTAGAGAATAGAAGAAAAAGAATAAACAAGAAGTACACAAGATAAAGACAAAGCTCAATGAATCAAAGCACTATATATTGATAGAATGTGAGAAAAAAAAATCCTTGTCTAGGACTACTCGGAAGCAATATAGACCAAAAACACGTACCAAACACTAGCTTCTTCTTTATTGTTTAGACCACAAATCCAATGGCTCTATATATGGCTTTGAAAGTGGGGTAAAACCCCACAACACGTGCTCACAATTCTTCTAGATCACGCCTTCTTCTCTCAGTTCTCTAAAGTGTTATTTGCTACTTGTAAACTACGATCACTTGCCGTGTGATTTGGCAAGCCCCTCTTTTTGCATGAGATCTCCCAAATTGGCTAAAAAGCAACTTTCTTTTTTACACGTCACCCTATTCTAGAATTTTTCTACATGTTTTTAGAATATTTACAAGAAATAATATCCAAAATATCAAAAATAGGCTAAACTTCTCGAAAAATCTTGTTATTTGGAACTAGCCATACTATGGACACTAGCACTAATAACTAGGATGACATTCACTCTCTAGATTAATAAGAAACCCGAATGACAATGCACTCTAGAGTTTTTCACACTATGTCCACATAGCAACACTAAAATACCATATATAAATAATAGTAAATAAGAATTTTGAAGTTTCCTTATTACATACAAAACCATCTAATAGAAAAATTTCATGTCAAAGTATAGTGTATCATTGATATTAGTAGCTAGTTTCAAGCTATTTTTTCTTATAGCTCTCATTTCTTATGTGATATATACCTAATATTTTATGTGTTTCTTATTTTTTTAAATTTATACACTTCTTCAACCTATAGTTTTCTAATCTAAATTTACATCATTTTCCCTATAGATGGAGTTTTTAATACAATTTAAAAGGGAACATCTAAAGGTCCTTGTACAATAACAGAGTTTTAAAGCCATATTCTATGCATAAGCTGAAGGATAGAAATACATGCTGTACCATTGAACATGTCCAAATTTTATTCTTCAGAGATACTTTTAGCTAGCTATATGAGTCATACATAGGTTTCCATGGGAAAGCAGGCCACTCTATTTGTCAAATTTACAAACTCGTTGAGATTGGTACATCTAGTGTATACATTCAAATTCAACTCAATGTTACCCAAACATGGGAGAGATTGCTTTGTGCTTGCCTAAAAATTATACTTATGATTCATTGAAGTGTTTGCATGGCAAAAGTTTAGTATGTGGGAGTCATTTTTAGAAGAGACATATGCACTCATCTCTCTCTCTCTCTCTCTCTCTCTCTCTATATATATATATATATATATATATATATATATATATATATATATATATATATATATATATATATATGGTTTCTCATTATTTGCTTGATGTAGGTTGTAACTCTTGTTGTTGTCATCATCACCCTCTCTCCCTCTTACTCCACTTTTATGGTTTTGTTTTTTGTTTTTATTTTGAGTAGAGCTTGAAGTTAGTTTTAACTTATACTATTTTCTACTTTACGAATATCAATTTGGCCAATTTTACACAGGTACACTATCTCTCTCCCTCTACCGTTGTGTGTTCTATCAGTCACTATTTTTCAATAGAGCTTTATGTCAAATTTAACTCTTAGTATTATCTTCTTGTAGAGATCCATGTGGGAAAAGTTGCACAGGTGGACTGGGGTGTGTGTGTGTGTGTTTCTATTTATATGTCAATAGGATTTTATGTTAATTTTAATTTTAGAATCAATCGTTATTTTTGTAAACAATGTAGGATATAACAAATGTTCTCTTTTCTTTTCTATAAAACAATTTACAAGTAAAATTGTGAGAAGATTGATGTTTTTTTATATCTATAATTTTCAATAAGTTTTTATTATCATAATTTTATAATCAAGTTTCCTCCTTGTGATCAACACAGGGTAGATTAGAAATTCCATATTGTCTTCTACAAGTTTCTTTATAGGTAAAATTTTCCCCTATGTTTCTATTGCTAGAAGTCACGTAATGGAGTCGTTATTTTTCATTTTTATTGAGATGAAATTTTCTACCAACAGAAGGTGCAGTATAGGAATTAGGTGAAGCACATAATTCTTGATCCACTTTGTTGTGGTTACGTATCATTTTGTGCCAGTTGGATTGGGTGCTTTAGAGGTAAAGGGCTAAAAATTCTCTAAAGTGACAACCCCATATGCCTTTGACAGATGATTTTTGATGCCGAGAAGTGCTTAAAATTAGCCAAAATTTATGAATTTCAGGGGAAAAATAGACTTCATCGAAGGCGGCGGTGGCAATCAGTATGATTTTAAGCGACAATGCCCGAAAAAGGCTTAAAAGACCCACTTGACGATAGTTGGTGAATTTTCATAAATTTTTGGCGTGTTAGACGAGACCCTGGGAGATGCTCAGTAGTGGAGGACTTCAAGATGAATGCCAGAATTTTTCGGATCGTAATTCCGACACCGGACGTGGAAGAGGGAGTGCCCGGGAGGCCAAGGTCCAAAGGAAGTGTAAATGGGACTTAAAAAATGCCAAAGGTTATGACCTTTGGGGGATCCCTTTAGGGGGCCCCCCCAAAATTTTCGTGAGAAGGGGGGGCGTTTTTTTCGCCGCCTGTTGTAGGGAAGAAGACGCCATCAATTTTGGAGAAAAATGAGAGATGGGGGCTAAAAGCAGCCCCCCCAACTGAGCTTGGGCCTGTCCTACTCTTGATCTTCACCCTCCATCACTCCAGTCCGCTCCTTGAATGGCTGCCCAGTTCAAGAGATCAGATTTCAGTCTTTCTCTCTCCTCCCTCTCTCTCCTACAAGGGGCAGTTCCTGCGTATGAAGAAGAATGAAGCTTCCCAATCAAAGGTGGGCTGAAGATTGCAATGTGGAGATGGGCTGAGCATCAAATGGGCATTGATTTGCAGACCCGCAACAAGTTTCAAAACCCGAAATAATAAAAAATACACGGTAATGACATTTTTACAAAGAAATTTGCTATTTTTCCGCATTTGATGAGGTTAGCAATGTTCATAAGGGCTGAAAATTGATGGACATATTTTTTGATGTTGGTTTTAGTCTTTCATAATAAGAAAATCAAAAAATATACACTTAAAGTGTGAAAAATAAATGGAAAAAACCCAAAAAGCATGGTTTTTAGAGTATTTTGGGCTTAAAATTGGAAAAACATGAAACAAAACACCAATAAAATCTACATGCTTGCTGTTTAAGAACTCAACAGCCATAGCTCTGAAATAATGCTATTTTTTTTCCATTTTTATTGATAATAAATAGGGAAGAATAAGAAAAAATGCTATTTAAAAGGGGGAAAAAATAGGAAACGGACGAGAAAAATTATGGAAAATTGTGGATGTGTCTGTGAGTGTATAATGAGGATAAAGCATGAGGGTGTGCCTCAGGTTATCTCCATTTATATATTTTTGTGAGTATTTACTGCTTATTTTGTGTGAAATACACATGAAATTACCCTTTTACCTATCACCGCAAGCAAAACTCTAAATGCTAGGGAGAGAGGGGAGTTTGAGCATTGAAATATGTTATAAAGTCTAATGTATTCGCTGCATTATTCATATAGGATGACGTTAAGTTAAATAAAGGGAGGTACATCACAAGTGTAAGGCTCAATGTCTTCTCTCATCGCAACAATTATGTGTTAGTGTATGGAAACATGAAAAGAATGGATTTGCACAATACACGAGGCTATTTTTCAATTGTTTGAGTACTTAATCATATACACATTTGCATCAAGCATCATTAAATGGTATCAATTACAAGCTTGTGGATGATGCATAGCACTTGGTTTCTTTAGGACTTGACCTACGTAGAGAGAGCGAGCAACCCAGCTGTAGGTTTAGACTGTGGGTCAAAAGGGGATGGATAAGTGAGGATAAGTGCATTCATGGAACGTTAAATATATTGGCACTAAGAGGGGAGTTTGTTTTGAATGTGTCTAAGTGTGGAAGCAGCGCATCGAGGGGCCAATCCTCAAGATGTAGGAGAGCTGCGGTAGGGCCACGGCAATCAGTTGGTGGGGTGCCCTTGTGTCTGTGATATGTGGCATTTATTGCCGATGTATGTATAATCTCCCTATGAGGAGATGGGAAAAAGGGAACATCCGTTGGATTACAGACTATAAATGCGAAGTGATTAGTGTTTAGGATAGTGTATCCCTCGACAGATGCTCCTGGTCCGCAAGGCCGTGAGGTGGGGTTGTTTGTTGAGGGCATGAGGTCCAGCTAGTGCCTTAGCCAGTGCTGGCCCATTTTAGGTCCCATCATCCTCTTTGGATCTACATGCCATTATTTGGTTGCTAGCCCTATAACTTCTCTATTTTACTACCCATATATCACATAATGTATTGATTCATTTAAAAATTGACATACCAATCAATGGTTTCCATTTGGATCTACATGCCATTTGGTACATATTTGGTAACTATTAGTGTGCATTATCGATGTAATCATGCAATGTGTTGAGTTATAACAAACTCTATTCAATATAATGTATTATTTTTCTATAAAATGATCTCTTTAAATATTTATGTATTATTCTTTTCATTCTATTTTGTGTAAACATGATAAAAAAATATAATGGTATCAAATTCAATCTATGTTTGTGTTGATATACATAATTGTTTTTGTTTCCATGTATGGGTCTGATTACAAAAGGGTAAATATGTTTTGATGTCATGGTTGATTTCTATGCATAGTTATAATTTCTTTGTCTATTGAAATGCTTATCATTGATTTTTTAATATATAATTTAGATATATGAATTTCCTAGATCATAATGCTAGAGAGAAGAACACATATTCTCTCAATGGAAGTGTGTAATAGGAAAGATGGGAAGGGAACTAGATCATGGACACATATCATTGTTCTTGTTGGGTGTATGTGCATTCAAGCATGAAGGGAGCTTTCAGGATGAGAGCATCTACAGTAGGAGATGTATAAAAGCACTTTGTTGGTTAGCTAACTTTCCTTTCCAAATACAAGTACTTTTTTACTTGCCAAATTTTATGCTTGTTATTCAAGTATTATGGATGGAGGATGTTGAAAGCCAAATAGTTGTGCATTGACCATGATACATATGATAGTGCAACTATGGGCATTACAGCCATTTTGAGAGAGTCATGAGCCCTATGTTGCAAATGGAGAATGATTGGCCCTTGAGTTGTTAACAAAGAATCCACCTGCTAATTTCTATTTTTAATTAGATGTAATATCCTATATTTGCAATAGAGTACAAGTACCTACAAAAGAATACAAGTACATGTAGTTTTGGCTAATAGACTTTAAGTACTTTGCAATACCCAATGCTTGCAATCTTCTAAGTATCTATTATTTTCCAACTTGTCATATACTCATGTACATTATTTGAAATTATTTGTACATGTTTATACATATTTTATTTTTATAAAAAGACATATACACCCAAATGTTCATCAAAAAATAAGAGGTACCTCTGTTAATTTTGGTTGTCACCCAAAAGTATTGCTCTAAATGGAAGAAGACAAACAAGATCAACTCTTGCTCCATGTGCATTCAAACCCCAAAATCATCAAAAACTGCCTTGCCATGATTTGTCTCTATTAATCATATTCTAAATTTTGACTCACTTTTTGTTGATCATGTAGGTTTGATCCTCTAATGCATATCACTACATATACATAACAA
Source organism: Lygodium microphyllum (assembly GCF_053477565.2). Lineage (NCBI taxonomy): Eukaryota > Viridiplantae > Streptophyta > Polypodiopsida > Schizaeales > Lygodiaceae > Lygodium > Lygodium microphyllum. The sequence goes on from NC_141154.1 coordinate 52,382,515, forward strand.
AAAATTTTGTCCCATTAAATAACCTACCAATTTTTTTATATCAAGTCGCATATCATTCAAACGAGGCCTAGAAAAACATAATTGTATCTCCAAGCAATACATATGGTAATTGAATTGGAAATTAGGAAAGGTCACTAAGTAGCATAATCCACCTCCACAATCATGAACTTGCACCCAAGGCTCATTTACTATTGCAATCTTCAATGGTGTAGTAATTCCATTAACATCGAAATCTCCTCTAAAGCATTGCTTCTAGAATCTACATTGGCTATCAAAAGGAGAAGAGACTTAGAAAATTGGATTTAATTCAACTCATTGTCAATCCTCCAATCTTGATTTATTGAGCCCTAATTACATAGAAATTATTCATGACTTTATAGACTTTTCCAACTGTCTCCTCCAATGTTGATACAAGACACATGCTCATGAACACAAGGAAAATGGGGAGTTCCTCAACCCCAAAATATGACCTCTCTTCATTAAGAATCAACTAACTATGTAAAGTGTGAATAATTTTGCAAGCATGAATAGATTAATTATTTCCACTTTATGATTGATTGCTACTGCAAAATACAGTCACTACAAAAGTTGGTTTCATGGAGATATGATTACAATATTATGCAACTAGTTGGGATTATTGCACATGAGTTAACTATGATGTGGAGGTCAAGAATGGTACAATGAAAATGAAGTGAGAGATGAAAGATTCTTGTGGAGCTAAGCTAACAAGAGGTTGAGAAACATGAATGCTTGAGCAAGGTGTAGCTATGGAGGATGGAAGTCAATGATAAGAAGCATGATGAGGACTGACACTAGACAATAATTGTTACTCAAGTGAATTAGGTTCCAAGATAGATTATCTTGGACTCATAGATGCAATCTTGAGTAGAGAGACATGACTTAAGATACAAAGTAAAATAGCATTCATCATTTAATTCAATGTCAAGTATAGGCTTTTATAGTTGTAGGATGCTTCCCCTTTTCTCACTATGCCTATGGGATTTAGACAGCTTCCCTAGGATATTCCATGTCCCTTGCCCTATTGCTCCATATAGAGAGGATATCTTAGGAGTCTGGTTATATAAATCTCAACAATGTAGAATATAGAAAAATCATCCAAATTTATGTACAGAGGGAGATGCTCAGCATCCCTTTTGATTTGCAAGAGTTGCTAGGTGATCTTGATGAGAAGTTTATGGAGTACATAGAGTTTTACTCTAAACATGTAGAGTCTCTCTTAATTAATAATTATGTCAATTTTAATGATGTTATCAAAGCAACCAATTCTTCCAAAAAAAATTTAATTATGAGGTATTATCTTACTCATAAAGAGTTGAGAAGGCATGAAATAAACTATCTTTTTCATAGGGATAAGTAGTAGTGCCTTCTCATTCACAAAGAGATATGTTTTCTTATGTTTCTCCACTATATAAAGGATTCCCCTTTAGAGGAAGGCCAAGAGAGAAAGGGTGAAGATTCTTCATATATGGATAAGAGTCTGAAAGAGAAAGTAGAGATGTTTCAAGATGATGTTGGGAACTAGCTGTGCAAGGTTTTGATCCTGCTATGTTCAAGAGTTAGAACATTCACAAAGATAGAAGAAGAGGAGATAGAATTAAGTATAAAGATTAGAGAAGGCTCGTTGGATTGTATCTCTACACGTCCTACAAACCTTATCAACAAAAAAATATATGTATTATTCAATGACATTCAACAACTATTAGCCATCCTAGCATCATGGGGCTAGACTGATAAGGATTACATAAGTTATGAACCATGCCTACTAGTAGCTTTACATGTTGAGAGGGAGAATATTTAAGATAGCTCCATATCCTTGCACACATGTATCAATGAGATTGTAGAATATGATAAGAAGGGATGACCCATAGAAGAGAGTTCTTAGAGGTGCAAAAGAGGCTTAGCATTGAGGGCGTGGGATATGAAGACACATTGAAGCATCCATCAAAGAAGAAGTCAAATAACTCAATAAATCTCTATAATGACAACTTCTTGAAGATAATGGAAATGTAAAGGTATTAAAAATATTTCCAAGATCTTCCTAGTCTTGATAGCACATATTAAAGATAAGCGACTTTAACATTTTCGTCAACTGACAAGGAATACTTTCTTCTTTCTTAGGCAAGTTGAAATTGAAGATCATGATAATGTTCTTGGAAGAGCTAAGGGTTCTAGGCCATTGAATCTTAGAAAAAGTTAAGGAAGCATAGAGAAGCATCCTTTATAGGTAGAGTAAGTGAAAAATGTTGTATTACCTTTTGTAGTACCTTCTTTGCAACACCTTTATGTCGAGGAGTTGAGCACTTTAGACATCTCATGAAATGCTCACCTTGACCATGAAACAAGATGCAACAATTCATACATGCATGAATCATATTGTAATATAGACCAAGTTTCATCCTCCTCTTTTGACTCTCATCTTTGGAATTTGGGATGTTGTTGTGTATAGGGAGAAACTTAGTATAGAGCCATCTATGAAGAAGAAAAAATGAAAATTACATTAGCTTTATCATAAACAGGACACTTAAGTGCATTAAAAGCAAGAGACTCACTTTAATAGTGTCATACCACATGTATTGCTCGAAGAACATCAATTTTGGAGATTCAAAATCAATTTACATTTCATTAATTTTGTCAAATATAAGCTAGGATAGATTGGTCAAAGGGATTCATTTCAAAGATAAGCCATATACACTTCTTGGAAATCTTCACTACTGCAAACTAGTCATCAAGTAAATCATTCCTATTGTCATTAAGATCTTTGGTAAATGGCTATGCATATTGATTTTTGAGCCTTTCATGTATGCTTTGGTCATTCTTCCACAAAATCCTCATATTGAGAGCCTAGTACATCATATGCTTGCAAGTGCATTATAATTAGAAGCATGTGCCAATAACAAGTGCATCCTTAGCTTTAAATTGATGCACATGAATGTACCTATCAAATGTATGCCTTCATAACATCTAGTTATAGCTTTTCTTTGACACATAACTCATGAAAAGTACATCTTAGGTTGGCTCACATGATCAGTATAAGAGCCAAATTCGTACCATATTATATTACCATGGTTAACTTAGTGATAAGGTGACATTAGCTCTATGATACTCATTCAAACACACCATAAGACAAACCTTCCCTCCCTCCCTCCCTCTATCCCTTCCTCTTTCCTCTCTCCTACTCTATCTCTTTGTCCATATAATAACATAAAAAACTTTGTGATTTATGACTTTGAAATGTCTAGAAGAGATGATATAGATTACATGACTTTTACAATTATATAATTTTATTATGAAAAAACTATGCATGATGGTAGCTTCAACTTTCCAAAGATATAAATTATAATGTGTATATTGTAGCATAGTACTATCTGGATTTTAGTGCAAGCTAGAGTAAATGGCATGTATCACTTTTCTTTTCAAGGTTAATACTTGAAGTATAGGACAAAGATATAACTTACCAAAATGGCTCACAACCATGTTTTTCTTGGATGAACTCAAGATGAGAGAGGGTCTAGCAATGTAGCTTTCAAAAATAAGAACGTGTATAATATGCACATTACAAGTTTAATAATGATGATGCACATATTTTATCCTATTAAAGTCTTGCAAGAATATACTTGTTAAGTGTTTTCTTACTAAGTGAAACTAACAATAGTGAGAAACCATAATGTGCATCTTTTACAAGAGCCTTTTTCATGCTAGCATAGAGTTAAAGACACATTTTTCATTTAAAATTAGTCAATCCATAAGAGTTCTTAGAGGTCTTCAACACCCAGAATTGAAGAATACCTCATCTGTGGCATGGAATGATGTGATGGCTTGGAATATTGTGTAGGCAAGGGCATCTCAAGTCATATATGGAAACTCATGGCCATCATATATCAGACAAAAGCACAACTCTTTCTTGAACTTCTTCTTTGGATACTTTTCAATAAGCAATGTGACCTTCACGTTATGTGGGACGTAGAGATATTGTGTAATAAATGTGCACAACCAATATCTAGTATGGTGAAAGGACCAATGAAATACCTAGTACTTGAAAGTGAAAAATCTCTCCATCTTGAGCAAGATACCCCTAACATCCTCCATATAGTCTATGATCATAAGTTTTCACTAAATATTGCAAATGAGGAGGAAAATGAGAATTTGTTACATCTCATCATTAAGGAAAATAGGCAAAGGATGTTGAGAAACCTTGCATTGTGAACCAAAAAGCACCCCACAATGCCCTATATGAGGGAGACCTACATCGATGAGAGTACCATCATCCTTCAAGTGAAATACACGTATGTACAATACCTTATATGGTCAATTCACCATGAGAATAAGATTAAAATTTTCAAACACAACAAATTTGACATGAAATTAAACCTCGCTAGTCTCACTAATGTCGTGAATGTTTAGGAGGATGATATAAGTTGAATGACTCTTCATGAGTATGACATATCTCTTATGATGTCAAAATACTCCTTGATAATTGTTTCATCAAGATGGCATGCCCTCCTAATATCCATTATGCATGGTGGAAGGGACTAGTGTTGACGAAGATTTTCCTGCGCATAATATTATAGAAGCCCCCATAAAATATGGAGGTGGGGGTGTGTCAAAGGATAAATATGAATTTATGTATGCACCATGAAAATAAAGATTGTAAGCTTACAAATTTTGTTTTAATTATATATTGCACTTTTTCCTCCGCACACACACAGAGAGAGAGAGAGAGAGAGAGAGAGAGAGAGAGAGAGAGAGAGAGAGAGAGAGAGAGAGAGAGAGAGAGAGAGATTACTTATGAGGAAACTTAAGTTCACGAGTTTAGAAAAATCACTTCATTCTTGGGTGTCTCAAAAAATTGATGAGTTACCTATTTTAAATTTTCTAAAATTCCTTATAGTAAAAATGAAATTTAACTTTTTAATGAAAAATTGTTGTATATTAATTAAATAAACTAAAATGGATGTTGACATTTGCTGAAAGAAAATTTCTTGATTTTCTATTTTTCATGTATATATTAATATGTTTTTCCATAATTAAAGCTAATATATTCATGGATAATGGACAACAATGCATACACATGTTAATAGTTTGTTGAATCTCCATTTGAACAATGGTGAATGTAGTTTTTTATTTTCTATGATAATTGGATATTGATATCTTCTTTCTAATCATTGAACACGAGAATAAGACACAATAAACCCTTTCTTAAAAGTTGTGGAGCCACTTTAGATATGAGACATGTTTATGATGGGTAAATCTTGAGCAAAAGGTAGGATTTATTTATTTTTAAAAATTATTTTACTTTTTATATTCTAATTTTTATTTTTGAAATGTAATAGAAAGCAATACATGCCAAGCTTAACCCATCTAAGACATGAAAAAAGGAGTGTATTTCTTTCTTAGTGAATAATGTATTACAATGCTTTATTTTATTGATATTTTGTAGTTACTCTTTTGATAATAAACTAGCAAAAGACTATGGCCATCCACCCACTTATGCAAAGATAGAGATGACTAAATACCACGACTATCAATATTAACAGGTGATGCTTTCCCAAATATGGATCAAGATTTAGCCACGTGGTCAAATATTATCATTTATTTGAAATTGGAACTTCGAAAATTTCCAAATTCTCTAACATGGTGTCAACATGTGACATAGATTGTATTATAATTATTTTCTTTTGAGTCATCACTATTAGCCTCTATATTTGAATCAAGACACTTTAAAAAATGGCCTAGAGAGAGAGAGAGAGAGAGAGAGAGAGACCCACACACACACAATGTGTGTTTGTGTGTGTGTGAGGGAGAGTAAGTATGATAAAGTGAGAGAGATTGTGTTTCATTGAGAGAGTGAGAAAGAGAGAGTATGAGATCTAGAGATAAGAGAGACTATGAGAGTCTAGGAGGGAGAGATGCATAGTTTTTTTAGAAAATAAATAAGTTTCCATCCTTAAGTGATATTTTTATAGCATATATCACTAAAGAATGTTGAGAAACACGAATCCTTGAGTAGGGTCTAGTGCACACTGAATGTTATTCAAGTGAATTAGGCTCCACGATAGATTAGCTTGGACTCATAAGCACAATCTTGAGTAGAGAGACAAGACTCAAAGTACAAAGTACAAATAGCATTCATAATTTAACTCAATGTCAAGTGCATGCTTTTATAGTTGTAGAATGGTTCCCCTTTTCTCAGTGTGCCTATGGGATTTGGGCAACTTCTACTAGGCTGTTACATGTCCCTTACCCTAGCTCTCCATACAAAGGATTCCTTAGGATTTTGGTTGATTAAATCTCAATACCCATCCTCAATCACAATTATAAATAGCACTAAGAATGTAGAGGCTATCATAAGTAGAACCTTGCTAAGTGTAAACATGAAAAAGATAAACCATATAAAGTTAGATATTGTCACAAGGCCTCACTAGGTGTGCAGTGGCTATAATGCATAGGTTACATGAGGATTACAAAGCTTATGATTGGACCATGAAATTATATACAAGGCTTAAGAAAGTCAATTTGAATAGTGGGAATACTCGGGTAAGTTACTCATGAATATATGTGTGCATCACGTGGGTTCAAAATAAGGTATTTTTAAAATACCATATTTATATATTTTTTACATATAGAAGGATGTAATATAAAGGGGTTATTTACCAATTGAATATAAAAGGATTATATTTTGTTTAGGAAAAATTCACAGATAAGGATATTTATCAATAGACCTTGAATACACATGATGTAGAGGATATACATATAGTAACTTCCTCGAGTGGGAATAGAAGGACTGATGAGGCTTGTCCTTCTTTTCTTGAGTGTCTTCTTCTTCTTTGGCTATTTCTAGGTAGCCATTCTTTGATCTTTTCCTGGCATAACAAATTTTTTCAATGTGTCCCCTTCTTCTGTAGAAGTCACACACAATGTATTTTTCATCTTTGTACTAGTTATGGATATAAAAAACCTATTCTTCCATTGAAGTGCTTGCTTCTTCTTTTCCTTTAAGCTTTTTCTCTTCTTCTAGGAGTGATGGTTTAATGTCAACCAACTTCGGATTTGCCATATCAATTAGTATGGTGGAGACATTACCAAATTCTGAAGGAAAACTCCTCAACAGAACTCTAATGCATACACCTTCATCCATTTGTAAATTAATCCTTACAAGTTGAGCTAACAAGCTTTCCAAAATATTAGGATGACTTGTAAAGGATGTATTAGCCTTCATATCCAACTTGAAAAATTCAATCAACAATTCGTACTTTGAAGATTTATATTAGGCATGAAATAGTGTGTTTAGCTGTTTCCAAGTGGCATGAGGTGTATCACATGTGTCTACATGGTGGATATAACTATCATCAAGCTCAAGCTTGATGAGATTGCTTGGGATTTGTCATCATTATTTTGCCATACTGTTGCAAGAGTAGAATCTTTGGGTTTCTTTTATTCGCCACACATTATTGACCAAAGGCCCTTGTCCATCAGGATCAACTTGATCCTTGTCTACTAAGTTTGGAAGCTCATTCCTTTCAAGTGGCATGATGGTGAATCTTTATCCATAATAGATTGTAGTAGTGGAAAACCAAAATCAACAACTGAGGTAGATCTAGCAAGAGAGTTGGAAAAGAAAAAATTGTGCCAAAAGACACAATAGTTGTTAGTGTTTAAACAATACTATTTAGTATCAAGAGATACTATCTTGAAGCTTAATGTCGGATGTTGATGTTTGATCTTCTTGAACCTTCTTCTTGTTGAGTTTGAGAATTGTACTTTCTGGAACTTTAGTGGTAGATTGGATCATAGTTACAGTGGGTTTTCTGACCCAAGGAAGTGAGAAAACCAAGTAAATTTTTAGCTTGACATCAAAATGGCTATGGCTGTGTTGTCAAAACACAAACCAGTGACTAGTAAATCAACTCCCATGAGCTCCACAAGTCGAATCTGCTCAAACACTTTGAGATAGAGGACGCGAACTAATGGGTCCAAGTCACCTTAAGAGGGTTGATCTAAAGAAAAAGTCCCAAGAAGAAATCTTGAAGAGATATGGCCCAATTGAGCAGATATGGCTACTTCAATAGAGGTAGGTACTACTGGCTATGGAGGTCACAAATGGGAGAGTGGAAATGAAGTGAGAGATGAAATATTCTTGTGGAGTTGACATAACAAGACGTTGTTTGGAGTCAGAGGAGTAGTGAGCTGAGTTAAGCTGAGCACCATGGATTTGATACCATGTTGGGAAACACGGATCCTTGAGCAAGGTCTAGCTATGGGGGGGAGGGGAATGGAAGTTAATGATAAGAAGCATGATGAGTGAGACTAAATACACTAATTGTGACTCAAGTGAGTTAAGTTCCAAGATATATTATCTTGGACTCATAAACACATTCTTGAGTAGAGAGACAAGACTAAAAGTACAAAGTACAGTAGCATTCATCATTTAATTCAATGTTAAGTACATGCTTTTATAGTTGTACGATGGTTCCCCTTTTCTCACTGTGCCTATGAAACTTAGACAGCTAGGTTATTGCATGTCCCTTCCCTACTGCTTAATGCAAAGATGTTGGGGTAAAAGGCCCTTGGACCTGCCCATGTACAATGACTATTGTTGGAGGGGTTTTTGTTGAAAGGTCATATCCACTAGGGATCAGAGATAGAAGGAAGTAGAGATATGAGATGGAGAAGAAGAAAAACAAATAGACAAGAGGTAAACATGATAAAGACAAAGCCCAATGAATTGAATCAATATGTATCGAGAGAATGTGAAATCCTTTGTCTAGAACTACTCAAAAGAAATCTCCATGCATTAGATCTCTTAAAGCTCCCTCGTAGACCAGAAACGTGCATTAAAATAACAGCTTCCTCTCTGTTGCTCGAAACCCAAATCTGATGGCTCTGTTGGCTTTGAAAGGGGGCTAAAACGGTAGGACACCTGCTCAGGGATCTCCCAAATCACTTATTCTTCTTGTTCTAGTTCAAAGTGTTGTTTTTTGGATGTCAACTATGACCGCGACGCGTGTGATTTCGCCCATCAATATTTTTTATGAAAAATCCAATAACTAGCTTGCCATCCTAATCTGTAATTTTTTTTATCTTTTTCAGATATTTACAATAAATAATATCCAACATATCTAAAATAGGCTAAATTTTGGACCATCCATGCCACTCACACTAACACTAATGAGTCAGATGTCATTGACTCTCTTGATCAATAAGAAAGTCGGATGATGATACATTTCAGAGTTTTTCACACCGTGTCCGTGTAGTGGCACGACATCCACCCCCTCTGAATCTGCACATCCTCTAGTATGTGCCAAAATCTTAGTTGTCACCAGATTTTGAGTCCTCATCCTCTGCAACCATATCCTTTGCTTCTTCATCTTCCATATCTTCCTGGCTAGCTCGTGTATCATGGCTACTATTTTCTTTCAACTCTGGCAACTCATAGGCATTAGATTCCTGCCTCTTGAATAATTTGATTCTTTTCCCTACTACTAGAGGTTTTATGTCTATCCCATCTAGCTCATTTAGTGCATATGTACCATTATCAAACACCTATCTTACCATATAGGGTCCAAACTATCTTTTGGAAACTTTACGCATGGCACTGTGCTAGTTTTCTAAATTGCTATCAGAAACCGATATCCAATCCCCATCTTGTATGGTTCTTGGCCTCAATCTATGTCTTTTGTCAAACCGTTTCTTGTTTTGTATCCTTGCTATCCTTAATTTTTAAACTGCTACCTCTATGCCTTCTGACTTTCTTTCCAACTATCTAATGTGTAAGGCCAGCAACTCCTCTCGATTCAACTCCACCTCCCAAGGTAGTACACTCCATGTGACTGTCATCTCTTCTATCACCATGATAGGTTTCTGACCATACATCAATTCTACAGGCATATATCTTGTAACATCACTATGAGTTGTTCTATCAACCCACAAGGCATAAGGCAGCAATCGTGGCTACTACTTTGCCTTCTCTGCACATGCTTTTGCCAATGCCTTCACAATAGGTTGATGACCTCTTTCCCTTTTTTCATTTCCTTCAGGGTTATAGGCTGAAGTTAAAGAAAGATTTATTCCCAACCGTGCAAAGAAATCATGAGTTGCATCTACATCCATCTCACCCCTATCTACACTAATTTTTCCCACACATCCATTCTGAAAAAATATCTCTTCTAAGAGAAAATTATTTGTTGTCTTAGTACGTAGAGCTCTCCCTTCCACTTGATTAGTCAAGTCTTCACGGGCAAGCACAAGATATCTCATTTCCCAAAGACCTGTAGACATTGTGACTAAATCCACCACCCACTTAAAATAAAGAGGCAATGAATATGTGGGCTGCAATCCATTCCGATGTCTCACAAATGAATACATTTGACATGTCGTACATGTTTCCACAAAGTGAGCAACATCCTTATACATACCCTGCCACCAATATCTTTCTTTGATCTTTGCAAAAGTACCCCAAACACCTCTATGGCCAACCCAAAAGATTTCATGAAATTTTTGCATCACATTTACTTGTGAAGCTCTATCACCCAAAACTTGCAATGGCACACCGTATTTATTTTTAGCATGTTTCCTTAAGTATCCATCTTTTAAGAAAAACCCATAGGTTTTCCTCTTGATCTTCTTAAACTCCTCATTTAACCATTCATCTCTCTTTGTTAATTTACTGAGGTATTGACCAATTTTCAGCCACTCTTCTACATATTTGTCTTCCATAAACACTTCTACACAAGATGCAAAACATCTAAAGTGTCTTCTCTTTATTGTCCAAGCTTTTGTTAATTTTGTAGCAACACCTTGCATTGCTAAATTCACTCTTGCAACATCATTTTCAGCCACAAGAAATTCATCTTCTTCCTCCTCATCCATCATCCTATCTTCATTCTCATAGCGTGCTCGAGATAACATGTCTGCGGATGGGTTATCTCTTTCTACAATATGCTCGAATTCAGGGTTCAAAGATTTGATGTATGCAATCCATCGAAGCATAGAAATGTCCGGGGGGTAGCACAACTAGTATAATCATACCCAATACTGGAAAACAATCGGTTTCAATGACTTGATGGTGCAGTAGATGGAGATCTTCAAACAATAGAGAGATGGCTAAAATAGGCTGCTTAGGGTTGGATGGTGATGGGTTCTAGTTGGTTATGGCTGGATAGCGGATGGTAGGTGACTGATGAGTGAAATCTGTATGGTAGAGTGAGAAACTTGCACAAAAGGATAAAACTGGATGGTGGGCAGCCAGTCTATTTATAGATGTTGAAGGGTGTCCCAAGAATTAGGGTTTTGGGAGACCATTGAAACTCTCTTGAATTGCCTAACAAATTTGTGTTTTTAATTAATTAAGCGTGTTTTGGGGCTGTTTAAAAATGTTAATCAGTTGTAAAGGGTCTTTTAGCTCAATATCCCCTCTCAGGCCCAAAATTGAGCCTAAAAAGGAAGACTTGCAATATTTACCCAAGGCGTTTCACCCCAAAGTAGCTAAGTGTGAGAGTGTGTTGCAGTTGACACGAGCACCCATAAAATACTCATTATTAAATTTAAGGGCTGTCACAATTCCCCATAATTCTCTTTTTACATGTGTAACATGTCCACCTATTCGCTCGTAGGACACGCCTTAGCAGCCCATCAGTAAGAGAATCCAGAAGGTGTCGCCCAGCACTCCCATGGAATGTCACGGGGTTTGCGATCTAGGTCTTACCAACTCTACCACGTAGCGGAAGCATTCCAGCCAATCCCACTTAGGACCGACATGAATCAGCGTTCTCCTTATGGTCCAGTTCCTAGAAAGTAACTAGCCTCGAACCCGAGATGAACTACTTTACGTACAAAAGTCTGGGTCGAAGCGAATTCATGCGGCACTTGGTTCAAGGAGAATGGGAAACGAGAGGGATGCAAAGCTCGACCTCTCTGCCCATAAGGCATAGTCCCATTCTGTTCCCCTGAAACAACACAAATTGGGACTTTAGCTTCCTAGATTCTAAGTTATTGTTACCTTGCTCTCAACTTCTTTGAGAAAAGTTCTCGGCCCCAACTGGGACCACCCTTCCGTAGGACAGACCTATGGTCGCATCCACCGCACTTTCCTCAGGGTTGCTTTAGTTATCTAATTACCTACCATATTTAGTTTGATACGTAAAAACAGCTTCCTTAATTAGCTAATTATTCACCGGTTCCTTCATGTAATCTTAGCACCGACATAGAAAAACAATGTCAAGCAAGTTCCTTTTCAACAATTGATCTTATTTATCAGTCTTTGGAATACATCATATAATCCAGCCCATAGGCTAATCCATAATCTAGCGAGAAGGCAATCCATAATCCATCTGAAGGCAATCCATAATCTGCCTGAAGGCTAATCCAACAATCCTCAGGGATTACCAATTTAAGTTTTCACCCATAGACTAGTATGCAGGCCTCCAGATCCAATCCGGAGTCACGTTGACCTCTTATGCAGGACCCGGAGGCAAGGGATTTATGGCCAGAGCCCCCTTGGCACCCAAGCGTCCTCCTGCTCCAAGTAGCACCCACGGAGAGACCTCTCGCGGCGGATTCGGTCCACATACCCGACGCGGCTAACAACCCCCTTGGTTAGGGTCAGGCAAACAGTCGGGGGTAACTGATGCTGCCTCTCCCTCCAGGCCTTCAAGATGAAGCATTAATTATTTTTCCATCTTTAGTTTATTGAGCAAAGAAGTACAAACAATGCTCCTAACTGTACAAACACAATCAATCTAGTGGTCATTTATTTGGCCAACTCCTAAGGTATACTCATTCTCTCCGAATGCATCCAACATTCGATTCGGGGTCAATTGCGACTTGGCAAGATCCCCCAAGGGTTTTGTTGTTTGTTTACCCTTTTATCCTTGGGTTAGGATTTATACCCTGTTAATCCAATCAACAAATACCTTAGGTTTCCTTACATTAGGGACAATAATTCCTGGGCAATCATGTTGCCCTAACTTGATTGGTCAATTGCCCACTAGGAAATGCATAACTTCCCTAACTTGGCAAATCAGTCCAAAGAAGGGTGATGTAGTAGGATGACTACTCATCCTCTTGCAATTTAGTCTTGTACTTAGAATCTACCAACCTTGTTCCAAGGAGTGGCAAATCTATCTTGTGATTTAAACACAAAGCCATGCGACATTGCAACTTGTTGCATGAGACAAGTGTCGCATCTAACTTGTGGGATTGTTTCTCCCATCACTTGGTATTCCTTGGTCAAGGATACCTTGGTCAAGATGTAGGGTTGACCCAACCCAACCCTAACCTTACTAGGCCGACAACGTTTGGCCCTAAGGTTTCTAAATCCATAGGAAGGTCTAGTCTTTGGCTAATTGATCCTTAGGGTAAAAACCCTAGATCGTTCTTGCATAGGCGTTCAGCTAACCCTAGCATTCTATGAATGTGGGTAGGATCTTCAGGATTGGAAGTCTTCACTTGGTATCCCAAGTGCGATACTAGGCAGAATTTTATCGCGACTTAACTCTACCTAGCGCATTGAGGTAATCATCGTTTTGGGTTACACCATTGCAAGCAAATTATCTAATCGATCTAATTGTCTTGCGCGACAAGAAGTGATCTTTCCTTAAAGATGCTAATACTTTTTCCTAAAAGTTGATATCTTCTTTTTATTTCTAAATACACACAAGTTCTTTTTTATGAGTCCAAGTCTCAATCTTGGAACCTAATTCACTTGTGTGATAATTTGTCAATAAATAAATTCAAGATACAACATTCCATGCAAGTATGCCATTTATAAACTTTTCCTTTTATGCAACTAAAAGATTTCAATGATCATTTCTTTTCCCTTGTGCTAAAACTATAATGATGCAATGGAACCAAGCTTTAATGATTGACAATTTAGGACTAACTCGTATAGAAACCTACGTTGAGTTTCAACAAGAACTATACCTATAAATCTTTTGTCCAATGCATTGAATTCATGATTTAATATGAAATGCATCTTTTTCCAAAACAACTTCAATAAAGAAGTTCATGCATGACGAATGTCATAAGACTATTTTTGACTTAATCTGTTCAGTAGCACTTAATCCGACTTAAAATGCAAGCATCCTCGCATGCAATAGGCAAATTCATGGTTTCCTTTTCGTGCAATGCAATTGTTTGGACAACATTCAATGGCATCTAATATTAACCTTTATACGAATCACGTCCATGGATTTAAATCATAAGTGCAACATGCGACAAGTTCTATCCTTCTTAGCACGCTCCCTCTTCTAATTTATGCATTATACTTTCAAGAAGATTGCAACTTGGAAGTGCAAGCATTTTTCAAAGGCATGACATGCACTAACTTTGTAAATGAATGGATAATTACGTTTAAAATTTCCAAATGTATATAACTCGACTACGTGAGTTAAAGACATGCTTAAATGCATTCTTTCCATGCGAAATCAATCTCTAAGAACCTGGGCATTGAGGTTTGGGGTGTTATCCACACGTGAACTTGGAGTAGAAGCTTCCGCATGTGCGCCTCTCGCCATTTTCTTGGGAGCCGTACACGACATAGATACTTTGTTCAGCAACTTTCCCTTGGGTTACTCCGTGTATCGAATCGACGTGTGTACGTTATCTCCCTCTCCCATGCAGGACCAGGGCCTTGGAGACGTGGTTTTTAAAGAACACGGGGAAGGCTGTGTGTACAAGGCTTATGGAAGCTTTGTTTTAGAAGCTTCCAAGAAGCTTCTTTGTGGAACAGAATGACGTGGAGGGAGGGGAAATGATTGGGTACTGATACCAAGCTTTGCTTTAGTTTGTCAAAGCTACATTGTTTAGCAGTTGACCATACAATTGATGTTTGCTTCTTTAGTAGATCCGTCAGAGGCGCTGCAATCAAAGTATAGTTTTTGATAAAGACCTTGTACCATCTTGTCAATCCAAGAAAACTACGTATTTCTTTAACAGTTGTTGGTGTTGGCCATTCCAGAATGTCTCTGACCTTGGTCGGGTCTACCGAAATTCCTTCTGCTGATACGATGAATCCCAGATATTCAATCTATCGCTTGAAAAATGTACACTTTTTCTTCTTGGCATAAAGCTTATGTGCCCTCATTGTTTCAAGGATGATGCGAAGTTGGAGTTCACGATCTTCTTCCTGTTTGGAGTAGACTAAGATATCCTCGAAGAAGACGAGTACGAAGTCATCAAGATAGGGCCTAAAGATATCCTGCATTATCCTGTTGAAGGTAGCAGGAGCATTTGTCAACCCGAATGACATGATTAGGAACTCAAAGTGTCCATACCTTGAATGCCATCTTTGGGATATCTTCCTCCTTGATTCTTATCTGATAATATCCAGACCTGAGATCAATCTTGGAGAAGATCTTCGCACCTTGAAGACGTTCAAGAAGTTCATCTACTCTTGGAATAGGATATTTGTTCTTAATGGTTGATTGATTCAACCCTCTGTAGTCAATGCATAACCGAAGCATTCCATCCTTCTTCTTCTGGAATAGCACTGGAGCTCCCCATGGTGAAGTGGTAGGATGGATGTAGCCTTGGTCTAAGAGTTGCTTGAGTTGCTCCTTCAGCTCAATCACTTCCGGGATGGACATTCTATATGGTCTCTTTGCAATTGGTGCAACTCCTAGCACTAGCTTGATTTCATGATCAACTTCCCTTTGAGGCGGAAGTTCTGTCAGCTCTTCAAGAAATACATCTGCATACTCCTTTAGCCATGAAGGTTCTTCCCTAGACTCTTGATTCTGATCTAGCTTATTTAGCTTAATCAAATAGACAGGTAGTCCCTTTCTAACTCCCTTTATTATCCGAGATGCTTTTGCCAATTGAATTTTGTGACAAATACGGGATCTAGAGCATGGCAAAACCGGAAGCTATGGAGGATGAAATGAGAAGTGTGGACTCATGATGGAGAAGACAAAGACACTGTTTGTTACACAAGTGAATTAGGTTCCAAGATTGAGACTTGGACTCATAAACACAATCTTGTGTATGTGGACAATGACATTGACACTTCACTGAAAAGAAAAGAGTACAATCATTGCATTAAGAAAGGAAGCAAGTACAATGCTTTATAGGAAAGTAGGAAAACTGCAGTAGGCACCATTGTGCATATGGGATAAGTTAGCCTGCATGTCCTTGACCCTGAAGCTCCATACAAAGAGGCTGTTTAGTGAGTGTGATTGCTGATTCTCAACACCCCTCCTCAATCACAACTAGAAAGGCACAAAGTGTGTAGAGGCTGTAATGAGAATCACCTGCAAAGTGTGGGCATACCACAAACATGGCAAAACACCAGAGGCTATCGCAGAAAAGGCTAAGTGTGGGTACCATAAACATGGTAGACATCCAGAGGCTGTAACAGGGGCCTCACAAAGTGTACAGGGACTGTAATGCCAAGTTACATAAGGAGTTTACAAAGCTTATGGCAGGAAGCATTAGGGCAAGGAAAATACAAGGCTATTAAAATAGTCTATCAGAATTATGAGAGTACAAGGACTGATGAGTCTTGTCCTTCCGATCCTGGTGGTCTTCATCTTCATCATCTTCTTCCTTTGCTCCATTTTCTTCTTCTTCTTTGACTGCGACTAGATAGGCCTTTTGGGATCTCTTTCTTGCGTGGCAGAACTTCTCGGTGTGTCCGGTCCTTTTGCAGAAGTCGCAGAAGAGCTGATCCTTCTTGCCTTTGTACCTGTTGCCAACATATAATGCATGCTCATCTCTAGAGGTACTTGGTTCTTCCTTAGTTTTTAGCTTCTTTTCCTCTTCTAACAATGATGCCTGGATATGAACAAGTTCAGGATTTGGCATGTTGATTAAAGTTGTTGATACATTATTATATTCAGGAGGCAAACTCTTAAGTAGAACACCGATGCAAACATCTTCATCCATTTTAATGTTGATTCCTGCAAGTTGGGTTAGGAGTCCTTCCATGTAATTGAGATGTCTGGCAAGTGATGTGCTGGACTTCATTTCAAACCTGAAGAACTCAATCAGGAGACCATACTTTGATGATTTAGATTGTGCACCGAACAGGGTGTCAAATCTTTTCCATGTATCCTGTGAGGTCTCACAGTTATCCACATGGTGGATATAACTGTCGTCTAGCTCCAATTTGATAATGGCCTGGGCTCTGTCATCATTCTTTTGCCAAGTAGTTGCAAGGTCCGCGTCTCGAGGTTTCTTCTCTTTGCCATTTGTGATGGCCCAGAGACCCTTTTTCATCAAGATGAGCTTGATGCGGGTTTGCCAGGTGTGGAACCCGACTCCTTTGAATCGAGCATTTGGAGAGTCTTTTCCCATGTTAGACTTACGGGAACAGTAGCAAATCAACTTCAGACTTATTAGATTTGAGCAGCAGAAGAGTTGGTTGAGAGACACAAGTGCTAAAAAACACTAACTGAGTGTCAATGAATACCAAATCTGCAAAGTCCTTTACTCTTTTAAATCCAAGTGATCTTCCCCTTCTTGATTTGATGCTGATACCTTTAAATCTGAGTGACAGTACTTTAATGAACTTCAGAGAGTATTGCTCAGTGATTAAAATCACTGTTGATAACTTCAGTGAGAGAAACAGTGAGAAATGTCAGAATTTTGAAGCTTTGGCTATGGCTTTTGCATTAGGGTTTCTAGGGGCAGCCTGATTTTTTGCTGATTGCAGGAGCTACAGTGGATCATTTTCAAAAAATTTTATATGCCTAGGAAGCTGACTTTATGGGCTATCAAAGCCCCATGATAATCGTCAACATCGTGGACTGTATGCAGCATGCAGGAAGCTCGAACGTAAGCAGGCGCAATTCTGACAGATTTTTGTGATTTCCGCAATGCTGGAGTCAAGGCGCAGTAATGCAGTCGATTTTTGTGCCAGGATGAATTGCCTTGAGTAGAGGAACAACTCCCTAGAAGAAATCATGGGCTGAAATGGCCTGGTTGAGGAGTTATTGAAGCTCCAAGTAAGGTAGGTCCTGTCTGGCTATGGCAGACACAGAGCAGAGATTGAGGATTTTCACAATGCTGAGCTCCAGATGGTCCAACGTCCTGGATTGATGTGATATAGGGAATCTTTGTGAGTTGGGGAATACTTTTCCAAAAGGAAGCTCTAAGAGATTTGACCTGTGGAGTGAGATATAAGCAGCTCAATCTGACAGGGTGCTGCTGGCTATGGCTGCCATGGAAGCTTCAATGAGAGTAGAGTTGGGAGATGAAGTCATGAGCTGACATTGAGCTAGACTGAGGTTGAGAGGAATCAAGAGAGGCTAGAGAAGCAATGCCATGCCCAACTAGGCTCTGATACCATGTGACAAATGCGAGATCTAGAGCATGGCAAAACCGGAAGCTATGGAGGATGAAATGAGAAGTGTGGACTCATGATGGAGAAGACAAAGACACTGTTTGTTACACAAGTGAATTAGGTTCCAAGATTGAGACTTGGACTCATAAACACAATCTTGTGTATGTGGACAATGACATTGACACTTCACTAAAAAGAAAAGAGTACAATCATTGCATTAAGAAAGGAAGCAAGTACAATGCTTTATAGGAAAGTAGGAAAACTGTAGTAGGCACCATTTTGCATATGGGATAAGTTAGCCTGCATGTCCTTGACCGTGAAGCTCCATACAAAGAGGCTGTTTAGTGAGTGTGATTGCTGATTCTCAACAAATTTTAGGCTTCCCAGCCTCTCCTTGAGTTGTGACCAATTCCATTTTAGAATTTCGAAAGGAAACTTGGCCCTTTCCACAATGAATGTGGGCATCATTAGGTTTAAGCCAATCTATTCCGAGCAAACACTAGTGGATACCTAGATTCATAACCCTGAATCTGATCGAAGTCGACTTTCCACCCAGCAGGAATTCCACCTTAGCAGTTTGCCTGGTGCAAGTGACCTCACGACCATTTTCTAACTCCACAAGTAAGGTAGGTTCATTTTTTGTGGCTATTCCTAATCTTCTTGAACAAACTGGTGAAATGAAGGAATGTGTACTACCACAATCAATCAAGGTTCTGAAGCCTTTACCTTGATAATCCGATGGAGTCTGAATCACTGAGAATTGGCGATTTGGGCCTTTCTTGTGAAGAGCAACATGGACTGTTGCCCTCTCAAAGTCTACTTCCATGGTCAGGTCTTCTTCATTGCACATCTCCCTATTGGCAACACTGGCGGTTCTTCCTCTGGTCCTGACGGCGGCTCCTTGGCCACGAACGGTTTCTTGGGATGGTCCTTGATGTTGTCCTCTGCCAAGCTTGGGACATTGCCTTTTGAAATGACCAAGCTCGTTGCAATGGAAGCAACGGAGATTGTAGCCATTACCTTGGATAGGAACGAAATTATTGACATTGTTTGTCCTAGCTTTCTTCCTTTGTCCCTGATTTTGGCCTTGTGCTCTCTTCGCCTAGGACTTATACACTCCCTTGTTCTGATCCTTATATGACCAAGTCTTGTTATTTCTTGGGCTGGTCTGCACTTCTTGTATTATGGGTGTAGCTCGAATGAGTGCGTCCTGAAGATCTGTTGGTGCATTGATTCGAGGCGGATGTTTATAGGCGAGTTTAATCCGGCACAAAACTTTGACACCTGCTATGCCATATCCATTTGTGGTGCATATTTCAAAAGAGAGACAAACTTTAAATAATACGCATCAAGAGATAGACCAAGCTGCTTCAGCTCTTCATAGAACTCGTTCATCTTCTACGTGCGGTAGGCAGGTGGTAAATATCTTTCGCACATCTCTTTTAAGCTTCTCCCAAGTAACTAACCCTTTCGAGCTGGTCTCTATACCATTGCTTCCACCAAAGTCTTGCCTCGCCAATAAGCTTTAGCTTGGCGAGCATTGCTTGGTTGGCGGGCATAGTACCGGGCTGCTTCGAAATAATTCTCCATGGATTCGATCCAGATCTCGGCATCAGTTTGGATGGTCCTTCCCTTGCCATTAAATTCTAGTGGCTTGATTTCCTTGAGAAGAAACTTCTTCTCTTGAATTACAGCTGTACTTGATGTAGGGGTCGGACTAGGAATTTGCACTTGAGGTTGTGCCTAGGCAATAAGACTTTTTACGTTAAAAACTTGCTAAGCATTTCTCACATTACATTAATATGCCCAGTTCAGCTTTTAGTCAAGTGACCTAATCACTTAACTCCTTTATCAACTCTTACAGCCAAGATAGTTATTGATTTAAAAAAAGTCTATTCCATTCATGTGGGCATAGCCCTTTCGAGTACAATTATTTTTTGGAAAATGGAACAAGCTGATACATCAATTTGGAGAGAATAAGATTGTGTTACATTCAGCTACGGGAACTGAGTAATAGTATGGATTAGAGTCATGGATTTTCAGGAATCGATAGGTCATTGGAAGATTAGGGTATCCTTTCCTTTGATACCCGTTCTTTTCATAACGTCCCAACACCTTGATTCTGTCGGCCGGGATTATTTGAGTCACTTTCTCATACACATACGTGTTCTGCTTGACCTTTCGACTGCGGACATGTAGGGTTTCATTTGCGTGAGCCTCAACAAAGATGAATAGCTTCACGATCTTTAGGTCCTCCATCCACTTGATTCTCTTCAAGTTGGTCCAAAGGTACGCAAGTCAGTGGGCAGCTATGTAATAAATTCCTAAATCACCCGTCCAACTCCGTTCCACATACAGGGGTGAAGGATTGTAGATGCGGTCTAGGATATTCATCATATTGATCCTCCGTCGATAATCTGAAGCATGCATCGTAGTCATATACATAACCTGGACCACCAAGAATCTGTTCCATGCTTCGCGACTCTGCAAGTCAGCATTGATAAGTAAGTAAGAAAATGTTCTTAACAGCAACATTTTCTCTACTTCACCTCGGTAACTTTCTTGAAAATATTAAATCCTCATTGGTTCGCTCTAATACCAACTCTAACGTGTCCACCTATTCGCTCGTAGGACACGCCTTAGCAGCCCATCGATAAGAGAATCTAGAAGGCGCCGCCCGGCACTTCCATGGAATGTCACGGGCTTTGCGATCTAGGTCTTACTGAGTCTGCCACGTAGCGGAAGCATTCCGGCCGTTCCCACTTAGGATCGACCTGAATCAGGGTTCTCCTAATGGTCCAATTCCTCAAAATTAACTAGCGTCGAACCCCAAATGACCTACTTTACGCAGAAACGTCCAGGTCGAAGCGGATTCATGCTGCACTTGGTTCAAGGAGAATGGGAAACGAGAGGGATGCAAAGCTCGACCTATGTGCCTATAAGGCATAGTCCCATTCCGCTCCCCTAAAACAACACAAATCAGGACTCTAGCTTCCTAGATTCTAAGTCATCGTTACTTTTCTCTCAACTTCTTTGAGAAAAGTTCTTGACCAACCAGGACCACCCTTCCTTAGGAGGGACCTATGGTCGCATCCACTGCACTTTCCTCAGGGTTGATTTAGTTATCTAATTACCTACCACATTTAGTTTGACATGCAAAAATAGCTTTCTTAATTAGCCAAGTATTCACGGGTTCCTTCACGTAATCTTAGCATTGACATAGCAAAACAATATCAAGCAAGTTCCTTTTCAATAATTGATCTTATTTATCAGTCTTTGGAATACATCATATAATCCAGCCCGTAGGCTAATCCATAATCTAGCGCGAAGGCAATCCATAATCCTCTCGAAGGCTAATCTAGTAATCCTTAGGGATTACCAATCCAAGTTTCTGCCCGTAGACTAGTATGCGGGCCTCGAGATCCAATCCCGAGTCACGTCGGCCTCTTGTGTAGGACCCGGAGGCAAGGGATTTACGGCCAGAGCTCCCCTGGTACCCAAGCGTCCTCCTGCTCCAAGTAGCACCCACGGAGAGACCTCTTGTGGCAAGTTTGGTCCACGTACCCAGTGCGACTAACAACCCCCTTGGTTAGGGTCAAGCAGACATTCGGGGGTAACTGATGCTGCCTCTTCCTCCAGGCCTTCAACCTGAAGCATTAATTATTTTTCCATCTTTAGTTCATTGAGAAAAGAAGTACAAACAATGCTCCTAACTGTACAAACACAATCAATCCAGTGGTCGTTTATTTGGACAACTACTAAGGTATATTCCTTCTCTCCGAATGCATCCAACATTCGATCTGCGGTCAATTGCAACTTGCAAAGATCCCCAATGGTTTTGTTGTTTGTTTACCCTTTTATCCTTGGGTTCGGGTTTATACCCTGTTAACCCAATCAAAAAGTATTTTAGGTTTCCTTACATTAGGGACAGTAATTCCTGGGCAATCACGTCGCCCTAACTTGATTGGTCAATTGCCTACTAGGCAATGCATAACTTCCCTAACTTGGCAAATCAGTCCAAAGAAGGGTGATGTAGCAGGATGACTACTCACCCTCTTGCAATTTAGTCTTGTACTTAGAATCTACCAATCTTGTTCCAAGGAGTGGCAAATCTATCTTGTGATTTAAACACAAAGCCATGCGACGTTGCAACTTGTTGCATGAGACAAGTGTCACATCTAACTTGTGGGATCGTTTCTCCCATCGCTTGGTATTCCTTGGTCAAGGATACCTTGGTCAAGATGTAGGGTTTGGGAGTCCTCTTGACCCAACCCAACCCAAACCTTACTAGGCCGACAAGGTTTGGCCCTAAGGTTTCTAAATTGACAACCTTAGTAGGACGACAACGTTTGGCCCTAAGGTTTCTAAATCGATACGGAGGTCTAGTCTTTGGCTAATTGATCCTTAGGGTAAAAACCCTAGATCATTCTTGCATAGGCGTTCAGCTAACCCTAGCATTCTATGAATGTGGGTAGGATCTTTAGGATTGGAATTCTTGACTTGGCATCCCAAGTGCGATACTAGGCAGAATTTTATCGCGACTTAACTCTACCTAGCGCATTGAGATAATTATCATTTTGAAGAAAATTATCTAATAGATCTAATTGTCTTGCGATAAGAAGTGATCTTTCCTTAAAGATGCTAGTACTTTTTCCTAAAAAGATGTAATTAAATAAATTCAAGATACAACATTCCATGCAACTATGCCATTTATAAACTTTTCCTTTTATGCAACTAAAAGATTTCAATGATCATTTCTTTTCCCTTGTGCTAAAACTATAATGATGTAATGGAACCAAGCTTTAATGATCGACAATTTAGGACTAACTCTTCTAGAAACCTACGTTGAGTTTCAACAACAACTATACCTATAAACCTTTTGTCCAATGCATTGAATTCATGATCAATATGAAATGCATCTTTTTCTAAAACAACTTTGATAAAGAAGTTCATGCATGACGAATGTCATAAGACTATTGTTGACTTAATCCGTTCAATGGCACTGAACCCGACTTAAAATGCAAGCATCCCCGCATGCAATAGGCAAATTCATGGTTTCCTTTCATGCAATGCAATTCTTTGGACAACATTCAATGGCATCTAAGATTAACCTTTATACGTATCATGTCCATGGATTGAAATCATAAGTGCAACATGCGACAAGTTCTATCCTTCTTAGCACGATCCCTCTTCTAATTTATGCATTCTAATTTCAAGAAGATTGCAACTTGGAAGTGCAAGCATTTTTCAAAGGCATAACATGCACTAACTTTGTAAACGAATGGATAATTGCATTAAAAATTTCCAAATGTATATAACTTGACTACGTGAGTTAAAGACATGCTTAAATGCATTCTTTCCATGAGAAATCAATCTCTAAGAACCTGGGCATTGAGGTTTGGGGTGTTATTCACACGCAAACTCGGAGTAAAAGCTCCTGCGTGTGCGCCTCTCGCCGTTTTCTACTGCTTTTCACTTTTGGCTTTTGCTTTTCTACTGCTTTTCACTATTTTCATTTTTTTTTGCTTTATGCCTGTTTGCAACTTGTTTGGATCATAACTTCGTCATTTGAACTCAGAATATAAATGTTCGAGTACTCAAAACGATCAGAATGCATTTGGTCGACAAGCCATCACGGGCAAAATTACAAAAATCCATCAAAATCAGGCAAAAATACTGATTTTCGTAAATTGCATCTTTTTTTCCATCTTTTATCTTGGACGACTTATTCCCTTCCTTGGCCTATTGTTCTTGTAATTGCACACACTTTCAGCACACATGTCCTCTTTTTCTTCAAGAAATACTCGCTGACGATGTAAAACGTACGATCTTTTCCTTTGATCCTTGAGTCTTCAAAATAAGCATTCTCTGGATATGAACCTGGTTTTTATACAATGTGCCCTAACAGGAATATGGTTTTTTGAAATGAACTCCGTGCCCAATCAAAAAGAAATCCTGTGAGTAGAACTCTTCATTCCAAGCTTGTGAGTCCTAGTACAAGAAAGACGGGATGGCAAAGGAGCATGGATGGAATGCTAAGTGGAGTTATAATGCCTCTTTGAAATCCAACTCCTAACAACTTATCTATTGATTTTCACAAAGGCAAGATGCAAGAGCTCATTTGACAAGCATATCTAACAATATGACTTTGAGCAGTAGGGCAACCTAGTGCTCCTATACTTGGTGAAAGGCCATAAGTAAAATATGAAGTTTAGGGTATTGAGACCTTTCAAGGTCTACAACATTAGTTGAACCTACAATATAGAGCTTGAGACTCTAGAGATGGATAATATAGGATTTTTTTAATGGCAATTGTCTCAAGAAGTACTACCCTCAATGCACCCACTACACAATGTTAAAGGGGTTTTAGGCGAAAGGTCGTATCCACCAGGGATGAGAGAGAGAAGGAAGTAGAGAATAGGAGATAGAAGAGAAGAAAAAGAATAGACAAGAGGTACACAAGATAAATACAAAGCTCAATGATTCAAAGCACTATGTATTGATAGAACCTAAAAAGATAAACAAAATCCTTGTTTCAAACTAGTTAGAAGCAATCTCCAAGCACTAGATATGTTGGAGCTCCCTCGTAGACCAAAAATGTGCATTTGGGCTCCAAAAGGGAGGTAAAACTCCAGGATACTTGGTCAAAATTCTCAGAGATCGATATTTCTTCTTCTCCCCATTTGCAGTACTGTTTTATGCCTTTAAATTGCAATCCGCGCTGTGTGAAGTCAAAAGCCTCTCTTTTTGTATAAGGTCTCTCAAAGGTAGTAGAAAATCAACTTGCTTTTTGCATGTCATCCTATTTTAGAATTTTAAAAAATAGGCTAAACTTGTCCAAGAAATATGTATTTTGGATCTATCCATACTATGGACACTAACACTAATGACTAATATGACATTGACTCTCTAGAATAATAAGAAAGCCAGATGATGATGAACTGTAGGACTTTTCACATTGTGTCTATGTAGTGGCATGATAACCAACCCCTTTGAACCTGCACATCCTCTGGTATGTGCCACCAATGCACCACTTAGGGTTAAATACCCATAGTGTCAACTTGTCACTTATCATGCACATAAGAAGGCATCCCCCTAGATCATAAATCTAAACTGATTAGCATTTACACTACTCGAACACCATACCAAGTATCCACTCTAGGGTCATCAGGCCTTGGGCATGCATCATATACTAGAGGCTGTTGAATCTCCATATATAAGCTATCAATGCACCCATCAATAAATACATTGTAACATGCCTTCTCTTTCAAGGTCAAGTAGTGCATAGATATTTGCTTATAGTGACAATTGTGTACCACATCAAACATAAAGTGAGCCTCACTTGAATCCACTATATACTGACCATCATAAAAAATAATGAAGCAGTTGATTTCTCAAAGTATCTTTGAGTTGCCTATCAAGGCCTCTAACAAAGCATCTCAAACATTCTCCATTTGTGGAACATCACATTTAACATCCTCTAAAGGCATGTCCTTGAGCTCATAAACTATCTTCAAAGCGATAAATATAGATTGCGAAGCATATGCATCCAAGAATCTGGTTTCTGTTGGTCAAATGGTTGAGCAGGGCTTGCAGGTCAGATTTAATCCTCATGGAGGATATGAAAAATAAAGGTCGCTTGATAGCAAAAGGAAAGAAGAAGGGCAGAATGTTTACGTTGGATGTAGACATGCCTGAATTGAGTGCAGCAATGTTTGCACATGGGACCGGTGTAGTTGCAGATATTGATATCTGGCATAAACGCATTGGTCATGTTAATATACAGTGACTTAGATCAATGCAAGCCCAAAATATTGTTGCAGGATTGCCTAAATTCAAGGTTGCAGAAATGCACAATGTATGTGAAGCCTGTCAATTTGGAAAACAGGCAAGGAAACCATTTCCTAGACATGTTCAAGAGAGTAAGAAGCCATTGGAATTAATCCACTCTGATGTGTGGACTACTAAAGCTGGATCTCTTGGAGACTGTCATTATTTTGTCACTTTTATTGATGATTATAGCAGAAAAGTTTGGGTGTATTTCATGAAAAATAAAAGTGAAGTTTTTGGGCATTTCAAAACTCTAAAAGCTATGGTTGAAAAAGAAACATGCCTGCAAATAAAATGCCTAAGGTCAGATGGAGGGGGAGAGTACCTCTCAAATGAGTTTGCAAGGTTCCTGCAGGAGCATGGCATAAAGCAGCAATATTCATGCAGTCATACCCCACAACAAAATGGAATTGCAGAAAGGAAAAACAGGCATATTGGAGAGGTATCTCGTGCCATGCTCAATGAAAAAGACTTGCCAGATTTTTACTGGGCTGAAGCAGTTGCTACAGCAGTCTACATAATGATCAGGACTCCCACTGCAGCAATACATGGGATGACTCCAGAGGAGAGGTATACTGGTAGGAAACCAGATATTTCTTATTTGAAAATTTTTGGTTGCATTGCCTATGTTCATGTGCCAGATGAGTTGAGATCCAAGTTGGATCCAAAAGCTGAGAAGTGCATCTTTATTGGTTACTCTTTGCAGCAAAAAGGGTATAGATGCTATAACCCTTCTACTCGTAAGTTTACAGTGAGCAAAGATGTTGTTTTTGATGAGATGAGTAGCTGGTATAAACCAGTAAATGTGATTGATAATGTAGATGCACAAAATGGTAATGCTGCACAGAATTCACAGCAGCAGTCACAAGATATTAGTGGACTTGGAGCGTCCTCTAGCAGTGGTTCACATTCTTCGCCATGGACAGGCAGATTGAGATTAGGAGAATCTTCTCAAAGAAATGCAGATAGTGGTATGCAGGTATCACGAAAAGGAAAAGAGAAGGTAGATCAGCCCATGTTTGATGTGAATGCAGGCCACTCTTATGTGGATGGTGAATCCAGTGGCTCAGAACAGAGCATTGATGATGAGTTGGGTATTCCTTCTATTGTTACACCTGGAGTAAGGAATACCAGGGATGTTTTGAGAGCACCTGGGAGTGAACCTACTTTGCGCAGGTCTACCAGAGTTAGGTATCCTGTGGATAGGCTGAAATATGATGGATTTACAGCCATTCACTATGCATATATGGTCAAAGTGATACAGGAACTAGAACTACATTGGTGAAAAAGCATAGGAGAGAATGATTGGATGTATCTTGCTTGCCTACTCTTACGGGAAAAATAATTGATATATCTAGTAGGCCACCTACATCTGTGGCTAACCCTATGGCTGCACCTATGTTGTTCCCAATGTTAGGGAAGAAGTATTAGATGAATTGGTTAAAGGCATGTGGGATCTTCAGTTGAAGGTCACAAAATTGGATGAGAAAGTACATAAGGAAAGAGAATGAGTAGTAGCCCCAAAAATAGAAAAAGAATGTATGTGGTGTGATAGTTTGTAGCATCATGAAAGAAAGGAATGTGTTGCTTATCAGGAGGCCTTGGGATGACAGTTCATCTTTTAGAAACATGATAAGATCCATGCACAAGACACAAGATTGCCTCTTTCTTAGAATTTTGGAAAGGGAGATATGCAAAATATGTTGGAAGACTTAGTTGTTCAAAATGCTTATGCAGTTGTATATGCTTCTACTTTTGGTCTACAATTGGTAGAATGCATGGCTAAGTGATGGTTGGTCCAAAGATTGCAATATAGAAACATGCTTTGTATGCAGCTGAAAAGAGAAAAGTTACTGATTGTAACATGTTTGCTTATCAACTGTCCAAATACGTTTTTAGCAGTCCATCGAGTGATGAGTCTAAGTGACGCCGCATGGCACTCCCATGGAATGTCACATGGTTTTTCGCTTAGGGTATCTTGAGTTCGTCTCGCATTGAAACGTTCATGGAGGAATCTACTAGGATTGACCTAAAAATTGGGTCCCTAGTGGTCAAGGTCTCCTTACAGCATTCTAGAGACCCATGCTGCACTTAGTTCAAAGAGAATGGGAAATGAGAGGGATGTGCCACTCAACCTCTCTGCCCGTAGGGTATAGTCCCATTCGGGCCCCCTAAAATGGCATGAATCAGGTTCTAACTTAACAATATCTCAGACGTTAGTAAAACCTTGAGAGAAGCCTCCCAGTTCTCTAGGACCACCCTGCCGCAGGACGGACCCGTCGAGGTTTCACCTATCCGCTTCCCTCAATAGGCATTCTTTAGTTATTTAATCAAGTCCTATCACATTTATGTGTGACATTTGAAGTTAAATTCTTTAATTAAACATTTTAGAGAACAGGGTTTGTTCACGTAATTTATAGCACAAATAAGAAAACAGGGTAAAATAGTCCTTTTGACAAACAAGCTCCTTAACTTATCTTCAAGTTAATCTTTGTCTCTTGCCTATACAGGAGAAAGTATGTATCCCTTTTGCCCCTTACAGAAGTAACTAGTGCAAATCACATGGCACCACAATTTCCATCCTTTATCTAGAATAGGACCTTCCAACACTAGAGATGTTGGGCCCACGACAATCTTCAACTCCATTCTAAACTAGGCAAGGGGTGTCTAGAGCTCCACATGACCCCAAAGGACCTAGGAGTGAGACACAACTTCCGTGGTTGGCCTTTTCACCACTCGACATTCGGGATTATGAATCGAGGAGTACCCTCTCAGGTTGAAACGCGATGTGACCTTGGAGATGATTCACCCAGGCAAAATATCCTTTCCTTAATTAATCCAGTTAAAAATCAAGCACAATCAAGGTATTTAGCCCAATATCATTTTCCAAGAAAACATTGCTTTATTCCGATGTCAACTTGTCATCACAAGCCCCTGCCATGCATTTACCATCAAACACAAGCACTTGGAATAATCATCCAATCACATCCCAACAATCAGTTTGATGCAAAAGCATTTAGGACATTGTTTGATCAATCAACAAAAGCAATGGTATTATTTTCAAACGTTGCAGGAATAGTTGTGATAACCTTTTCATCACATATTTTCTCTCCCCCTTGGATGAAGGAGCGATACCATCCAAAATTTTTACTTAAAACTTGGCTAAGGCATATGTGAAGGTTTCAAACATTGTACAAGATGTAAGTCCTCTCATTTTAATGTGAGTTAATCAGTATGGCAACATCATTTATGCCTCTTCTCTAAGTGACATTTATCTTTTAGCCTTTCCCTACTATGTAGCATTTTTTCTTGACTTTATCTTCCTTTCTCCTAAGGCAAGGAGTCACATATCATTGATGTAAGTTTCACATAATCTCCCCCATGCATGTACCGTCTATGTGCATCTACGAACCTTAAACAATATTGTCCTATGTAAAAATTAATCGGAGGCTTATCAACGCCTAATGCTTTAGGATCTTATGTGCTACTTATGCTACGTATGGACTTGTTGCATAGCAACTAGGTGAAATTAACTTTTCTTGATACAAGCACTTCACAAAACTTCATCTTCAAATATTAGAGATGAGATTTATCATTTTCAATTATCTATTCTAGTGCAGCATAGTATGAGGCATAACATATCTCATGCGGAAATCAAAGCAAGCAGCTTATTAATTTTGAAATTTATTACTTACGATCGATATCGCAGTTGGATTGCTAGTGATGCCCTCGCCCCAGGCTTCGTTTCTCATTGTGGGGTTGCCATCTGTGTGCAACATTTTCCTCTTGGGGGCCATTATTGTTTTTCGTCTCCCTTAGACACGAATCGCACAAGACTTCCACACCTTGTACTCAATTAGTGGGGCCAATTGGGGAGTGAAATGACTTGTGATTAAAGGATAATCTTACAGAAATGGGGTATGGGTTCACGGCCAACGGAGAAAAAATAAGAATGCGTGTCGACACCCTCTAAGGAGGGGAAGAGAAGGATATCCTTCAAGGAGTCTTTCTCCCTCTCTCTCTCTCTCTCTCTCTCTCTCTCTCTCTCTCTCTCCCTCTGCTTCTTCTTCTTCTTCTTCTTCTTCTTTGTCTCTCTCCATTCTCACCTCCCTTATACTTATTCTCTCTCTTCTCATCTCTCTTTCTTCTTCCTCTTCTTCCTCATCCTCTTCTTCTTCTTCTTCTCTTCTCTCTCTGTCTCTCTCTCCCTCCCTCCCTCTCTCTCTCACTCTCACTCTCACTCTCACTTCAACGTGTTGCTCAGCATGTCGAGCCCTCTCCCTTTGATTCCATCAGGGTGGGGTTTTATAATGGTAAAGGGGGTATTATTGGGAAGGAGAAACACAGAGAGGAGGTGAAGTGGTGGTGGGGTCTCTACCACTTATTCTGCATGGCGGCGGGAGTGTCATTGTCTCCATCTTCTACTTCATCGTCAGCTGCTTTTTCATCATCTTTTTCTTCTTGTCATCATTTCCTTCCTCTTTCCCTCGTGATCATCGTCATCCTCGTCCAGGTCCTCCTCTACTATCTTTTCTTCCTCTTCCTCCCGCCCCTCGCTACTTGTCCACGATGACAAGGGGGAGGGAGAAGAATAATTTTTTTAAAATTATCTTTTAACATGGGGGGGGGTTTCTATGCCCTGCAGGCAGGGACTCTTACATTCTCTCCCCCTTATAGAACTCAAAATGTCTTCATCTCAGATGAACTGGGGAAGACAAACATTAATGGGGCTTAAGCCCTATGGGCTGCATTTGCTACACTACTCTTAATGACAAGTAGTGCAACTCATATTATTGCAACTAACTATAGGTACAAGAGTAGGATTTATTCCCAATATAAGTTGTATTACATGTTGATAGAATTTCTAGGATTGCTAATCATCCTGAAAAGGTGTAGTGGGTTCTAGGTCTTTGTATTCATTTGATTTCTCTATATATCTGAATATTGCACTTGTGTAGCTTCATTTTCCTGGAGGCTCAATATCTTTTAGACTTAAGTCAGGGTAGTCGGCTTGGACGTATCCTAGCAATGGAAGCATTGACGGTAGGGAATCTCCTACAGATGTGCCCTATCTCTCCGCATGTGTGGCATCTCTTGTCCTCATCTCGGGAATCATCTTTGTCACAATTGCCCGATTTAAGTTCTTTGATGATTAGCTTTTCTTAAACTAATGCATATTACAAGTCTTTTGGATGCATTGTTTCAAGAAGATGGTTCAGAGGAGTGTTCAGGCCATGGCAAAACTTGAATACTTGATGTGCAATATCCATAGGTGGCACATATTTTAGCAGGGTTACAAACTTTGAGTAGTATGCTTCTAAGGTTTATTCCAGCAAATTGAGCTTGAAGAATTCATTCATCCTCAAAGTCTTGTAAGTTGGTGGAAGGTATCATCCACATACAACATCTTTCAACTGAGCCCAAGTAGCATCGGCTTCAGAAACACCTTGATCTTTGTACCATTTCTTCCACCATATCCGAGACTGGCCAACTAACTTAAGTTTGGCTATCATTGCTTGATTGGTAGAGGCAGTTCCTGAAGCAAAGAAATAATCATCCATCGACTCAATCCATATCTTTGCCTCTGCTGTGAGATCTATCCCTTATCCATCAAACTCGCGTACCTTAATTTTCTTGAGAATGAATTTTTTCTCTTGCATGTCAACATTTGTGGGTGCAAAAGGTGCTTGATAATCAAGTCATATCCCTTTGGTTATTCTGTTTAGAATATGTCTATGATCCATATGTTAATCAATCACATATCATTATAAAGTTTTGCTCTAATACGAACTGTAATGTGCCCGTCAAATTTTTAGTAGTCCATCGAGAGACAAGTCTAAGCGATGCCGCGCAACACTCCCATGGAATGTCATGGGGTTTGTCTCCTAGGGTTTCTCGAGTCTGCCTTGCAACGAAACGTTTGTGATCGAACCCACTTGGATCGACTTGAAACTTGGGTCCCTAGCGGTAAAGGTCCCTTGAGAGCATTCTAGCATCGGGTCGTAGACATCCTACTTTACGTAGAAATATCCAAGGCGAAGTAAACCCATGCTGCACTTGGTTCAAAGAGAATGGAAAACGAGAGGGATGCGCTGCTCAACCTCTCTACCCGTAGGTCGTAGTCCCAATCTAGTCCACCTAAAAACGCATGAATTGGGTTCTAAATTAACAATACTTAAAGGTTGGATGTTACTAAAACCTTGTGAAAAACCTCCCACTTCTCTCGTACCACCTTGCCATAGGACAAACCCGTCAGGGTTCCATCTATCCACTTCCCTCAATAGGCGTTCTTTAGTTATTCAATTAGGTCATATCAAATTTATGTGTGATATTCAAAGATAGCTTCCTTAATTAAACCTTTAAGGAAACAGGGTTTGTTCGCATAATTTATAGCACAGACACAAAAATAGGGTAAAACAATCCTCTTGACAAACAAGTTCCTTAATTTATCTTTAAGTTAAACTTTGTTTATTGCCCATATAGGAGAAATTATGTCTCCCTTTTGCCCTCTAGAAGTGATTGATCCAAATCATATGGCACCTCAATTTCCATCCTTTATCTAGAATAGGATCTTCCAACAAAGAGACATTGGGTCCACGATAGTCTTCAACTCCATTCTGGACTAGGCAAGGGGTATTCAGAGCCCCATCTGGTCTCAAATGACTTAGGACTGAGACACAACTATTGTGGTTAGCCTTTTCACTACTTGACCTTTGGCCCGTGAATCAAACAGTGCCCTCTTGGATTGAAATGCGGTTTGACCTTGGACATGATCGACTTGCCCTCTTGGATTGAAATGCGGTTTGACCTTGGACATGATCCACTTGCACAAAATAGCCTTTCCTTAATTAATCCAGTTAAAAATCAAGCATAATCAAGGCATTCAACCCAATATTATTTTCCAAGAAAACATTCCCTTATTCCCGTGCTAACTTGCCATCACAGGCCCCTACCATGCATTTACCATCAAACACAAGAACTTGGAATAATCATCCAATCACATCCCAAAAATCAGTTTGATGCAAAAGCATTTAGGACATTGTTTGATCAATCAACAAAAGCAATGGTATTTTTTTCAAACATTGCAAGAATAGTTGTGATAATCTTTCCATCGTGTTTGCTCTCCCCCTTGGGATGAAGAAGTGATACCATGCCAAAATTGTACTTAACACTTGGCTAAGGCATATGTTAATGTTTCAAATACTGTAAAGACGTAAGTCCTATCATTTCAATGCGAGTTAATCAATCTAGCAAGAGCATTTATGCCTACTCTCTAAGCGACATTTATCTTTTAGCCTTTCCCTACTATGTAGCAATTTGTCTTGACTTTATCTTCCTTTCTACTAAGGCAAGGAGTTGCATATCATTGATGTAAGTTTCACATAATCTCCCCCATGCATGTACCGTCTATGTGCGTCTGTGAAGCTTAAATAATATTTTCATAAATAAAGATTAATCGATGCTTAATACTTTAGGATCCTATATGCTGCTTATGATATGTATGGACTTGTCGCATAGCAATTAGGTATACAATTAACTTCCCTTGATACAAGTACTTCACAAAACTTCATCTTTGAATATTAGAGATGAGATTTATCACTTTTAATTACCTATTCTAGCGTAGCATAGTACAGGGCCTAGCATATCTCATGCGGAAATCAAAGCAAGCATCTTAATAATTTGGAAGTTCATTAGTTACAATCGATATCGCAATTGGATTGGTAGTGATATCCTCGCCCAAGGCTTCGTTGCTCGTTGTGGGGCTTCCATCTACGCGTGACATTTTCCTCTTTCGGGACATTCTCGATCTTTCTCTCCCTTAAACGTGAATCACACAAGACTTCCAAACTTTGTACTTGATTAGTGGGGCCAATTGGGGAGCAAGATGAGCTTGCGATTGAAGGATAATCTTTGGAAAATGGGGTATGGGTTCGTAGCCAAGGGGCAAAAAAAGAACGCGTGTGGACACCCTCTAAGAAGGGGAAGAGAAGGAGCTCCTTCAACGACTCTCTCTCTCTTGCTCTTCCTCTTATTCTTTTTCTTCTTCTTCTTTGTCTCTCTCCCTTCTTGTAATATTTCCGCACACTGCGTGCCGTAAATATTGACTTCCCGCACGTCGTGTAAATCTCGTGCAAAGATTATCACTAGTGCCAGCAGCTAATCTATAGCCACACGCGGGAAATGGAGACACTCCACCTTACGAAAATAAGGTCGGGGATTCAAACCGGCATAGCCGCGGGAAAACTCCCTCTTGGGAGGAGGATAAGGGGATAAAGGTGGAATTATTACAATTTTTTTTTATTAACTTCCCCAGCCGAAGTGTGGCTGGGGGAAAGGGATGGGCTAGCATGAGGGAGGTGAGAAGGGAGAGAGCCATGCAACTGACACGTAGGGAGGACCCCTCACCCTCCTTGGACTATAAGAACCCCCTCTTGGGGGGGGGAAAGAGGGCGTGAGAGGAAGGATAGAAGGCTGTCGTATGGACGGGCTGTGAGAAAGGAGGGACGGGCTGTGAGAAGGAGGCTGTGGGAGAGGAGCTTGAAGGGAGGAGCTGGAGGAGGTGCCGACGTGAAGGAGGACGGGACGTGGAAGGGAGGTCGGGCCGTGTGAGGGAAGGGTCGCCATGCCGCCGTGCAGGAGGAAACGCTGCCGCCAGCCGCCAGTCCGCCAGCCGCCACCACGCTCCGCCGCGGTCCGCCAGGCCATCTCAGGCCGCCGCCGCTGGATTCTGACTCCCCTCCCCCCTCCACGTCGCAGGCAGAAGCTTCTTAGAAGCTTCTCTAAGAAGATTCTAAGGGGGCTTCTTAAGCCCCCCTTCCCACTACATTGCCCATAGGTCTATCCACACACCCCCCGGGTCTTTGAAGAGAAGGAGGCGACGAACCTTCTCACCGATTTTCCATAAGGCCTCTAGGCCCAGATCTTGTAGAGAAGAAGAGGGGATCTCTTAAACACCTTTCCACAATATCTTTAACCCCGGGATTTTGAAGAGTAAAAGAGGAAGCCTATAAAGGCCCTCCCACTAATCACTTACAAGGCCGGTCCTAGGATTTTTGGAAGAAGAAGAAGAACTCTAAAGCCCATTCTTGCAAGGCCCATTCGCAAGAGCCTTTTCCGCATCGTAAGGCCCACAAAATCCTTCCTAAACCCGGAATTTCAAGGGGGACTAAAGCTCTCAAATCTCCATTGTCCAAGGGATCTCATAAGAACCCTAAGGCCTTCCCAAGTCAAATTCCGCAAGTCGGAACTTCGGTCAAGGAGGCCATATATCAAAGAGAATTGCGCATACAAGGGAGACGGACCAAGGTCGTAAGACTGCAAGCCAAGGCCAAAAGTTGAAATCCACAAAGGCTAACTGGAGATCGAATTCGCGATGGCCTCTAAAAAGATCACAAGGTGCGATGCGGAAGGTTCATCTCCGAGTATACAAGTGGACATTTCCCGGAATTCACAAGTCCAGGTTTGATCTATTTGGATTCCACACAAAAGTATTGAATTAATCACGATAACTTCACGGATTAGGAAGCACTCATGCATGTTCGAATTCAACTAGTCAAGTTAAATGCAATTGGGACATGAATTGGCTATTTGAACATTATTAGAAATAGCTTAAGATTTGGAAATTGATCATTGGTACGTTCAAAGGAATGAATGAAAAGAGCATAAGGTGTCTATGAAATTGTAGGACCTTATCAGTAAGTTTCCTTTTTGTATATTCAAAAGTGACGAGCCTAGGACAACTATTGCCTCATTTCAAGGTTGAAATTATTGAGGTACACCTTTTTGCTAGGCATGGAAAGATTAATGGCATGTCCCGTTTTTGGATAAATCTTCCTTGTAATAAGTTAACACCCATAAGATGTTATTCGAAAAGGAATAGAAGGCACGAAAATGATCTATGGACTTGCAGGTGGCATGATTATTTGACATAAATCCTAGTAGGACCTAGGAAAGTTAGTGTCCAGATTATCAGGCATTATTACTTTGCCAAGAAAGGATAGGGTTATTGTGAACCATGTGATGCGTAGAAGCAGTGAATCGCATGTTTACACGTATTGGTGTAGTTGTAACTATTAATCTAGTTTATCACCTTTGGGAAAGGTTCATCCTTGTCGCAAGACAAGTATATTGTGTTGTCTAAATCACATAAACCACAAGGGATTCATTTGGGCATGGTTCAGTCGATATGATAAGTATCCCAAGTGCTAACTAGGGTTTGGTGTGGCAAGAATTGACCTAGTTTTACATTTGTTGCCAAGTTAGAACCGCAAACCCTAAGATCTTACACACATTCGGATTGGCGAGTCAATTGGGTGCTTATGCATAAAATGATCTAAGGTTTTATCCTAAGGATCATTCGTTCAAATGATGGAACCCCGACGGAGTTGCCTATTTATAGGACCATGGGCCAATATAATTAGGAATGGATTGGGTAAGAAGATACCCTCAACCCTGCTACTCGGTTGGAGGTAAATCCCGTGACCAGAAAACGCTAAGCAAATGGGTGGAATGATCCCGTGGAATAGATGCAATACATGTGCAAAAAGCTGCAACTTTGTATAGACTTGAGATTTGTCCACAAGAGAGTTTTGTCATCTCCCGAAAGGAGGTTGGCAAGTTATTGAAAGAATTTAACTTACAAGAGGATGAGTAATCATCCTGTTACTCACTTTTCTTGGGAAATAATTGCCAAGGAAAAGGAAAGCTAGGTATTTGCCTTGAAGCAAATGACCAGACAATAAACTAAAGCGACATGGTCGCTGGAACCCACCACAACAAACCTAAAGTATGGGTAGGGTATGACCCTAACCCAAGAATGATAGGAATCTTGCCAAGTTGCAATTGATTCCGGATCGAATGCGGGTTGCATTCGGAGAAAAAGGAGCCACTCATTAACAGTTTGCCAGCTAAACGACCATTGAAATTGATTGTGCTTGTAACAGTTTAGAAAGGACTGTTTGCATTGTTTGCTCAATGAACTAAAGGATGAAAATATATCTAAAGCTTCAGGTTGGTGCCTGAAGGGAGAGGCAGCTTCAGTTACCCCCGACTGCCTGCCTGACCCTAACCAAGGGGGTTGTTAACCGCGCCGGGAACGTGGACCGAACCCGCCGTGAGAGGTCTCTCCGTTGAGTTCTACTTGGAGCAGGAGGACGCTTGGGTGCCAGAGGGGGCTCTGGCTGTAAATCCCTCGCCTTCCGGGCCCTGCACAAGAGGCTAACGTGACTCGGGATTGGATCTCGAGGCCCGCATACTAGTCTACGGGCGGAAACTTGGATTAGTGATCCCTGGTGGATTACTGGATAGCCTTCGGGCGGATTATGAATACGCCTACGGGCGGGAACTCCTTGTATTTCAAAGATAAAAGGATAAAATGATAATAAAGGAGTTGTTTGGCATTGTTTTCTTTATGTCCTGTGATAAGATTACGTGAAGGAACCGGTGCATAATAGGGTTAATCAAAGAAGCTGTTTGTTTATGTCAAACTAATGTGGTAGGTAATTACATAACTAAAACAAACCGAGGAAAGTGCGGAGGATGGACCATGGGTCTGTCCTATGGATGGGTGGTCCCGGTTAGCCGGGAACTTTTCTCAAAGTCTTCAACGAACAGAGGATGATCGTCACCACCGAAACAAGTAACGAGAACGATGACTTAGAATTAACTATTACCCGATTCGCGCTGTTTTAGGGGAACGGAATGGGACTATGCCTTGTGGCAGAGAGGTCGAGCCTTGCATCCCTCTCGTTTCCCATTCTCCTTGAACCAAGTGCAGCTTGAATCCGCTTCAGACCGGGCGTTTCTACGTAAAGTAGTTCGATCGGGGCTGACGCTAGTTGCTGCTAGCTAATGACCAAACAGGAAAACCCAAATTCAGGTCGATCCTAAGTGGGAACGGCCAGGATACTTCCGCTACGTGGTAGACGCGGGAAGACCTAGATCGCAAGTCCCGTAACATTCCATGGGAGTGCCGGGCGGAGCTTTCTAGACATCCTTCCCGATGGACTGCTAAGACGTGTCCGGAATGATTCTAGCGGACACGTTACAGTTGGTATCAGAGCAAACCAACAAAGGACTTGTTTTTAGGAAATTTTAATAAGAAGAAGTAAAGCAAATGTTGTGTCCCAAACATTTCCTTACTTTGAATGCTGTCTTGCAGAATTACGAGGCGTGGAACAAGTTTTTGGTGTTCCGGATCATGTTTATGACTGCAATGCACTCTCCGCATTATAGGCAGAGAATTGAAATGATGAACATCCTAGACCGCATTTACAATCCATCACCTGTGTACGTGGAATGGAGATGGATGGGTGTTATAGGGGTCTATTACATAACTGCCTATCAACCTGCGTACCTTCAAATTAACTTAAAGAGAATCAAGTGGATGGAGGATTTGAAGATCGTAAAGCTGTTCGTCTTTATTGAGGCTCATGCAAGCGCGACCCTACAGGTCGGAGGTCGAAGGGTTAACCAGAATAAGTATGTGTACGGGGAAGTGATTCAAAGAATCCCTGCCGACCGAATCAAGGTTTTGGGACGTCATGTGAAGAAGGGATATCAAAGGAAAAGATACCCTAATCTTCCAATGAACTATCGATTCCTGAAAATCGATGACCCCAATCCGTACTATTACTCAGTTCCTATAGCTGAATGCAACAACATCTTATTTTCCTCGAATTAATGTATTAACTTGTTCCATCGCCCCAAGAAATAATTGTACCTCGGAAGGGCTATGTTGATATGAATGGAATAAAACTTTTCCCCGATTGTCTTGACTATGAATATTGATAAAAGTAGTAAAGTAAATTGGTCACTTGGCTGAAGGAATACGTGAACATAGTTCTGAAGAGTTAACAGAACTTCCGCTTTAAAGAGAAGTAGATCATGAGATCAAGTCAGTAATAGGAGCTACGCCAATTGCGAAGAGACCATATAGAAAATCTATATCGGAAGCAATTGAGTTGAAGGAACAACTCAAGCAACCATTAAACCAAGGCTACATTCGACCTAGCAATTCACTATGGGGAGCTCCAGTCCTATTCCAGAAAAAGAAAGATGGGACACTTCGACTATGTATTGATTACCGTGGGTTGAATTAATCAACAGCCAAGAACAAGTATCCTATCCCTAGAATAGATGAGCTTCTTGATCGCCTTCAAGGTGCAAAGATCTTCTCCAAAATTGACCTCAGGTCAGGCTACTATCAAATCAGGATCAAGGATGAGGACATTCCAAAAACGGCCTTCAATACAAGATATGGGCACTTTGAGTTCTTGGCTATGTCATTCGGCCTTACAAATGCACCTGCCACCTTCAATAGATTAATGCAGGATATTTTCAGACCATATCTTGATGATTTCGTGCTTGTCTTCTTCGATGACATTTTAGTCTATTCTAAACAGGAAAAAGATCATGAACCTCAACTACGGATTGTGTGGAGACAATGAGGTCTCATAAGCTGTATGCAAAAATGAAGAAGTGTGCATTCTTCAAACGTCAGAGTGAATATTTAGGATTCATAGTATCATCAGAAGGGATATCAGTAGATCCAGCCAAAGTCAAAGATGTGCTTGAATGGCCAATACCAGTATCTGTCAAAGAGATACGTAGTTTTCTGGGCTTGACAGGATGGTATAGGATCTTTATCAAAAACTATGCTTTGATTGCAGCACCTCTTACCGACTTACTAAAGAAGCAGACTTCTATTACATGGTCAACTCCCGAGCAAAGTAGCTTCGACCAATTGAAGCAATGTTTGGTATCAGCACCTATTCTGAAACTTCCCGATCTCAATAAGGAGTAGAGGTAGTAACTGATACTAGCACGCTTGCCTTATGATATGTGCTCATATAGGAAAATCATCAGCATATTCTTCAAGGAAATTGAAGAGTCACGAAAAGAATTATGCCACTCATGATCTGGAGTTATTAGCTGTCATCCATGCTCTAAAGCTTTGGAGACACTATCTGTTGGGAAATAAGTTCACTCTAGTAATCGATCATAAGAGTCTCAAATGGATTTTTACCCAGAACGAGCTCAACATGAGGCAACGTCGATGGATTGAAGTATTGGAGGAATATGATTTTAAGATCAAGTACCGACCTGGGAAGAAGAATGTAGTTGTTGATGCATTCAATCGCAAGGCATTCCTTAATTCATTAATCTTGCAAAATCTATCAATAGCTAGATCTCTAGCTACAGAGGTGTCCATGCCAAACGACCCAATACTTGAGCTAGCTAGAGAGGAAGGATGCCATGATCTAGCCTATCAAAGGATGCTAAGGGAAGTCTTTATCAAGGACCAGGAACAAAAGCTAGAGGCTAAGTATCGTGAATTCTCTGTCAATAATAGGACATGTCTACTATAGAATGAGAGCATGTATACGAGCAAGCCAGTTATTTAAATAAAAGATATTGTGCGAAGCTTATGATTTCACTTTCTCGGGACATCAAAGCTGCGAAGGATAGACAGAAGGCATACACGGATTTGAAGTGTCAAGATAGAATATTTGAGGAAGGAGACATGGTCTTCATTCACGTATGCCCAAGGAAGAATTCTCTATCCTTAGGAGATTGCAGGAACCTAAGTCCAAAGTATTGTGGACGATACAAGATCCTCAAGTGCTTAAGACCTAATGTTTATAGACTGTAATGCCCTGAAAACCTAAAAGTTCATAATGTATTCCATAACAGTCTATGGAAGAATGAAGTATGTACCTAATCATGTACTTGATGACCAACATATTGCAATGCCTAGTCAAGGAATCCTTGAACTAAGGCCGGACAAGATTTTAGATGCTAGGGTGAGACAACTGAGGTCCAGAACCTTGAGAGAATGCCTCGTCCAGTGGAAAGATCATCCTAAGGAGGATGCTACCTGGATGGATGAAAGCTCTCTCAATCTTCGATATCCCCAGTTTATCTCGAGATGAGGACATCTCGATTCTTCTAAGGGGGAGAGAATGTAATATTTCCGCACACTGCGTGCCGTAAATATTGACTTCCCGCACGTCGTGTAAATCTCGTGCAAAGATTATCACTAGTGCCAGCAGCTAATCTATAGCCACACGCGGGAAATGGAGACACTCCACCTTACGAAAATAAGGTCGGGGATTCAAACCGGCATAGCCGCGGGAAAACTCCCTCTTGGGAGGAGGATAAGGGGATAAAGGTGGAATTATTACAATTTTTTTTAATTATCTTCCCCAGCCGAAGTGTGGCTGGGGGAAAGGGATGGGCTAGCATGAGGGAGGTGAGAAGGGAGAGAGCCATGCAACTGACACGTAGAGAGGACCCCTCACCCTCCTTGGACTATAAGAACCCCCTCTTGGGGGGGGGAAAGAGGGCGTGAGAGGAAGGATAGAAGGCTGTCGTATGGACGGGCTGTGAGAAAGGAGGGACGGGCTGTGAGAAGGAGGCTGTGGGAGAGGAGCTTGAAGGGAGGAGCTGGAGGAGGTGCCGACGTGAAGGAGGACGGGACGTGGAAGGGAGGTCGGGCCGTGTGAGGGAAGGGTCGCCATGCCGCCGTGCAGGAGGAAACACTGCCGCCAGCCGCCAGTCCGCCAGCCGCCACCACGCTCCGCCGCGGTCCGCCAGGCCATCTCAGGCCGCCGCCGCTGGATTCTGACTCCCCTCCCCCCTCCACGTCGCAGGCAGAAGCTTCTTAGAAGCTTCTCTAAGAAGCTTCTAAGGGGGCTTCTTAAGCCCCCCTTCCCACTACATTGCCCATAGGTCTATCCACACACCCCCCGGGTCTTTGAAGAGAAGGAGGCGACGAACCTTCTCACCGATTTTCCATAAGGCCTCTAGGCCCAGATCTTGTAGAGAAGAAGAGGGGATCTCTTAAACACCTTTCCACAATATCTTTAACCCCGGGATTTTGAAGAGTAAAAGAGGAAGCCTATAAAGGCCCTCCCACTAATCACTTACAAGGCCGGTCCTAGGATTTTTGGAAGAAGAAGAAGAACTCTAAAGCCCATTCTTGCAAGGCCCATTCGCAAGAGCCTTTTCCGCATCGTAAGGCCCACAAAATCCTTCCTAAACCCGGAATTTCAAGGGGGACTAAAGCTCTCAAATCTCCTTTGTCCAAGGGATCTCATAAGAACCCTAAGGCCTTCCCAAGTCAAATTCCGCAAGTCGGAACTTCGGTCAAGGAGGCCATATATCAAAGAGAATTGCGCATACAAGGGAGACGGACCAAGGTCGTAAGACTGCAAGCCAAGGCCAAAAGTTGAAATCCACAAAGGCTAACTGGAGATCGAATTCGCGATGGCCTCTAAAAAGATCACAAGGTGCGATGCGGAAGGTTCATCTCCGAGTATACAAGTGGACATTTCCCGGAATTCACAAGTCCAGGTTTGATCTATTTGGATTCCACACAAAAGTATTGAATTAATCACGATAACTTCACGGATTAGGAAGCACTCATGCATGTTCGAATTCAACTAGTCAAGTTAAATGCAATTGGGACATGAATTGGCTATTTGAACATTATTAGAAATAGCTTAAGATTTGGAAATTGATCATTGGTACGTTCAAAGGAATGAATGAAAAGAGCATAAGGTGTCTATGAAATTGTAGGACCTTATCAGTAAGTTTCCTTTTTGTATATTCAAAAGTGACGAGCCTAGGACAACTATTGCCTCATTTCAAGGTTGAAATTATTTAGGTACACCTTTTTGCTAGGCATGGAAAGATTAATGGCATGTCCCGTTTTTGGATAAATCTTCCTTGTAATAAGTTAACACCCATAAGATGTTATTCGAAAAGGAATAGAAGGCACGAAAATGATCTATGGACTTGCAGGTGGCATGATTATTTGACATAAATCCTAGTAGGACCTAGGAAAGTTAGTGTCCAGATTATCAGGCATTATTACTTTGCCAAGAAAGGATAGGGTTATTGTGAACCATGTGATGCGTAGAAGCAGTGAATCGCATGTTTACACGTATTGGTGTAGTTGTAACTATTAATCTAGTTTATCACCTTTGGGAAAGGTTCATCCTTGTCGCAAGACAAGTATATTGTGTTGTCTAAATCACATAAACCACAAGGGATTCATTTGGGCATGGTTCAGTCGATATGATAAGTATCCCAAGTGCTAACTAGGGTTTGGTGCGGCAAGAATTGACCTAGTTATACATTTGTTGCCAAGTTAGAACCGCAAACCCTAAGATCTTACACACATTCGGAATGGCGAGTCAATTGGGTGCTTATGCATAAAATGATCTAAGGTTTTATCCTAAGGATCATTCGTTCAAATGATGGAACCCCGACGGAGTTGCCTATTTATAGGACCATGGGCCAATATAATTAGGAATGGATTGGGTAAGAAGATACCCTCAACCCTGCTACTCGGTTGGAGGTAAATCCCGTGACCGGAAAACGCTAAGCAAATGGGTGGAATGATCCCGTGGAATAGATGCAATACATGTGCAAAAAGCTGCAACTTTGTATAGACTTGAGATTTGTCCACAAGAGAGTTTTGTCATCTCCCGAAAGGAGGTTGGCAAGTTATTGAAAGAATTTAACTTACAAGAGGATGAGTAATCATCCTGTTACTCACTTTTCTTGGGAAATAATTGCCAAGGAAAAGGAAAGCTAGGTATTTGCCTTGAAGCAAATGACCAGACAATAAACTAAAGCGACATGGTCGCTGGAACCCACCACAACAAACCTAAAGTATGGGTAGGGTATGACCCTAACCCAAGAATGATAGGAATCTTGCCAAGTTGCAATTGATTCCGGATCGAATGCGGGTTGCATTCGGAGAAAAAGGAGCCACTCCTTAACAGTTTGCCAGCTAAACGACCATTGAAATTGATTGTGCTTGTAACAGTTTAGAAAGGACTGTTTGCATTGTTTGCTCAATGAACTAAAGGATGAAAATATATCTAAAGCTTCAGGTTGGTGCCTGAAGGGAGAGGCAGCTTCAGTTACCCCCGACTGCCTGCCTGACCCT
This sequence comes from Lygodium microphyllum, assembly GCF_053477565.2. Lineage (NCBI taxonomy): Eukaryota > Viridiplantae > Streptophyta > Polypodiopsida > Schizaeales > Lygodiaceae > Lygodium > Lygodium microphyllum. The sequence goes on from NC_141154.1 coordinate 52,426,605, forward strand.
AACCAAGGGGGTTGTTAACCGCGCCGGGAACGTGGACCGAACCCGCCATGAGAGGTCTCTCCGTTGAGTTATACTTGGAGCAGGAGGACTCTTGGGTGCCAGAGGGGGCTCTGGCTGTAAATCCCTCGCCTTCCGGGCCCTGCACAAGAGGCTAACGTGACTCGGGATTGGATCTCGAGGCCCGCATACTAGTCTACGGGCGGAAACTTGGATTAGTGATCCCTGGTGGATTACTGGATAGCCTTCGGGCGGATTATGAATACGCCTACGGGCGGGAACTCCTTGTATTTCAAAGATAAAAGGATAAAATGATAATAAAGGAGTTGTTTGGCATTGTTTTCTTTATGTCCTGTGATAAGATTACGTGAAGGAACCGGTGCATAACAGGGTTAATCAAAGAAGCTGTTTGTTTATGTCAAACTAATGTGGTAGGTAATTACATAACTAAAACAAACCGAGGAAAGTGCAGAGGATGGACCATGGGTCTGTCCTATGGATGGGTGGTCCCGGTTAGCCGGGAACTTTTCTCAAAGTCTTCAACGAACAGAGGATGATCGTCACCACCGAAACAAGTAACGAGAACGATGACTTAGAATTAACTATTACCCGATTCGCGCTGTTTTAGGGGAACGGAATGGGACTATGCCTTGTGGCAGAGAGGTCGAGCCTTGCATCCCTCTCGTTTCCCATTCTCCTTGAACCAAGTGCAGCTTGAATCCGCTTCAGACCGGGCGTTTCTACGTAAAGTAGTTCGATCGGGGCTGACGCTAGTTGCTGCTAGCTAATGACCAAACAGGAAAACCCAAATTCAGGTCGATCCTAAGTGGGAACGGCCAGGATACTTCCGCTACGTGGCAGACGCGGGAAGACCTAGATCGCAAGTCCCGTAACATTCCATGGGAGTGCCGGGCGGAGCTTTCTAGACATCCTTCCCGATGGACTGCTAAGACGTGTCCGGAATGATTCTAGCGGACACGTTACACTTCTTCTTCTCCTCTCTCTCTCTCTCTCTCACACACACACACACACTCTCTCTCTCACTCGCTCGCTCTCTCTCTCTCTCTCTCACTCTCTCTCACTTTAGCATGCTGCTCAACATGTCAAGCCCTCCCCCTTTGATTCCATGGGGAGGGGAGTGGAGAGGAGGTGGAGTGGTGGTGGGTTCTCCACCACCTATTCTACATGGCGGTGGGTGCATCATTGTCTCCATCGTCTACTTCATGGTCATCTGCTTCTTTATTTTTTGCTTCTTCTTGTCGTCATTGCCTTCCTCCTACCCTCACGATCATCATCATCCTCGTCCATGTCGTCCTCTGCCATATTTTCTTCCTCTTTCCCCCCTTGCCACCTGTCGGTTATGACAGGGGGGAAGGAGAAGATTTAAAAAAATTTCCATTATTTTTTAACTCGGGGGGGGGGGGGGGACATAACTCATTTAGTTGGACATGTATCAATCAGCTTCCTTAATTCACCCGTTAGGCACTGGTTCCTTCACGTAATCATAGCACTTGACATAGAAAAACAATGTCAAACAAGTTCCTTTTCAACAAGTTATTATATTTATCTTTGAAATACATAAGTCCAGCCTGTAGGCTTATCCATAATCTGCCCAAAGGCTATCCAGCAATCCAGAGGGATTACTAATCCAAGATTCTGCCCATAGACTAGTATGCAGGCCTCAAGATCCAATCTCGAGTCACGTTGGCCTCTTGTGCAGGGTGCGGAAGGCGAGGGATTTATGGCCAGAGCCCCCCTGGCACCCAAGCGTCCTCCTACTCCAAGTAGTGCTCAACGGAGAGACCTCTCGTGGCGGGTTTGGTCCACCTTCTCGGCACGGTTAACAATCCCCTTGGTTAGGGTCAGGCAGGCAGTCGAGGGTAACTGAAGCTGCCTCTCCCTTCAGGCCTTCAACCTGAAGCATTAGATATCCATTTATCCTTTAATTCTTTCAGCAAACAAAGCAAAACAGTGCTCTTAAAACTGTTACAAACACAATCATTACCATTGGTCGTTATTTTTGGCCAACTGCTAAGGAGCGAATCCTTCTTTCGGAATGCATCCAGCACTTGATCCGGGATCAATTACAACTTGGCAAGATCCCCAAGGGTTTATTTGTTAACCCTATATCCTGGGTTAGGGTCGTACCCTATTAACCCGACTTAATCAATACCTTAAGTTCATATGTTATTCCAATTTATTGATTGGTCTTTTGCTTCAAGCAAATATCTAATCCCCGTATCTTGGTCACTTTACCCAAGAAAGGTACCATATCAGGACAATTATTCATCCTGTTGCAAGATAAACTTGCGTAAGAATCTGCCAATCTCATTCCGAGGAATTGGCCATTCCCTTGTGTCAGTCCTAGGGTTCCAACTTCAAACCGAATTTCATCTTATTAGCAAGAGATCCTTAGGGTAAAAACCCTAGATCTTTTCTCGCAAGTATGTCCTACTGTCCCTACATTATTTTGTGAATGTGGGCAAAGTTTTAGGATATAGGAGTTTCAGCTTTGGTAATACGAGTGACTAGGTAATGTCTTCAACGTGCTAACCCTAGTTAGCTCTTTGGGATATGTTGCATTGAATTAACCCTTCCTAAACGAGTACCTTGCGGTTTTAGGTGTTTAGGTTTAAACCAATTTAACTTGTCTATTCTTGAAGATAATTATGCTACCATTTCCATAACACATGATTCATTGTCTACGTGTAAGTTGATTTACAAACCCTAACTTTTTGGGTTACGATCAAATCATAGGTTAAGTTATAGCATCATTTCAATTGATCAGCCTATAACCTGCAAACAAGATTCATGCTACTAGGCTTTTAGGATTTTATGTTTAAACAGGCAGCCTTTTTCTACTTTCTTTTCCCAATGAATTTGTCGTATGCAGAACTTACACAACCTTTCGTTGATTTGAGCTTTTAGGCCACTTGCCTAGTTAAATCTTCTTCATGCAGTCCTAGCAATTTCCTACAGTTGCTAATAAATTTCTTTAAGAATCCTTTAAAAAACGATGTTCAATAATGCGATATGCGGTTTATTTCTTCCATGCTTAATCAACGTGTACTATCATAATTCTGTTTTGTAAAAATGGACATTAATTAATCTAATTTCATTTCTTTGCAATGCATAAAAACCACTTGCTAGAAATGCATAGGAATCTTATGCTCACTTTATTTTGTTTGTTTTATTGAAAATACTAATGACCGAGTTCTTCCATCGTGAGCTCTTTCCTTTAAATTGGTCAAAGTATTTAAATCCAAAGATGCATCCTATCTCCAAAAATGATCCATGCACGATTGGAGTATAACGACATAAATAAAAAATTAGGAAGAAAAAACCTGGACTTGTGGTGAAATATCCACATGGATGTTAGGAGACGATCCTCCTGCTGCTGCGCCTTGTGCTTTCTTAGGAGCCATCGCAAATGCGGCCTTTTCGTCTTGGAATAAATGGGATTTTAAACCCACTAGAGAGGCAAAAACAAAGCCCCACGGAAAGGGTTTTCGACTCGGGGTAGTGAATGCTTGTGGAGAACCCAAAAAAAGGAGGGAAAAGTCTTAACTCCTGGGTTAAGTGAGCTCTTCAAAGGCCCTTGGGTAAAATGGAAACGAGAGGGAAAGAGGGTGTCTTGTGAAGGCCAAGAGAAAGGGGTTCTAAGGTACCCCCAGGTTTGAAATGATCCTTGAGTAAGAACGCGAGGGGAAGGAAAAAGAAAGGCTTAATGGCTTTTTTTTTAACTTGGAGAGGGTCCACGGGAAAGGAGGGTTTTTGGATCCCGAGGGTGGGTGGATTAAAATTGCTCTTGGTGGAAAGGAAAGGGGGGAAAAAAGGGGTGTGAAAGATCTTAGAGAGTAGTTTTCGTGTGGGGGGAAAAGGGTTTTACCGAGCCCACATGAACAAGGCTAGGTGGAAGTCCACAAGGAAAATTTGTTCGGGTGGGGGGAGGGTGTAATATGAAAGGGGGCTTATGACAGCCCCCTTAGAAGCTCAGAAGCTTCCAAAGAAAACACATGGAAGGAGACTTCAACGGCGGCAGATGATGGCCAGGGGCGGACTACAGTGGAAAATGGCGACATGATGGGGGGCAGGGCCGAACTACAGCGGCAGGTGGCGACGTGATGGCGGGCAGGGCGATCTGTAGCGATATCAACTCCCTCTCTCTCACAACGACAGCTTCAGTAGAGTCGGCTCCTTTCTCTCCTCTCACGACCACCCTCACTCTCCTTCATGGCTGCATAGCAAAGTCAGCTCCTTTCTCTCCTCTCATGACTACCCTCACTCTCCTTCACGGTGTCGTATTGCTGCGCATTCGAGGTGTGAAAACCACCCAAAAGTTGTGTGTGTGATTTGATACTTTGTACATACTTAGTTGTTATGTTTGCTCTTTCATTCTATGCCGAAGATGGAGAAAAACAGGGAGTCTTTGATAGATTGGTAACTCGAGATGCAATTTCATGGGCTACGCTTATTTCAAGATATGTTGATTATGGGCTTTGTGAGAAAGTACTAAACTAATTCCAAGAGATGCAAGTCGAAGTACATTGGTGGATATGTATGGCAAATGTGGCTTGCTTGTAAAAGCACAATATGTGTTTGACAAGCTTCCTTTCCGGAATGTGGTCTCTTGGAGTGCACTAATTGAAGGTTATACACAACATGGACATGGTAGCCAAGCACTTAAATGTTTTGAGAGAATGCAACTGGAGGTCTCCGGACGGTGTCACCTTTGTTAGCATCTTGAAAGCTTGTGCTAACGTAGGAGCTAAAGACAAGGGCCACTAATCCTGTCGAAAGGTAAAGAAAAGGGTGGCTAAAAACAAGGGAGGGAAAAAGCAGATTCAAAAAAAGGAAGGAAGAAGGAATAAGGAATGGGGAAAAAGCGATGCTAATTGGGGAGAAGAGAAGAAAACGCAGGAGAAACAGGGCATTCGGGGGGATCTACGAGGAAGAAAAAGGGGAGAGCTTTTTCAATGGGAGAAATATACTGTACTCTGCTGCTCAACGAGAAAAGAAATATGCTCGTGATGATAGAATTTTTCTAAAACTACTGTAAACGAAAAAACCTTTCCCCCCCTGCGACTCGTTTTCTCTGCTACTTCGACTAGCAGTATGCTTCGACTTGAAGGAGAGAGTATTTTTTTGGAATCAAAAGGGAATGAATGAGAGGGATCGATTAAGGTAGCATGGGGGGAGTATGACGCATATCTTGGAAAATCGAGGAAGCTCTGAAGGGGATCGACGAGAGAGGAGGCGACGAAGAAGAAAGAGCTATTGCTAGCTTTAAAGCTAGTGATGGAGGACATGGACGCTGCTGTGGGAGAGGAGATTGGATGAAGCGAACGCTGCTATGGGAGAGGAGCTGGGAGGTCGAGACGAAGAGATGCATACGTAACACTCAAAACGAAGGCATTGTTACAGATGAAGAAGTGCTAATCGAGGGGAAAAGACATTGTCTTTGATGGTTGCTATAACGAATCAGAGATCAACATGAAGTAATGGAAATCATAAGTTTGAAGGAATATAAGACATCGGCTTGCCACGCAGAGATCAGCTGGGCCATGCGTTTAGGATTGGGTGACTTCGTTCATCACCTTCACCGTCAACATCGAAACAGAAAGGGGGTTCAGAAAGCACAATCAGGATTCCATCTGCCTCTCCCTCCTGCTCTTTCTCAACTCTGCAAAAGCTTCTGGACTCGGTGGCATAGCTCACACAAAAAGAAGAGTTCTTCATCAGTCGTAAGGGCTCAAGAAACCTCGATAGCACCCCCGGGGCATATCCGTCTCTCAACCTCACTCAATTGAAGAGTTTGCATACAGGTAGCAGGAGTCAAGTTGCTTCCCCTTGTATATGCGTTGTGCCTGCGCAAGTGCACGGAGCTGAAAGCCCTTGGCGATGGCCGATGCGTCCACGCGCATATCAGAAGCACCAGGTTCAGCGGGGACGTATATTTTTTTTGTGGAAATGCATGAGCGGAACATTTGGACAAATGCTGTGAACGGAATTGGCTGTGAGAGATCTTGGATCCTCCCACCATAATCATGTCTTAAGCTTAGAACAAATTTTTGTGCTATGCCGGATCTGCTTTGACCTCCTGTGAAGACGAGTCCTTGTTACTGGTTGACGATTAATTGCCTCTGTAACTCAATGGGAAAGGGTCAGTCTTGTAAACTGAAAATCCTGAATTTGATTACACACTGCCACAACTCAGCTTTAATCGGTCAGGGATTTTAGGACCTGATGTGCTGAATTCAAACTCAGAATGACATCACAAGACCACAAACTCCAGTGCTCAGTATGAAATATTATCTCATCTTTGATTATCAGCATTAGAGGTCCTGTTCTTCTGGAGGACTATCACCTAATTAAAAAGCTTGCTCAGTTTGACTGTTTTTTAAAACAAACAAAATATTTCTGAATGTGTTGTCCATGTCAGAGGTGCCAATACAAAGGAAAGCCCTTTAATTTTGTATCTCAATCCCTTAACCTTACTTGGAGGATTTATTGGCACAAAAACAGAGCATATTCAGTACCCTGTATGCATTAATCAGATTTCAAAGGATATTCTGAAACAGAAATACACTTCTTGCTTTTTGTCTCTGTGGTATTCACATACGTGCATCTATACGAGGAGGATAATCATCTTTACAATAGAAAAGTCTCTGAAACATAACAGGGATGCAGGGTAAGACCATACTAGAGTGTGTAAGAACTGGACACTATGCTGCTAGTGTGAAAGAAGTTACAAGTTTAACCAAACAGAGTGATATGCTGAATTCACCTCTTTGAAGCGAAAATAAGGATTGCCAAGATTTGATTGTAATGGCCAGGAGCATCTATGAGAAATTTGTAAATTGAGATAGGTATAACGGTGACATGAATTTTATTGTCATCATCCTAATCTCTTCCAACTCCTAAGGAAGAAAGCGCCTGCATACTTGAGAACTTTCTATCTTGGAATTTCTTAAGAACCTCTGTGGTTGCGACTTCGCTTTCGAAACCCTTCGACAATGGCTGCAGTTCAGCGTGACGACCATGCCCTCCTCTCCCCCATGGTAGAGACTATATAGGTGAGGGGAGGGGATCCTCCCTCTCCCACGCGGCATCGTGCATGCCCTTGCCCCCTCCATAGCATCCAACAAGGATGCTTATTCATCCCGCTTTCCCTCCCTCTCCCCTAGCACGACAATCGGCTGGGGGAAGGAGAGAATATTTTTTTTTCCATAATTCTAATAATAATCTCTTCCGAAGAGGGGATTTTTATGCGGGAGGAATCTGAAATTTTACATTCTCTTCCCCTTGGAGGAATCGAGATGTCCTCATCTCGAGATAAACTGGGGATATTGATGGTTGAGAGTGCTTTTCTCTATCCACGTGCCATCCTCCTGGGGATAATCTTTCCACTAGACAAGGCATTCTCTCAAGGTTCTGGATCTCAGTTGTCTCTCCCTAACATCTAGGAGCCTGTCAAGCCTTAGTTCAAGGACTCCTTGACTAGGCATTACAACTTGTTGGTCATCAAGTACATGGTTAGGATTTGGTACATACTTCTTTAATAGGCTAATATGGAATACATTATGAACCTTTAGGTTCTCAGGGAGTTGCAGTTTATAGGCATTAGATCCTAGGCACTTGAGGATCTTGTATGGTCCACAATACCTTGGACTTAGCTTTTTGCACTCTCCTAAGGATAGAGAACTCTTCTTTGGACGTACATGAATGAAGACCATATCTCCTTCCTCGAAGATTCTATCTTGACGCTTCAAATCCGTGTATGCCTTCTGTCTATCCTTGGCGGCTTGGATGTCCTATCTTATTGACTTTATTTGGTCATCCATCTCTTCCAACATCTGCCTTGAAGCTTCAACCCTTCAGGTTGGATCTGAGAAGTTTAGGGGACTTCGACAGTCATGACCATACAATGCTTGGAAAGGGGTTATCTGAATGCTTTGTTGGTAAGAAGCATTGTAGGCAAATTCAACCAAAGGCAAGTATTGGATCTACCTTTTTGGATCACGACAACAATGTGCCCTAAGCATATCCTCAATAACTTGATTGAATCGCTCTGTTTGACCATCGGTTTGGGGATGGTAAGCTGTGCTAAAACAAATTTGAGTCCCAATGGCTTCAAAGATAGCTCTCCAGAAGTGTGATATGAAGAAAGAATCACGATCACTAATGATTCTTCTGGGTAGCCCATGTAGCTTGAATATCTCCTTGATAAACAACCTTGCAATGTCTGAGGCCTTATAGTTTGTCTTTACTGGAATAAGGTGTGCAACCTTAGTCAGCATGTCAACCACAACCATGATGGAGTTGTATCCTCCTGAACTTGGGGTAGGCCAACAACAAAGTCCATACTGATGAATTTCCATTTCATTTGGGGAATGTCAAGTGGTTGCAACTTCCCTGGCATCTTGACATGTTCGGCTTTGATACGTTGACAAGACAAACACTTGGTGACATATTTGAGAATGTCACCTTTAAGCCTCTCCCAATGGTAGCTCTTCCTAACTGCATTGAGAGTCTTGGTATAGCTAGGATGTCCCGAGAAAGGGGAATCATGAGCTTCCCACAATATCTTCTGCTTAAGTGACTGGCTTGTTGGTATACACAGCCTCGTTGTATAGCAGACAAGTCCACTATTGATAGAGAATTTATGATACTTAGCTTGGAGCTTTTGATCCTGATCCTTGATAGAGATTTCCCTTAGCATCTTTTGATAGGCTGGATCATGGCTTGCTTCCTCTCCAGCTAACTCAAGTATTGGATTGCTTGGCATAGATACCTTTGTAGCTAAAGATCTAGCTATTGATGGGTTTTGTAAGATTAGAGAATTAAGGAATGCCTTGCGACTGAGTGCATCGGCAGCTACATTCTCTTTTCCAGGTCGGTACTTGATTTCAAAGTCATACTCCTCCAGTACTTTAATCCACCGATGTTGCCTCATGTTGAGCTCGTTCTGGGTAAAGATCCACTTGAGACTCTTATGATTAGTCAGTAGAGTAAACTTGTTACCCAATAGGTAGTGTCTCCAAAGCTTTAGAGCATGGATGACAGCTAACAATTCTAGATCATGGGTAGCATAATTCTTCTCATGAATCTTCAGTTTCCTTGAAGAGTAGGCTACCGGATGACCTTCCTGTATGAGCACACATCCTAAGGCAAGTGCGCTAGCATCAATTACTACCTCAAACTCCTTGCTGAGGTCTGGAAGTTTTAGGATAGGTGCTGACACCAAACTTTGCTTCAATCTGTCGAAGCTAGTTTGTTCGGGAGTTGACCATGCAATGGAAGTTTGCTTCTTTAGTAAGTCCGTCAAAGGTGCTGCAATCAAAGTATAGTTTTTGATGAAGATCCTATACCATCCTGTCAATCCAAGAAAACTACGTATTTCTTTGACAGTTGTTGATATTGGCCATTCCAGCACATCTCTAACTTTGGCTGGGTCTACTGAGATTCCTTCCGCTGATACGATGAATCCCAGATATTCAATTTGTCGTTTGAAGAATGCACACTTCTTCATCTTAGCATACAACTTATGTGACCTCATTGTCTCAAGGACAATCCGAAGTTGGGGTTCATGATCTTCTTCCTGTTTAGAATAGACTAAAGTGTCATTGAAGAAGACGAGCATGAAGTCATCAAGATGTGGCCTAAAGATATCCTGCATTAACCTGCTGAAGGTGGGAGGCGCATTCATAAGCCCGAATGACATAACTAGGAACTCAAAGTGTCCATATCTTGTGTTGAAGGCCATCTTTGGGATATCTTCTTCCTTGATCCTTATCTGATAGTAACGAGACCTGAGGTCAATCTTGGAAAAGATATTCGCACCCTGAAGGCGGTCAAGAAGCTCATCTATTCTAGGAATAGGGTACTTGTTCTTGACAGTCGATTGATTCAACCCACGGTAATCAATACATAGTCGAAGTGTTCCATCTTTCTTTTTCTGGAACAATATTGGAGCTCCCCATGGTGAACTGCTACGATGGATGTAGCCCTGATCTAGCAGTTGCTTGAGTTGTTCCTTTAGCTCAATTGCTTCTGATATGGACATTCTATAAGGTCTCTTTGCAATTGGCGTAGCTCCTGGTACTAGCTTGATCTCATGATCCACTTCTCTTTGAGGCGGGAGTTCTGTTAATTCTTCAGGAAATACGTCTGCGTATTCCTTTAGCCATAAAGGTCCTTCACCAGACTCTTGCTTCTGATCTAACTTGTTGAGCTTAATCAAGTAGACAAGTAGTCATTTTCTGACTCCTTTTATAATCTGAGATGCCTTGGCCAATTGAATTTTTGGCTTCCCTGCTTCTCCTTGAATTGTGACCAATTCCCCTTCAAAGTTTCAAAAGGAAATTTGGCCCTTTCCATGATGAATGTGGGCGTCATTAGGCTTAAGCCAATCCATTCCGAGTAGATACTCATGGATACCTAAATTCATGACTCTGAATTTGACCGAAGTCCTCTTTCCTCCCAGAAAGAATTCCACCTTAGCAGTTTGCCTGGTACAAGTGACCTCGCGACCATTTGCCAATTGCACAAGCAAGATAGGTGCTTCTACTATGGCTATTCCTAATCTTTTTGCACAAGCTGGTGAGATAAAGGAATGTGTACTGCCACAATCAATCAAGGTCTTGAAACCTTTACCTTGATAGTCCGACGAAGTCTAAATCACCGAGAACTGGCGATTCAGGCCTTTCTTGTGTAGAGCGGCATGGACTGTCGCCCTTTCAAACTCTGCTTCTATGGTCGGATCTTCTTCTTCTTCGCACATTTGCCTACTATTGGCAATATAGGCGGTTCTTCCTCTACCTCGGGTAGCGGCTCCCTTACCACGGCCAGTTCCTTGGAAAGGTGGCGATGTCCTCCCCCAAGCTTGGGACATTGCCTCTTGAAATGACCGAGCTCGTTGCAGTGGAAACATCGGAGGTTTCGGCCATTGCTTTGAGTAGGAACAAAGTTGTTGACATTGTTAGTTCTTTCTTTCTTTCTTTGTCCCTGATTCTGACCTTGAGCTCTCTTCGTTTGAGGCCTGAACGCTCCTTTGCTCGGGTCATTATAAGACCAAGTTTTGTTACCTCTTGGTTTAGCATGCACCTCCTGAATTATAGAGGCAGCTCAAATGAGTGCGTCTTGTAGATCTGATGGGTGCATAGATTCGAGACGGGTATTCGCTGGCGGGTTTAAACCAGCACAAAATTTTGACACCTGCTGTGTCATGTCCATCTATGGCACATACTTAAGAAGTGAGACAAATTTAGAGTAGTATGCATCAAGAGTGAGTCCCAGCTGTTTTAGCTTGTAGAACTCATTCATTTTCTGCATGCAATATGCAAGTGGTAAGTATCTTCCTTACACGGCTTTCTTCAGCTTCTCCTAGGTAACAGATCCTTCCGCGATCCCTTGATCTCTGCACCATTGCTTCCACCAAAGTCTGGCTTCGCCGGTGAGCTTCAGCTTGGCGAGCATAGCTTGATTGGCGGGTGCAGTACCGGCTACTTCAAAGTAATCCTCCATGGATTCAATCCAAATTTCAGCATCTGCTTGGACAAACCTGCCTCTCCCGTCAAATTCGGGCGGCTTAATCTACTTGAGAAGAAACTTCTTCTCTTGGATTACAACAGTACTTGATGTAGGAGGTGAACTGGGGATCTGTACCTAGGGTTGTGCCTGGATAAGGGTTTCTTAACGTTATTACACGATAATCGTTATGATTTATATTTCATTTCCAATTCAGCTATCAACCAAGAATCCTAACCTCTTAACTTTTTATCAATTCTCATTGACAAAACAGACATTGATAAAAATAAGTCTTATTGTATTTATATCGGCATAGCCCTTTCGGAATACAACATTTCTTGAGATGATAGGGCAATTGTTTACATTTAGTTTGGGGAGAATAATGTTGTATTACATTTATCTACAGGAACTGGATAATAGGATGGTTTTGGGTCATGGATCTTCAGGAATCCGTAAGTCATTGGAAGATCAGGGTATCCTTTCCTTTGAAACCCATTCTTCTCATGGTGCCCCAACACCTTGATCCTATCGCGGCGGGGATTACATATGTCACTTCCTCATATACATATGAGTTCAGTTCAACCCTCCGACCTCGAATATGTAAAGTTGAGTTAACGTGAGCCTCCACAAAAATGAACAGCTTCATGACTTTCAAGTCTTCCAACCATTTGATCCTCTTTAGGTTGGTCTGAAGGTATGCAAACCGGTGGGCAGCTATATAGTAGATTCCCGAGGCACCCATCCATCTTTGTTCCATGTACAAAGGTGATGGATTATAGATACGCTCTAGGATGTTCATCATCCCAACCCTTTGTTGATAATTCGAGGAGTGCATCACAGTCATAAACATGATGCGGAACACTAAGAACCTATTCCATGCTTCGTAATTTTGCAAGATAGCATTGAAAGTAAGGAAATGTTGGGAACAACAACATCTCATGAAGATTTCATAAAAACAAATCCTTCGTTGGTTCGCTCATATACCAACTGTAACATGTCCACTTGTTATCTTCAGGACACGTCTTAGCAGTCCATCGGAAAGGATGTCTAGAAAGCTCCAGCAGGCACTCCCATGGAATGTTACGAGGTTTGCGATCTAGGGCTTTCCGTGTCTGCCATGTAACAGAAGTATTCCGGCCGTTCCCACTTAGGATCGACCTAAATTAGGGTTTTCCTTATTGGTCATTTCCTAATGGCAACTAGCGTCGGACCCAAGTGAACTACTTTAGGCAGAAACACTAGGTCCGAAGCGGAATCATGTTGCACTTGGTTCAAGGAGAATGGGAAACGAGAGGGATGCAAAGCTCAACCTCTCTGCCATAAGGCATAGTCCCATTCCGTTCCCCTAAAACAACGTAAATCGGGATCAATCATAACTCTAAGTCAACACTTTTGTTGTTCATGTTCTTTGACGATCTTCCTGCTGTCCATCGTGATTTGAGAAAAGTTCCCGGCCAACCGGGACCACCCATCCGTAGGACGGACCTATGGCCCATCCTCCGCACTTTCCTCGAGTTGTTTAGTTATTTAATTACCTAACACATTAGTTGGACATGTAACAATCAGCTTCTTTAATTAGCCCATGAGGCACTGGTTCTTTCACGTAATCTTATCACTTGACATAGAAAAACAATATCAGACAAGTTCCTTATTAATAGGTTATCATATTTATCTTTGAAATACAGAAAGTCCAGCCCGTAGGCTTATCCACAATCCGCCCGAAGGCTATCCAGCAATCCACAGGGATCACTAATCCAAGTTTCTGCCTATAGACTAGTATGCAAGCCTTGAGATCCAATCCCGAGTCACGTTAGCCTCTTGTGCAGGGCCCGGAAGGTGAGGGATTTACGGCTAGAGCCCCCCTGGCACCCAAGCGTCCTCCTGCTCCAAGTAGTGCTCAACGAAGAGACCTCTCACGGCGGGTTCGGTCCACTTTCCCGGCGCGGTTAACAACCCCCTTGGTTAGGGTCAGGCAAGCAGTCGGGGGTAACTGAAACTGCCTCTCCCTTCAGGCCTTCAACCTGAAGTATAGATATCCATTTATCTTTTAATTCATTGATCAAACAAAGCCAAACAGTGCTCTAAAATCTGTAGCAAGCACAAACATATCCATTGGTCGTTTTTGTTGGCAAATTGCTAAGGAATGAACCCTTCTTTTCAAATGCGTCCATCACTCAATCCGAGATGACTTGCAACTTAGCAAGCTCCCCTATATCCTGGGTTAGGGCGTACCCTATTATCCCGACTTGGTCAAACCTTAAGTTCATAGGTTATTTCAGTTTATCAGCTGGTCTATTGCTTCCAATCAATCTTCTTTACTCAATAAAGATACTAAATTAGGATGATTATTCATCCTCTTGCAAGATAACTTGTGTAAGGACCTGCCAACCTCATTGCGATAATTTGTCCATTCCCTTGTGATCCAATCACAAGATCATAAGACTCCGCACTTGCTGCGCAAGTGTCGCATCGAACTATGAGACTTATTCTACTCACTGAACGGAGTCACGAAACAATATGTTTTTGATTACGTTAGGCTGACGTCGTCAGTCCTAGAGTTCCAAGTTCCATCTCGTAAGATTCTTAGGGACAAACCCTAGTTCACTTTCCAATTACATTTCCCTGTCCCTACATTCAGTGAATATGGGCAAGTATTTAGGGTATAGGAGTTTTAGTTTTAGCAATACATATGATTAGGTCACGTATTAATTTCCTAGTGATTTTCTTGGAATTTAACTCATTCTAAACGAGTACTCCGCGGTTTAGGTGTTTTAGGTTTATGCCAATTTGTTTAACTCTAGAAGATAATTACGTGATCATTTCCACATGACTCGTTGTCTATGCATAAATTGATTTTTCAACCCTAACTTATCAATTTGAGGTCAGGCATAGGTTAGGTTAATTCCAACTAATCTTCCTATAACTTTGCGAACAAAATTCATGCTAAACAAGCAACTTTTTACTTGATAATTTTTGCACTTGACAAACGATAATTTCCTAGAGTTATGCATCGTAAGAATCATTTCATGCCTTGCACTTTCCATGATGATTCGTTGCGAAGAAGATACGGGTTAATAGTGCGGTATGCAGTTTATACTTCTAGGCTTAAATGAAGTATACTATTTTTAATGGACATTAATCTAATTTTTAATTCATTTCAATGCATAAAGCTATTTGCTAGAAATGCATTTATGCTTCCTTTATTTTGCATGTTTTATTGAAAGTATTAATGACTAAGTTCCTCCGTCGTGAGCATTTAGAACAAAAATATATCCTATATCCAACAATTAACTTTGCGTGATTGAATTACAACAATACCAAATAAAAATTAGGAAGGAAAACCTGGGCTTAGGGTGAGATGTCCATGTGGATTCCAGGAGACGACCCTCCCGCAGCTACGCCTTGGACTTTCTTAGAAGGCATCGCAATTGTAGTCTTTCCGTCGTGGAAGTAGCTTTACAATTCCTTTTCGAAATTCCATCGTGGCTCCCTTTTTCAATAACTTGCACCATCCGTCGAAAGCAGTTTTAGAAGGCTTCCTCCTTGAAGTAGAGATTTTGAAGGGGGTGTTTCAAAATCTTTTACGAATAAGACCCATTAAAGCCATGAGAAGGGCTTAATGGCCTTGTAAAGACTCGCACGAACGGGGAATAAAAGGCGTGGAACCCCTTACGAGGGCTTTTGAGTGGGAAAGAAAGGTGTGGAAAAGTCCCTCAACACTCTCTTTTCTTTTACGTGTGGGGAAAAAACAATGTATGGGAGAGCTCCAAGGGGTATTTTTGCATGGAGAAAGAAAAGGCCTAAGAAGGTTTAAAACATGGGGGAAAAAAGTAGCCTTAAAGGCTATAGGTAAGGGCCTAAGGACCCTTAGGGGAAAATTTGGAGGGAGGGGGTTTCAAGAGGCCCTAAGGCACGTTTTAAGACACGGGGGGGGGGGGGGGGGGGAGAATAAGGCCTTTATGGTCAGATTCCTTTTGGGGGGAAAGGGCCTAAGGGAGCTCCTAGGGGGAAATTTGAGGGGGTGGGAGAAAAAGGGCTTATGGAGGTCTTAGGAGGGAGTTCGTGGGGGTTAGTCCTAAGCCATGGGAAAGGGGGCCTATAGAGCCCCCCCTTAGAAGCTTTGGAAGCTTTTGGAAGGAGGTACGTGGGGGGGGGGGGGGGGGGGATGGAGGCCGTCGGCAAGTGGCATTCGACGGTCTTCACGGTAGCTGGTTCCCCCCCCCCCCGCTCTTATGGCACCGGCGACCTCTCTGGCTCGACGACAGAGTCTCCTCTTCGCAACGTCGCATCACTCTACCAAAGGGCGGCCAACGCAGAATCTCTCCTCCCTTCTCTCCCTCACGCACTCAGAGTATCTCCTCTCTTCTCTCCCTCACACATTCAGATGGCATCTTATGGCAGCACCTCCCTCTGTCACCCTTGCACAGCGTCCCGACTATTCCCTCCCTGCTCCCCCATAGCCAATGTTTTTATAGGGAGAGGAAGAGGTTCCTCCCTCCCCTACGCGGCAGCAGCATGGCCATATCACACCTGTGAGCTCCACATAGGATCTTTCACATACCTTCTATTCCCCTCCCCCTCCAGCACGAGTGTCGGCTGGGGGGGATAAGGGGAATGATAATAATAAAATTTTTCATGATACTATTATTTATCCAAATCAAATATCCTTTGTAGAGGCGGTTTACGCGTGAAGTTTGGGATGTTACACTCTCCTTCACGGCTGCAGTTCCTCAGCCGTAGCGTGACGACCATGCCCTCCTCTCTCCCATGGCAGAGACTATATAGCTGGGGGGGTAGTCATCTTCAAGGAACTTGACCATTAGGAAAACCCTAATTCAGGTTGGTCCTAAGTAGGAACGGCTAGAATGCTTCCGCTTCGTGTGGCAAACTCGGGGATACCTAGATCCCAAACCCCGTGACATTCCGTGGGAGTGCCGGGCGGTGCTTTCTGGATTCTCTTCCTGATGGGCTACTAAGACGTGTCCTACGAGTAAACAGGTGGACACGTTAGAACTTGGCAGAACAGGAAGCCCTAGACATGAAAGGAGGCAGCTCAAGCCATAGAAGCAATAAGGAGCTTAACCTAGGGGACTTCCCTAGCTAGAGCACCACGATAGGTCGGTAGAGGACATCATAGCAAACCTATAGGAAGAAAGAAAACTGGCCTGCATGGCTGTGCAAGGCCTAGCTGTGTATAACAATTAGCCTTCAAGGATGTGAAGCAGGAATTATCAAAATCACCAGTCTTAAAATCACCTAAAATGGGCAAGATATTCTAAAGTTTTTCAAGCGCTACGATATATGGTATCAGCTGCTCTTGCTATCCAATCAGAATTTTTGAGAAGTGGTAGCATCCAATTACATTTGCTAGTTGTTGCAAATTGGGGGTGTTTGAGATTAATTACATCTATATGGAGAAATTCTGCCTTGGGATGGTCTTTGCAACAAAGAAATTCAAGCAATACATCTTGTATGCAAAGCTAATATTTTCTATGAAGCCAGAGGGGTTGAGACTATTGTTGAATAAGTTGCAGCCACCTAACAGCCTAGCGAAGTCACTAATTACTTTGCACGAGTTTGACTATGAAATTAGGAGTAAGCCACCAAATTTGCAAGGCATCATTGAATGTCTCGTGGATTTTGAGGAGCCAAAGGAAGTCTTTCCTGGAGGTAAAGACATTTAGAATCTATACAAAATTGATATGGCCTCCATTCCATCCTAGTATGGCACCATAACGCACTATGTATCCACACGAGAGGTTGGAGCTACTTTATCAAAGGTTGAAAAAAGTAAAATTAGGCATCAAGCCTTAAAATTTACTTTGATCTCAGGAATACTATATCGGTAAGGGGTCCGACCATATTTGTCACCGATGTGTTATGCCTAATAAGGTTCCATTTATCTTGAAAGAGTGTCATGACTCAGCTTGTGGAAGGCACTGTGCTGGATGGTTGAGTGCAAAAAAGATATTCCTACATGTGTAATGTGATGATTACTAATATGTACCTTCAACAAAAATGCAAATAATGTAAATAGGATGTAAAGAATATTGACCATAGGTCGATGTCATTGTGTTGGCGCTAGTGCATGAACAAAAACACTATATTTTGACTCATGGGAATGACACTAGCGTTGCGACCTCCGATACCAACCTCGACATCTATCACACCAACATATAATTTGCTCCTCCGCATAATAAGATGAAGACCCTGATTCATGTGAAGGAGCACTCTCTAGAATTATGATTGCCGCATGACCACCACAAGTGTAACGCGGAGGTGATGGTGTATGAGAGGAATCTGAATCTGCATAAATAGAGATAAAAGAGATTAAACTTGGTGCTGATCTTTTTTATTCATTGACTCATAAATAAATGTAACATTTCCGCCATGAAATATTAATGAATTTAGACCCCGCACATCTCGCGCAAAAGCAATGCAAACTAATCTCCCACAACGGAAAAATGTTGGTGGCTAATTGCTCCCTCCGCATGCATCATCAAATTCTAGCCCGCATTGCGCACAAGAGTCCGTGGACAAAAACCCGCAAGCCCACGCATGAACACCCTTCATGGGAAAAGGCAAAAGGGATAATGGCTAAATGTTGGCAAAATTTTTTATTAATAACCCCCTCCCCCTCAGCCGATGCATGGCAGGGAGAGGGAGTATGAGTGTGAGAGGAGTGAAGTGGAGGAGGAGCATGGGGAGGGGATCATGGCATAACCCACATGAGATTCATAAAAGCATAAATAGTTAGTACGACAAACACCTCAAGGTGCTAGGTAGGGTTTAGTTACATTAAAAATTCTGCCTAGTATCGCACTTGGGATGCCAAGTCAAGACTTCCAAATCCCAAAGATCCTACCCACATTCACGGAATGTTAGGGTTAGTTAAAATGCAAGAATGATCTAGGGTTTTTACCCTAAGAAACAATTGACCAAATACTAGACTTCCGTTTGAATTTAGAAACCCTAGGGCCAAACGTTGTTGGCCTAGTAGGGTTAATGGTTGGATTAGGTCAAGAGGACTCCCAAACCCTACTCTTGACCAAAGGTATTCTTGACCAAGTAATACCACGTGATAGGAAAAATGATCCCACAAGATAGGTGCGACACCGATGCAACAAGTTGCAACGTCGCATGGTTTCGTGTTTAATCACAAAAGTAGAATTGCCACTCCTTAGAAAAAGGTTGGCAAGTTCTACGCACAAGTCTAATCTACAAGAGGATGAGTAGTCATCCTGCTATATCACCCTTCCTTGAGGCTGATTTGCCAAGTTAGGGAAGTTATGTATCGTCTAGCAAGAAATTGACCAATCAAGTTAGCGTGACGAGGTTGCCCTGGATTTACTGACCTTAATGTAAGGAAACCTAAAGTTTTTGTTAATTTGGGTTAACAGGGTATAAACCCTAGCCCAAGGAAAAAGGGGTAAACTAGGAACATAGCTTATGAGACCCCTTGGGGATCTTGCCAAGTTGCAATTGATCCTAGATTGAATGTTGGATGCATTCGGAGAGAAGGAATTATCCCTTAGCAATTGGCCAAACAAACAACCACTAGATTGATTCTGTTTGTATAGTTAGGAGTACTGTTTGTACTTCTTTGCTCAAGGAACTAAAGCTGGAAAAATAATTAATGCTTCAAGTTGAGGTCCTAGAGGGAGAGGCAGCATTAGTTACCCCTGACTATCTGCCTGGCCCTATCCAAGGGGGTTGTTAGCCGTGCTGGGTACATGGACTGAACCCACTGCAAGAGGTGTCTCCGTGGGTGCTACTTGGAGCAGGAGGACACTTTGGTGCCAGGGGGGGCTCTCGCCGTAAATCCCTTGCCTCCGGGTCCTGCACAAGAGGTCGATGTGACTCGAGATTGGATCTCGAGGCCCGCATACTAGTCTACAGGCGAAAACTTGGAATAGTGATCATTGAGGATTATTGGAATTGCCTTCGGGCAGATTATGGAATTTGCTTCGGGCGGATTATGGATTAGCCTTCGGGCTGGGATTATACGATGTATTCCAAAGACTGATAAATAAGATCAATTGTTGAAAAGGAACTTGTTTGACATTGTGTTTCTATGTCAGTGCCTAAGTTACATAAAGGAACCGGTGATTAATTGGATAATTAAGGAAGCTGTTTTTGCTTGTCAAACTAAATGTGGTAGGTAATTAGACAACTAAAGTAACCTGAGGAAAGTGCGGTGGATGTGACCATGGGTCCGTCCTATGGAAGGTGGTCCCGGTTGGCCGGGAACTTTTCTCAAAGAAGTTGACAGCAAGGTAAACGATGACCTAGAATCTAGGAAGCTAGAGTCCCGATTTATTCTATTTTAGGGGAACCAAATGGGACTATGCCTTATGGGTAGAGAGGTCAAGCTTCGCATCCCTCTCGTTTTCCATTCTCCTTGAACTAAGTGCAGTATAAATCCGCTTCGACCCTGATGTTTCTACATAAAGTAGTTCATCTGGGGCTCGATGCTAGTTACCTCTGAGGAACTTGACCATTAGGAAAACCCTGATTCAGGTTGATCCTAAGTGAGAACGACCGGAATGCTTTCGCTACGTGACAGACTCGGAAAGACCTAGATTGCAAACCCCGAGACATTCCATGGGAGTGCCAGGCGGTGCCTTTTGGACTCTCTTCTCGATGGACTGCTAAGACGTGTCCCACAAGTAGATAGGTGGACACGTTACAGTTGGTATCTGAGCGGCGAACCACCGAGATCTAATAATTTCAAGGAAACTTAATGAGGAGAAGTAGAGCAAATGTTGCTGTTAAGAACATTTCCTTACTTACTTATCGATGCTCGCCTGTAGAGTCGCGAAGCATGGAACAAATTCTTGGTGTTCCAGGTTATGTTTATGACTGCGATGCATGCTTCGGGTTATCGACAGAGGCTCGATATGATGAATATCCTAGACCGCATCTACAATCCTTCACCCCTGTACGTGGAACAAAGATGGACAGGTGATTCAGGAATTTATTATATAGCTGCCCACTGACTTACGTACCTTCAAACCAACTTGAAGAGAATCAAGTGGATGGAGGACTTAAAGATTGTAAAGCTGTTCATCTTTGTCGAGGCTCACGCAAATGCAACCCTAAATGTCAACAGTCGAAAGGTCAAGCAGAACATGTATGTGTACGAGAAAATGACTCGAATAATCCCTGCCGACAGAATCAAGGTGTTGGGACGTTATGAGAAGAACGGGTATCTAAGGAAAGGATACCCCAAGCTTCATATGACCTATCGATTCCTGAAAATCCATGACCCCAATCCATACTATTACTCAGTTCCCGTAGCTGAATGTAACATAATCTTATTCTCCCCGAATTAATGTATCAACTTGTTCCATTTTTCCAAAAATAATTTTACTCAGAAAGGGCTATGCCCATATGAATGAAATAGACTTTTTTTATCAATGACTATCTTGGCTGTAAGTATTGGTAACGGAGTTAAGTGATTAGCTCACTTGGCTAAAAGCTACGCGATGGATGTTCTTCCTGAAGCGCTTCATGAAAACCCTGAAAGGCTTTGTGCGACAACGAGCTCGTCCAGAAGGTAGCATGGCGGAAGGTTGGTTGGTGTCAGAGGCGTTAGTGCATATCTCACAATGGCTACCAACGGTGGAACCAGACAATGAAATGCTATGGACGCTGAAGGACGATGATAGGCTGACTGGAGATGTGGTGGTTGGAAATGGGGTAGAAAAAAGAATGGATGCCTCAATGGAAGGGAAGGTGAATCGCTTTTGTATGTTGCACCATGCCTCCATGGAGACGTGGCTCGCCAAGTACCAAATTGCAAGGCAAGATCGAGAGGAAGCGCGAGCTGAATTCCGATGCAGTACGCGTCACCGACCGATTCGATATCCCGAAGGCATGGAGGAGATGCCGCGGTTTATGTCAACACGATGGTTGCATGGAGCCTTGACCGCAGCATCCAGCGAAGGGACAGAGCTCTCAATGGAGGAGTGGGAGTTCTCGAGGGGATGTAGTCCAAAGGTAATGAGGGGTTTAGAATGTGTCGTATCTAAATTTGCTTGCTACATCTAATTTGAGTGTTTCAATGTGCAGTACAAAATATATAGTGCAGCATGGTCGCGCGGACGGCATTTTCGGGTGGAGCGTATTGACAAAATGCGCTCCACAATGGACTGTGGTGTCATGGCAAGGTTTGAGCAAGAGAGCCGGCGACGAGCAACGGATCCGAACATGGTTGTGGATGAGATGGAGTATTTTGGGAACTTGCAAAGTATTATTACGGTGGATTACCGTAGCTTCTCCATGATACTATTCGATGTGCAGTGGTTCAAAGTGGTACTTGGAGGAGCTGGAGCAACAGTTCGACGAGGTCCATCTGGATTTCTCGAAATAGATTCCGAAAAAAAATGGACGAATTTGCGCGACACCTTTGTGTTGCCGGCCCATTCTGAACAGGTACAAATAGTCATTTGCTTGCTAATTGTAATACGACATGGTTTATGTCACAATGGTTTGAACTCGCTTTGTAAGTGTTTGTGAACAAGTAATCTTCTATCCAAACCCCCGACAACCTCGATGGTGGTATGTTATACCTTCAACTCCTCGAGGTGCGAGAGTATATGATCAAAGCGATGTTCCAGGCATAGATGAAGAAAATATGCAAATAGAGGGATCGATATTACAACGGGTGGAGGCCACCGTAAGCTTGGAGCCCGCATCGGCTAACAATGATGGAAATACAGAAGTCGTAGAATTTTTTGAGAATGAGGCAGACTCGTTCTTTTGTGGTGACATGTCTATCGATCTTCCAGTGTATGCAGAGTTGTGTCAGGAGATTAACATGGGACCATAGAATACTTCATTCTTGGAGAATTGTATTACTCAATTCGTTGTTTAGATCTTCCATAAAGGTAGATAAGATATACATTTTAAGAGGTATTTTTCAAAAATGATTTATATTAATGTGCTTTGTATAGTTTAAATTGATTATTCTAACATCATTTTTTATCTGTGCAGGTATCGACATTTTCAGAATGAGTCGAGGGATGAGCGACGAGGAGTTTCAGGACATGATGGCATGCATGTCTCCAGATCAGCTCGCGAGATTCAGAGAGATGGCAGATCAGGAGCTGTCTCGTTCTTCGTCAGGGCGCTTTGCCAGATCAGCTTCAGCTAGATCAGCTTCAGTGCGATCAGATGCTTCAGCTTCAAGCAGACGATCTGGAAGCTCGCGACTTGGACCAGAGGGAGGGACTGCGATTGCAAGAGGATCAGGGGGTGCTGCTGTGGAGACACGGACGTGGTGTCTTCGTCTCGTCGTTCAGCTGGAGCTGCGTCACCTCCAGGATTTGTCACACCTGTGGGGACGTCCACTCCAGTTACTCCGGCTTTTGCGCAGCCGTTGACAGATGGCACGCCTTTTGGTGGCACTCCTTTTGGTGGCACCCCCTTTGGTGGCACCCCTTTGAGTGGAACTCCGGGAGAGGGTACCCCCGTCGGTACACCGGATGTACAGGGGTCTCCTGGATATGCCCAGGAGCGTGGACGGAGATGGGAGAGGGCCCATCTTGGGCAGACTCCTAGGGGTTATGGATACCTAGTGGATAGCAGATCAGGAGCCATCATCATGAATGATGAGGGGAGGAGGGTGATGGCTCGCATGAGGGAGTTGTGCCAACAAGTTTTTCGGCACAACATCCTGGATCATTGGAGGAACATACCGGAGGGGAGCAAGGACTACATAGTAGCATCCTTGCACAAGGAGTTCCTGGTGCCAGCCACAGTAAATAGATTCTCTACGGGCTGGATGATGGATTGCATGCGTGCATACATGTCACATAGACGATCCGACGCACGCAAGGCAATCAAGAGTGGGGCTCCAAAGCCCGAGTGGTTAGATGCAGACGACTGGCGCCGACTGAGGGAGGAGGCTACAAATTCGCCAGGACGTTGGAGTCAGCAGCGGGAGGCGGCGAGGGCACGAATCGAGGCCGGATCGGTGCATCATCTTGGGAGTGGCGGCCACAAGACATATTTGGAGGACTTTGTAAGTTTCTCTTTTGTTTTGCTTATTTGTTTTTTTGAGATATTCTTTGCACTGACAATCATGTTTCTAACAGTTTGCATTTTGTTTTCTTTGCAGCACTCCATTACAAATCGCGATCCGCAAGGCCTTGAGACTCGATATGCAGAGAGGCACGATCTCAGGGCATTGATCGACCGATTGTATAGACGCGGCGGCCCTGTAAGTCACTCATCTTTCTTGTCCGTAGTTACCATGAGATATTTGAATGCATTATTGTATGGTGGATTGATATGTTGTTTCTTTTTCTGCAGAATCCGTTTGATGCTCCTTTGCAGCGGGACGAGCTTTCGGGGGACGAGGATTTGTAGCTCGCCCTTGGATCCTTAGAGCTCACACACCTTTAGTTTTTAGTCGCCTGATCTATGTAGACATTTTCTATATATTAGTGATATCGTTTCATGATTGTACCAATCGCATTTTATGCGATCATGTATTTATTTCATGTATCAGTTTTATGATTTCAGTATACATTCTTTTTGTTTGCAAACGCTTTGTATGCAGCAGTGCAGAAACTATTTTGTATGGCTCTCATACAGCACACAGTGCTATATGTGGCAGGGCAGCTTGCTGCTCTGCCACAAATTTTTTTTTTCTCTGTTACCGTCGCTATTTGCGTCGCAAATTTACTGCTCGCGTCGCTATTGGCGTCACTATAAGCGTCGCAAATTCTCTGTAACCGTCGCTATATGCATCGCTATATGCGTCGCATATAGCGACGGTTCTATGGCGTCGTCAATAACGACGCTTTTGGGGACGACGGGGGCAAATTTTGTTGTTTGTATTTTCGTCGCTTTAAACGTCGCTATAAGGTCTATATCTTGTAGTGAAGATTAGGAATAGCCACAATAGATGCACCTATCTTACTTGTGGATTAGAAAATGGTCGTGAGGTCACTTTTACTAAGCAAACTGCTAAGGTGAAATTCCTACTGGGAGGAAAACCGGCTTTGGTCAGGACTTGGTTAGATTCAGGGTAATGAACCTAGGAGTCCACGAGTGTTTGCTCGAAATGGATTGGCTCAAACCTAATGACGCCCACATTCACTATGGAAAGGGCTAAGTCTCCTTTTGAAATTCTGAAAGGAAATTGGTCACAACTCAAGGAGAGGCTGGGAAGCCAAAAATTCAACTGGCCAAAGCATCTCGGATAAAAAAAGGAGTTAGGAAGGGGCTACCTGTCTATTTAATTAAGCTAAATAGGCTAGATCAGAATCAGGAGACTAGTGAAGAACCTTCATGGTTAAATGAATACACAGACGTATTTCCTGAAGAGGTGACAGAGCTTCCTCCTCAAAGGGAAGTCGATCATGAAATCAAGCTAGTGCCAGGAGCTGCACCAATCGCAAAGAGACCATATAGAATGTCCATCTCGGAAGCGATTGAGCTGAAGGAGCAACTCAAGCAAATGTTAGACCAAGGCTACATCCATCCTAGCAGTTTGCCATGGGGAGCTCCAGTGCTGTTCCAGAAGAAGAAAGATGGAATGCTTCGGCTACGCATTGACTACAGAGGGTTGAATCAATCAACCATTAAGAACAAATACCCCATTCCAAGAATAGATGAACTTCTTGATCGTCTTCAAGGTGCGAAGATCTTATCCAAGATTGATCTCAGGTCTGGGTATTATCAGATAAGGATCAAGGAAGAGGATATCCCAAAGACGGCATTTAGCACAAGATATGGACACTTTGAATTCCTAGTCATGTCGTTCGGGCTGACAAATGCTCCTGCTACCTTCAACAGGCTAATGCAGGATATCTTTAGGCCCTATCTTGATGACTTCATGCTCGTCTTCTTTAACGATACCCTAGTCTAATCCAAGTAGAAAGAAGATCATGAACCCCAGCTTTGCATTGTTCTTGAAACAATGAGGGCACACAAGCTTTATGCCAAGAAGAAGAAGTGTGCATTTTTCAAGCGACAGATTGAATATCTGGGATTTATTATATTAGCGGAAGGAATTTCAGTAGACCCGGCCAGACGTTTTGGAGTGGCCAACACCAACAATTGTCAAAGAAATACGTAGTTTTCTTGGATTGACAAGATGGTACAGGGTCTTTATCAAAAACTATGCCTTGATTGCAGTGCCACTGACCGATCTACTGAAGAAGCAAACATCAATTGTATGGTCACCTGTTGAATAGTCTAGCTTTGATAAATTAAAGCAAAGCTTGGTATCAGCACCTATCCTGAGACTTCCACACCTTAGTAAGGAGTTTGAAGTAATAATTGATGCTAGCACACTTGCCTTAGGATGTGTGCTTATGCAAGAAGGTCATCCTGTAGCATACTCTTCAAGGAAAGTGAAGAGCCATGAGAGGAATTATGCTACCTAGGATCTGGAGCTGTTAGTTGTCATCCATGCTCTCAAGCTTTGGAGACACTACTTACTGGGTAGCAAGTTTACCCTAGTGACGGATCATAAAAGTCTCAAATGGATTTTTACCCAGAATGAGCTCAATATGAGGCAATATTGAAGGAATATGATTTTGAAATCAAATACCGGCCTGGAAAGGAGAATGTAGTTTCCGATGCACTCAGTCGCAAGGCATTTCTGAATTCTCTAGTTTTACAAGATCTATCAACAGCTAGATCTTTAGCCACAAAGATATCCATGTCAAACAACCCAATACTTGAGCTAGCTAAAGAAGAGGCATGCCATGACCCAATCTATCAGAAATTGCTAAGGGAGATCCCCATCAAGGATCAAGACCCGAAGCTACAGGCAAAGTATCTAGAATTCTCTATCAATAGTGGACTTGTCTACTATAGAACGAGATTATGTATACTGGCAAGCCAGTCACTCAAGCAGAAGATACTTTGGGAAGCCCATGAATCCCCTTTTTCAGGACATCCTGGCTATGCCAAGACCCTCAATGCAGTCAGAAAGAGCTATTACTGGGAGAAGCTTAAAGGTGGCATTCTCAAATATGTCACTGAATGTTTGTCTTGTCAACGCATTAAGGCCGAACATGTCAAAATTCAGGGAAGTTGCAACCACTTGACATTCCCCAAATGAAATGGGAATTCATTAGTATGGACTTTGTTGTTGGCCTGTCCCAAGTTCAGGGAGGATACAATTCCATTATGGTTGTGGTTGATATGCTTACCAAGGTTGCACATCTTATCCTTGTTAAGACAAACTATAAAGCCTTAGATATCGCAAGGTTATTCATCAAGGAAATATTCAAACTGCATGGGTTACCCAGAAGAATCATTAGTGATCGTGACTCTCTCTTCACATCACACTTCTGGAAGGCTATCTTCAAAGGCATTGGGACTCAACTCTGTTTCAGTACAGCTTATCATCCCCAAACTGATGCATAGAGAGAACGAGTCAACCAAGTCATTCAAGATATGCTAAGGGCACACTGCTGCCGTGAACCCAAAAAGTGGATTCAATATTTACCACTGGTTGAGTTTGCCTACAATGCTTCTTATCAACAAAGCATTCAGATGACCCATTTTCAAGCATTGTATGGGCACGATTGCCGTAGTCCTTTAAACTTTTCGGATCCAACCTTGAGGGTTGAAGCTTCCAAGCAGATACTGGAAGATATGGATGACCAAATCAAGTCAATAAGACATGACATCCAAGCTGCCAAGGATAGACAGAAGGCTTACGCGGACTTGAAACGTCAAGATAGATCCTTCGAGGAAGGTGATATGGTCTTCATTCATGTACATCCAAAGAAGAGTTCCCTATCCTTGGGTGAATGCAAAAAGCTAAGTCTAAGGTATTGTGGACCCTACAAGATTCTCAAGTGCCTAGGGCCTAATGCTTATAGACTGCAACTCCCTGAAAACCTAAAAGTTCATAATGTATTCCATATCAGTCTATTGAAAAAGTATGTACCTAACCCTAGTCAAGTGCTTGATGATCAACAAGTTGTAATGCCTAGCCAAGGAGTCCTTGAGCTACGGTCTGACAGGATTTTAGATGTTAGGGAGAGGCTTTTGAGATCCAGAACCTTGAGAGAATACCTCGTCCAATGGAAAGATTATCCCAAAGAGGATGCCACTTGGATGGATGAAAGTACTCTCAACCAACAATACCCCCAGTTCTTCTCGAGATGAGGACATCTCGATTCCTCTAAGGGGGAGAGAATGTAACATTTCTGCCACGAGATATTAATGAATTTAGACCCCGCACATCTCGCGCAAATGGCATAACCCACATGGGATTCATAAAAGCATAAATAGTTAGTATGACAAACACCTCAAGGTGCTAGGTAGGGTTTAGTTACGTTAAAAATTTTGCCTAGTATTGCACTTGGAATGCCAAGTCAAGACTTCCAAATCCAAAAGATCCTACCCACATTCACGGAATGTTAGGGTTAGTTAAAATGCAAGAACGATCTAGGGTTTTTTACCCTAAGAAACAATTAACCAAATACTAGACTTCCGTTTGAATTTAGAAACCGTAGGGTTTTTACCCTAAGAAACAATTGACCAAATACTAGACTTCCGTTTGAATTTAGAAACCCTAGGGCCAGACGTTGTCAGCCTAGTAGGGTTAAGGGTTGGATTGGGTCAAGAGGACTCCCAAACCCTACATTTGACCAAAGATATTCAGTTTGTTATACCTACCCACAACTAGCAAAGACATAGTGCCAGTCGATTAGTGTAGTCGGTTATGCACTATTTGACTTAGAAGGCCACTTTCCTTTTTGTTATATCTTATCTATACTTTGTGTACATTGTATAATGTGTGGAAGAAGAAGAAGAAACTAGCAAGAAAACGTTTTGGCCTCCATATATCTTCTTGTGTTCTTGAGTGAGCTTCTTCTTGTGTATACAGTGTGTGTTTGGCGCAGCAGCTTAAGTAAGTCCCCCCACCACGTGATTCTTGACATGGTATTAGAGCCATGCCACTGAGAGAGGCTGATTTCAAAGGCTGAAGTGAAGGAGAAAAAGCAAGGTCGAGCAAGCAAGCAACGGGTAAGAAGCTCTCCCATTCTTCCACTCTCTCTTGGATAGTGCCTGTGGAGGCACCGGAAGCAGGGTCAAGCAAAAATCTCAGATTGTTATGAGATTTGGTGTGCGAGCATATCACTATGAGATTTGGATGCAGTTATTTTGGGCATCTGAGGCCGTTTCAGGCCCCGTTTTAGAGCCACAAGGTTGCAGATAGTAGTTTTAGGGTACACTGTGATTTCGAGTGTATTGACAGAAAGTAGGTGCACAGGTTACAGATTGCGAATCTGTAATTTTTGAGGTGTTTTCAGGAAGCAAACATAAGGTTTATCTTGTAAACAAGTTGAAGATTACATGTACTATTGAGCAATCACTGAAAAGGTTGCTTGGTGTATTACTGTGCATGTGTTGTGAAAGATGACAGAAGACTAGCTTGTTGTGTTGTATCCTTGTTTGTGATAATGGCAGAGTGAAAATCCCATTATCGAGAATCTCGACAAGAACAACTACCCTTCATGGAAGTTTCGTGTGACGAAGTTCCTCGTTGGAAAGGACCTTTATGAGTTTGTCTCAGGTGAAGAAAAGGAGCCAGAGCTGGGTATCCCTCCGACTGTAGATGAGTTAAAAGCACGGAAAGAGTGGAATGTGAAAGATAAAAAGATGATGTACTGGCTATCTGCATTCATTGATAATACTATGCTTGGACATATCAGGAATGCAAAAACTTCACATGCAGCTTAGACAATTTTTGAGAGCATGTTTTCAGTAAATACAAAGGTACAAAAGATTCAACTCAAGCAAGAGTTGAATGCCTTGAAGAAAGAGAAAATGTCTGTGAATGAGTATGTGTTGAAGGTGAGGAGCATTGCAGATGCTTTAGCAACAATTAATGCAACGTTGGATGATGATGATTTGGTTTCATCCACTCTGAGTGGCCTTAACAATGAGAAGGCATGGAAATCATTTGTTACTTCAATATATGTACGGAAGCCATTTCCAGATTTCGATGAGCTATAAGAGATCAATATGCAGGGTGATTCGTCTGAAAGAAACGGTCAACAGGTCCAAGAATTTTACTCAAGTTCAGGAAGGGGATGTGGTAGATCCTCTTCAAGAGGCCGTGATATGGAACATGTGTTGGTGATAACCAGTAAAACAAGTTCAATCAACAGTTTGGTGAAATGAAGGTTTCTAGAGGCAGAGGAAACTTTAGAGACAGGGGGAGCTCTAGAGGAAGAGGTGGATGGTAGAATAGAGGTTCTGGAAATTCTGCTATTGTTTGCCATTATTGTGGTAAAACAAGCCATATTGTAGCCCATTGCTATGCAAAGAAGAATGATATTTGAAATGGTAAATTGCAATAAGGAAACTATGCATTGTCTTCACGACAGAATGAAGACAAAAATGAGCGTCTATTTGTTATGCAACATATGATGAATTCAGTTACAGGAAAGGGAACACATGATGATGTATGGTATGTTGATTCAGGTGCATCTAATCATATGACCAGTCATGTTGAATGGTTTGGAGAGATGCAGGACTTACAAAATCTAGGTTATGTGCAAATGGGTGATGATTCATGCCACCCAAATTCACACATTGGAAAGGTTCCCTTGTCCTTTTATGACGGCCAGAAAAAGAGTCTGACTGAGATATTACGTGTGCCATCAATTACAAAGAATCTAGTATCTGTTGGCCAAATGGTAGAGCAGGGGTTGCAGGTCCGATTCAATGCAAAAGGTTGTTTTGTAGAAGACTTTAATGATTAGTGTAGGTTGGTCGCAAAAGGAAGTAGAGCTGGCCAAATAATCACTTTAGATGCCAGAATTCTTGCAATGGATGTTGCTATGTATGCTAAAGGAAAAGGAGTAGTTGCAGATATTTAAATATGGCATAAATGTATTGGACATGCAAATGTGCAAAGGTTGAAATTAATGCAGTCCAGAGGATTGGTTATAGGGTTGCCTTCTTTTAGAGTTGCAAAATTGTATAAACTTTGTGAAGCATGCTAGTTTGGTAAGCAGACAAGACAACCCTTCTTGCATGATAGAGAAGTGAGTAGAAAAATACTTGATGTAGTGCATACAGATGTTTGAGGGCCTATAAAGAATATATCTCTTGGTAGTAGCAAATGCTTTGTCACATTTATTGATGACTGTTGAAGGAAGTTATGGGTATACTTCATGAAGGAAAAAAGTGATGTGTTTGAGCACTTCAAATCTTTTAAGCCAGCTATTGAAACAGAAACAGGCTTAAAAGTAAAGTGCTTGAGATCAGATGGAGGGGGAGTGTACCTCTCTAATGAGTTCAGAGGCTTCTTGAGGACTCATGGGATAAAGAGGCAATTTACTTGCACGTATACCCCACAGCAAAATGGTGTTGTAGAAAGAAAAAACAGGCATATTGTAAAAGTTGCACGGGAATTAATGGCTGAAAAGAATATGCCCAAACATTTTTGGTCTGAAGCTGTCCATACTGTTGTTTACATTATGAATAGAATCCCCATAGCTGCAGTTCATGGGATGACTCATGAAGAATGCTTTACTGGCAAGAAACGTGATGTATCACACTTGAAGGTATTTGGTTTTGTTGCATACGTTCATGTGCCAGATGAGCTAAGGAAGAAGCTTGATCCAAAAGCAGAAAAATGTGTTTTTATTGGATACTCTTTAGAGCAGAAAGGATATCGCGGTTATAACCCTATCATAGGTGAGTTCAGAGTGAGCAGGGATGCTATCTTTGATGAGATGAGAAGTTGGTATACACTTGTAGGTGTTTTTATTGGATACTCTTTAGAGCAGAAAGGATATCACTGTTATAACCCTATCACAAGTGAAGGATGGATTTTAGGCCCCGGAACATGCCTAAAAATAGGAGAAAAATATGGAAATGCGGGGGAAAATGCTCAACCACGAAGGCGGCAGCTCGAGCGAGCACGATTTTAAGCGTCAAGTACTTGACGGGCGCCCGTACGACACTCCGAGAATTTTCATAATTTTTCCGTGCGCCCATGCCAGTCAGTGAAGCTGCAGGCCTGTCCGGGATGTTGAGACGAGCTCACAGAAATTTTCAGAACGCAGTTCGGAGTTCGCACGCGAGAGTTGGCCCGAAACCGGCCGGGGTGCCCAAGAGGGGGCCCAAAATTGAAATTTCAAAAGGTGCAAGAGAGGGGGGGTGACCTTTGGCACCCCCCCCCTTCAAAAAATCGTGGATATGGAGGGGGGGCGGCGGCTGAAAACAGCCGCCGAAAAAAACGCGACCCCCCCCCCCCCCAATCGATTGCAGGGCTTGCAAAGAAGCCATAGTAATGAACCTCCAGGCCTGGTCAAAGCATCATGCCGAGTGAATCGCCGGTCTCCACTCCCGCAATGGTGGACTGGTTGGAGAGAGAGAAAATCAGTCTTTCTCTCTCCTCTCTCTCTCTCCTCTTAGCCCCCGTTCGTGCTTGAAGGAATAGGATGGAGATGGACGGCCGGATGGATGCCGATTCTTGACGGGATGAAAGAGAAATGCAAAACCATTGTAGATTGCTGATTCCAAGCAGAATTCATGGCTGGAAATCAATCATGGGACGTGCCAAATTTAATGAAAAAACCCGCAAGACACGGTAATAATTGTTTTTACAAAGAAAATGGTCTTTTGATGCAAATTTGGTTGATAAAAATGTGTTCATATGGATTGAGTTTTGAGTATGTCGTGCTTTGAGTTGGTTTCTAGCTGTTCATCATTTAAAAATCAGGAAAACATGTGTGGGTTAGCAGAAAATAGGGAACCGAGACACGAAAAACCATAAAAATGAAGGAAAACAAGGGTTTTGGGCATATAAATGGGGAAAACCGTCGATACACATCAACTAATATTTCAATTTTGTTGCAAATGAACTAAGGGCCACAGCCCACAAACTGGTTTTCATTTTCAGCAATTTAAAAAATACAAGAAAATGGCGGGAAAATGATAAAAACACCATGAAAAATAGGGGAAAAATACATTCGGGGCTACGAAAAATATAGAAAAATAGGATTTATGTTTGTTGATGTATGGCAAGGCTGGGGCATGAAGTTATGCTTCAGTTCAGCCTTGTTTATATGTTGTAGTGCGTGTTTTCTTCCTTTCTCCACATAAAATGACAAGGAAACCCTAAAAGAAATGAATGCAATGATGCACTATCAACGGGGAAGGGTAGAGTTGTGGAAAAAATGGTTAAATGCCGCTGAGCATGAGGAATAATTTGCTGATTTTATATGCATTGCATCTAGGACGGAATAATAATGATAAAAATTAAAACCTAGTGGCACGAAGATCACTTCGGTGCTAGGTGTTGCAGCGAAGCATAAAGCGGTTAGAAAGAAAAGCATGAAAGAGATGTTTTGCACTTGCACGCTGCTGGTTTTTAAAATGTTTGAGCACTAGGCATCCACCTCTTTGCATGATCATTTAGAGGAAATTAAAAGTATCAGAGTTAGCTCCTGGATATGCATAGCAATTGTTTTCAGTAGGCCTTTGACCCACCGTTGAGAGCGTGAGGTTCCTATGCTGTAGGCTAGTCGTGGGATCATAAAGGGGAAGTCAAGTAAGGACAATGGTACATTCCTGGATACGTTTATTTGGTACCTTGAGCGACGTCTGTGCGAAATGTCTAAATGTCGAGCGGCGCATCGAGGGGCCAATCCCCAAGGTGTAGGAGAGTCGCAGAGGGTTGACGGCATTCAGCCGTAGGAGGAACCCCATGTGTATGTGATTCGAGCCTTTTGGCTATGTGAAAGGGACTCCCTCTGAGGAGCAATATTGGGTTAGGATCAGTTGGACTACAACGTATTACAAACGCAATGTTTAGGAAGGCAGAGATTTTGATAGACGCTCCTGGCCGCGAGGCCGAGGGGTTGTCTTGTGCATAGTGACGAGGTCCGGCTAGTGCATGAGCCAGTGCCGGCCCGTTTTTAGGTCCATCAGTGGTGCGTCTGCCGGGAGCTGCTTAAAAGTGGCGGTTCTCGAATCCTGGTTGTTTAAGGACCAACTAGTAGTTTATGCCAAAGGATACTGAGATTAATCCGTTATTTATTGATAAGCATCGTCTAGCAGAAATCCAAAAGCAAGAAAGAGACGAAAGAGCTAGGCGACGTGCTGAAATTTTTAGGAGATATTCCCCTAAGCGTAGCGGTGCTGAACCCTTACGAGGGAGTGGATCTAGTGGTCTTAGTACCACAAGCAGTAAGTTAGGAGAAGGCGGAAGCTCTAGTGCTCCCCTTCCTTCTATAAGCCAGTCCACGTCAAGTACGGGAGGTGTAACCCCACCGTTCCCTATTCCTAGTGCAAATCCAATCCTCGTCATGGCGCAGCCTATTGCAATTCCAGCAGGAACGACGGATTTGCCGGCTCTAGGTTACCCGCTACCCATTTTTAATGGGCTAGTTGAGGAGGATGCGGAACTCCACATTAGGGAGTTTCAAAAGCTGATGTTTAACTGTCGCATTCAAGAAGAAGGGCATTTAATGATGTTCTTCAACATGACTCTCAAAGGAAGAGCCGCTATATGGTATCATGGTTTAGAAGCCGGAACCATATTGAACATTGATGCATTTTATGGAGCTTTTCGAAGGGAGTTTGCCCCTGAAAAGGGTGGGCAATATTGGTTGCGTGTACTCAACGTGACCCGCCAAGATCCACACGAGGATATTCGTGCTTATGCGAAGAAGATAAAAGAGGTCTTCCGTAAGTTGGACACCTCTATTCCTATCCCCGCAACTGCCCAATTGCGATATTTCCTGCATGGTTTGGACTTCAATATCCAATTGCAGTTGAGTAGTGTCCCCTTGGGGGATATAGATACTGCCATTACACGAGCACAAGAGGTGGAATCCCGACTACAAGCAGCTTATGCTTCTTGAGGCAATTCGAATATGGGTTTAGTATTGGGAAACAATATGGCCATAGCCAATGGCAGCAGTGGCCAAGGGATAGCGATGGCTAACCCTAATGGGAGAGGGAACATGATGCAGAGTGTCCCTTTATTACCAGCTCCCCCTAGCATGTCGATGCCGACGGGCAGTCAAATGGCTCCAAATGGTGGAGGCCAGGCGGTCAATCCTAATATCATGCCTGTGACTCAACAACCTGTGCCTAATCGAATTGTTAGGCCGATGGAGCGACATGGTAATGACCAAGGCTATGAGTCGAGTTCTTCCAATGTTCTTGGCGAGGTTAAGGACATGATGAAGCATTATACCGACATGATTACGGAGCAGTATCGACAAATAGCTGTTGATGTCAACTTCCTTAAAAAACAACAAAATTTGATAGGAAGTAGATACCCGGAGGAGGGTGCACCGTCGAGGTTTAGTTGCAAATGGTGTGGCGGGCAGCACTATCCAAGAAATTGCCCAAATGTTAAGTGCGACATTTGTGGAAAATCTGGCCATCTAGCAGCTACTTGCTGGAGTAAGATCAGTTCTCTCCAGCGTGGTAGTCGGCAACCAGGGCCTGTCAATCATCGTGCCCAAGGAAATGACTCCCAGCCAGAAAATGGGCCTAAACAAATACTTCAACGACCAAAGACTACAGTGGAAGAGCTACCAAGTGGTAGTGGGGTTAGTTTGATTGAGGCTGTACGCGTTAATGATGCTGAAACCTCTAATCTACGAGCTGTCCTTACAAGAGGTAAAAAGGGTAGAGAAGCCGACATGGATAAGCCTGTCGACGGAAACCCTAAACAAGGCGACAAAGGAACGCAAGTTTTGGATCCTGTCCTAGAAGGGGGACCTTTGAAGCCCGTAGAGAGTAAAGCCGATAAGGAACCACCAAAGAGGAAGGTGAAAGTTAAGAAAGAGGCAATAAAGCCAGTTCAGCGACCTAAAGAGCGGATGGTTTGGCGTGAAAAGCGAGCTCTATCGAACTATCATGAATTCGATTTGGCGAGCTCTCTTTGCGAAGTCAAGCCGGATGTGAACCTCTTACAGCTTATTAAGCTTTCCCCAGGAGTACGCAAGGAATTTAGAAAGATCCTACGTACCGGGTACATCGTAGAACCTTTGGGTATTGCGCGAGTTGGTGATGACTGGTTTGAGCATGCTGAGAAGCATTGCCCAAGGGTTGCAGCCTATGTCGATGGGATATTAGTAGATTATGCCATTGTCGACACGGGATCATCTGTTAACATTATGAGTTCTGAACTGATGGAAAGGTTAGGTCTTGCGATTCAGAAAGATACTTCCACAATTCTCAGAATGGCAGATGACAGTTTGAGACAGCCGGAAGGCTGCATTACTAAGGTCCATGTCACTGTTGCAAATGTAGAATGCATGTTGGATTTTAGGGTGATTCGTTTTGCAGGGCGGCCAAGTTACCAAGTATTACTTGGACGACCTTGGATCTTGCAAGCGGATTGCCAAGTGGATATACCCGCCGGTCGATTGATATTCGGCAGAGGGGCCCAGCGTGTGGTGGTTGATGCTTATCCTGAGTCCCCGCAGAGTGAGAGAGCTCCTCTATCTTCTACAGAATTGGAGACATTAGAAGATTTATCTGCTAGTGAGACATCATCGAGTGATGAGTCCAAAGAGGGATCCACCACGGAGGACATCTATCAGATCACTTTGAACGAGCCGATAGAGCGCCAAGAGCGTATAAGAGATGCAGATGTTATCGAGCTAGACCTTGGTACGCTTGATGATTCGCGGCCAATCAAATTAGGCTCTATGCTCAGCACAGCAGAAAGGGAGGACTATGTGGCCTTGATCCAGGAGTTCCGTGATATTTTTGCCTGGAGTTATGATGAGTTGAGAGGCATCCCTCCTAGTCTTGCTGTTCATACAATTCCGTTGAAAGAGGGCAGTCGTCCTGTACGGCAGAAAGTAAGGCGTATGCCTTTCGAATTGAGGGACGGGCTGTTTGAAGAGTTACAGAAGCTTCGAAAAGCGGGTTTGATTTTTCCTGTGCAACACACGGAATGGTGTTCGCCAGTTGTGATTAGAAAGAAGAAGAATAATCAGATCCGTTTATGTGTAGACTTTAGGGAGCTGAATAAGCAGACAGTTAAGGACTACTACCCATTACCATTTATTGACCAGATTTTGGATCAACTAGCGGGTAGGGAGATATATTCGTTTATGGATTGCTTTGCAAGGTATAACCAAATGGCAATTGCAGAAGAGGACAAGTTGAAAACAACTTTTATCACTGTATTTGGTACTTTTGCTTACCATGTGATGGCTTTTGGTTTATGCAATGCGCCTGGTTCGTGGCAACGAACAGCTGATAAGACATTCGGTGACATATCCCCTGAAGAGTTGAGGGTGTTTATTGATGACTTAGGGGCCACCACCGTGAGAGAAAGGCAGTTGATCATTTTGAGAAAATGCTTTGAGCGCTGTAGGCAATTTTGCATCGCCCTAAACCCACGGAAGTGTGCTTTTGGAGTACCTTATGGGCTATTGCTGGGCCATGTGGTCAGTTCGGTAGGAATTGCGACAGACCCCGAGAAGGTCAAAGTTATAGTTGCCATGGGTCCACCACGCACTCCGAAAGAAGTTCATAGCTTTCTGTCTTCGGTTGGTTACTACCGTAGATTCATTAACGCCTTAGCAGAAAGAACATTGCCACTTACAAATTTATTGTCCTTTAGCTGTTCATTTGTATGGGGTGACCCTTGTAAGGTAGCATTCGAGGATGTGAAACAAGAGCTAGCAAGAGCGGCCGTTTTAAAAGCACCTAGAAGAGGTGAGGTGTTTTATATATTCTCAGCAGCCACCATGTATAGTATCAGCTGCTGTTTAGCCCAAATTTGGGAAGAGAAGTGGTACCACCCGATTGCTTTTGCTAGTCGGAAGCTGGGGGTATCCGAAATAAATTACACTTACATGGAGAAATTGTGTCTAGCGATGGTCTTTGGGACCAAGAAATTCAGGCATTACATTCTCTATGAGAAAGTCGTGCTTTATACGAAGGCGGAGGGGCTTCGATTATTGATGAATAAGTTACAGCCGCCTGATCGTTTAGCGAAGTGGTTGATCACTTTGCAGGAATTTGATTATGAAATCAAGAGTAAGCCACCAAGGTTGCAAGGCATCGTGGAATGTCTAGTGGACTTTGGGGAGCCGAAAGAATCTGTGGTTGAAGGTAGTGACATGGAGATGATATTTAAAATAGATACGGCATCTATTCCCTCCTGGTATGCTGCAATAACGCATTATTTATCAACAGGAGAGGCGGGATCCGAATTATCTAAGGCTAAAAAAAGGAAAATTAAGCAGCAAGCGTTAAAGTTTGCCTTGATCGCAGGTACATTATATCGGCAAGGGGTTGATGATATCTATCGCCGATGTGTGACGCCTGACGAGGTGCCATTCATTTTGGAAGAGTGCCATGATTCTGCTTGCGGTGGCCATTTTGCTGGACGGCTTACAGCACAAAAGGCTTTAAGAGCAGGTTATTGGTGGCCTGCCATCTTCCAGGATGCGTTTGCGTATGTTAAGCGATGCGATATTTGCCAACGACATGATAGTCGAGAGAATAGGAAACGACCACTCACCCCTATTATGGCGATACTTCCATTTGAGAAGTGGGGAATAGACTTTGTGGGTCCTATTACTCCGTCGTCGACTACACAAAAGAGGTACATCATTGTAGCAACTGACTACTTCACAAAGTGGTCAGAAGCACGTGCAACAAGGAAAGATGATGCTAAAGAAACTGCTAGTTTCCTTTTAGAGCAGATAATATGCCGGTTTGGTCCGCCGAAAGAATTAGTGTCGGACCGCGGAACCCATTTCCTGAATAAGGTGATCAAGGGTTTGACAGAGTTGTGGAACATCAAGCATAATAAGACAACCCCATATAATCCGCAAGCCAATGGGCAAGTCGAAAGCACCAACAAGCAGCTTGTGGGCATCCTGTCCAAAATTGTATCAGAAAAGAAACGAGATTGGGATAAAAAGTTATACGTGGCAGTGTGGGCTTATAATACGACTTTCAAACGAGCCACTGGCCATACCCCGTTCAAGTTAGTATATGGGGAGGAGTGTGTCTTGCCTTTAGAAATTGAGCTGCCGACCATTCGGTTTGCCATCAATCATTCTTTGAGCGATGAAGACGCTCTTTTTGAGCGCTTGACGACACTGGCACATTTAGATGAGCTTAAGCTGCAGAGCTTATTGCACCAAGAAGTGGCGAAGCGCCGAATGAAGAAGCTACACGACCTCAAAGCCAAGAAATACACCTTCAAGAAAGGACAGCTTGTTCTGTATTATGATGCACGACGTGAATTATTTCCAGGCAAGCTAGAACCCAAATGGGATGGGCCCTATAAGATCGTTAGAATAGGAAAGAATAAATCTACAGTGCTGTTAGCTGACCTTGAGGGGATAGAATTTAAAAATAAGGTTAATCTTAATAAGATTAAACCTTATTACTTCTGATTGCACTAATGCTATGACTGCCTTGCAGGTCTAGGCAAGATTGATCAAACATCTGCAAGGAGATCGTGATAGAGGTTGATGGGTCGTCTGATCCCTTATTTAGAACACCCATATTTAGAGCAGAGGTATCATCAGGGAAAGCTCATTTGGTGGAGCAAAGGATACAAGGTGATTGAGCAAGAAGGCGGGACATTCATTTGGGAAATCAAGGTCTTCTGCCATCACTGCCTACAACTTTTGACGAGCATCCCTGTTGAATTCAATGATGATGGAGGGATGGAGCCTACAGTCCACCCGTTGAATATGCTGAATTTCGATTACCATAATTACGAGTAGAGTTCAGGATGGCAGAATATGTAAACCCTTTATGGACGTACACCTTGTACTTTGATGGGGCGTCCAGGGGTGCATGCAAAAAAGGAAGTGTAGGAATTGTCATCCGAGACCCCCGACGACGCATTGTCATGAAGTTAGCTGCTTATATGCCCAAGTATGTTAATAAAATAAAAACCCTAAAAGAAGACATGTACTGAAAGAAAATATCCTTTGCTCAGGCTATAGGAGTCCTCGCCTTGTAGGAGCTCCTAGTTGTGTTGTCTTTAGTTAGTCAGTAGTTCAGACTGCTACTTAGGGCAACCTCTGTGACAGTTTTTTTTAGTTTGGCTGTGTTGGAGCAGCTGGTTAGTGACTCCCTTCGGATCTTCTATTAGATGATGCTAGGTCTATTCCGTGTGGATGTCATGCCTTGGTTCTGTCCAGGGGTAGGGGGAGCATTGTGCTGAGTTTTAATATATATTTGTTTTGTATCAATTTGATGCTTCTTTGGTTGTTTATGTGCAGATATGTTCGTGGGTTCGACGGACTGAGTCATCCTATCCCGTGGTCGCCAATGAAGGATGGATTTTAGGCCCCGAAACATGCCTAAAAATAGGAGAAAAATATGGAAATGCGGGGGAAAATGCTCAACCACGAAGGCGGCAGCTCGAGCGAGCACGATTTTAAGCGTCAAGTACTTGACGGGCGCCCGTACGACACTCCGAGAATTTTCATAATTTTTCCGTGCGCCCAAGCCAGTCAGTGAAGCTGCAGGCCTGTCCGGGATGTTGAGACGAGCTCACAGAAATTTTCAGAACGCAGTTCGGAGTTCGCACGCGAGAGTTGGCTCGAAACCGGCCGGGGTGCCCAAGAGGGGGCCCAAAATTGAAATTTCAAAAGGTGCAAGAGAGGGGGGGTGACCTTTGGCACCCCCCCCTTCAAAAAATCGTGGATATGGAGGGGGGGCGGCGGCTGAAAACAGCCGCCGAAAAAAACGCGACCCCCCCCCCCAATCGATTGCAGGGCTTGCAAAGAAGCCATAGTAATGAACCTCCAGGCCTGGTCAAAGCATCATGCCGAGTGAATCGCCGGTCTCCGCTCCCGCAATGGTGGACTGGTTGGAGAGAGAGAAAATCAGTCTTTCTCTCTCCTCTCTCTCTCCTCTTAGCCCCCGTTCGTGCTTGAAGGAATAGGATGGAGATGGACGGACGGATGGATGCCGATTCTTGACGGGATGAAAGAGAAATGCAAAACCATTGTAGATTGCTGATTCCAAGCAGAATTCATGGCTGGAAATCAATCGTGGGACGTGCCAAATTTAATGAAAAAACCCGCAAGACACGGTAATAATTGTTTTTACAAAGAAAATGGTCTTTTGATGCAAATTTGGTTGATAAAAATGTGTTCATATGGATTGAGTTTTGAGTATGTCGTGCTTTGAGTTGGTTTCTAGCTGTTCATCATTTAAAAATCAGGAAAACATGTGTGGGTTAGCAGAAAATAGGGAACCGAGACACGAAAAACCATAAAAATGAAGGAAAACAAGGGTTTTGGGCATATAAATGGGGAAAACCGTCGATACACATCAACTAATATTTCAATTTTGTTGCAAATGAACTAAGGGCCACAGCCCACAAACTGGTTTTCATTTTCAGCAATTTAAAAAATACAAGAAAATGAAGAAAATGGCGGGAAAATGATAAAAACACCATGAAAAATAGGGAAAAAATACATTCGGGGCTACGAAAAATATAGAAAAATAGGATTTATGTTTGTTGATGTATGGAAAGGCTGGGGCATGAAGTTATGCTTCAGTTCAGCCTTGTTTATATGTTGTAGTGCGTGTTTTCTTCCTTTCTCCACATAAAATGACAAGGAAACCCTAAAAGAAATGAATGCAATGATGCACTATCAACGGGGAAGGGTAGAGTTGTGGAAAAAATGGTTAAATGCCGCTGAGCATGAGGAATAATTTGCTGATTTTATATGCATTGCATCTAGGACGGAATAATAATGATAAAAATTAAAACCTAGTGGCACGAAGATCACTTCGGTGCTAGGTGTTGCAGCGAAGCATAAAGCGGTTAGAAAGAAAAGCATGAAAGAGATGTTTTGCACTTGCACGCTGCTGGTTTTTAAAATGTTTGAGCACTAGGCATTCACCTCTTTGCATGATCATTTAGAGGAAATTAAAAGTATCAGAGTTAGCTCCTGGATATGCATAGCAATTGTTTTCAGTAGGCCTTTGACCCACCGTTGAGAGCGTGAGGTTCCTATGCTGTAGGCTAGTCGTGGGATCATAAAGGGGAAGTCAAGTAAGGACAATGGTACATTCCTGGATACGTTTATTTGGTACCTTGAGCGACGTCTGTGCGAAATGTCTAAATGTCGAGCGGCGCATCGAGGGGCCAATCCCCAAGGTGTAGGAGAGTCGCAGAGGGTTGACGGCATTCAGCCGTAGGAGGAACCCCATGTGTATGTGATTCGAGCCTTTTGGCTATGTGAAAGGGACTCCCTCTGAGGAGCAATATTGGGTTAGGATCAGTTGGACTACAACGTATTACAAACGCAATGTTTAGGAAGGCAGAGATTTTGATAGACGCTCCTGGCCGCGAGGCCGAGGGGTTGTCTTGTGCATAGTGACGAGGTCCGGCTAGTGCATGAGCCAGTGCCGGCCCGTTTTTAGGTCCATCAACAAGTGAGTTCAGAGTGAGCAAGGATGTTATCTTTGATGAGATGGGAAGTTGGTATACACCTGCAGGTGATGTTTTGGATGATGATAATGATTAGGATAGCTATGTGCAGAAAGATAAACAAGAATCACAGAGTCTTAGTGGACCAGAAACATCATTTGGTACTACACCTATAGTGAGCCCTTGGTTTGGGAGACTACGAAGTAGCCCCACATCTTCAAGTGGATCTATAAATGTTGCAGGGAAGGACAAAGGAAAGAAGAAAGTGTTGTATGGTAATGATGTATCTACCAGTCATTTGGGATTTGATGGAGATTCTAGTGGTTTGGAGAGTTTGGATGATGAGCTTGGCATTCCTTCAGTCAGGACGCCAGGTGTACAGAGAGCTCATAGTAATGTAAAGGCTCATTGAGTGACCTGGTGATACGCAGATCTAGCAGGGTCAGATACCCTGTTAAAAGATTTGGTTTTGAAGGTTATGCAGCTCACCATTGTGCTTATATGGTGAAACTAGTTGAGGATATTGAGCCCACATGTTTTGAGGATGATGTTGTTCATGCTCATTGGGATGCAACAATGGATGAGGAGATGGCTGTATTAGAAGCCAATAAGACTTGGAATTTGGTATCCTTACCTAAGGGTAAGAAAGCTATTGGATGTAAGTGGGTTTACAAAGTCAAGCATAATGCAGATGGTTTAGTTAGCAGGTATAAGGCTCGGCTGGTTGCAAAAGGCTATGCTCAAACATATGGCATAGATTATGAAGAGACATTTAGTCCAGTTGCTAGGATGGCAACTGTTAGGTGTGTGATTGCCTTGGCAGTAGTCAAACGATGGAGTTTGCAACAAATGGATGTTAAGAATGCCTTCTTGCATGGTGAATTGCAAGAAGAAGTGTATATGGAGCAGCCAACAGGTTATGAGAATTTAGAGCATCCCACATATGTGTGCAAGTTAAAGAAGGCACTCTATGGGATGAAACAAGCACCTAGAGCATGGTCTGATAATATTGGAGAGTATCTTGTCAATATTGGATTTTGTATTTTTGATACTGATCACTCACTTTATGTGAGAAAGGGAGATGTAGGTTTCGTCATCATAGTCATCTATTTGGATGACTTGATTATTACAGGTGACAGTGACAATGGGATTGCAGAAGTTAAGGACTTCTTGAAGAAGAAGTTTGAGATGAAAGATTTGGGTGAGGTGAGATACGTTCTTGACATTGAGGTGATCATATGTGATGATGGTATATGGCTATCCCAAAGGCAATATGGCTTGGATATGTTATCCAAGTATAGTATGACAGCATGTAAGCCTCTTTCAGTACCATTGGAGCAAAATGTGAAGCTAAGTGCCGATGTTGGGGATGATATAGAAGACCCTACTATATTCAAGAGGATAGTAGGGAGTTTGATTTACATGACTATCACAAGGCCAGACTTGAGCTATGTTGTGTCAAGATTATGGGAGAGAAGGAAGGAGTCTCACTTGTAGCTTTCTTGCTTGCACAATGGGGGAATACACACAAGGGTGGAGGCTGAAAATAGTTTTCCTCTTCTTAGTTGTGTAAGCCAAAAAGAACTCTAGTACATAGAAATAGAAGAACCCTATATATGGGTCTCAAACCAAACTCAACTAACTAAGGTGGCATACTAACTGAGCCACGAACTAGAGTAGATAAGGATAGCTATCATCTAGCTATTATTCATG
This sequence comes from Lygodium microphyllum, assembly GCF_053477565.2. NCBI lineage: Eukaryota > Viridiplantae > Streptophyta > Polypodiopsida > Schizaeales > Lygodiaceae > Lygodium > Lygodium microphyllum. Next base: position 52,470,244 of record NC_141154.1, read on the forward strand.
GGCGATGTACCAACCGCATCTGCAACTGACAAGTCGGTGACATAAATGCACAACGGTCACCCTGGCATATCACGAGTGGAGCTCGATATCTCAACACTCCCCCTCGAGCTCAATCCCAATTCCTGCACACTAAGCAGGTCTCTGAACTTGCGTAGCTTCTCTGCGCCCAATGCCTTCGTGAATATGTCAGCTACCTGATCCTCTGTGCTGACATAAACTAGATCAATAAGACCTAGTAAAACCCTCTCCCGCACATAGTGATAATGCACCTCAATATGCTTTGTTCTAGCATGATAGACTGGGTTATTTGCCAAGTGTATACTGCTCATGTTGTCACAATAAATGACAACTGGCCCATCTGTAGGCTGATGCATATCATAAAGTAGCTTATGCAACCAAGCTACTTCACATGCATCCATTGCTGCACCCCTGTACTCAGCCTCTGTGCTCGACAAGGCAACTGTAGGTTGTTTCTTGCTGCTCCAAGTGACTGCAGCACTCCCAAAAGAGAACACATATCCACTGGTAGATCGTCTATTAGAAATACTACCAGTCCAATCAGCATCAGTGTATCCATGCAACTGTATCTGAACCCCAGTCTCATAAAATAGTCCATACTACAATGTGGACTTCACATACCTGAGTATGCGTCTAGCCGCATCTAAATGCGGTTTCCTTGGAGCCTGCATAAACTGACTTACCAATCCAACAGCATAGCTCAAATCTGGCCTGGTAATGGTCATATAAATCAAACTTCCTACTATGCGTCTGTACATAGTAGGGTCTTCCAGAAGCTCACCTGCATCTGCGCTCAGCTTCACATTCTGCTCCAAAGGAACTGAAATAGGCTTACAGCCTGTCATCCCATATGTGGACAGTATGTCCAATCCACACTGCCTCTGCAAGAGCCGTATCCCACTTGGTGATCTAATCACCTCAATGCCCAAGAAATAACGAAGCTCTCCCAAATCCTTCATCTCAAACTTCTGCTTCAATAGCATTTTCACATGAAGGATATCTTCATCACTGTCACCTATCATAATCAAATCATCAACATAAATGACAAGTAGCATAATACCTTTCTCTGTTTTTCTCACATAAAGCGAGAAATCTGCCTTGGAAATCTGAAAGCCAATAGTGACAAGATACTGTCCTATCTTGTCAAACCATGCTGTAGGTGCTTGCTTCAAGCCATACAAGGCTTTCTTCAACCTGCAAACAAACTCAGGATGAACAACATGCACATAACCTGGTGGCTGCTCCATATAGACCTCTTCTTGCAAATCACCATGCAAGAAGGCATTCTTTACATCCATCTGATGTAAAGACCATCCCTTTGATGCAGCTATAGCAATGACTGCTCTTACGGTTGCCATCCTTGCAACCGGCTTGAATGTTTCTTCATAATCAATGCCATATGTTTGTGCATACCCCTTGACTACTAATCTTGCCTTGTATCTATTCACAGAACCATCTGCATTGTGTTTCACCTTATAAACCCACTTACAACCAATTGCATTCGTATTTTTAGGCAAAGGTACCAATTCCCATGTAGCATTTGCTTCCAAGGCATCCATTTCTTCATCCATGGCTTTCTCCCATTTTTCTTTTCCCATGGCTTGCTCAAAAGAAGCCCACTATATGTCTCCACTTTGTTTTAAGCCTTGTCTCTGTAACCTCATCCTCTAACAAATTATCAAGCTTCTCTTGAAGCTTAGGATTTTCTTCTTGTAGAAATCATTCAATTTTTCTAACTTACAAGAGCTTATTGTTCTTCAAGATCTAAGTACTCAAACACACTTTCAAATTCTATTAATATCTCTATAGTCAGAGGACACTTATTGGGTTTTAGAACCCACTCATGGAAAGTCTTGTGGGTAATCAAACTAGTGTCTTTAATGTAAAATTATTTAGAAATTGTCTTCTTAAAAGGTACTTAGTCAGCATCGTGCATGTACAATTCAAGTTCTCAAGCTTTCAATTGATGTATAATAACCCGTACAAAATACAAGCTCCATGCAAGTTGAGCACCCCGAAGAACTCCATCTTTTGAGAATAGGTATGAAAATATGAAGATATATTCTTGCCACTAAATAACTTCATCTCATGCTCCATTGCTTGCAAAATATTCATCACAATAGTTTCTGTTTGAGTAGAAGCTTGCATCACCTATTATTGTTGTTGTACTTGCATAAGTATGTTTATATTTTGCACTAACTATTGCAAAACATCACTAGAATTTCTGCTTGAAGGTTCTCCAACCTTGTCTTTCTTTCCAATGACCTTTCATATCACGTTCATTAATGTCAAAGGGGTTTTAGTCAAAAGATTGTATCCACTGGGGGATCACAGAGAGAAGGAAGTAGAGAATAGGAGATAGAAGAGAAGAAAAAGAATCGACAAGTGGTACACAAGATAAAGAAAAAGTTCAATGAGTCAAAGTACTATATATAGATAGAACCTCAAAAGATAAACAAAATCCTTGTTTGGGACTACTCGGAAGCAATCTCCAAGCATTAGATTTGCTACAGCTCCCTAGTAGACAAAAAATGTACATCAAACACTAGCTTCTTCTCTACTGCTTGTCAAGAATCGCATGGTGGGAGGACTTGCTTGAGCTGCTGCGCCAAATACACACTGTATACACAAGAAGAAGCTCACTCAAGAACACAAGAAGAGAGATGGAGGCCAAAACTTTTTCTTGCTGGTTTCTTCCTCTTCTTCCAAACACTATACAATGTACACAAAGTATAGATAAGATACAACATAAAGGAAAGTGGCCTTCTAAGTCAAACAGTGCATAACCGACTACACTAATCGACTGGTGCTATGTCTTTGCCAACTGTAAGTAGGTGTAACAAACTAAATATAATAAGTGATAAGTCAGTGGCCATGTGAATATCAAAATGACCACCAACATGCTAAGTGTAGAGGTGCGGACCCATCTAGCCAGGTGGTCCATCATCAATGTCCACATGTGTTGAGCTTACCATCTCAACACTCTCCCTCAGGCTCAATTCTATCTCCACAACTCCAAGTAAGCTTCGGAACTTTCGAAGCTTCTCTACACCCAATGCCTTTGTGAAAATGTCAGCTATCTGATCCTATGTGTTGACATGTACCAAGTCAATCTCTCTTACAAGTACCTTCTCTCTCACAAAGTGTAATATTTCCGCACACTGCGTACCGTAAATATTAACTTCCCGCACGCCGTGTAAATCCTGTGCAAGGGTATCACCTACATCGTATTATTGGTAGCTTAATCCATATCATTCACGCTCAAAAATGAGGCCGCCACATTGTAAATTAGAGGCTGGGGTTGAGGACCGTAAAAACCGCGTGGGAACACCCTTTTTGAAGGGGCAATTGGATAAATTCAAGGCAAATTTTTTTGTAATTATTATCCCTTCCCCCAGCCGATGCATGGCTGGAGGAGAGGGAGTGTGGGGGGGGAATGGCCAAGGAGGAGTGAGTTGGACTGCATGAGGGGGAGTCCTCCACGTGTGTGGAGGCCCTCTTCCCCACCCCCCCCCAAGGCCTATAAAAACCCCCCCTCCCAAGGGAGAAGAGAGGAGGACGGGCTGTGAGAAGGTGGAGAGGTCACCGTGTTGAAGGAGGTCGCCGTGGAGAGGAGGTCGTCGTGCAGGAAGCCGCCGCGCTGCCGCCCCAATCCGCTAGTCGCCAGCCGCCATAGCCGCCACCACGTTCCGCCAGGCCACCTCAGTCCGCCGCCGCCCGCTGGATTACGACTCCCCCCCCTCGACGTCGCTGCAGAAGCTCAGAAGCTTCTTAGAAGCTTCTTAAGAAGCTTCTAAGGGGGGGGCTTCCTTAACCCCCCTTCCCACTACATCCCCCAAAGGTCTATTCATACCCCCGGACCCTTGAAGAGGAGAGGGTGAAGCTCATAAAGACCTCCCATAAGCCGTTCCCACGAGCTTTCCGGGATCTTAAAATCCATACCCTACAAAGGGGTATTCCTACATAAGGGAGAAGTAAACATATTTTGAGACTACTTGCCAAGACTCGGAGGAAATTTTGAGAGCCATAAAGGGGTAAGGACAAAACCCGGAGCCCAAATCCTCTACATCTACGATGGCCCCAAAAAGATCACAAGGTGCGACTGCGGGAGGTTCATCTCCGAGCATACAAGTGGATATCTCCCCGAGCCCACAAGTCCAGGTTCTTTCAAGTTTATTTTCTCTTAAAGAAATGATTAGGTGCGCTTAGTTCCATAGGGAAGAATGCATTTTACGCTTATTTTTAATGCATGTGGCAGTGGTAAAAAGACATTTGATAAAGTATCTCTTGAAACGTTAGGCAAGGTTGAAGTATGTCATGAATTCGAAACGGGTTGCCCGCCTTAAGAGACTAGCTGCATGATGCTATTTTGGTACATTATCAAAGTAATGAGTCTAAACATATATTACTTAGGCAAAGAAATGGAATTTATAAGTGCATTTTTTCTTCTTAGACATGGTAGGAATAAGTATGTGCCGCATGTTAGGCAACATCCTCCTCGTAATGATTTCATGAGGAAAAGTTAACACCCATAAGATATTATCCGAAAAGAAATGGAAGGGAGTACGGAAATGATCTTATGGGCTTGCAAGTGGCATGAAAAATGGAATAAATTATCACTAGCTGTAGTTTTGTATGAACTTCATTGTAGCTAGGAGAACGTTGCGTATTGCATAGTCATCATGCAAAAATGTCATTCATTAGGAGCCGCATTTAGGAGTCAAAGCATAAGATTCTAAGTATAGACAATAAGGTTGTAGGCATGACTATTTGATGTAAGTCCTAGTAGGGCCTAGGAAAGTTAGTGTCCAGGTTATCAGGCATTTTTACCTTACCAAGGAAGGATAGGGTTATTGTGAACCATGTGATGCGTAGAAGCAGTGAATCGCATGTTTACACGTATTGGTGTAATTGTAACTATTAATCTCCACTAGATCTAGTTTATTACCTTTAGGAAAGGTTCATCCGTGACGCAAGACAAGTATATTGAGTTGACTAAGTCACCTAAACCACAAGGATTCTTATGGACATGGTTGGGTCGATATGATAGGTATCTCAAGTGCTAACTAGGGTTTAGTGCAATAAGAATTCGACCTAGTTTTACACTGGTTGCCAAGTCAAAACCCGCAAACCCAAAGATCTTACACACATTCACGAGATGTCGAATCAATTGGATGCGCATACATAAAATGATCTAAGGTTTTATCCTAAGGACCATTCGTTCAAATGATGAAACTCCGACTGGGTTGGAAATTCCTAGGACCGTGGACCAATATAATTAGGAATGGGTTGGGTAAGAAGACACCCTAAACCCTGCTACTCGCCTGAAGTTAATTCCGTAACCTGAATACGCCATTCAATGGGTGAAATGATCCCGTGGAATAGATACAACACATGTACAAAAAGTTGCAACATCGCATAGACTTGAGATTTGTCCACAAGAGAGTTTTGTCATTTCTTGGAAATGATGTTGGCAAGTTATTGCGCTAAGTTAACCTACAAAAGGATGAGTAATCATCCTGTTACATCACCTTTCCTGGGAAATAGTTGCTAAGGAAAAGGAAAGATAGGTATTTGCCTGGAAGCAATTGACCAATCAATAGATTGAAGCGACATGGTCGCTGGAATCTACCATAACAAAATCTAAAGTATTGGTAGGGTATGACCCTAACCCAAGAATGATAGGAATCTTGCCAAGTTGCAATTGATTCCGGATCGAATGCGGGTTGCATTCGGAGAAAAGGAGTCACTCCTTAACAGTTTGCCAGCTAAACGACCATTGGAATTGATTGTGCTTGTAACAGTTTAGAAAGCACTGTTTGCATTGTTTGCTCAATGAACTAAAGGATGAAAAGATACCTAAATACTTCAGGTTGAAGGCCTGAAGGGAGAGGCAGCTTCAGTTACCCCCGACTGCCTGCCTGACCCTAACCAAGGGGGTTGTTAACCGCGCCGAGAACGTGGACCGAACCCGCCGTGAGAGGTCTCTCCGTTGAGTTCTACTTGGAGTAGGAGGACGCTTGGGTGCCAGAGGGGGCTCTGGCCGTAAATTCCTCGCCTTCCGGGCCCTGCACAAGAGGCTAACGTGACTCGGGATTGGATCTCGAGGCCCGCATACTAGTCTACGGGCAGAAGCTTGGATTAGTGATCCCTGGTGGATTACTGGATAGCCTTCGGGCGGATTATGAAAAGCCTACGGGCGGAACTCCTTGTATTTCAAAGATAAAAGGATAAAATGATAATAAAGAAGTTGTTTGACATTGTTTTCTTTATGTCCTGTGATAAGATTACGTGAAGGAACCAGTGCTTAACAGGGTTAATCAAGGAAGCTGTTTGTTATATGTCAAATTAATGTGGTAGGTAATTACATAACTAAAACAAACCGAGGAAAGTGCGGAGGATGGACCATGGGTCCGTCCTATGGATGGGTGGTCCCGGTCAGCCGGGAACTTTTCTCAAAAATCTTCAATGAACAGAGGGATGATCATCTTCGCCGAGCAAATAACGAAGGATGACTTAGATTTACCTGTTACCCGATTCACGCTGTTTTAGGGGAACGGAATGGGACTATGCCTTATGGCAGAGAGGTTGAGCATGGCATCCCTCTCGTTTCCCATTCTCCTTGAACCAAGTGCAGCGTGAATCCGCTTCGGACCTGGCGTTTCTGCGTAAAGTAGTTCGCTCGGGTCTGAGGCTAGTTGCCGCTAGTTAATGACCAAACTAGAGAACCTTAATTCCGGTCGATCCTAAGTGGGAAACGGCCAGGACACTTCCGCTACGTGGCAGACGCGGAAAGACCTAGATTACAAAACCCGTAACATTCCATGGGAGTGCCGGGCGGAGTTCTCTAGACAGCCTTCCGATGGACTGCCAAGACGTGTCCTAGAGGATTCTAGTGGACACGTTACAGTTGGTATCAGAGCCGACCAACAATGGAATTGTTTTCATGAGATTTCATTAAAAATGAAGTAAAGAAATTGTTCCTGTCCAAACATTTCCTCATCTTCAATACTGTCTTGCAGAATTACGAGGCGTGGAACAAGTTTTTGGTGTTCCGGATCATGTTTATGACTGCAATGCATTCTCCGCATTATAGGCAGAGAATTGAAATGATGAACATCCTGGAGCAGATTTATAATCCATCACCTCTATATATAGAACGAAGGTGGACGGGGTCCTCAGGAATCTACTACATAGCTGCCCACCGGTTCGCTTATCTACAGACCAACCTGAAGAGGATCAAGTGGTTGGAAGATTTGAAAATCGTGAAGCTGTTCATTTTTGTGGAAGCTCACGTAAATTCGACTTTGCATATTCAAGGTCGGAGAGTTGAATTGAACTCATATGTATATGAGGAAGTAACCCGTGTAATTCCAGCTGATAGGATTAAGGTATTGGGCCGCCATGGGAAGTATGGATTCCAGCGGAAAGGATATCCTGAACTTCCGATGAATTATCGATTCCTAAAGATTCATGACCCAAAACCCTACTATTACACAGTTCCTGTAGACAAATCCAATACAATGTTGTTCTCCCCAAACTAAATGTAATGATTGGATTATCATCACACGAGATGTTGTATAAGGCTACGCCATATAAATATAAATAAGGACTTCTTTTTATCACTATCCGATTGTGCATCAGGGTTGTTGCAAAAAGTTAAGTAGCTTCATGAGTTATGAGAGAGCTGAACTAAAGATAAGCTAATGTCAATTATCATATAATAATGTTAAGAAAACTTTTACTCAGGCACAACCCCAGGTACAGGTTCCAAATTCGCCCCCTACATCAAGTACTACTGTGATCCAGGAGAAGAAGTTCCTCCTCAAACAGATAAAGCCACCCGAGTTTGACGGGAGAGGCAGATTCGTCCAGTCGGATGCTGAGATTTGGATTGAATCTATGGAGGACTACTTTGAAGCAGCTGGCACTGCACCAACCAATCAGGCCATGCTCGCCAAATTAAAACTCACCGGTGAAGCCAAACTATGGTGGAAACAATGGTGCAGGGATCAAGGGATTTCAGAGGGGTCCGTTACCTGGGAGAAGTTAAAGCAAGCCGTGCAAGGGAGATATTTGCCGCCTGCATATCGTACACAGAAAATAAATGAGTTCTATGAGCTAAAACAGTTAGGACTCACTCTTGACGCATACTACTCTAAATTTGTCTCACTCTTAAAGTATGCGCCACAAATGGACACGACACAGCAGGTGTCCAAATTTTGCGCAGGCTTAAATCCACCCGTAAATACCCGTCTCGAATCTATGCGTCCATCAGATCTTCAGGATGCACTCATTCGAGCGGCACCTATAATTCAGGAAGTGCAAGCTAAACCAAGGGGTATTAAGAATTGGTCTTATAGCGACCCGAGCAGAGGAGCATTCAGACCCCACGTTAAGAGAGTTCAAGGCCACAATCAGGGACAAAGGAAGAAAGCAAGGACAAATAACGTCAACAACTTTGTTCCTACTCATGGTAATGGCCGAAACATCCGATGTTTCCACTGCAATGAACTCGGTCACTTCAAAAGGCAATGTCCCAAGCTTAGCGAAGGACTCCGTCAAGGTGCAGGGCACGGTCAAGGAGCCGCCACCCGTGGTAGAGGAAGAGCTGCCTGCATTATCAATAGGCAAATATGTGAAGCAGAGGAAGAGGAAGATCCGACTATGGAAGCGGATTTCGAAAGAGCGACGGTCCATGCCGCTCTACATAAGAAGGGCCCGAATCGCCAATTCTCGGTGATTCAGACACCGTCGGACTATCAAGGTAAAGGTTTCAAAACCTTGATTGATTGTGGTAGTACACATTCCTTTATCTCACCAGCGTGTGCTAAGAGATTAGGAATAGCCACAGTAGAAGCACCTACCCTACTTGTGGAATTGGCAAACGGTCGTGAGGTAACTTGTGCTAGGCAAACTGCTAAGGAGGAGTTCTATCTGGGAGGAAAGAAAACCTCAGTCAAATTCAGAGTCATGAACCTAGGTATCCACGAGTGCCTACTCGGGATGGATTGGCTTAAGCCTAATGACGCTCACATCCACTGTGGAAAGGGTCAAGTTTCTTTCCGAAACTCTGAAAGAGAGTTTGTTACGACTCAAGGTGAAGCAGGAGTGCCAAGGATCCAGTTAGCCAAAGTATCGCGGATCATAAAAGGGGTTAGGAAAGGATTACCTGTTTACTTGATCAAACTCAACAAGTTAGATCAAAAGCAAGAGTCTCATGAGGGACCCTCTTGGCTAAAAGAATACGCTGACGTATTCCCTGAGGAATTAACTGAACTTCCACCTCCAAGAGAAGTTGATCATGAAATAAGGCTAATACCTGGAGCTGCGCCAATTGCAAAGAGACCTTATAGAATGTCTATTCCGGAAGCTATTGAGTTGAAGGAACAACTCAAGCAACTGTTAGATCAGGGTTACATCCGGCCTAGCAATTCACCATGGGGAGCTCCAGTCCTATTCCAGAAAAAGAAAGATGGGACACTTCGACTATGTATTGATTACCGTGGGTTGAATCAATCAATAGTCAAGAACAAGTATCCTATTCCTAGAATAGATGAGCTTCTTGATCGCCTTCAAGGTGCAAAGATCTTCTCCAAAATTGATCTCAGGTCAGGTTACTATCAAATCAGGATCAAGGATGAGGATATTCCAAAAACAGCCTTCAATACAAGATATGGGCACTTTGAATTCTTGGTTATGTCATTCAGGCTTACAAATGCACCTGCCACCTTCAATAGATTAATGCAGGATATTTTTAGACCATATCTTGATGATTTCGTGCTTGTCTTCTTCGATGATACTTTAGTCTATTCTAAACAGGAAGAAGATCATGAACCGCAACTTCGGATTGTCCTTGAGACAATGAGGTCTCATAAGCTATATGCAAAAATGAAGAAGTGTGCATTCTTCAAGCGTCAGATTGAATATCTAGGATTCATAGTATCATCAGAAGGAATATCAGTAGACCCAGCCAAAGTCAGAGATGTGCTTGAATGGCCAATACCAGTATCCGCCAAAGAGATACGCAGTTTTCTTGGCTTGACAGGATGGTATAGGGTCTTTATCAAAAACTATGCTTTGATTGGAGCACCTCTTACCGACTTACTAAAGAAGCAGACTTCTATTACATGGTCAACTTCCGAGCAAAATAGCTTCGACCAATTGAAGCAATGTTTGGTATCAGCACCTATTCTGAAACTTCCCGACCTCAATAAGGAGTTCGAGGTAGTAACTAATGCCAGCATTCTTGCCTTGGGGTGTGTACTCATGCAGGAAGGTCATCCCGTAGCATATTCTTCAAGGAAATTGAAGAGTCATGAAAAGAATTATGCCACGCATGATCTGGAGTTATTAGCTTTCATCCATGCTCTAAAGCTTTGGAGACACTACCTGTTGGGTAACAAGTTTACTCTAGTAACAGATCATAAGAGTCTCAAATGGATTTTTACCCAGAACGAGCTCAACATGAGGCAACGTCGATGGATCGAAGTATTGGAGGAGTATGATTTTGAAATCAAGTATCGTCCAGGGAAAGAGAATGTGGTTGCTGATGCACTTAGTCGCAAGGCATTCCTAAACTCCCTAATCTTGCAGAATCCATCAACGGCCAGATCTCTGGCTACAAATGTCTATGCCAAGCAACCCTATACTCGAACTAGCTAGAGAGGAAGCATGCCATGATTTGGCCTACCAAACCATGATAAAAGAAATAGCTACCAAAGAGCAGAATCTGAAGTCACAAGCTAAGTATCGGGAATTTTCCACTGATAATGGACTTGTCTATTACAGAACAAGGTTATGTATACCAACAAGCCAGTCACTTAAGCAAAAGATATTATGGGAAGCTCATAATTCCCCTTTCGCAGGACATCCTGGCTATGCAAAAACTCTTAATGCAGTTAGGAAAAGCTATCATTGGGAGAGGCTCAAGGGTGACGTTCTCAAATATGTCACTGAATGTTTGTCTTGCCAACGTATCAAGGCTGAACATGTCTTGATGCCAGGAAAATTGCAACCACTTGACATTCCCCAAATGAAATGGGAATTCATCAGTATGGATTTTGTGGTGGGCTTACCCCAAGTCCAAGGAGGATACAACTCCATTATGGTTGTAGTTGACATGCTTACTAAGGTTGCTCACCTGATTCCAGTAAAGACAAACTATAAAGCCTCCGACATTGCTAGAGTGTTTATCAAAGAAATATTCAAGCTACATGGCTTACCTAGAAGGATCATTAGTGATCGAGATTCTCTTTTCACTTCACACTTTTGGAGAGCTATCTTTGAAGCCATTGGAACTCAACTCTGTTTTAGCACTGCCTACCATCCCCAAACAGATGGACAAACAGAATGAGTAAATCAAATCATTGAGGATATGCTTAGGGCTTACTGCTGTCGAGAGCCGAAGAGATGGATTCAATACTTGCCGTTAGTAGAATTTTCTTACAATGCTTCTTACCAGCAGAGCATTCAAATGACGCCTTTTCAGGCATTGTATGGTCATGATTGTCGAAGTCCCCTAAACTTTTCTGATCCTACCCTAAGGGTGGAAGCTTCAAGACAAATGTTGGAGGACATGGATGACCAAATAAGGTCAATAAGACAAGATATACAAGCAGCCAAAGATAGACAAAAGGCATATGCGGATTTGAAACGCCAAGAGAGGGTCTTCGGAGAAGGAGACATGGTCTTCATTCGTGTACGGCCGAAAAAGAGTTCTTTATCTCTAGGAGAATGCAAGAAGCTAAGTCCAAGGTATTGTGGTCCGTATAAAATCCTCAAATGCCTAGGACCCAATGCTTATAAATTGCAACTTCCAGATAACCTAAAAGTTCACAATGTATTCCATATTAGCCTCTTAAAAAAATATGTACCCAACCCAAATCATGTACTTGATGACCAACAAATTGTAATGCCTAGTCAAGGAGTCCTTGAACTAAGACCGGAAAAGATTTTAGATGTCAGAGAGAGACAGTTAAGATCTAGAACCTTGAAGGAATACCTCGTCCAGTGGAAAGATTATCCCGAAGAGGATGCTACCTGGATGGATGAAAGCTCTCTCAGTCTTCAATATCCCCAGTTTTTCTCGAGATGAGGACATCTCGATTCTTCTAAGGGGGAGAGAATGTAATATTTCCGCACACTGCGTACCGTAAATATTGACTTCCCGCACGCCGTGTAAATCCTGTGCAAGGGTATCACCTACATCGTATTATTGGTAGCTTAATCCATACCATTCACGCTCAAAAATGTGGCCGCCACATTGTAAATTAGAGGCTGGGGTTGAGGACCGTAAAAACCGCGTGGGAACACCCTTTTTGAAGGGGCAATTGGATAAATTCAAGGCAAATTTTTTTGTAATTATTATCCCTTCCCCCAGCCGATGCATGGCTGGAGGAGAGGGAGTGTGGGGGGGGAATGGCCAAGGAGGAGTGAGTTGGACTGCATGAGGGGGAGTCCTCCACGTGTGTGGAGGCCCTCTTCCCCACCCCCCCCCAAGGCCTATAAAAACCCCCCCTCCCAAGGGAGAAGAGAGGAGGACGGGCTGTGAGAAGGTGGAGAGGTCGCCGTGTTGAAGGAGGTCGCCGTGGAGAGGAGGTCGTCGTGCAGGAAGCCGCCGCGCTGCCGCCCCAATCCGCCAGTCGCCAGCCGCCATAGCCGCCACCACGTTCCGCCAGGCCACCTCAGTCCGCCGCCGCCCGCTGGATTACGACTCCCCCCCCCCCTCGACGTCGCTGCAGAAGCTCAAAAGCTTCTTAGAAGCTTCTTAAGAAGCTTCTAAGGGGGGGGCTTCCTTAACCCCCCTTCCCACTACATCCCCCAAAGGTCTATTCATACCCCCGGACCCTTGAAGAGGAGAGGGTGAAGCTCATAAAGACCTCCCATAAGCCGTTCCCACGAGCTTTCCGGGATCTTAAAATCCATACCCTACAAAGGGGTATTCCTACATAAGGGAGAAGTAAACATATTTTGAGACTACTTGCCAAGACTCGGAGGAAATTTTGAGAGCCATAAAGGGGTAAGGACAAAACCCGGAGCCCAAATTCTCTACATCTACGATGGCCCCAAAAAGATCACAAGGTGCGACTACGGGAGGTTCATCTCCGAGCATACAAGTGGATATCTCCCCGAGCCCACAAGTCCAGGTTCTTTCAAGTTTATTTTCGCTTAAAGAAATGATTAGGTGCGCTTAGTTCCATAGGGAAGAATGCATTTTACGCTTATTTTTAATGCATGTGGCAGTGGTAAAAAGACATTTGATAAAGTATCTCTTGAAAGGTTAGGCAAGGTTGAAGTATGTCATGAATTCGAAACGGGTTGCCCGCCTTAGGAGACTAGCTGCATGATGCTATTTTGGTACATTATCAAAGTAATGAGTCTAAACATATATTACTTAGGCAAAGAAATGGAATTTATAAGTGCATTTTTTCTTCTTAGACATGGTAGGAATAAGTATGTGCCGCATGTTAGGCAACATACTCCTCGTAATGATTTCATGAGGAAAAGTTAACACCCATAAGATATTATCCGAAAAGAAATGGAAGGGAGTACGGAAATGATCTTATGGGCTTGCAAGTGGCATGAAAAATGGAATAAATTATCACTAGCTGTAGTTTTGTATGAACTTCATTGTAGCTAGGAGAACGTTGCGTATTGCATAGTCATCATGCAAAAATGTCATTCATTAGGAGCCGCATTTAGGAGTCAAAGCATAAGATTCTAAGTATAGACAATAAGGTTGTAGGCATGACTATTTGATGTAAGTCCTAGTAGGACCTAGGAAAGTTAGTGTCCAGGTTATCAGGCATTTTTACCTTACCAAGGAAGGATAGGGTTATTGTGAACCATGTGATGCGTAGAAGCAGTGAATCGCATGTTTACACGTATTGGTGTAATTGTAACTATTAATCTCCACTAGATCTAGTTTATTACCTTTAGGAAAGGTTCATCCGTGACGCAAGACAAGTATATTGAGTTGACTAAGTCACCTAAACCACAAGGATTCTTATGGACATGGTTGGGTCGATATGATAGGTATCTCAAGTGCTAACTAGGGTTTAGTGCAATAAGAATTCGACCTAGTTTTGCACTGGTTGCCAAGTCAAAACCCGCAAACCCAAAGATCTTACACACATTCACGAGATGTCGAATCAATTGGATGCTCATACATAAAATGATCTAAGGTTTTATCCTAAGGACCATTCGTTCAAATGATGAAACTCCGACTGGGTTGGAAATTCCTAGGACCGTGGACCAATATAATTAGGAATGGGTTGGGTAAGAAGACACCCTAAACCCTGCTACTCGCCTGAAGTTAATTCCGTAACCTGAATACGCCATTCAATGGGTGAAATGATCCCGTGGAATAGATACAACACATGTACAAAAAGTTGCAACATCGCATAGACTTGAGATTTGTCCACAAGAGAGTTTTGTCATTTCTTGGAAATGATGTTGGCAAGTTATTGCGCTAAGTTAATCTACAAAAGGATGAGTAATCATCCTGTTACATCACCTTTCCTGGGAAATAGTTGCTAAGGAAAAGGAAAGATAGGTATTTGCCTGGAAGCAATTGACCAATCAATAGATTGAAGCGACATGGTCGCTGGAATCTACCATAACAAAATCTAAAGTATTGGTAGGGTATGACCCTAACCCAAGAATGATAGGAATCTTGCCAAGTTGCAATTGATTCCGGATCGAATGCGGGTTGCATTCGGAGAAAAGGAGTCACTCCTTAACAGTTTGCCAGCTAAACGACCATTGGAATTGATTGTGCTTGTAACAGTTTAGAAAGCACTGTTTGCATTGTTTGCTCAATGAACTAAAGGATGAAAAGATACCTAAATACTTCAGGTTGAAGGCCTGAAGGGAGAGGCAGCTTCAGTTACCCCCGACTGCCTGCCTGACCCTAACCAAGGGGGTTGTTAACCGCGCCGAGAACGTGGACCGAACCCGCCGTGAGAGGTCTCTCCGTTGAGTTCTACTTGGAGCAGGAGGACGCTTGGGTGCCAGAGGGGGCTCTGGCCGTAAATCCCTCGCCTTCCGGGCCCTGCACAAGAGGCTAACGTGACTCGGGATTGGATCTCGAGGCCCGCATACTAGTCTACGGGCAGAAGCTTGGATTAGTGATCCCTGGTGGATTACTGGATAGCCTTCGGGCGGATTATGAAAAGCCTACGGGCGGAACTCCTTGTATTTCAAAGATAAAAGGATAAAATGATAATAAAGAAGTTGTTTGACATTGTTTTCTTTATGTCCTGTGATAAGATTACGTGAAGGAACCAGTGCTTAACAGGGTTAATCAAGGAAGCTGTTTGTTATATGTCAAATTAATGTGGTAGGTAATTACATAACTAAAACAAACCGAGGAAAGTGCGGAGGATGGACCATGGGTCCGTCCTATGGATGGGTGGTCCCGGTCAGCCGGGAACTTTTCTCAAAAATCTTCAACGAACAGAGGGATGATCATCATCGCCGAGCAAATAACGAAGGATGACTTAGATTTACCTGTTACCCGATTCACGCTGTTTTAGGGGAACGGAATGGGATTATGCCTTATGGCAGAGAGGTTGAGCATGGCATCCCTCTCGTTTCCCATTCTCCTTGAACCAAGTGCAGCGTGAATCCGCTTTGGACCTGGCGTTTCTACGTAAAGTAGTTCGCTCGGGTCTGACGCTAGTTGCCGCTAGTTAATGACCAAACTAGAGAACCTTAATTCCGGTCGATCCTAAGTGGGAAACGGCCAGGACACTTTCGCTACGTGGCAGACGCGGAAAGACCTAGATTACAAAACCCGTAACATTCCATGGGAGTGCCGGGCGGAGTTCTCTAGACAGCCTTCCGATGGACTGCCAAGACGTGTCCTAGAGGATTCTAGTGGACACGTTACACAAAGTGATAGTGTACCTCAATGTGTTTTGTCCTAGCATGGAACATTGGATTCCTAGCTAGTTGTATGTTGCTCTCTTATGTTGTCATAATGAATGAAAATTGGACCATCTCCCTACACGTCCAAATCACCTAATAACTTTTGCAGCCATATCACCTCACATGCTACCATAGCAGCACCTCTAAACTCAGCCTCTGTACTCGATAAAGCAACTGTAGGTTGCTTTTTACTGCTCCATGTAACTGCTGTACTACTAAGGGAAAACATGAATCCACTTGTAGATCTTCTCTCTGACATGCTACCAGCCCAATCTGCATCTGTGTATCCAAAGACCTGTACGTCCTTAACTGCCTCATAAAAAAGTCCATAATGTAAAGTGGACTTCACTACCTCATTATACGTCTAACTGCATCCAAATGAGGCTATCTAGGCATTTGCATAAACTGACTGATAAGGCTAACAACATGTTGAGATATCGAGCTCCACTCGTGATATGCCAGGGTGACCGTTGTGCATTTATGTCACCGACTTGTCAATTGATGCGGTTGGTACACCACCCATGAATAATAGCTAGATGACAGCTATCCTTATCTACTCTAGTTCATGGCTCAATTAGTATGCCACCTTAGTTAGTTGAGTTTGGTTTGAGACCCATATATAGGGTTTTTCTATTTCTATGTACTAGAGTTCTTTTTGGCTTACACAACTAAGAAGAGGAAAACTGTTTTCAGCCTCCACCCTTGTGTGTATTCCCCCATTGTGCAAGCAAGAAAGCTACAAGTGAGACTCCTTCCTTCTCTCCCACAATCTTGACATGGTATCAAAGCCTTGTTCATGGTAGGGAGCTCAAGAAAGCAAGCCAAGTTCGCAGTGTTCTGGTAAGAGGACCAGTGTTGCTTTCATTTTTCTGGTTTGGGAGCAACTCTCTGCAGTAGCACAGCCGGAAAGTGCAGGAGTGCATTATCTCAGATTGAGACGCCCTTCGCGGTGTGGCAAGAGGACAATATATGCTGTGGGACAAGGCTTTAGCCCTTGGTATCCCTGTTTTTTTTATTTGAGGCCATTTCGGGGCTTGTTTTGGAGGCGGAAGTTTTCTGCACGCACTCAGGAAAAGGCCCAGTTTTATGCTGTGCGACCACTCTTCTACAGGTCGATGAAAAGTTACTGTAGAAATAAGCAGTAAATACTTACAAAAATATATAAATGGAGATAGCTGAGGCAAACCCTCATGCTTTATCTTCATTAGACACCCACAGACATATCCATAATTTTCCATAATTTTCCTCGTCCATTTTCTATTTTTCCCCCCTTTTAAAGAGCATTTTTCCCTATTTTTTCTTATTTATTATCAATAAAAATGGAAACAAATTAGCATTATTTCAGAGCTATGGATCTTGAGTCTTTAAACGACAACCACGTAGATTTTATTGGTGTTTTGTTTCATACTTTTTCGATTTTAAGTCCAAAAACCCAATTTTTACTCTAAAAACTATGCTTTTCGGGATTTTTCCATTTATTTTCCACACTTTAAGTGTATATTTTTTTAGCTTTTTATTATGAAATACTAAAAATAATAGTAAAAAACATGTCCATCAATTTTCAGTCCATGTGAACATTGCTAATCTCATCAAATGCTAAAAAACATCCATTTTCTTTGTAAAAATGTCATTACTGTGTATTTTTTATTATTTTGGGTTCTGAAACTTGTTTTGGGTCTGCAAACCAGGGCCCATTTGATGCTCAGCCCGCCTTCATAGTTCTGTCTTCATCCCACCTTCGGTTTGGAAGCAATCCGGTACTATGCCGGACAAGCATTCACCAACCGAGCTTCATTCTTCTTCACACGCAAGAACTACCCCTTGTAGGAGAGAGAGGGAGGAGAGAGAAATACTAAAAAATGAGATTTTTAAATCCTCTATTAAAACGGGCAAGCTTGCAACCATCTTGTTCCTCTCCCTGCCTGATTGAGAATCTCCCTCTCTCTCTCCAAACAGGTTTGAATCGGAGAGGCAACGAGCAAAAATGAGGAGGCACATTGATGCTTCCCTCTGTTCGATAGTTTTTGCATTAGTTTCAAGGTTTTTATTAAGCCTAAGATTTAAAACATTAAAATAACCGGTTCATTTTTTTGTGTTCACATTGTCCCGCAAGTGGATTTTTTAAATTTGAAGGCCCAAACGAACTCCCATTTGCAATCCGATTGGATATGTGGCTTCATGGCATCAAACTCCATCAACCTGGCCTCTCCCACACACTTTATGGCTTCCCAATGTGGTAGCTGCTTTATAATGTTGAACCTTGCGGGGATTAAATGGAGGGTCAAATGACCTTCGATTGACGAACCGAGACTTGTGTTGGATTCTTGATGTTGAAATGCATCTACGAAAACTCTAGCTCGGCCATTTTGCACCGTTTGATTTTTCATGAAAATTGGCTCTTTAACACCTCTCGGGCACTTTTTTCTGGCTCCAAAACGAGCTTCAACGCTTCAAAAACGAGTCCAAATCGGGTCCTAAAATCCAGCTCTCAGAAGAATTATTTGCATCCCTCATATGCCAACCATGATCACTATTTTTCCATAGCCATGCACCATTCTTATACAATCCACACTTAGTGACATTGACCCATGGTCAAGCAAAGCAACACAAGGAGTTTCACACTCCCCTATTTTCAATATTATTTCAGTGATAGCCCTTGCCTAGTGGTTTCTTGTGTAATTACTTCAAGGAATAAATCCTAGAGTCTCTTTCCCATATTGATGCACATGCTTCTCCATGCATATTGCTCCAAATAATACATTTTCAACCACTTTCTTTCTTTTTTCACATGTTGTCTATTGATTAGCAACATCTTGCATAGATAAACTAGCATTTACATTATGCTTATATTCAACCCAAATCCTTTTTAACTTGGAGCAATTCACTAGTGTGGTATCACCAATAAACTGACACTCATCTTAATTATGTCATTGATTTTGTCATGAAATTCCTGCTTGCGATGCCAAGCACCTCTCCCAAGGTGAATTCCACCCGACTATTTTAAATCCCTTCCTCAAGAATCTTCTTATGATTTCTAGCTATCTCAATATCAAACTGTAGTTATATCCTAGCGTTCGGTTGCTCTTCTTTTTGCCTCTTATTTGCTATCCTATTTCTAGTGCTCTTGCCCAACCTCTTCCATAGCATGCTCGGGAGGTGGTTGATTTGTAGCTTTAGGCTAATCCACACTTCTTCTCATCACTCTCTTGGATGCCACTACATTATCTTCATCTCTCTTTTGTTTCTCTTCCACAAGTATGTGTATTTTACACCTTTGCTAAATATGCATCTACTGATGATTCCCAGCTAATTATGTCTCAAATGTTTTGCCCTACATGTGACATTTCACTATCAATAATTTTCCTCTTTTTACCTACATCCAAAATGTATGTCCATAGTTCAGCCTTCGGACCAACCATCCTTGGCGAGGTATTCTATCCATTTGTAGACCATAAGTAGAAGCATGTATAGCCACATAAGCATTTCATATAGCCAAATCTTTCAATAACTTTTACATATCTTCCTTTCCAAAATGCAAAGCCAAATGAAATTGAGTTTCTTGTGCATGGATCTAGCCACCTTTCCAAAAGATGAGTTTTCATGCTGTCAAGGCCTCCTGATAATAAGCAACACAATCCTTTCTTTCATGATACAAACTATCATACTACATATATCTTTTCCTTGGTTTAGGGGCTATTGTCTATCCCCTTTTCTCTTGTCCTTTCTCATCCAATTTTGTGAGGTGCAGCTAAAGATCCCACATGCCTTTAATCAATTCATCTAATACATCCTCCCTAATAGTGGGAACAACAGTTGCAACCATAGGGTTAGACACAAAAGTGGGTGGCTTAATAGATACATCACCTATTTTTCCCGTAAAAGTGGGCAAGCAAGATACATGAAATCTTTCTCTTCTTCTATGCTTTTTCACCAGTGCGGTAATAGATTCCTTAAGATGCCTCCACTTTGTTTTAAGCCCTATCTTTATAGTTTCATCCTCTAACAAATCATCAAGCTTCTCTTGAAGATTAGGATCTGCTACTTGTAGAAACAATTTAACTTTTTGACTTGCAAGAGCTTGTTGTTCTACAATATCTAACTACTCAAACCAAATTTTAAAATCTCTTAATAAATCCATAGCCACAAAACTCTTATTGGATTTCAGAACCCACTCTTGGTTGTAGGTAATGAGACTCGTATCTTCAATATAAAATTCTTCCAAAAGTGTCTTCTTGTACGTGCACAAGCATGTTTATATTCAACACTAACTACTGCAAAACATCATTCAAAACTATGCTTGAAGGTTCTCCCATCCTATCTTTTCTTTTAACAAACTTTCACGTTGGGTTCACCAATATCCGAGGGGTTTTAGTCAAAAGGTCATATCCATCGGAAATGTGAGAGAGAAGGAAGTAGAGAATATGAGATAGAAGAGAATAAAAGGAATAGACAAGAGGTACATAAGATAAAGACAAAGCTCAATGATTCAAAGCACTATGTATTGATAGAACCTGAGATGATAAACAAAATCTCTAAGTATTCAAAGCACTATGTACTCGAAAGCAATCTTTAAGTATTAGATATCTTAGAGCTCCCTGGTAGACCAAAAACATGCACAAAATCCTAGCTTGTTCTTTGGTACTGAGATGGAAAATCTGATTGTTCCATTGGCTCCAAAAGGAGGGTAAAACTCGAGGACACTTGATTAGTATTCTCCCAGATCTCCTTCTTCTTCTCCCAGTCTGGAGTGTTATTTGCTGCTTGAAAATCACAATCTTGCCATGCATAAATTTAGAAGCTCCTCCTTTTGCATAAGATTTCCCAAATTTGGTCGAAAAGTCACTTGATTTTTGCATGTCACCATATTCTAGAAGCTTTCTACTCCTTTTTAGGATATTTACAATAAATAATATCCTATTTATAAAAAATACACAAAACTTATAAATAATCTTGTATTTTGGAACTATCCAAACTATGGACACTAACACTAATGACTAATACGACATTGACTCTTTAAATTAATAAGAAAGCTAGATAATGATGCACTCTAGGGTTTTTCACATTGTGTCAACGTAGAAGTATGGCACCATCATGAGATTTTCTAGGCAAGTTGGAATTGAAAGGGGATGGTCCTTATAAAATTATTTGTATAGGAAAGAACAACCCCAAATGGGATGGCCCTTATAAAATTGTTTATATAGGAAAGAACGGCTGTATAGTCCATTTTTAGCAGTTTGCAAGGGGTAGAGCTCAAAACTAAAGCATATATTCAATAAAGTGAAGCCCTATTATATATACGGGCTAATGTCGAAGTTGGTGCCTTTACAGGTCCTTTAAGATCGAGCTTAAACTTACAGGAGATACCAAGAGTATTGGATAGGAAAAGTCATTCCTTAACTTAAGCATCCATATTTAGAGTAGCATTACCACTTAGGCAAAGTGATCTAGTGGAGTAAGGATTATCACATTACTGAGTGGCAAGGCAGATCTTTTATGTTGAATATTCGAGTCTATTTCCAGCACTATCATAGGATTTTTACTAGCATCCCTATTGAGTTTAATGAGGAAGGAGGGATTGTACCTGTCTTACACACACTCTCTCGATCAGACTTTGATTGTCATAAGTACGAGTAGGTTGATTGCCATGGAAAGTTGTATCAATGAAGTGTGGCTTTATACATTATATTTTGATGGATCTTCTCGAGGACTTGCTAAGCATGTGAGTATTGGTGTTGTCATTAAAGCCCCCTATCATTGAGTGGTTTTTAAAATGGAAGTGTATTTAAGCACTGTTTTTAACAATAATATGGCAGAATATAAGGCCCTGTTGATGGGATTAAATCTAGCTAGATGTAGTGATATTCAACCATTATTGGTGAAAGGAAATTCATAGCTGGCGATCAACCAATGGACTGGGACCTATTGTATGAGAGATCCCATTCTAAGGACATACCTTTGTATAACCTTTGATGCCCTCGAGATCTTTGAGGCAGTGTTGCCAATTGATTCCTCGATATAGTGGAATTGCTTTGTAGATTCCTAATTGATTATGCCTTTGTTGAAGTTGCCTTTCTTAATTGTGGTCTTAAGGGGTTTTTACAATTGTGTCTTGATGTTAGTCTAGGGCTACTATAGGCATATGCGAATTTTGGAGTAAGTGATCTTTATTTAGTTTTTATGATGAATTATTAATGCATATAATGGGAACATAATTGCAAATGATTGAAATATATTTATTGATATCTATAATTTCAAAAATTCATTTACTTTCCTTTCCATACATTAAAAACAATTAAACTACAAAACTCAAAACATGGACTTTCATGAAAAGATGGGGTTGTTCTTGGATTTTGTGGATAAAATGATGTTTATATGACATTAAAAAAATATGCTAATGGATTACACTTCACATAAGTCATATAAGTTTAAGAAATTAAAATTTATATTGAAATAAATAAAAATTTTATGGGAAATAACAAATAAAGGAAAAAAATCAAGAAAATTTATTTTTTGTTTGTTAAAATTTACAATAAATTAGAAAAATATTTGTGAATGTGTAACGAAGGTGAAGCATAAGGTTTTGCCTGAATTTGCCTTTATTTATATGTTAAAATACAAATTTAAGGCCTGTTTCTATGAAAAATTATAAGAAAATCTCTCTATATTTGTACAAGCAATCTAAATATAAATGGTAGGGAACATGTATTGGAGCTATATATAGCTCACCCTATCTAAACTAGGTCTCACCTATATATATGTAGATTGTGATCGATATGATACAATCTTTGGGAGTGTATATGGTGTGTCTCTTCTCTCTCTATCATGTCTCTACATATCTTGTCTCTCTATATTTCAATAGGGTATCAGAGCTATCACGATCGACTACTAAAATATTGAATTATAGGTATGCCTTACTTGGACACTTTAAAAGTTTCTATTTGGGAAACTCTAAAGAAAATGCCTTTCTCAAGAAAACCAATTTTTGTGATGTGCTAGGACTCACAAGCTTTCTTCCTATAAAATTTGTGCTCAATTTAGAGTTTTGCATCAAAAGTTATGCTACTTCAAGTAAACTGGACTTAAAATAGGAAAACAAACAGGACAATAGCTTTTCGTGCAAAATTCTAGGACACAAGTTTCATCACATGTAACGTGTCCACTTGTTATCTTCAGGATACGTCTTAGCAGTCCATCGGAAAGGATGTCTAGAAAGCTCCGCCCGGCACTCCCATGGAATGTTACGGGGTTTGCGATCTAGGACTTTCTGCATCTGCCATGTAGCAGAAGTATTTTGGCCGTTCCCACTTAGGACCAACCTGAATCAAGGTTTTTCCTATTGGTCATTTCCGAAATGGCAATTAGCATCGAACCCGAGCGAACTACTTTACGCAGAAACGCCAGGTCCAAAGCGGAATCACGCTGCACTTGGTTCAAGGAGAATGGGAAACGAGAGGAATGCGAAGCTCAACCTCTCTGCCATAAGGCATAGTCCCATTCCGTTCCCCTAAAACAACGTAAATCGGGATCATCTATAACTTAGACTCTAGGTCAACGCTCTTGCAGTTCATATTCTTTGAATGATCTTCTTGTTGTCCATCATGATTGAGAAAACTTCCCGGCCAACTGAGACCACCCATCCGTAGGACGGAGGACCCATGGTCACATCCACCGCACTTTCCTTAGGTTGTTTTAGTTTTGGTGATATTCGGGACATGAAATGCATCGGACAGGTATTTCTTTTTCCCATCCTGCATGGACAAAGGAAATTTTCCAATCTGCACAATAGGATGTGCAGTATCATCACCAGTCTCCACAAATCCTGGTTTTTCCATTTTCCTTGCATCCTCCATCCATTCTGCATGACCTGTCATGTGGTTTGATGCACCTGAGTCAACATACCATACATCGTTGCTTTCTTCTGCACTTGTCAAGAATTGTTCATATGCTGCACCATAAACAAATGCTCATTTCTGTCATCACCCTGTCTACTAGAAGATGCATAATTCCCTTGTTGCAGTTTTCAATTCATGATGTCATTCTGCTTTTTATAGCAATCTTTAGCCATATGACCCATTTTACCACAGTAGTAGCATTCAACATTACTGTTTGCATTTTGGCCTCTTTGCCATCCACCATGACCTCTTTGGCTCCCTCTGCCTCTAGAGTTACCACGTCCTCCTCCATAGGACTGGTTTTCTTGAGTTTGCTGCATATTCTGATTTCTAAGAGGCCTCCAGATCGGCCTCCTCTACCTCTTCCAGTATTTGAGTAGAAGACAGCTTCTTTTGAAGTTCCTCCTGAAGAAGATGCACCACCATTTCTCTGCTCCTCAGAAATTAGAAGAGCAATCAACTCCTCAAAATCAAGAAAACTTTCACGGACGGAAATGGATGTTCGGAACTGTGCATAATCCTTTCCTAGACCATTCAAGGTCACGGAAACTAAATCATCATCTTCCATTGGCGACCCAATGGAAGCAAGTGCATCTGCGATCTTCTTCACCTTCATGTGGTAGTCATTGATGCTCATACTTTCTCTTTGCACATTGTGCAACTCTTGCTTGAGCTGCATTTTCCTGGCTTGCGTATTCGTGCTATACATTTTTGACAGAGTATCCCATGCCTCCTTTGGCGTACTTGCATCCTGAATATGCACAATCATAGAGTTTGAAATACTGATAGACAGCCAGTACATAACTTTTTTGGCTCTCTCATGCCATGCTTTAAATGCCTGCATTTGCTGTTGATTGGGAACATCAGGAAGAACTGGTTCTTCTTCATTTCCTGCATCAAATTCCCAATATCCTTTTCCCATAAGGAAATTCGTCATTCTAAACTTCCATGCTTGGAAGTTGTTCTTGTCAAGCTTTTCAGTGACAATCTGTGAAAGAGAATCAGACGCCATTATAAAACACTGCAAAAACTTCTGTCACTGCAAAAAACACAGCTTCAGCCTCACAAGGGCAAATCTGCAAAACTGACGAAAGTGATACTTGACCACACAGTCACTTCCTAGTGACGATTTTGCAACAACAGGTGAAATACACATGAAATTACCCTTTTACCTATCACCGCAAGCAAAACTCTAAATGGTAGGGAGAGAGGGGAGTTTGAGTGTTGAAATATAATATAAAATTTGATGTATTCGACAGATGCTCCTGGCCCGCTGTCGTAGAGTTCATGCAAGGGCTGCAGAACACGGGGTTCAAGGTACAGCAAGAAATAAAGACTAACAAGAAGATCTCAATAACACAATATTTGATGCCAAGATCATTATATTGTTTGTCAAGTATATTACAAAAGAAGAGTCATAAATAAATAACAAAGCATGTCGATCTGTCCTCTGTTTTTCAATAAGTGTATGAACTTGGTTTCAGGAGCACCAAATAAATCTCTCAGTTTCAAGACTTAATCATAAACAGCTTTACTGTTTTCTGTCTAAAGAGTACTTTAGACCATTCATATCATTCAAAAATGAAAGACTGTTTGGATCTCTAAGTAGTTGAGATTACAAGGTTCCAAGTCAAGGCCATACTTCACAATGTAGGCATGCAATTTATTACCATCAGCAAGATCTACCCACTTTCAGCTCTCTTCCTGTCAGTTCCTTTATGACTTCTGTAAGGATATCTGAACAAACTCTGTTTTTAAATCTTCCTTGGCTGCACTAATGAATGCCTCATAGTCTAAACTGCATTCTCGTTCATTGTGAAGCCATCGATGTATCATGGCGTCTCAACCCTCAGCTGCTCAGAGTTCAGTCGGTGTCGACCGATCCGGAATCCATCTCTGGGACCATCCGAAATTATCCTATCCTCCACCTTCTACCTGCATATTCCCCTCCCGATTCACAGACGGCTCCTCACAGTTCGCTCCTCTACTGATCTTCCAGCTTGTGTGTTTCTGTGACTGTCTCCTGATAAGGCGAACCATATCAACTTCTGCCGTTGCTTCAAACCGGGCTAACCCAACGATAACTGCTCTGCCGCCATCTCTGATTGCTAAGGTTGTTTTTCACAAAAGTTTTCTTTTCGGTTGCCCAAAGCTTCAACAGCAATATCCACACCCCTCCCACCTGTAATTTCCTGAAATCACAGCAAAAATCCCCATAGCATTCATTGGCATCCTTTTTTCCCTATTGACGTTCAATGCCTGGTTTTTCTCTAAAAGCCCTCTTTTTCCCTCCTGGATTATCCCCTTCGTATCTTTTTTGTTTTTACCGGCGGCTCCTTCCAGAATTAGTCTTCCCTCCCCACGTTACCCTGAAGGCCTGCTCCCAAAATTCTAAAAAAAAACCCCTTTTGAAACCAGGCTGTCCCGTCCCAAAACAGCGATTAGGAAACCAATTTTAGCATGAGTCCAGCAGTCTCTTTCCACCAATTAAAAAAAACCCAAGAAGCTTTTATGCTTTTGAGGAATCTTAAAATTCCTATTACAAGAGAACTACTCCACTGCACATCTGCTTGCTCAAGTGCCTTCGCAATTGTCATCACCACCATAATCTTCATTTCATCCAGAAGTTCCAGCACCATTTTAACTCTGTTTGCTTTGGCAAAACCATTAATGACGATTTCAAAGGTCACCCTGTTTGGCGTCATATGCATGTCCTGCATCATTTCTTAAAGATCATCATTGAAATAATCAGCTTGATAATGTCCTTTGGCATCAGTTTTTTCATATTTTTCTAATACACACACATCATGCATCCAAACAAAATCATACACATGCACTAAGGGAATATATACATTGGATGCGGATTCTGAAAATGACGGAAAGATAATGCAGCAATCACACACATTGAAACACGCGCGAAAAGATAACACAGATGCACAACAAAAATGGAGGTGTTTACGGCTCGGATGCGCAACAGCACGACATCCACCCCCTCTAAACCTGCGCATCCTCCGGATGGGCCAACTATCCAGGATCATCCAAGTCCACAAACAGGTCGAGTCCATCTTCTATTTCTAGTAGACTTGTTTCTCCATCAGCTTCATCATCTATGTTCACTGATTCTTCTGCTTGTCTTTCTTCTACCTGTTTTTCTTATGTCAATGCTTCAAGTGCATATTCTTCATCTTCTCTTCTCTTGAAAATCTTGACTCGTTTTCCAGCAATAGGCACCCTCAATACTGTTCCATCTAATTCAGCCAGCTCATAGGTACCATTGTCAAAAACCTGCTTCACTTTATACGGTCCAAACCATCTTTGAACCATTTTTCTCATACTACTATGCTGATTTTCTAGACTACTGTCGTAGACTAGAACCCAATCTCCTTCTTTTATGGCTCTAGGCCTCAAGCGATGCCTTAAATCAAACCTGTCCTTATTTCTGAGACGGGCTGCCTTCAAACGATCAACTGCTAGCTGCACATCTTCTTTCCTTCTCTCTAGTTGACGAATCCTAAGGGCTAACAGCTCTTCCCTTGATAAATTCTCATGCCACGGAAGAACACTCCAAGTGAGAGCACAAATTTCAGTAGGCATGACAGGTTTTTGCCCATACATCAACTCCGCAGGCATGTATCTAGTAGTCACACTATGTGTAGAGCGATCAGCCCACAATGCAAAAGGTAGTAATCTCGGCCAATCTCCAATCCGACCTCTACAAGCTTTTGCTAATGCTTTAACTATTGGCGGATGTCCTCTTTCACTTTTACCATTTCCCTCTGGATTATAGGCAGTAGTAAGAGCCAATTTAATCCCAAGCCGTGAGAAGAATTCTCTAGCTTCATCTGCATCTAGCTCTCCACGATCAGCTGTAATTTTGCCTATACATCCATACCTGCAAAATATTTCTTCCAACAAGAATTTACATACTGTAGTGGTGGTCTTCGTCCGCAACGGTAGGCCTTCAACATAGTTTGTAAGATCCTCCCTAGCCAAGACAAGATATCTCATCTGCCAAAGTCCCACTGGCAAAGTAACCAAGTCTACCACCCACTTGTAATGCATACATAGTGGATAAGTCGGATGCAACTCATCACGATGTCGCACTAAAGAGTAAAACTGGCAGTCCCTGCAAGTCTCCACAAAGTGAGAAACATCTTTATACATCCCTTTCCACCAGTATCTTTCTTTGATTTTCTCATAGGTAGCCCACACACCTCTATATCCAGCCCATGAGCTCTCATGAAACTCTCGCATAATCTGTATCTGCATCGCTACATCACAAACTACTCTCAAGGGTAAGCCTCCTCTCTTTCTTGGATGCTTCCAAAGAAAACCATCTTTCAAGAAATACCCATAAGCCTTCCTTCTGATTTTCTTGAATTCATCATCTGTCCAATCAGCTCTTCGAGTCAATGAACTTAGATACTGTCCAATTTGCAGCCACTCATCAGCATAAAGTTCTTCAATAAAGGCTTCAACAGTAGATACATGACAATCATGAACAAGGACAGAAGCAGCAAACTCTGTCTCATCATCTTCTGCAAGCATTGACTCCTCATCCTCATATCTCGCTCTAGAAAGCATGTCAGCAACTGGATTATCTTTTCCTGCTATGTGTCGAAATTCTGGATTCAATGATTTGATATAGGCAATCCACCGAAGCATCGCTATATCTGGAGTCGAGCAACTAGTAATCATGCCAAGCAAAGGTAAACAATCTGTTTCCACAATAACTGAAGCTCCAATAAAATATCCTTTGTCACACTTCAGTGCAGTGACTACTCCCCACAACTCTCTTTTAATCTGCGGATATCTCCTTTGTCGCTCATTAAGAACTTTAGCTCCAAAGCGGATTGCATACCTATTTCCATCAGCATCATCCTGTCCCACAACCTAACCTATGCCAATAGGGCTAGTATCAACTGTCAACATGATCGGCTGTCCACACTGATAATCCGCCTTGCATAGAGTAGGAGCTGATTGCAACAGCTTCTTGAGCTTATGTATGGCTTTTGAATGCTTCTCATTCCAATGAAATTTCTGCCCTTTTCGAAGCAGTTGATAGAGAACATCTGCTATATGAGCAAAATGAGGAATCCAAATCATGTAAAATACACAAGCTCCCACAAATCTCTGCACCTCTGAAGTAGTCGAGCAATGCTCTGCAATCCTGTTTATGGCATCCACCTTTGCAGGAGAAGGCTTTCTGCCATAATATCCAACCATATGCCCAACTATGATGACTTCATTAACACGAAAGACAGATTTCAGCCCTTAAAGTGTCAAATTTACCTCCTCTAATCGTGTCAATATTTGCTCACAAGCAATCAAGTGGTCAGCTACAAACTGTCTACATCCACGCAAATCAAGACTTTCATTCTTTTCTTCTTCTGCACAACCCTTAATAGGCACATCATCTAGAAAAGGCATGGTATACTACGGAATATAGTCTCGTAAAACTCTATGCATAGCATTCATCATATGAGCAACTGAGTTTGTGGCACCTTGAGGCAAGGTACACATCCTCACAAGACCAATAGGTGTCCGCATAGTAGTAATATCCCTGCTTTCCAAGGCAAGCTGAAACTGATCATAACCTGAATACAAGTCACCTAGTGAATAGATGGCTTGTCCTGCAAAAGCCTCAGCAAATTCATCCACAACTGGACCTGTTCCTACATTCCTGATTGTCACTTTGTTCATGGGCTGCATATCCTGAATAAATCTCAAAGTACCATTCTTCTTTGGTACAGTAAACCACCTGTTAGAGTAGGGTGCAGAAGAAGGTTCCAAAATCCCCATTTTAATCTTCTCATTCAGCAACTCTATCAGCTTTGGCAAGTGTGCTTTAGGCACAGGTATAGGACGTATATTCCATGGTACATGAGGAACAGTGAAAATGACCATAGGTGCGACCAATTCGGGACTAATGCAGCCAATTTCATGTGGAAAGAAAGCAAATGCCTTACCATGACGTCCAAGCATCTCTCTAAAACATTCTTTTTCCACTGGAAGCAAAAAATCATCATTTCCAATCTTCAATTCTGCAAGAGTTTCAGCAGTAAACTTATGTCCAATATTTGCAGGGTCCCTCAACATAGGCTGCTTCATAGCTTTTTCAATCTGTTCATCACTATCAGAAGGAAGCGGGCCTGCAACCGGCTTAACCTTCTTATCAACTGTTTTATATTTTGTGTCAACCTTGGCATCATTCAAGCACTCTCTTCTTTGCTGCAATTTCTGCAAATTTTCAGCAACTTTCAACTCTGTTGGCTGAAAAATTTCAGCCTTTAGCTCTATGGACTGCATGGGTGCAGTCTGAAACTCTGTATGCAGAAATTTTTCTGCATTCAACTCTGTTGGCTGAATGGATTCAGCCCTCGGCTCTATGGACTGCATAGATGCATCCTGAAACTCTGTATGTAGAAATTTTTCTGCATTCAACTCTGTTGGCTGAATGGATTCAGCCCTCTGCAATTCTATTAGCTGATCAAGATCAGCCATAAATTCAGTTTGCTGAGTTTTCTCAGCCTCTAACTCTGTTTGCAGCATAAAACCAGAAATTTCCTGAAACATATCCAAGGTTTGCACAGGTATGATCTTTGAACCCTTGCATACATCAGTTTTCAGCATTGCTCTCATCTCAAACAATGTATCTGCATAAGACATCCCTTCATACAATCCATCTACATGCTCTTCTGCTTGCAAAATACCTGCATTCTTTAACTCTTTCTCCTTACGGCCAATGTACTGCCTGGCAGCTCTAGGCAAATCTAAAATTTTCTGATAACTCACTGAACTATCTGAAGAAAAACCAACAAAATTATTGGAGAAAGACTGGCTGCCAGGAGGCGAGATCTCCTCTTTTCTCCGCTCCGTACCACTGGCGTCTCGCAAGACAGCGGTACCTAATGAAAATCCAACTCCTTCGCAGGTAGTGGTGCCTCACGCAAGGAGTCCCTGTTTCTCGGATGATTTACCCCAACAGTCATAAACTGAACAGCTCGCATACCATCTTTACTGCGTATCCGCGCATAAGCTGACCCGTCATCCATCACTTTTGTTTCCATTCTTGCTTCTGTAATGAAAGGCTGTCCAAGAATAATCGGGTAAGAATATGAATCCTGAACAAAGCAATGATAATCCTCTTCAACATTACCAATAGAAATTCTGATACTTGGACAAGCAGCATACATATCACCAGAAGTATTATTTGCGGCTCTCATGCGCCAGCCATGCTCTGCATCCATAGGCCACTTGCCACTCTCTTAAACACCTCGAGCAATAAGATTAATCTCAGAACCATGATCAACTAAAGCGATCAAGGGAATTTGTTTCTCTCCAATCCTTATCACTGTCTCAGTGGTTGCTCTAGCCCAATGACTACGTGAAAAATGGCTGCGAGGAATGAGAATAGGGGTCTCATCATCTTCATACTGCATAGGCTGCACTATTTTCTCCAATTGCGGATTAACAGAAGCATTCTCAACCATCACTGCATCATCATGCTCTTCCCCAAGAGCTCCATGCCACAATCCCTGTAAAGCAGGTCCTTCCATCGCATGTCGTTTCCTCCGCAAAAGATCCTGCATCTGATCCTGTATTTCTCTTCTAGCAATCCCAAGAGCCTCTCCAACAGTAAAAGTGACTTCACTATTCAAAATTCTTTCATGAAAAATCTTACTCATATCCGTTTGCATATCAAGGTCTGACAAGAGCTTGAATCCTGGCTCTTTTCTTGGTTGCCTCTTTTCTTTTTGCTTGTCTCCCATTGGTTGATCAGAACCTGTTTGAGCTGGAGAATTTGACATAGGTGGAGCTGTAACAGGTGGTGAAACAAAGTCACCCCCTCTAGTCCTTTTGGAGGAGCTGACCCTCCTCATCTCTTCTTCTCTTTTCTTCAACCATGGCATCTAAACCCTGCGTTTTAGCCATATAAGAAAAAATAGAATACCTGTCAACAGGAAAATCCCATCCTGTTTCTCCTCGGATGCTAGAGCCCACACAAGTCATAGTAGAAGTTTGAACTTTCCCTCTTCTCGCTATCTCCAAGGCAGAAGACCATAAAGCAGAGTCTCCATCAGATTTCTGCTCAAGCTGGACTCCAAAAGCTGAAGCATCTCCTCTAACACTCACATAAGCTGATCGCGCAGCCATATCATCAACAAGTTTCTTCATACCTCCCTTACCAAAGTTCGTGTCAAGAGGAGTGCCAGTCTCTGTCAGCCATATCTTCCCATCTTGTCCCCAGAACACTACATTCTTCTTACGTGCTTCCTGAAAAGCATCACAATCTCTGCAGTGTTGGTGCTCTGTACTATCACACCAAATATATCGTCGCCCTTTTCTTTGACCAGCTGGAAAAGCAGTCACTGGAGCAGGTGCTACAGCAGGTACTGACATAAGTTGCTCCTTTAACTTACCAACTTCAGCTTTGACTGCTTCAATCGTCAAATCCGCCAAGCCTTTAATAACATCATCTACAGATAAGGGCACTGGAGCAGCAGGAACTGGTGGATTCACAACAGGAGGAGTAGGCTTAGGCAAAGAAGTTGCAGCAGGGGTAGAAGAAGAAGTCTCCAAAGATTTTTCAGCAACTGATCCTGTATTTCGATGCAATCTGACTCTCCTGCGCTGCTTCTTGAGAAGAGCATTCACAGCATCAATGACATGTCTCCACTCAGTCTTTAAACCTGAATCAGTAGCTTGATCTTCCAAAAGATCATCCAACTTTTCCTGTAAATCAGCATCTGCAGCTTGCAAAAATAACTCCACTTTCTGCATCTCCAAAGCTTGCTATTCAGTCCCATCCAACTGATCATAACGGCTTTCAAACTCTCGCAGAAGAGCGGTAACAGAAAGTCCCTTATTAGGCATAGAAACCCATGCTAAAAAATTCCTGCGATTCATAAGACCTGTATCCTCCAGGAAATATTCATCTTTTAATGCCTTTTTAAATTCAGCCCAACTTGCATGTGCTTCTTGAATTTTTGCAATTCGACCTTCAAGAGCTCGCACCACGATCCGCAAGAAGTAGCGGCTCCAAACATCTTGAGAAACCCCAAAAAACTTCATCTTTTCTTCATATAAATGCAGGT
Organism: Lygodium microphyllum; assembly: GCF_053477565.2. Lineage (NCBI taxonomy): Eukaryota > Viridiplantae > Streptophyta > Polypodiopsida > Schizaeales > Lygodiaceae > Lygodium > Lygodium microphyllum. The sequence goes on from NC_141154.1 coordinate 52,503,185, forward strand.
AAGTTGACACTTGCTGGCCATTAAACTGCTTCAACTCCTGTTGGACAGCTTTCAAAGCATCCATAGCATCACTGTCTCGTTTTGCATGAGCTTGCTGCTGCATATACATGGTAAATGACTGAAACAGGTTCTTCATGACATTATCATCTGTCATTTCTTCTTGCGAGTCTCCCATCTTGCTGAAAAGTGACGTAGCACTTTCACGTCGGGTTCACCAGAAATGTTGTAGAGTTCATGCAAGGGCTGCAGAACACGGGGTTCAAGGTACAGCAAGAAATAAAGACTAACAAGAAGATCTCAATAACACAATATTTGATGCCAAGATCATTATATTGTTTGTCAAGTATATTACAAAAGAAGAGTCATAAATAAATGACAACGCATGTCGATCTGTCCTCTGTTTTTCAATAAGTGTATGAACTTGGTTTCAGGAGCACCAAATAAATCTCTCAGTTTCAAGACTTAATCATAAACAGCTTTACTGTTTTCTGTCTAAAGGGTACTTTAGACCATTCATATCATTCAAAAATGAAAGACTGTTTGGATCTCTAAGTAGTTGAGATTACAAGGTTCCAAGTCAAGGCCATACTTCACAATGTAGGCATGCAATTTATTACCATCAGCAAGATCTACCCACTTTCAGCTCTCTTCCTGTCAGTTCCTTTATGACTTCTGTAAGGATATCTGAACAAACTCTGTTTTTAAATCTTCCTTGGCTGCACTAATGAATGCCTCATAGTCTAAAATGCATTCTCGTTCATTGTGAAGCCATCGATGTATCACTGCTGATATAAACTGCCTGAGAAGGGAGGTTTCGAAGATTATCAAAGCATTGAGTAGTCAAAGGCAACCACGAAAGACAACAGCGATTGCAAAAGCTCATGCTCATCCACATCTCATAACGTCGATCTCAAGCTCCTCAATAAACTATTAGTTGTTGCATCTGCTCCCAGATCTGCCCTGTTCTCCAAATTCCATCAACTGACCTCAAGAACCTCAAGACCAATAAGTCTCTTCTTTGACAGAGACTCTATCATTTCATTCAGCTTTCCTCCGGTTTACAGAGTCTGAGTTAATCACTGTATCACACATTAACCGTTCTGCAGAGAAGGTCAATTATGTGGGCCTTGAAGATGATTATGAACTCGACTGGACATTAAACAGGTTGCAATCGACAGAGAGGCGCCTACTCCATTGCATTAATGCTATTCTGCATTCTCTGGGACAGATTAGCCTTCACATCTTATGCTACGCTATTGAAGGAGGTGATGGAGACCTTCACTCGCTTTCATCCCTTTTCTGCAAAGCCATTATGATCATCATTCAACACAAACCTTCAAGATCATTCCACCATCATTTTTGTCGGAGTTGGCGTAGAATCGTTCGTTTCAAAGCTTTTCTGAAAAGTAGGTATTGTTTCCTTGTCAAGCTTGCATGAATGAAGAGAATTTCGTTGTCAAAAGGAAGTCTGGTTATTGACGTTGTTGCAGTTTTCTACGTTGACTTGCTGACGTCCTTCTTCACCTCCATCGTTTGCTTTCTTCAGCAAACTTTCATCTTTGTCATCTTTTATCGCCCGTCGTAGCCCCTTGAGGTATTCCTCCAGGGAGCATAACCATCGATGCATCCTCGATCAGATGACAGTGTCTATCTTCATCTCTGTCGCACCAGTAATCGTTTCTGCTTCCTCCAAGCTTTCCTCCGCTTCTTTAACTACATCGCGGCCTCATCCTGGACTAGAACCAGAAAGAATGGCGTCTCAACCCTCAGCTGCTCAGAGTTCAGTCGGTGTCGACCGATCCGGAATCCATCTCTGGGACCATCCGAAATTATCCTATCCTCCACCTTCTACCTGCATATTCCCCTCCCGATTCACAGACGGCTCCTCACAGTTCGCTCCTCTACTGATCTTCCAGCTTGTGTGTTTCTGTGACTGTCTCCTGACAAGGCGAACCATATCAACTTCTGCCGTTGCTTCAAACCGGGCTAACCCGACGATAACTGCTCTGCCGCCATCTCTGATTGCTAAGGTTGTTTTTCACAAAAGTTTTCTTTTCGGTTGCCCAAAGCTTCAACAGCAATATCCACACCCCTCCCACCTGTAATTTCCTGAAATCACAGCAAAAATCCCCATAGCATTCATTGGCATCCTTTTTTCCCTATTGACGTTCAATGACTGGTTTTTCTCTAAAAGCCCTCTTTTTCCCTCCTGGATTATCCCCTTCGTATCTTTTTTGTTTTTACCGGCGGCTCCTTCCAGAATTAGTCTTCCCTCCCCACGTTACCCTGAAGGCCTGCTCCCAAAATTCTAAAAAAAAACCCCTTTTGAAACCAGGCTGTCCCGTCCCAAAACAGCGATTAGGAAACCAATTTTAGCATGAGTCCAGCAGTCTCTTTCCACCAATTAAAAAAAACCCAAGAAGCTTTTATGCTTTTGAGGAATCTTATAATTCCTATTACAAGAGAACTACTCCACTGCACATCTGCTTGCTCAAGTGCCTTCGCAATTGTCATCACCACCATAATCTTCATTTCATCCAGAAGTTCCAGCACCATTTTAACTCTGTTTGCTTTGGCAAAACCATTAATGACGATTTCAAAGGTCACCCTGTTTGGCGTCATATGCATGTCCTGCATCATTTCTTAAAGATCATCATTGAAATAATCAGCTTGATAATGTCCTTTGGCATCAGTTTTTTCATATTTTTCTAATACACACACATCATGCATCCAAACAAAATCATACGCATACACTAAGGGAATATATACATTGGATGCGGATTCTGAAAATGACGAAAAGATAATGCAGCAATCACACACATTGAAACACGCGCGAAAAGATAACACAGATGCACAACAAAAATGGAGGTGTTTACGGCTCGGATGCGTAGCAGCACGACACCGCGAGGCCGTGTGGTGAGGTGGGGTTGTCTGTTGAGGGCATGAGTTCCGGCTAGTGCCTTTGCCGGCCCATTTTAGGTCCCATCAATGTTGTGTCTGCCGGGAGCTGCCTATAAGTGGCGGTCTCCAAATCTAGGTTGTAAAGGGACCTAAGTTTATAATTTCCATTAGGAGTATGCTAAGCTAACCATAAAATGGGGTTTGTTCAAGGATGGAAAACCGTGGCTTTCCTTATACAAAACTTACTAATGGACTTACTTAGTTATGTAGAGCATGAGTCCTCTACAGAAGATGATTTAGGTGATGAGAAGAGTAACCAGTTAGTGGTTACCCCATCCTCTAATGCAATGGCATGGGCCGAGGTTCGCCTTGGTGTGGTCTCTACCCAAGAGAAATCATGTATAACCATCCATCAACCTAGAGGCCATGGAACAAGTATGATGGAAGCTATGGTGGTCATGGCATCAACAAGTGATTATGTTAAAGCCGTAATGCCATGGGAAAAACTCGACACACAATGGAGTGTAATTATGGCTGAAACATCCCATGTGGTGGGGCATCGTGCCAAAATTTTAAGTATCACAAGGATGTTAGAAGCCCTAGATGTAAAGGGAAAACCGTTGCTTAAAAGACACGGTCCCCAGTTCCTAAGTGCTAAGGATAAGTTTGCTTTTGATGAGGGGCAAAAGCTCCTAGATAAAGCCATCATGGAACTGCCTAGGAAGGGCCAAGATATGGAAGATCCTCTAAGAAAGGATCGGAATGACATGCTAAGAGCTTTAGGTCTCCCTAGACCACTTTATGAGTTGGCAGGAAGGGACATTAAGGATAATATTAACCTCCCTACACCAGTAAAGGTGTAAATGGAAGAGGTTAGAGACCCTAAGACACTAGGGTTAAGCCATGATTACGAGGATTTTAATAGCCTAGTGCTGATCCCAAAGGAAAGGACTAAATGCCCTCCTCCTTATAGGGATCTCCTAGTGTTTCATGGGCTGGTTAATGAGGATCCGATGGTGCATTTACGAGAATACATCCTAACTTACCTTGCAAGTGGGTTCAATGATATTCATCGGATGCTTGTATTCTCAAGTACCCTAAAGGGAGAGGCTAGAAAATGGTACTAGAGCCTCCCAAGGCGGTCTATTAAATCCTTTGAGGAGTTGAGTGATCTATTTCTAGATGAATATGAGAAGAAGGTGCCTATGACCCAAGTTTTAGGGCAGCTGATGCAGATTAGGAAAGACTCCTATCCTTTTGTTAAAGAATACGCTAGAGCCTTTGATGATATTTTGAGGCTTTGGCCAAGAAGAGCCACTGCATTGCCAGGTGATGTGCTATGTGAGCTCTTTTTGACTGGCTTAGATATTAACATGCAAATCCAAGTGGGACTGCGGAATCCTAAGTCGTGAAGGGAAGCAAAGATGTACGCCATTGATTATGAGGGACATATTTAGAGATGTTGGAAAAACTTTTGGAGTTTTCCTCGCTCAGTACAAATGCATCCTAGCTTCCAACCATTTCTACAAGGAGATAGCTCACTTGTTGATACCAAGGCAGCCTATGAGAGGAACCTTGGTAGCCAAAATCTCCAAGCAGAAAATGGCAATAGTAGGGATAATATACCCCCTGGGAATAAAAAGATTCCAAGCCCAGTAAGTCCCATCAAGGCTTGCAACACTTCCATGAGAGGTAGTTGTGACGGTGGAATTGATAGAACCATTAGGTCTACAAGCTTAGATGAGCATTCTATGAGTGGTTCTAGTTGTGCTCCTAGTAAGGCTGTTGAGAGACCTTTCCAATTTATAGATGAATCATGCTTTTGAGTAGATGCTAGTCCTTTTAGTAAAAGCATGGTTCCTATGGCTAAGCAGTTGTTGTAGAGTGGACAATGGCAAGTAAAGACATCTCGTGTAGAGAAGATGTGGCATGCCAAAGGTCCACCTGTACTAAATGAAAGCCATAAAGTTGTGAGGCTATCTGGTAATGGTGATAAATCCACAGTGATTCCATTGGACCAATGTGGGTAGATAAGGCAATCTAAGAATATGAAAAGGAATATAAGATGGGTTTGGAGGCCCAAAAACCCCTAACAATACTGTTGGTGTGTCATATGAAGGGCTAGAAATTGCATGTGGACATGCTTTGATGGATTCCCAAGAGGATGCGACTAAAGGCCATAATGCGACATCTAACAATAGGGACCACTGCCCTCAGATGCATCTATGTGATGGGTCTAGGCTTGAAGCTCTATTTAGTTTGGATTGTATCATTGACATATGTAATGGTCCAATTAGAGAAGAGTTAAATGATCATAAATCCATGATTCTCCCTGTAGGAGGAGTTACTGGAAAGTTGGGACAAGCGAACCGTTTGAATAACGACCAAGGGGATGAGATATATAAGCCCAATGAGGTCATTCATTCAACTCATAGTACCCAAGAAGAGATGGCCATTATTACTGAGATATCAGTAGAAAGGCTTGGGCTAGTGGATCTACAAAGAGCATAGATCAAGCTTTTAGCTGACTCGCATGAGTAGCATGAGGCTAGTACTCCTGTTTTATGCTATCCTTGGTATCCTGATTAGTTTGATAGGATGTGTTATATATGCGAAGGAGATCATATATTTCATGGATTAGAATGAACTATCCATTTTAGGCCAAGAGGACCAGCTAGTTTGCAGTGAAATGTTCTATTTCTTTAGGCCAAGAGGGCCATTTGTCTACTTGGTGCAGGTACAGTTAATGGGTTTTTGTTGTAGTGATTGCATCATATAGGTTAACGAAGTCGCTGGAGGGATCCTTTGCTGCAAAGGAGCTTCTTGTGGCCATTCCAGGTGGTTTCTTCCCTTTTTTTGAGTCTTTTCCCTTAAGCAATTAATGATATATGTGTGTGTAAGGGTTACTTTCTTTTGTTTGTTAGGGACCGGCAATTGAGGCATGAAGTCTGAGGATTAGGCTCTGTATATCTAGGGGAGGTCTGAGTAGTCATTGCCACCTGCAAGGCATTGTCAGGCATTGTAAGACCTGTTTTAGATGGGAATTCTAGTGACCCTGTTCTACTGACTTGCTAGGCGACCATTCTGGGAGTTTTTGTTAGTTGTGAGGCAGTTAGAGAAACCTACTAAACTAATGATGGAAAGATACCAAACCCTAAATATCTGAAAGACAATATATGAATATACGGAGGTGTGTAAAAAGGGGTTCTAACCCCTATAAAAATAGAAATGGAAAGAAAGAAAAATCCTTGCACTGTTGTTCATCGCCTTGCGAAGGCCTAGTAGGTTCCTAGGGACGAGTCAGACCCCGGGCCGATGCCTTGTCTTCCTAGGTGTGGCTTCTAGCTGGAAAAATAAGAATAAACGAAGGTTGGAGCGAAAATAAAGTGAGCATTAGAAAATGATTAAGTGTCACTTTGCACGGGCTTGGCAGGTTCTTGGGTACCGAGACAAGACCTAAGGCCGAGATGCCTTGCTTTCCTTGGGTCACTACGCTTAGCTCCCTCCTTTTTACATGCCCGAGAATGGAAAATAGGAGGCTAAAGACCCAATGTGCTAAAATATAATATTTGTTGATCCGACTATAGGAGTCCTCACCTAGTAGGAGCTCCTAGTTGAGTTGTCCTTAGTTAGGTACGTAGTTCAAACCACCACTGAGGATGACCTCTTTAATGGTTCTTGTTAGCTTGGTTGTATTGGCGTAGTTGGTTAGTGACTAGCTTTTGACTTTCTGTCAGATTATACTAGGCCTACTCCTAGTGGATTTCATACCTTGGTTTTGACAATCGGGTAAGGTGAGAGCTCTGATGTGTTTTGTTGTGTATCTATTTTGTATTAGCTTGATGCTCTTTGTGGTTGTGTTTATGTACAGATTCGTTCGTGAGATTCGACGGGCTGAGTCACCCTATCCTATGGTCACCAATGAGAGCTGGATTTTAGGACCCGATTTGGACCCGTTTTTGAAGTGTTGAGCCCCGTTTTGGAGCGGAAAAGTGCCCAAGAAGTGTTAAAGAGCCAATTTTCATGAAAAATCAAACAGTGGTGGATGGCCAAGCTAGAGTTTTTATAGATGCATTTCGACATCGAGAATCCAACACAAGTCTCGGTTCGTCAATCGGAGGTCATTTGACCCTCCATTTAATCCCTACAAGGTTTGGCGTTATAAAGCAGCTACCAGATCGGGAAGCCATAAAGTGCATGGGAGAGGCTAAGTTGATGGAGTTCAACACCACAAAGCTGCTTGTCCAATTGGATTGCAAATCGGAGTTCGTTTGGGCCTTTAAAATTGAAAAATCCACTTGCGGGACAGTGTGAACACAAAAAGATGAACTAGATATTTTAATGTTTTAAACCTTAGGCTTAATAAAAGCTTTGAAACTAACGCAAAAATTGTCGAAAGGGAAGTGTCATGCACCTCCTCATTTTTGCTCGTTGCCTCTCCGATTCAAACCCGTTTGGAGAGAGAGAGGGAGATTCTCAATCAGGCAGGGAGAAGAACAAGATAACTGCAAGCTTGCCCATTTTAATCGAGGATTTAAAAATCTCATTTTTTAGTATTTCTCTCTCCTTCCTCTCTCTCTTGCAAGGGGCAGTTCCTGCGTGTGTGAAGAAGAATGAAGCTCGGTTGGTGAATGCTTATCCGGCATGGTATCCGATTGCTTCCAAACCGAAGGAGGTGGGCTGAAGATGGCAGTGTGAACGCGGACTGAGCATCAAACAGGCCCTAGTTTGTAGACCTGCAACAAGTTTCAAAACCCGAAATAATAAAAAATACATGGTAATGATAGTTTTACAAAGAAAATTGCTTTTTTTTCGCATTTGATGAGGTTAGCAATGTTCATATGGGCTAAAAATTGATGGACATGTTGTTTGCTGTTGGTTTTGGTCTTTCATAATAAAAAACTCAGAAAATATGCACTTAAAGTGTGGGAAATAAATGGAAAAAACCCGAAAAGCATGGTTTTTAGAGTAAAAATGGGGTTTTTGGGCTTAAAATTGGAAAAGTATGAAACAAAACACCAATAAAATCTACATGGTTGCTGTTTAAAGACTCAAGAGGCATAGCTCTAAAATAATGCTAATTTTCTTCCATTTTTATTGATAATAAATAAGAAAAAATAGGGAAAATGCTCTTTAAAAGGGAAAAAATAGGAAACGGACGAGGAAAATTATGGAAAATCATGGATGTGTCTATGGGTGTGTAATGAGGATAAAGAATGAGGGTTTGCCTCAGGTTATCCCCATTTATATATTTTTGTGAGTATTTATTGCTTATTTCGTGTGAAATACACATGAAATTATCCTTTTACCTTTCACCGCAAGCAAAACTCTAAACGGTAGGGAGAGAGGGGAGTTTGAGTGTTGAAATATAATATAAAATTTGATGTATTTGTTGCATTATTCATATAAGGTGACGTTAAGTTAAATAAAGGGAAGTACAGCACGAGTGTAAGACTCGGTGTCTTCTCTTGTCGCAGCAATTATGCATTAGTGTATGGAAATATGAAAAGAATGGATTTGGACACTGCACCAGGCTATTTTTCAATTGTTTGAGCACTTAATCATATACAAATTTGCATCAAGAATCGTTAATGGTATCAGTTACAAGCTTTTGGATGCGTAGCACTTGGTTTCTTTAGGACTTGACCCACGTAGAGAGAGTGAGCAACCCGGCTCTAAGTCTAGAGACGGTGGGTCCAAGGGGACAAATAAGTGAGGAGAAGTGCATTCCTAGAACGTTAAATATATTGGCACTAAGAGGGGTGTTTGTTTCGAATATGCTTATATGTGGAAGCAGCACATTGAGGGGCCAATCCCGAAGTTATAGGAGAGCTACAGTAGGGCGGTGGCAATCAGCTAGTGGGATGCCCTTGTGTCTTTGGTATGTGGCATTCATTTTTGATATATGTATAATCTTCCTCTGAGGAGACGGAAAAGGGAATAGTAGTTGGATTACACACTATAAACGTTGTCATGCTACTGCACATCCCAGGTGTGGAATCCACCAAAATGTTTGTGTGTGTGACATTCGTGTTTCGTGTATACCTAGTCGTTGTGTTTGCATTTTGTTCTGCATCGTCTGACTTGCGTGTTTGTGTGTGTATGAATCCTAAGGTGCACTTACACGTAGTTGAATCTTGAGAAGCCATCCAAAAAACTATAGGCTTCCTTTTCTGCTACGCTTTTGAGCATCTGCTCCATATAGGGTAGTGGATAGTTGCCCTTCTTCATTGCAACATATTGAACTTTTTATAATTCAACACATACTCCAATCTTCCTGCTCTTTTTTAGGGAAATCACTGTAGATGACACCCAGTCCTCCGTGTGGTCAATCTCATAGATGAATCCGGCCTTTAATAGCTTATCTTTTTCCTCTTGAATAATGTGTGCATGCTCCAAAATCATGGGATAGGGTTGCTGCTTCACTGGCATTGCATCAAGAGTCATAGGGATGTTATAAGTTACAACCCTTGAATCTACTCCTTTTAGCAAACACATTTATGTACTCTCATAGGAGAGAGATGACATTAGCATCCCCTTTTTGAGTTAGGTCCTTAGATATGAATATGGACTGAGGCTTTTCACCTTTCCATGATAAGTTGGGTTTCTTGACCTTGGTTCTCAAGGAAGTTACTATAGTATGTATATCCTCTACATCATGTGCATTGAAAGTCTATTTATAAATACCATTATCTATGAATTTCTCTTAAATACAATATAATCATTTTCTATTCAATCTCTAAATAACTCCTTAATATTACACCCTTCTATATGTAACAAATATATGAAAATAGTATTTTAAAAATACCTTATTTTGAACCCATGTGACACACACATATATTCATGAGTAACTTACCCAAGCCTTGGTTGGCCCCTCTATTGGTTCACTTGCCTCTTCTTGCCTTTTAACTCCTAGCAAGATCATAAGTGTGTCGTCTCCTTTGAACTTCGTGAAGTTCTTTGGTAGATCTTGGCGTTTCCTTTTCTCTTCAACTTGTGATCCCTTCGACTACTTCCTATTTTCCTCTCTCAATCGCTTGCACCTTAGGTGGACCAGTAGGTCCCCTTTGATGCATTTTGTCTTAGGTGGATGGGATATCTTTGTGGGATATCTCTGGATTGCTTCTTGAAGCTCACTTTTAATCCGGAGTTAAACTTGCAATCCTTGCTAGAAGAAGGAGTTTATCCTCATGGTTGCAACTTTGAGGCCGATTTAGTTCTAAATACTAGTGCGATACTTGGTTGAACTAATCCAACTTGCTCATAGTCCATAATATCTAGGTGGTGTGGCTGCATTCTATCTTGACGACTTCTCTTTCAATCCTAAAGACATTAGCTTTCTATGGCTTGGAGTCTACTCATATCTATTTGATCACTCAGCCATCCATATCATACTCTATTGTATCAATCTCTTACTCATTCATAGAGTAGCAGTCTTCATATTCATTGTCATAATCATCGTATTCTAATTGCTTCTCATCTCTTAGGATTTTTCTCTGAACCGTTCTTGCATCCATGATTAGTGCCCAATTGTACAATAGATTTAAGTCGAGTACTTTGGTCCATTGCCACTTTGGCTCAATCACAACATCCTTGAGAGATTTGAGATTGACAATGTTAACCCTTAGATGAACAAGGTGGAAAATCCAAAAAATCTAAAGCAAAAGACAAGGCCAAGTACTTCTACAGATGATTTAAAGAAGATTTTGCAAAACATGTCTATGTATATGCAACTTCAAAATTAGCAGACACAATTGTATATGCAGCAGTAGCAGCAGTTACATCAACAACAGTTGTCTCAGCAAAGGCAACTATATTCAGAGCAAGAGAATGCAATCAACACGACTAAGGCGATTGAAGCAGTTGAAAATGAAAAGAAGCTATCTAGGAGAGATCGAAGATGTATTTGGTGTGATAGTACGGACCATCAGCATTGCAGGGATTGCGGATCTTTTCAAGATGCAAGGAGGAAGAATTTGGTATTTTGGGGACAAGATGGCAAGATCTGGTTGACTGAAACAGGAGCTCCGCTTGCTACCAATTTTGGGAAAGACGGAATGATAAAATTAGTGGATGACATGGCTGCGCGTACTTCTTATGTGGCAGCTAGAGGAGATGCATCTGCATATGGAGTCCATATTGAGAAAGGGTCCGAGAGTCAGTTAGCATTATGGACTTATGTTATAGAGACGGCAAACAAGTGAAAAATTCAGCATACTGTTTTGTCTAATGCAGGTTGTAGCATCAGATTTGAGACAGGTTGGGATTCGCCTATTGACAGCTACACTATTTATGCCTACTTGGCTAAATCTCAGGGAGCAGATGTACTTGTTGAGGAGAAACATAAGAGAGATGAAGAGAATCCAAATGCAGCTAAAAAGACTAGAGGGGGTGATTTTGTTACTCCACCTACTGCAGGGCTGTCTTCGAGACTAGGGCCAGAACGACAAATGGAGGATGCTCAGAAGAAAGAAAAGAGGTAGGAACCTAGACAGAGAAAGCAGCCAGGATTTAGATTAATGTCCGATATTGAGACATCTACGAACATGAAGAAAATCTTTAATGACAAGATACTTGGCAGTGAGGTGACTTTTACTATTTCTGAGGTTTTGGGCCTCTTGAAAAGAGAGTTTCAAGATCAATTCCAAGAAGTCCTCAAGAGAAAAAGACATACATTTCCTACTACTGATACACATGGAGTTTTGATTGGGGAGTTTGATGAGGATGAGGATGAGGATGAGGTTATGGTCGAGAATGCTTCTGTTTTTCCGCAGACAGAGAAGAGGGTTCAGCCTATGCATTATGCTGAAACTGATGAGCCTATCTTGGTACCGCGCAGTCACTTTTCACGGAGTCATTGGGCTAGGGCAACTACATAAACAATGGTAAAAATTGGAGAGAAACAAGTGCCTTATGTTGCTTTGGTGGATCATGGTTCAGAGATTAATCTCATAGTTCGCGGAGTTTATGAAAGTAATAGATGGCCTATGGATGTAGAGCATGGGTGGCATATGAGAGCCGCCAACAACACCGCAGGTGATTTGTATGCTGCATGTCCTAGTGTCAGGATTTCTATTAGAGATGTAGAGGAGGATTTCCATTTCTTTGTGCAGGATTCATGCTCTTACCCCATAATCCTAGGATAACCATTCATCATAGAGATGCGCATGGAGATGAAAGTAATGGTGGATGACGGATCTGCTTATGCAGGGATTCGCACTAAAGATGGTATGAGAGCAGTCCAGTTTATGACTGTGTGCGTAAATCATGCTAGAGGGATACTCTTCGAGATGTGCCTTTGCTCACTGTAAGGGATTTGGATTTTCATTAGGTACCACTGTCTCGTGAGACGAGGTGGTACAGAGCAGTTCTCACCTCCTAGCAGCTATGTTTTCTCCTCCAATTTTGTTGGAATTTCAGCAAATAGTTCGATGAGTTATCAAAAGATTTCTGAGTTGCCTAGAGCTGCCAGGTAGTACATATGCATGAAGGAGAAAGATTTGAAAAACGCAGGTATTTTAAAGGATAATGAGCATATAGACGGGATGTATGATAGTATGGTTTGTGTAGATACGATGGTAGAGATAGAAAATATGCTGAAAGTTGATATGCAGAGTTGTCCCAGTAATGTATCAGTGCTGTCCCTGGACATGTTTAATGAAATTTCAGATTTTGTGTCATAGATAGAGTTAGAGGTTGAGGTGACTTAGCAAAAAGTGTTGAGTGCTGAAGAAATTCAGTAAACAGAGTTTTCGACTGATTATGATCAGCCTATAGAGACACAGAGGGCTGAAAACTTTCAGCCAACAGAGTTTACTGCTGAAATATTTTAGCATCTAGAGTTTAGGACTGTTCGTATGCAGTCCATAGAGCAGAGGGCTGAGGATATTTAGTCCCACTAGAGGGCAGAATTGCTATTTTACAGCAAGATTTGAGTAGTGGGGAGGATCATAATGAAGCTAGGGTTGACACAAAATACAAGGCTGTGGATAAGAAGGTGAAGCCGATAGCTGGACCGCTTCCATCTGACAGTGATCAGCAAGTAGAGAGGGCTGCCAAGCAGCCAATTTTGAGGAACCCAGAGCATATAGGCCATAAATTTTCAGCAGAGACTCTTGCTGAATTAAAAATTGGAAATGGTGATTTCTTGCTATCTTCAGAGAAGCAGTGCTTTCAGGATATGCTTGAGTGACATGGAAGGGGGTTTTCTTTCTTCTCGCATAAGATTGGCTGTGTGAAACTGTTTATTTTTGCCCCTATGGTGATCTTTACTATCCCTCATATTCCCAGGAATCTCTGACCTATTCTAGTGCCTAGGGCACACCTGCCAAAGCTAGTTGACTTGCTGAATGAGAAAATAAGGATGGGAATCCTAGAGCTGTCATCTGCGCCATACTCAAATAGGTGGTTTACGGTTCCAAAGAAGAACGGTACTCTCCGATTTATACAGGACATGCAGCCAGTAATAAACAGAGTTACTATCAGGAATGTTGGTATAGGTCCAGTTGTGGATGATTTTGCAGAAGCATTTGCTGGATGTGCCATCTATTCTTTAGGTGACTTGCATTTGGGATATGATCAGTTTCAGCTGGCCTTGGAAAGCAGGGACCTAACCACTATGAGAACTCCTACTGGGCTTGTCAGGATGTGTACCTTGCCTCAAGGTGCCACTAATTCTATCGCACATATGATGAATGCCATGCATAAGGTCCTTCGCGAGTACATGCCTCAGCTTACCATGGCTTTCTTGGATGATGTGCCCATTAAGGGGTGTGCAGAAGAAGAGAAGAATGAGAGTCTAAATGAGCAAGGATGTAGATACTTTATGGCTGATAATATTGCAGCTTGTGAAAAGATTTTGGCCAGGTTAAAAGAAGTGAGCTTGACACTATCAAGGCAGAAATCTATTTTTGGAGTAAATGAGGTCGTCATTGTTGGAGATATGTATGGGTATTATGGCAGGAAACCTTCACCTGAGGTGAATGCTATAGGAAAGATCACAGGGTATTGTTCTACCACTTCAGAGGTACGGAGATTCATTGGAGCCTGTGTGTTTTACATGATTTGGATACCCCATTTTGCACACATAGCAGATTGTTTATATCAGCTACTTCGAAAGGGGCAGAAATTTTATTGGGATGAGAGCCACACTAGAGCCATGCGAAAATTGAAGAAGTTGGTGCAGACTGCTCCTACTCTCAAGAAAGCAGATTATAATTGTGGAAAGCCTATTGTATTAACAGTTGACACTAGTCCAATTGGCATAGATTAGGCTGTGGGTCAAGATGATGCAGATGGAAATAGGTACGCTATTCGGTTTGGGGTGAAAGTCCTAAATGAGAGATAGACGAGGTATCCACAAATTAAGAGGGAATTAATGGGGGTTGTTACGGCTCTCAAATGCGACAAAGAGTATTTTATTGGAGCCCTAGTTGTGGTAGAGATAGATTGCTTGCCATTGATAGGTATGATTACGAGTTGCTCTACTCTGGACATAGCTATGCTGAGATGGATCGCATACATCCATTCATTAAATCCAGAATTTAAACACATAGCAGGGAAGGATAATCCAGTGGCGGATATGCTGTCTAGAGCCAGATATGATGATGAGGAGACACTACTTGCAGAAGAGGATAATGCAGAAATTTGAGCTGCTATGGTTGATCATGTTTACCATGTCTATGATATTGTGGCTTTCATAGAAGAACTCTATGCTGGAGATTGGTTCAGATTGGCAAGTACCTTAGTACACTAAGAAAAAGAGATGAATGGATAGATGAAGAGTTCAAGAAGATCATAAGAAAAGCCTATGGTTATTTTCTCAAGGACGGATCTCTTTGAAAGCACCCAAAGAAAAGAGGTGGATTACCCTTGTGGGTTGTCTGCAATAAAGAGACCCAGTTACAGGTGATGAGAGAGTTTCATGAGAGTCCTTGGGCTGGTCATAGAGGAGTGTGTGCTACTTATGAGAAAATCAAGGAAAAATATTGGTGGAAAGGCATGTACATAGATGTTTCTCGCTTTCTAGAGACTTGCAGAGACTGTTAGATGTATTCCGTAGTGCATCATCGAGATGAGCTTCACCTGACCTATCCGCTATGCATTCATTATAAGTGGGTAGTTGACCTTCGATGGGTCTATGGCAGATGAGATATATTGTATTGGCTAGAGAGGATCTTACCAATCATGTTGAGGGCAGAACTTTGAGAATGAAGACCACTAGTGCAGTGTGTAAGTTCTTATTGGAAGAAATTTTCTGCAGGTATGGCTGTGTGGATAAGATCACTATAGATCACGGTGAATTAGATGCAGATGAAGCTAGGGAGTTTTTCTCTCAACTAGGAATCAATTTGGCTCTAACCACAACATACAATCCAGAGGGAAATGGAAAGAGTGAAAGAGGGCATCCCTCGATAGTGAAAGCATTAGCCAAAGCATTCAGAGGACGAATTGGAGAACGGTCGAGACTTCTACCATTTGCTTTGTGGGCTGATCGTACGACTCACAGTGTCACCATAGGATATATCCCCGCAGAGTTGATGTATGGCCAGAAACCGGTTATGCCGACTGAGACTTATGCTTTAACTTGGTCACTTTTACCTTGGCAAGAGGATTTGACAAGAGAGGAGCTCTTAGCTCTTCGGATCCGGTAGTTGGAGAGAAGACCAAAGGATATTCAGCTAGCTATTGACAGGTTGAAGGTTGCTAGACTTAGAAATAAGGACAGGTTTGGCAGCAAGCATCGCTTGCAGCCTAGAGCAATAAAAGAAGGAGACTGGGTATTAGTCTTTGATAGCAGCCTTGAAAATCAGCATACTGCACTTCAAAAGATGGTGAAATGATGGTTTGGGCCGTACATAGTCAATTGACAATGCAACATACGAGCTGACAGAATTGGATGGGACGGTGCTTAGAGTGCCCATTGCAAGAAAAAGAATCAAGATTTTCAAGAAAAGAGATGATGAGGATTATGCATTGGAAGAATTTGCAAGAGAAGAGCAACGAAAAGAAACTCCAGTAGAAGAGACAGATGATATGACAGATAACCTTGCTGATATACCGAAAATAGATAATGAAGAGATTGATCTGTTTGTGGATCTTGATGATAATGATCATGGGTAGTTGGCCCATCCGGAGGATGCACAGGATCAGAGGGGGTGGATGTCGTGTTGCTGCGCATTCGAGGTGTGGAATCCACCAAACATTTTGTGTATGTACATTCGTGCTTCGTGTATACCTAGTCGTTGTGTTTGCATTTTATTCTGTGTGTGACTTGCATGTTTGTGTGTGTATGAACCCTAGCTTTCCCGTAAGTGTGTATAGACCCGTGTGGGTGCTGGGACTTCATTCCATTGTAAATAATACTATCTGTGTGCATTTATCTCTGCGTGTGTATGAATGAATGCTTGTGTGTGTGTGCGTGTCAAAAATATTGAAAAAAAACCGATGCTAAGGAAGATTGTTGAAGCTATCAAAGCGGTACAAGAAATCCCGGATCTAAGATAAGAAGAAATACAAGAATGCCCTACAAGTGGGCAACTAGGGACTGCTAGAGGACACATCTGGAATAGACCTGAAGCTCACAGTTTGGAGACATACATGCTTCATGTGTTGGAGTTCAACATCGAGCCTAGAAAATACTCTTAAAAGACAAGGACTTGGACATTGATGCTGAGATTGATGCTAAGATCTTTGGTATTGTAAAGCCCCAGAAAGAGAAAACCCAAATAGAAAAGACGGATTCTACACCCTCAACTCTTGAGGAATTAGGTCCACCCAGCCACAAGCCACCTAGTGAGCAGCCTAAAATGCAATGTAAACCAACCTTCAAAGTGCTAAAGAAGAATGGCAAAGAAGCCAAAGAGGCCCAACAACTGTAAACATATCTTGACATCCTTTAGTTGTATGGAAACCCATTCTCTAACGTGTCACTGTCTGATATAACTTATTAAGCTATTGCCACTAGCCAGACATTTCTAGAGGAAGACATACAATTATTGGCATTATGATTTCAAGGAGATGGCCTTCCCATCATCTCTTCCGAATCCGCCTGGCAAAAAGAAACGGAGGAAGGCAATTTGGAGGCTACAAAAAGCTTAGCTATGTAAAGCTATTGGGGGGGTCGCTAGAAAAAAGCTCCACAGGAGGTTAGTTGAAGAACTAGTCCATCGTCCATCGTCCATCGTCCATCGCTGCGCCTCTAATGATGTGTCCTACACAACTTGCAGGCCCGATTTCACTGAGTGGCATGCCATGGAGGAGCCTCTTAGCAATCAATGGTATGGAGGGTGAAGAAGGCTTGATATTATCATGCACTGCTTAGAGGGAGTCAGACACATACTCTACTGTCTTCCAGACTGCTTTGATTCCAAGGGATTCAAATATCCCCACAGGATAGAAAATCAAGAAATTATTGCCAGCGAGACTGTTTTCAGCGTCAGCGAGGTGGAAGCCCTATATGAGCTGTTCAAGAAAATAAGCAACGTTGTTATAGATGATGGCCTGATTAATAAGGAGGAGTTTAAGTAAGCTGATGTCTGTCCAAAAGAGAGCCAAAGACAGATGAAAAGTTCAGGACCCCAGAAAAATAAGAAAGGAGAATCCAATATCGAAACTTCCAACTGTCCAACCTGGTTGTAATCTACAAGGCTTGGCTGTCATAGAAGAGGAGAACAATGCTTTTCGACAGTTTTTCAAGCGAAAGTTGTGGACTTTTCTGGAAGAAGACGATAGATTTG
This sequence comes from Lygodium microphyllum, assembly GCF_053477565.2. NCBI lineage: Eukaryota > Viridiplantae > Streptophyta > Polypodiopsida > Schizaeales > Lygodiaceae > Lygodium > Lygodium microphyllum. The sequence continues at coordinate 52,520,824 of NC_141154.1, forward strand.
ATACAACGCTAAAGGCGGGAAGCTTTAAAAGGCATATCAGAGCTCAAGCAGGGCATTGGGGAGCTGCAGACTTGGTAGCTTTCTTTAAGCTATATATTAGTGAGTTTGGGAATGTCCTCATTCCCATTTTTTGAATACTAAAAAGGTGGCACCCGGATAACATGCTTATAAGTTTCTCAAAACCATATGATGTGACCTATCATTGGAAAGCACTTGAAAAATGGAATCTATTGAGCTATAGAGCGCTCGATTTGGAGTTATAGTGTTCAAGTTATGACAAATCCAAATATTTGACCACGTGTTCCAAACTTATGGGAAATTCCCATATTCCCCAATATGGTGCTTATTGATGCTTAGCTTTTTAAACTACTCAGGGTATATTTGGGAAAGAAGGCACAGAGTTTTTGGGATAGTAATTTCCATTGTCGTCTCTTGGATGAGAAAAACAGGGGATCTACATCGATATTCACTTATTCATTACTCATAAAAATCAGAGCTTTGAACAAAAGCGAATACTCTTGAGTTTGAAGCAATGTATTAAACCTTGAAGACTCTTGGAAAACTCTGCAAAGCGAGTTCAAAGAGGATACTCTTATTGGAAGATACTAGCAATTGGATTAGCAAATCTTCTTGCCTTGATCATTTATTGGAGTTAATGAAGACATTCTCTTGAAGACTGGGTGACATATTTGAAGCTCTTGTATTTTGATATAGATCTTGATGTGGTTTTCTTGAGAGGATTGACTTTCTTGATTGATCATTCTATTTGTAATCCATCTTGCCGCTTGTACTTGAACCAAAATTGTAGTATACTTAAACCTTGTCATCAAAGTCTTGTCTTGTAATAGCTGTCTCGATCTGATGTCGCTTATACTTGAACCAAAATTGTAATACACTTAAACCTTGTCATCAAAGTCTCATCTTGTAACTATCTCGATCTGATCTTCTGTCTTGGAATTTCTCAAGGACCTTTGTGGTCGCGACTTTATTTTCGAAAACCCTTCGACAATGTACAGTGATTAGTGTTTAGGACAGTGTATCCCTCGACAGACGCTCCTGGCCCGCAAGGTCGTGTGGTGAGGTGGGATTGTCTATTGAGGGCATGAGGTCTAGCTAGTGCCTTAGCCAGTGCCGACCCATTTTAGGTCCCATCATCTTCAAAGGAGCTCTATGCTGCATTTTTGAATGTAAAAGTGACGATTGGTGATGTACAAGAAGAGTAGTACTTCTTTGTGCAAGATAGTTTATTATATGCAATGATTTTGGAATAACCCTATATTATAGGAATGCGTATGAAAACAAAGGTGCTTGATGATGGTTCTCCTTATGCAAGAGTTAGAAGCAAGGATGGAAGGAAAGCAATCTAATTTCTTATTATTTTTGTTAATCATCCTAGGAATTGAGATACGCTTCTTTGTGTTAATCATCCTAGGAATTCAAAGACCCATATTTTCATTGAGCATAGTTGTAATGCATGGCTACAATAGTGTTGCTCATAGGATGTACTCACCTCTTGATGGAATGGAGTATGTATTTACTATTAGTGGTTACTCCGAGTTTAGAAACAAATAATTCATGTTAGTTAATGCCTATAGAAGTTATGTGCAAGGTTGAATGCATATCTATAAAATAGGGTATTAAGAAAATGAGAGCATTGGGATTGTTAGCTCAAAATGAAGGCATTTCAAACCTCTTTTATGGAATGAATATTACTGATACTATGGCTGAAATTTCAACAACTCTATATGCGGAAAATGCGGCTAAAAATAAAGTGTTGTTAGTATTTTCTTTGAACAATGCATGATACTATAGCATTGTTTGCTCAACAGGAAGGATTACAATGGGCTGAAGTAGCTGTAGAGACAAAGTACAACACAATTGAAGAAAATGTAAAACTAATTGCTTTTCCAATTCCACCACAAAGTGAGAGTCTATATAAGAAAGTGTTAGGGAAGCAAAGTTTACGGAATCCTAAAGATATAGGTGATGATCAGTTTACATCTAAAACATTAGAGGAATTGAAAGTTAGTGCAAAAGGGTTTCTTTTGCATGCTAAAAGAGACTATTTTATGCATATGTTCTCTAGGCATTGAAAAGCATTTGTAGTTCAGCTAGTTGAAATAGATTGTGTGGATTCGAATGTTGTCTCTCCTATGGTAATACTTGCTATGGAACATGCACCATGGAACTTGAGGCCTATTCGAGTGTCTAAAGCTTACTTGCCAAAGCTAATGGATTTTCTAAATGAAAAGATTCACATGAAGATCTTGTAGCCCTCTTCAGCCGCATACTCAAATCATTGGTTTAGTATGCCCAAAAATAGTGGGGCTTTCAGATATATATTTGGTCTAATAAAGTATCCATAAGAAATATGGGTGTAGGTGTGTGGTTGATGAATTTGTAGAGGCTTTTTCTAGTAGAGCATTTATTCTTTTGGGTGATCTTTACTCAAGGTATGATTAATTTCAACTTGTAATTGAGAGCAAGGATATCATAATCATGAAGAGTCCCTTGGGGTTAGCATGGATGTGTACTCTCCCATAGGGTGCAACAAACTCAGTGGCACACATGAGAAATGCTATGAATAGGGTACTCATGGATTTTATACCACAATTGGCAATGTCTTTCTTGGCAGATGATGTTCCAATCAAAGGGTGTGGAGTGGATGAAAAAAATGAAGAGATGGATTCTCCTGTGTACAAATAGTTTGTTGTAGACCATATTGTTGCTTGTGAAAGGATTTTGATGTATCTAGAAAACATGTCTTTAACTCTTTCTAGAAAAAAGGCAGTCTTTGGGATTGAAGAGGTTTTTATTCTTGGGCATATGTGTGGGCCTAATGGGATGACCATCACCAATAAAAATAGATGGGATTGATAGAATGGAATATGTATGCACGAATGTATTTGAGTTGCGTAGATTCTTGGGTGCATGTGTGTTTTATTTAATATGGACCTCTCACTTTGCACATGTAGCTAGTGCTCCTCGATATCAGCTCTTGAGAAAAGGTCAAAGGTTTCAATGGAAAAGGAAGCATCGGAAAGAAATGAAGAAATTGAAGTAGCTCTTGAAATGTGGTCCTACGTTGAAATTGGGAAACATGGGAAGCCTATCATTTATTACTATTGATATGAGCCCAACTGGGATTGGATGGGAAATCGGGCAAGATGATGAGGAAGGGCAAAGATATGAAAATTAATTTGATGCTGAAGTATTGACCAAATGACAGAGAAGGTATCCATTGGTAAAAGAGAATTATAGGGAATTGTGATTTCCCTTAAACGTAATAAGGAGTATTCTATGGGTGTAGTATAGTATTTGAGACTGATTGTTTTCTAGTATTGGGTATGATTACTGGTTGTGCTACCACATATATTGCTATGCTTTGATGGATTGTATACAAAAAATCTTTGAACCCTAAATTTCAACATATTGCAAGAAGAGATATCCTTGTGGTAGACATACTATCTTGAGAACCCTATGAGAATGAAGATGGGATGACCAATGAGAAGGAAAAAGATGACTTTCTTGCAGCTAAAAATGATGTTTTGATTGGTGAAATAAAATTGAAAATCATTGTAACTATAGGTAAAGCTCCCATGAATGGAAGGACAACATTAAATAGAGTAAATACAACAGCTTATTTTTCAAGTGTTGTAAGAGTGAATTTAGCAATTCAAGGAGTTGCTACAGTACTAATAGAAGTTTGGACATCAAAGAGAAAACACATTGGGTGTTATGTATCTTATGTAGAAGTTTTTCTGGAAGACAAATATTGAGGAGAGCGCTAGAGAATTGGTCAATATCTCAGCACATTAACAAAGAGAGATGAGTGATCGAATGAGAACTTTAAGAAGATCATAAGGAAAGCCTATGCGTTTTTTTAAAAGATGAGTACTTGTGGAAACATGCTAAGAAGAAACAGGGTATGCCATTGCGAGTTCTGGGTGATAGATCTTCACAAGTAAACATTATGCAACAATTTTGTGAAAGCTTATGGGCTAGCCATAGAGGTGTTTTGGGTACTTTTGCAAAGATCAAATAAATATATTGGTGGTAGGGCATGTATAAGGATGTTGTCCACTTTGTGAAAACATGTACGACATGGAAAATGTATTCACTTGGGAGACATCAAGATGGATTACAGCTCGCATATCCCTTCTCACTTCATTTTAAGTGGGTGGTGGAATTATTCATGATGCTTACATGCCTTTGGCAAATAAGATATCTTGTACTTGTCTATATGAAGACTTGACTAATTAAGTAAAAGAGAGAGCTCTATGTACAAAGACAAGAAATATAGTGTATACTTTTCTCTTAGAAGAGATTTTTTGTCAGTATGGGTGTGTGGAAAAAGTTACACATCTAATGGGGGTGAATTGGATATAGATGAAACCAATGATTTCTTTGCACGGTTGGGGATAAAGTCTACTTTAACTTCAACTTATAATCCTGAAGGAAATGACAAAAGTGACAGAGGTCACCATCCTATTGTGAAGGCATTGAAGAGTAGCCATGATTTCTTCTTATACTTTTTGGGCTAACAAAATAGCTCACAGGATATATGCCTACTAAATTGATATATGCTCAAAAACCTATTATGTTGATAGAAGAGATGATAATCACATGGACTATGCTACCTTGGGAAGAGGAGTTGAATCAAGAGGAGTTGTTGGCCTTACGTATTAGATAGTTGGAAAGAAAAGCTAGAAGACATAGATGCAACAGTTGCAAAGTTAAGGGAAACAAGCATATAGAACAAGAAATGGTTTAAAAAATGACAAAGATTGAGGCAAAGAACCATATAAGATGGGAATTGGGTACTAGTTTATGATAGTAGTTTGGACAACCACCATAGTGCCATGAGTAAAGTTTCCAAATGATCATTCGGACCCTATGTGGTAAGACATGTGTTTGATAATGCTACATATGCATTAAATGAGTTGGATAGGATAGCCATAAAACTTTTGGTAGCATGGAAAATAATCCAATTATTCAAGAGACACAAATCTACTGCATATATAAGTTGCTAAAACTAGAAGAAAATAGTGTCCATGATACAAGGGATAACGAAGAAGATATGGAAGATGAAGAAGAAAAGGATAGGGTTGCAGAGGATGAGAAGGACTCAGAATTTGATGACAACTAGGACTTTGGCACATACGAGAGGATATCCAGATTTAGACGGGATGTATGTTGTGCTGCTACATGTACATAGTGTGAAAATCCCTTTAATGTATGATCATCTAGCTTTTTTATTAATCTAGAGAGCCAATGTCATATAAATCATTAGTGTTAGTATCTATAGTTTCAATAGTTCCAAAATACAAGATTTTTAGACAAGTTTGGTATATTTTTGATATTTTGGTTATTATTTCTTGTACATATCCTAAAAAGGTATAGAAAACTTCTAGAATAGTGTGACATGCAAAAAGTAAGTGGCTTTTTAGCCAGCTTTGGAATATCTCATGCAAAAAGATAGGCTTCCGAATTCTGTGTGGCCCAATTGCAGTTTTTTAGGTAGCAAACAACACTTCAGATCAAGAGAAGAAAAAGGAGTAGTTTGAGATAATTTTGCTTAGGTGTTCTGAGGTTTTACCCCCCTTTCAAAGCCAACAGAACAATAAGATTTTGCCACCTAAGCAATAGAAGATAATTTTGCTTAGGTGTTCTGAGGTTTTACCCCCCTTTCAAAGCCAACAGAACAATAAGATTTTGCCATCTAAGCAGTAGAAGAGAAGCTAGTATTTGGTGTATGTTTTTAGTTTATGAAGGAGCTTAAGGAGATCTTATGCTTGGAGTTTACCTCCAAATAGTCTCAAAAAAAGATTTTGTTTATCATCATAGAGATTCTATCAATACATAATGCTTTGAATCATTGAGCTTTGTCTTTATCTTATGTACTTATTGTGTATTCTTTTTCTTTTTTGGAGAAATTAGGGTTTCTATCCCCGACGCAAGATGGAATAGTGGACGGTGCCCTATAAAGCTCGTTGTCATGCGCGAGAGGCGGGGTGTTCTTCAGCGGCCCGTAGCTAGTATTTGCAAAGAGCTCGAGTTCAGAGAACGAGTACGTCTCTGCAAGGTACGTGTCGATGACTTAGAGGCGGGCAGGAAGTTCTATGTCTAACTTGTTAGAGGCGGCAGAAAGGTCTATGTCTAACTTGTTACATTCTTTCCGTTTCTAGTGTGCAGGAGCTATGGCTGCAGCTCTCCAAACAAAACGTCATTTTGTCTCATCCTCTGGATATCAGGAGGCGGCCGCCGTCGTCTACCATAGCATCATATTTATGCCGGCTCCGGAAGATTCTTCCGTTGCAGGTACCAACGAGGAAACCGTAACGGCCCACAACCATAGCAGCGCGGGCATCCCTAGTATAGCATCAACGTCCATACCTGGAGATATAACTATACCTTCGACCTTGAACGCGAACGCTCAGGAATTCATAATGCCTGAACCACATCCTAGCTGGAGGACGTTGCCCTTCTCTTCGTCTGCTCGAACATCCACGTCCCTGCGGCATTCACGTTCCACCTTGAACGCAAACGCTCAGGAGTTCATAATGCCATTCTCTTCTTCCGGTCGGTCCAGACCACAGGTACTTGCAGACCTATATTTAATATACCGAATACTGGCTAGCTAGTAATAAGTCGCACAAACTCGTTTCTGTGCCAGTCTCGATCTCGATCGGATACTTTCGACAAGGAGGAAGCAATGACAGATGTGGGAAGGACCACCCTGATGATAAGAAATATACCCTGTGATTTCAAACCATGACATGAGAAAACTCAATGTGCAAGTTCTTCATGAGAAAATGGTTATTGCATAGTAAGCTATGTGCTTGCGTCCACACTTGTGGACTGCGTTATAACCAACCTAATAGTAACGCAAAATGCCAAATGTGGCAGAATGCGTAAACTGCTGGACATCATCGACAAACACTGCTCTAAGGTTAGCGAAGGGGACCTCGACAGAAGTATGTTCCAATGGACTTTAGGTATATACATTGCATTTCCACATAGCAATGTACTTTAATTGGATTAAGTGTATCCTTTCCTGTTTAGCAAGCACAAGGAACTTTTAATCATTCCCTATATAGGAAATTTTATGAAATGTAGGAAATTCATTGATATTTCCTATATATGTATCCATGTATTTCCTACATCGAACTAGGGAATCAAATTCCCCACATCTACTAGTAGGGATATCACATCAAAAGAGAGAATTTCCTACATTCTTTCAAAATTCCCTATATACGAGAATAGGATAATATGATTTCCCACTTCTAATAGTAGGAAATTATAGATCATTGTAGTGAATTCCTATGTTCTCTCAAAATTCCCTACATAAGAGAATGTAAGAATGTCATTTCCCACTTCTAATAGTAGGGAATTATATGTACGTATGAAGAATTACCTACATTCTCTCAAAATTCTCTATATAGGAGAATATACAAAATTCAAGCATTGCTCTAGGTATTTAAGATCTAACTTATTAAAAAAATTGTAATTTAAGATCTAGGTAATTAAGAATTCCAAGGCCCTTTCCATGACTTGCATTGTTATTTCCTTCACATCATCACATTGAAAGTTTTTTCAATGTGAAATCACATGCTAGTGAAAGGAAGTTTGAAACACAATGCTCCCAATGGTGATGGTAAGTGGCATAAACTGGGATCATACTTATGAGGTTGTGGGCTCATATGTTGGTAGGTGCATCACTTTGTTCGACACTTGGACCTAATGTTGGCAGTATGCACATGGTGTGGTTATGAGTGCGTCTTTTGCCCACTTGCACTCAGTTGCTTTGTTATTGAGGAGGAGAGACCTAGCACAATTAAAGTTTAATGTTGATTGGTCTTGTGAACTAATCTATCTTCATATAGAATCCATGCCAACATGGTTCTTGCTCACTCCCTTGGAGAGGAGGTGCATCCCCTTATGGATGTTTGCTTGTTTATGCCTTATCCCAATAAAAAAGATATAACATGGTACATATTCTTACCCTACAAGTTGCTCATTCTTGTAGTGTGTAGAGAAATGATTGGCTACATATTTCAATCACTTGGAGAAGAATAGTGATTCTATTGGTGAGAAGATATTATGGCAAGGAAGTTGAGATGGGGTGATGGGAAAAACACAAGAATGGGTGGTGATTGTCATTATGTTACAGTATGGCTGGTCATTTGTCATGCATCAAAGGTCAACATTTCAATCTTTTTTTGCTATTGCACATCAATTTCATGTTGACATATCAACTCTCTTGCAAATGCTATCTTTGCAAATCAATGTCATTGCCTTTGCATAAGTTGTGACTAACTCCTAGCTTTGAATGGCATGATAGCTTTACTTAATTTGAGTCCAAACCCGTTATTCACAAAGGGAGAAATCTAATATACTAGCTACAATATAAAAATCATATCAAGAAGAAAATCAATCTCAATCAGGTGAGTACAAGAGACTCCCATAGTTTTAGAACATATAGAGGGTGCTTAATACATTTGATTATTAGCACAAACATCGATTTCTTTAGGAACAAGGAAGAATCCTACTATACATGAATTTCAATGAGGCACTATTCATAAATTTGGGGATTAGATATTAAGCTATAAGAAATTTCAAGGCTTAGCCTTAGCCAATAATATATAGTAAGAAAATGCCTATTTATAGGATATACATTAATTTATAGGATTAATAAATTTAGAATATCTTTTTTTATTTTTCCTACCTTAATTGCAAAGGAAAAATCATTACCCAAAGTAATTGCTCATCACCCAAAGTAATTAATCCTGGAGGGCATTGAGCAAGCACCCAAAAAAAGACAAAGAAATTTATTAATGCCAGCTAGGCTTCCCAACGTTCATCTTGGCGGGAGAAAGAAAGAGAGATTTGAGAAGAGGAAGAACAAGATGAAGAAGAAAGGACCTGACTAGTGTGCTTTGAGAGAGAGAGAGAGAGAGAGAGAGAGAGAGACGAGGCTTGCATCAGCCATTCTTCATTCCAACGATTCATTTGGAGTTGAGACCGCGGCTGGTTTAGCTACGATGATCTGAATATTTTGCAGTCGATGAATGCTTCAGCAGTAGCGCCTCTACAGCTGTATAGCTGGTGAGTAGCTAGTCTGTAACACGTCCACATTTATAAGGGTTTAATGTACCGTAGATGGATGAATATTTGGCAATGCTTATATTTCTCTTGCAACATGTTAAAGTACAAACACTATAGCAGGGTCGACGGGTGCAAATGCACCCGACTATTATAACAGTTTTCCCAACGTTAATGACTCGCTCAGATGAGAGCTAAAGGTGAGATAACAGTAGAGTTTGGTGTGCTATATATTGGCACCTATAAGAGATCGAATGTTCCAAATCAGTACGCCTTTCTTTGGGTGGAAGGGTCTGAACTCTAGTACACCTATGTGTGTTGAGCCAGGCCATTGCAGTATGTGCCTATACGTGACTGCAATTCACCAATTCCATGGTGTGGAGGGTTTCTATTACCGATCGTTTGTCTATATCTATGGCACAATGCTTGCTAGGCCTGATCATCGTTTGGCTCAACAAGGTGCACAACCATGTTGCTTCTATTTAGACATAACATCAATCAAAAGGAAGAGCCAAAGGAACTTGTGAATTTTGAACATTATCAAGATTTGATTAAACAAAAATGGTATGGATGTATGTAATCTCTTACATCTTAATAATAACAATGATATAGCTATGTCCTTTATTGCAAGTACATTTATGTTTTCAAAATTTGATAAGGTCAGGTTCTGTTCTACATTTGTGTTTATGTTTATGTTGTATGTTTGTTTGTTCACAGTCAATGATGAACAAGGTTTGGAGGATGTTGAGCATGAACTGGAGGCAAAGGATGTAGCACCTTTTGTGTCAAATAGGTGAGATGCCTCCATTTATGTTATTGTATTAAGTATAACATGGTTTTTTGGTAGGGATGAGTGCTTCAATTAAGTGAGAGATTATACTTGTTGTGGTTGTAGGCAACGCGGGCTACACATAGGCTATCCAACCTACAACAGGTACAAATGCACAAGTAAGCTTTGTGTATGATGGCGAGAGTCCACAAGACTATGTGCTCTCTGACAATGATGGGTATGATCCTACCATGGTGAGAGTAAGATCACTCATTGATCATATTGTTATTTGTTTTTCTTCCATTGCAACATAGGAGTACTTGATAAAGGTGAA